>NC_091842.1:42114359-42715193 GCF_037783145.1 Equus przewalskii | reverse complement strand
ACAAACATTTCTCCAAGGAAGATATATGGATGGCCAATAGGCACATGAAAAGATGTTCATCATCTCTGATCATCAGGGAAATGCAAATCAAAACTACACTAAGATATCACCTTATACCCATTAGAATGACAAAAATAACTAAAACAAATAGTAACAAATGTTGGAGAGGTTATGGAGAAAAAGGAACCCTCATACACTGCTGGTGGGAATGCAAACTGGTGCAGCCACTATGGAAAACAGTATGGAGATTCCTCAAAAGATTAAAAATAGAACTACCATACGACCCAGCTATCCCACTACTGGGTATCTATCCAAAGACCTTGAAGTCAGCAATTCCAAAAGTCCCATGCACCCCAATGTTCATTGCAGCATTATTTGCAATAGCCAAGATGTGGAAGCAAGCCAAGTGCCCATCAACAGATGATTGGATAAAGAAGATGTGGTATATATATATATACAATGGAATACTACTCAGCCGTTAAAAAACGAACAAAATCATCCCATTTGCAACAACATGGATGGACCTTGAGGGAATTATGTTAAGTGAAATAAGCCAGAAAGAGAAGGACAATCTCTGTATGACTCCACTCATATGAGGAATTTAAAAATGTAGACAAAGAGAACAGATTAGTGGCTACCAGGGGAAAGGTGGGGTGGGGGGTGGGCACAAAGGGTAAAGTGGTGCACCTACAACACGACTGACAAACAATAATGCACAACTGAAATTTCACAAGGTTGTAACCTACCATTAACTCAATAAAAATTTTTTAAAAAAAGAGTGAGACAGCTGGCTCTCAATGCCTATAATATGTTGACTTATTGGTCACTATGCAATGCATTCTTTTTTTAATTAATAGACTATTTTTTTAGAACAGTTTAAGTTTGCAGTAAAATTGAGCAGACAGTAGAGAGAGTTCCCACATACCCCCTCGTGCCCCCACCACATACACACACACGCAGAGTTTCCCCTATTATTAACATCTTGCATTAATGTGGTGCATCTGTTACAACTGATGAGCCGATAGGATATATTATTATTAACTAGAGTCCACAGTTGACATTAGGGTTCACTCTTGGTGTTGTACATTCTATGGATTTTGCCAAATGCATAATCTCACGTGTCCACCATTACAGTGTGATACACAGCAGTTTCACTCTCGCAAAAGTCCTCTGTGCTCCACCTGTTCATCCTGCCCGCGTCACCCCCGGAAAACACCGATCTTTACAGTCTCTAGGGTTTTCTCTTTCCCAGAATGTCATTTAGTTGGAATCATACAGCACAGAGCCTTTTCAGATTGGCTTCTCTCACTTAGTGATGTGCATTTAAGTTTCCTCTGTGTCTTTTCATGGTTTTACCACTCCTTGGAGCCTGGCTCTGGCCCTAATGGTGTGGGCCTGAGGTGGGCTCCACTTCACAGGTCAGCTCCCCACGCCTCCCCTGGACTCTGTGTCATCCCCACAGGGTCCTGCTCTGTCCCCCCAGGTTCTCTGCTCAGGGCTGGGGTGACAGGGAGCACCGGGCTCTGTGCTCTCCTGCTGCTGTTCCTCCTCTTGCCCTCAGCCACTTTGCCACCTATCGGTTCTCTGTGCAGGATGCTGAGGTGCAGTTTGCTCCTTGAGGTCCCCCTCACTGCCCTGCAGGGCATTTGCCACGGTTCCTTCTGCCGTCACGCCTCCCCCCACCCCCCATGGATCTCACCAGCAGCACCACCCCTGAGTGAGTTCCTAATCCTGCTTCAGATGCCCTGATTTTAGTTTCTCCAGAGTCTGGGAACTCCTTGCAGCAGGGTTGGGTCCTTGGATCCTTGCGTCTCAGATAGACGTTTGGCTCCACCGTAAGCTAGCTGCATCCCAACGAGTCCTGTACAGTGCTAAGGCTCGATAGTGAGCACCCCAGAACAAAGGCCAGGGAGACACTGGTTCTGAGAGAATATGGCCTCCACTGGGTGTCCATCCATCACATGGAGCACTTGAACCTGCCGGACACCGTCCTGCAACTGCTGCAGCCCAGTGAGACAGTTGGGGCACACAACGCAGAGGAGTTGCAAAGCCACCCCTGCAGGAACGGCCGAGGGTCCCCCTTGCCCAATCTGCTGTTACTAGTTGCTGTATTGGCTCTCTTCATGACGCTTGTGCTCACCCAGGGGAATCTGCTGGGAAAGGTGAATCTCACTGTAATAGACAAGAAAGACCCTCTTCTGACTAACACTGCTTCAACATCCCCAGGGCCCTGCCGCAGAAAGAGGGACATTCAGCTGGGATATAGGGGAAGACCCTTCCCAAACAAATATGGGCCTATCCCCTTGCCTTCCCCTATAGTCATCGCAGGCAGAGAAATACCTCGGGCCATTAAGGCAGAAGGACGCTGGTGGTACCCACCCCCCAGCAAGGGAACAGGGCTATGCAGAGGGTACCTCCCACACCTACGCCACCTACATCCAGTCTAAACATAGAACAATGGCTGTTCAAAGTAAATAAGAAATACAGATGGGACTATGATGACACGTGGGGGCGCTGGAAAGAAATAGATGGAAAGAGGGTTAAAGGGTCAGATGTCTCGGTGTGGGAGTTATATAAGAGGATGTGGGGACCTGCATGTGCCTGGTCTAAACTTACCTTAGCTCACCTTTGCCCCAAGGCTTGTTCCGTCCAGCATAACCCGAGTCTCGCCCCTGCAAAGACTACTGTAGAGATCTATAAATATTAACTGCACTTACCCAGAAAATGAAAAGAACAGCTCTTTCCCAGGACTGAATAAGGGAAATAACCTTTAGAAACTGCTGATGACCCAGATAAATTAAGGAAGTAAAATGATATCATGGGGAAAAATCAAGCTACTTCAGGGGAGAAAATAGATGTATTCCAGACGCTACGTAATCCTCAAAATGTACATAAATGCACGCTTGACAATAGAGACTTCAGACTTGCTTCCACCAACTTGGTGTGCAGTCTCAATCTCTTCGCCGACGCCGTTCATCCCTCAGGAACCTGGACTCTGTTGGAGCTGGACTCTGGCATGGACCCTCAGTGGACACCTGGCCTCCAGTGTGAGGAAGTCACATGACCTGGCAGCACACAGATGATTCCATTCAGTCCTTCATTATGTGGTGCATATAATCACGAGGGCATTTATTCTAGGTTTAGAGATGCACACGTTCTCACCCGGGTCTCACCTCCTCCCAGATGCATTCTAACATTTCGTCCTCTTCCTGTGTCCTTCCTGTTTCCTCTCCCCCAACAAGAGCTGGGGACTGGACGCCGCTCATGTCTGACAAGAACCAGTGGCTACAGATCGACCTTGGAGAGAGGGCAGACCATGGTGGCCACTCAGGGTGGGTACGGGAGGTCCGACCTGGTGACCAGCTACCTCCTGATGTTCAGTGACAGCAGCAGGAACTGGAAGCAGTACTGGGAGGAAAGCTTCTCCATACGTCCCATTGGGGTGATACGACTCCCAGAGCCACATCAGAGCGACTCCTCCCCCAGCCACAAATGTCTCAAATCCAGCAGAGAAATGGAACCTGCAGAATTACTTTGCCAAGGTTTTTGTGCATTTTCAGATGCATGACACACGCATAACTTAACAGGTCTCCAAAAGTGAAATCATTTTAGAGCATATTGGAAAAATTGAAGAGAAAGTCCTTTGTTTCACTGAACGTGTGGACAGCATCGCATGTAACGAGCTGTGTGCCACAGCATGGAGGCCGCACTGTCTCCGAGTCATTTCACACACACACAGGGGCCGTTGTCTCCAATCCTTTGATCCCAAGTTTCTGAATGGCACCACTGAACGACCTCCGTTCCTGGCATGTGCAGAAATGCAGAAATTGCCACTTGCGGTCTGCAGGGTCTGTCCTTCCTTCTGTGGCCACGTTTAGCGAGTCTTTGGGTAGCGACCTCAGTGGGATTCTGTGACCTTGTGTCTCTGAACACCAGTGCTTCTTTGGGACAAAGTGTTTTTGTTTGGTTAACTTTTGTGACTTTTAGAAAGTTATGCAATTGACTGCATCTCTTTTATTACAGAATCATTTAAGGAACCTTTGCTAACCTTTGTTCAACCTTGCCTATCTCTAACAATGGTTTAAAATGTTGGATTTTGTGGCTGGGGTGTGGGCTGATAAAGGAGGGATTGGCCATTTAAAGAGGCAGGTTATTTAAAGAAGGCAGCGACGACAAAACCACAAACGGGAAACGAGCACTGAGGGAGCGAGCTCGAAGGACACTGTCAGCAAAAAGACCTCCTTCTTTTCTGATCTAAAATGACATACAAAAGTTAGTCTGGGTTTGTGCCCACCAAGTACCATGTCGCAGCTGGATAACCCTCAATTCTTTCTTCTGAGCTGTCATGACGAAGGGAGGATGCAGAAAGTAGCCACCAGTGATGAGCAGACAGCAAGGGGATCCATCCTAACGGGTGTAGGGATGTGGGGTGGTATCCCATTACGGTTTTGATTTGCATTTTCCTTTTTTTTTTTTTTTGAGGAAGATTAGCCCTGAGCTAACATCTGCTGTCAATCCTCCTCTTTTTGCTGAGGAAGACTGGCCTTGAGCTAACATCTGTGCCCATCTTCCTCTACTTTATATGTGGGACGTCTACCACAGTGTGGCCTGTCAAGCGGTGCGCACCCGGGACCTGAACCGGTGAACTCTGGGCCGCCAAAGCGGAGCGCGAAAACTTAACTGCTGCGCCACCGGGCCGGCCCCTTTAATATTCTTTTAACCAGAGCTGTTTTTACTTTAAGAGAAGTAAAATCTCACAGTTAATAATTACTAGTTTTATCCTGTTGTACTCACTTAAATAAAACAGGCTACTCCTGGTGTCTCCAGCACTGTCATTCGTATTAGTTAGCTCCTTTATAATAAATCAACATCTTATTAGAAATGCTGCCTTTTCCATATGCATTTGTTTTAGATTGAAATTGTAAAAGTCAGAAGTAGTTAAGTATTTACTTTCATCCCCTAAAATATTAACACTCTTGTTAATGAAAATAATATACTTACTCTTAGCCATGTCAGTATGTTTGTAGATCTCTGACTTTTTAAATTATTGTTGGCGTCTGTACCTTTGAAACGAGGATTCTTTGGATAAATACCCAGTAGTGGGATAGCTGGGTTGTATGGTAGTTCTATTTTTAACTTTTTGAGGAATCTCCATCCTGTTTTCCATAGTGGCTGCACCGGTTTGCATTCCTGCTAGCAGTGGACGAGAGTTCCCTTATCTCCACATTCTCTCCAACACTTGTTATTTCTTGTCTTGTTAATTATAGCCATTCTGATAGGAGTAAGGTGATATTTCACTGGAGTTTTGATTTCCATTTCCCTAGTCATTAGTGATGTTGAACATATTTTCCTGTGCCCGTCGGCCATCTGTACATCTTCTTTGGAAAAATATCTCTTCAGATCCTCCGCTCCCCCCCTTTTTTTGTGTGAGGAAGATTGGCCCTGAGCTAACATCTGTTGCCAATCCTCCTCCTTTTGCTTGAGGAAGATTGCTCAATGCTCCTTATGGACCTTCTGTCAACAAGAGAGACTGGCCTGAGTGGCAAAATGGAATAAGGCAGAGAACCAGGACCTGGCAGGTTGCCCTAAGTGAACGGTGAAAATCTAGGGGTGTTTTCCGGTTCTCTCTTCTCTTCTCTTGCTCTCTCTCGCAATCTCTCTCTTTCTTACACAGAATTTTTAGCATCTGAAAACACCTGATCGATTCTCCAGCTGCCATTTGTCTATAATGAAGGTTCCCATTATCACTGCCCCATTTCTTAGGAGCGGGCACCTTAGCCCCAGACCCACCCCAGGCTTGTTCCCTGGCACAGACATGTGCTTGGGCTCTGAATAGGGACACAGAGCTGAAGGGGCACAGAGGAGGGAGAGAAGGAAGATATGGAGGAGGATGAGGAGGATGTGGAAGAGGAGGAGGATGTGGAGAATGAAGAGGATGTGGAGGATGAGGAGAAGGATGTGGATGAGGAGGAGGATGTGGACGAGGAAGAGGATGTGGATGAGGAGGAGGATGTGGAGGAGGAGGAGGATGTGGAGGAGGAGGAGGATGTGGAGGAGGAGGAAGAGGATGGGGAGGAGGAGCCTGGGTTTCCTGGACCCACGCTCTGTGTCTGTGGGCAGCCTGGGTTGGTTTGCACCCTCCTAAAAACACACCCTGCAGGGACAAGACTCCAAGTGTCATCAGCCTCATGGGTTCAGCCCACTGGAGCCCGAGAAGGGAGATGGAGGGAGGGAGGGAGGGAGGGGGGCTGTCGGGGCTGAGTCTCCACAAGCACCACACACTCTGATTTTTCCACATGTCTATGGTAAGAAACAAAAACGTCTTCCCGGGTGTGGACGTGTCACAGGTGCCATGACCTAGAGAGACACCTGTGAAGGTCGAGTGACTGCTCTGCTCAGTCACCACTGGACCAGGCAGCCATCAGCCTGGGAGGAACGACTCTTGGTTTATGTTGGGTAGAAGATGAAACAACCCATTTTTTATGGTGTAATGTTACGTGGTAGAAAAGTAATCATAGAGGCTGCACATGAGCCGTTTGAAAGCTGCACACGCAGGGACACATCTGTAACTGAGATTTTGTGTGGACGAAGCTGGCAGCTAAGCATCCTGCAAGCAGGACAGAGCCCCGTGGCCGGCTCCTGGGACCACTGACCACAGAGAGACCCTGGCCGGGGTCCTGAGTCCCGAGCCCTGAGTCCATGCTCAGGCAGAGCTTCTGACTCCGCGCTCGCCGGGGGACAGGCTGGTTGCTTTCTCAGTCCCGTATGTGCGGCTGCAGAATGAATTGCAAGCCATGGGGGAGTCCCTCTGCCTTCTGTTTCCCTTGAGGGTCTGATGGCTCACCAGCTTCTACACCAGCTCCGAGATGGACTGTAAGCAATTGGATCCCAACCCCAAGGAGGGACAGAAGGAGTCTGAAGGTGCTCCGGCATCTGACCGAGTCCCTATGGAAACACACAGTGGATGCTGGCACTTCCTCCTTCTGCAAGACACAGACACGCCCTGTGAGTCGGGGGCCGAGTCTCCTCACCCAGCCAGGCCCGTCTGGGAACATCAGGAGCACAGGTGTTACCCTAACAGGACAACACCCATCCAGGTCGCTGCTTTGTCCCTCTCCAATCACCTATTCAAAACACTAAGAAGAGGAAAGGCAGCACAAATTGGATTGGAATAATCAAATAAAGAGAAAGAAACAAAAATGAAGACAGAGTGCCCAGGGATCAGCAGGGCTTGGAACCCAGACTGTCTGCCCAGAGGCCTCATGGGTGCATCACCAGGTGGAGGAGCCGGATCCACAGGGAAGCGTCTGCTGGACCGAGGAGACGACAGTTCCCTGACACACCCTCACACATGCAAGTAGATGTTCTGTTAACTTAGGACTGAAGATTTAAACAAAAGAGAAGAAGAAAGGCTCCAAATTTCTAACCATCTCCAAGAAATGTAGCCACAAGGAAGCCGGGTGAGACAGTGGGAAGCCCTCTGGGGAGTGGCTTTGGCTCCTGCTCGTTCTTGGCTCCGGGCGGCGGGGCACAGCGGGCACACTGACCATCATGGGCAGAGCCCCAGCTCCCTGCCCCAGGAAGAGGACGTTATTCCCATCCACCCATGTGCTGCACTGGAAGACTTGCTTTGAATTCAGAGTGAAACGTAGGGCGGTAGTTACTCTTGTTTTCTAGAATTGCTGAATCAAGACATCTTTATTTTCTCGGTAAAAACCCCAGGGCGGCTTTAGAAACATATTTGTTGAAGATTAGGTATTTGACTTGACAGATTCTGAAGTGTATTTGGTTGGATCCTGACCAAAGGACATTTTGTTTAGATGCGAAAGCACTTCCACCACTTGTCAACAGATGCTTTTCTGCATAAACAAAGGCACGAGCTTCAGGGATAAGCATCTTTCTCTTATGAGCCGCGCAGCGCATGTGCAGAACTCTCACTTGAGGCAACATTGAGTCGGGTCGCATCAGTGCGATCATTTTGCATTGGCTGTTGTCTCCCAAATTCCACGTGGAGAGTGTCCTCTAAAAAAGGGAAAACTCATTCATAAGTTCTCAAACACGTGAGAGGCAGAGCAAAATGGTGGCGTGAGCTGACCCGGGATTCTCTCCCCTCCAAAATACAACAAAGGATTGGAAAAACTGAATTTCAGAGAATAAATCTAATGCCAACACGTTAGAGACCTACAATACCAAGAAGGTGGAGATCATAAACCTTGCAGACGGCCTCGGAGGTGCTGGAACGCTAGGGGAGAACGTCACTCCCTCCCCTAGAGTCTGCGATCGCTGCGGCGCAGGTCGCGGAGGAGCGGGGGAGGGGCCGCGCGACCTGGGGATCATCCAGGACTCCTGCCGCTGGTTCAGTGGAGACCCGCTGACGGGGGAAAGCTTCTGTCTGTGGGGACCCCATAAATCAAGGGCCTTGGGAGACCAGAGAACAGAACTGATCTGAACCCAGATCGGCGCGTGTGAGTAACAGCCCCTCCCCCCTAGCAAAGCCAGTGGGCGCAGCCATCTTGCCCCGAAGGCGGAGAGCTAACACGCCGCTCTCGACCCCCATCTAGTGGCGACAGGCTGTAACTGCAACTGAATTCTACCACCATGCGAAAAAACCGCTCCTCTACCATCCAGCAATTTATAAAAGCCCCAGACCAGAAGGAAAACAATAAAACATAGAATTAAGTCCTGAGGACTTGGAATTAGGTAAACTAAGTGATAATGAGTTCAGAGCAGCTATGATAAAAAAACTCAATGAGGTAGAAGAAAGAGAAACAAGCCGAGTTCTGGAGTTACTTCACAAAAGAGATTGAAATCATAAAGAAGAATCAAACAGAATTACTAGAGATGAAAAACACAATGGACCAGATAAAACAGAACACAATTCCCTGAATGCCCACGTAGACACCATAGAAAAGCAAATTAACATAATTGAAGATAGACAGGCTGAATGGCTCCAGACAGAGGAAGAAAGAGAACTAAGAATTTAAAAAAATGAGGAAAATCTCCAAGAGATAGTGGATTCAATGAGGAGTAAGAACTTAAGGATCATAGGAATTCCCGAGAATGTGGAAAAGGAAAATGGAGCAGAAGTGGGCTTAACGAAATTATTGAAGAGAACTCAAATCTAGGGATTGACGGAGAAATGTGCGTAGAGGAAGCTTTTAGATCTCCTAGATTTGTCAATGTAAAAAGACCTACTGTAAGTCACATAGTAGTAAAATTGGCAAGAAGGAAAGATAAGGAAAGAATACTCAGGGAAGTAAGAAAAAAGAAGAGAATAACCTACAAAGGAGCCCCTATCAGACTGTCAGCGGATTTCTCTACAGAAACCTTACAAGCTAGGAGAGAATGGAGTGACGAATTCAAAGCTTTAAAAGATAAAAATCTTCAGCCAAGAATACTCTATCCAGCAAGAATTTCCTTCAGATATGAGGGAGAAATTAAATCTTTTCCAGACAAACAAAAGTTAAGGGAATTTGTAACTAAAAGCCCTCCACTACAAGAAATCCTCAAGAAGGCTCTCATACCTGAAAAAAGAAAAAAGGGAGAAAGGGGTCACAATCCACAGACTAGGGAGACCGATGGATAGAACCAGAACAGGATAGCAAATATTCAATTATAGCATTAGGGTAAAGGTAAGGAAACTACCAAAGAAAGGATGATCTTATCACTCTAACTACAAATTCATAACACGAGTTGGAATAAGAAATGAAAATAATTATTTAGGAGGGGAAGAGCAAAGGGTCTAAATCAGTATTGGTCAAGTAAGTAAGAGACCACCAGAGAATAGACTATATTATACACGAGATTCTAAATACAAACTTCAGGGTAGACACTAAAATAAAATACAGAACAGAGTCACAAATCATAAATAAGGAAAAATCTAAGAAACCCAGCATAAGGAATTGCAGTATTAAATGGGTAGTCTAAAGCACACAGGAAAAGAAATGCAGGAAAACAAGATAATGAGCGACAGATTGACAGCATTAAGTCCACATGCATCAATAATCACTCTCAATGTGAACGGATTGAACTCTCCAATAAAAAGACACAGAGTGGCAAAATGGATTAAAGAACAACATCCAACAATCTGTTGCCTCCAAGAAACATACCTCAGCCCCAAGGACAAACACAGGCTCAGGGTGAAGGGGTGGAGGACAATACTTCAAGCTAATGGCAAGGAAAAAAAGGCAGGTGTTGCAATTCTTATACCAGACAAAGTGAATTTCAAAATAAGACAGGTAAAGAGAGACACAGAGGGACAATATATAATGGTCAAAGGGACACTTCATCAAGAACAAATAATGCTTATAAATATCTATGTACCCAACACAGGAGCACCAAGATTCATAAAGCAACTATTAACAGACCTAAAGGAAGATGTTAAAAACAACACAATAATAGTTGGGGACCTCAACACCCCACTCACATCAATGGACAGATCATCCAGACAGAAAATCAACAAAGAAATAGTGGAGCTAAATGAAAAACTAAAACAATTGACCTTAATAGACATATATAGATCACTTCACCCTAAAAGAGCTGAATACACATTCTTCTCAAGTGCACATGGAACATTCTCAAGGATAGACCATATGTTGGGAAACAAGGCAAGCCTCTACAAATTTTAAAAAATTGAAATAATAACAAGCATCTTCTCCGATCATAGTGCTATAAGGCTAGAAATTAATTACAAGAAAAAAGCTGAGAAAGACACAAAGATGTGGAGACTAAACAACACACTACTGAACAAGCAATGGATCATTGAAGAAATTAAAGAAGAAATAAAAAAACACCTGGAAACAAATGAAAATGATAGCATGCCATACCAACTCATATGGGATACAGCAAAGGCTGTATTAAGAGGAAAATTCATCGCAATACAGGCACAGCTTAACAAACAAGAAAAATCCCAAATAAGCAATCTTAAACTACACCTAACTGAACTAGAGAAAAAAGAACAAATAAAGCTCAAAGTCAGCAGAAGGAGAGGAACAATAAAAATCAGAGCAGAAATAAATACTGTTGAAATGAAAAAGGCAGTAGAAAGGATCAATGAAACAAAGAGCTGGTTTTTTGAGAAGATAAATAAAATTGACAGACCACTAGCCAGACTTACAAAGACAAAAAGGGAGAAAGCTCAAATAAACAAAATCAGAGATGAAAGAGGAGAAATAACAACAAACTCTGCAGAAATACAACGGATTATAAGAGAATACTATGAAAAACTATATGCCAACAGAATGGATAACCTAGAGGAAATGGATAAATTCCTGGACTCCTACAATCTCCCAAAGCTCACTCAAGAAGAGGCAGACAATTTGAACAGACCAATCACAAGGAAAGAGGTTGAAACAGCAATCAAAAACATCCCAAAGAATAAAACCCCAGGACTGGATGGCTTTCCTGGGGAATTCTACCAAACTTTCAGAGAGGATTTAATACCTATCCTTTTCAAGCTATTCCAAAAAATTAGGGAAGATGGAACACTTCCTAACACATTCTATGAGGCCAACATCACGCTGATACCAAAACCTGACAAGGACACCACGAAAAAAGAGAACTACAGGCCAATATCACTGATGAAGATAGATGCAAAAGTTCTAAACAAAATTTTGGCAGCGAGAATTCAGCAATTCATCAAAAGGATCATACATCATGATCAGGTGGGATTCATACGAGGGACGCAGGGATGGTTCAACATCCGCAAATCAATCAACGTGATACACCACATCAACAAACTGAGGAATAAAAACCACACAATCATCTCAATAGATGCAGAGAAGGCATTTGACAAGATCCAACAGCCATTTATGATAAAAACTCTGAACAAAATGGGCATAGAAGGAAACTACCTCAACATAATAAAGGCCATATGTGACAAACCCATAGCCAACATCATACTCAATGGGCAAAAACTGAACGCCATCCCCTTGAAAACAGGAACGAGACAAGGATGCCCTCTATCACCACTCTTATTTAACATAGTACTGGAGGTCCTGGCCAGAGAAATCAGGCAAGAAAAAGGAATAAAAGGAATCCAAATAGGGAGGGAAGAAGTGAAACTCTCGCTGTTTGCAGACGACATGATCTTATATATAGAAAACCCCAAAGAATCCATTGGAAAACTCTTAGAAGTAATCAACAACTACAGCAAAGTTGCAGGGTACAAGATCAATTTGCATAAATCAGTAGCATTTCTATACTCCAATAACGAACTAACAGAAAAAGAACTCAAGAACACAATACCATTCACAATCGCAACAAAAAGAATAAAATACCTTGGGGTAAGTTTAACTAAGGAAGTGAAGGACCTATATAATGAAAATTACAAGGCCTTTCTGAGAGAATTGGATGACGACATAAGGAGATGGAAAGACATTCCATGTACATGCATTGGAAGAATAAACATAGTTAAAATGTCCGTTCTACCTAAAGCAATCTACAGATTCAACGCCATCCCAATCAGAATCCCAATGACATTCTTTACAGAATTAGAACAAAGAATCCTAAAATTCATATGGGGCAACAAAAGACCCCGAATTTCTAAAGCAATTCTGAGAAAAAAGAACAAAACGGGAGGCATCACAAGCCCTGACTTCAAAACATACTACAAAGCTACAGTAATCAAAACAGCATGGTACTGGTACAAAAACAGGTGCACAGATCAATGGAACAGAATTGAAAGCCCAGAAAGAAAACCACACGTCTGTGGACAGCTTATCTTTGACAAAGGAGCTGAGGGCATACAATGGAGAAAATAAAGTCTTTTCAACAAATGGTGCTGGGAAAACTGGAAAGCCACATGTAAAAGAATGAAAATTGACCATTCTTTTTCACCATTCACCAAAATAAACTCAAAATGGATCAAAGACCTAAAGGTGAGACCTGAAACCATAAGGCTTCTGGAAGAAAATGTAAGCAGTACACTCTTTGACATCAGTATTAAAAGGATCTTTTTGGACACCATGCCTTCTCAGAGAAGGGAAACAATAGAAAGAATAAACAAATGGGACTTCATCAGACTAAAGAGCTTCTTCAAGGCAAATGAAAACAGGATTGAAACGAAAAAACAACCCACTAACTGGGAAAAAATATTTGCAAGTCATATATCTGACAAAGGCTTAATATCTAT
The DNA here is from genome assembly GCF_037783145.1 of Equus przewalskii. NCBI lineage: Eukaryota > Metazoa > Chordata > Mammalia > Perissodactyla > Equidae > Equus > Equus przewalskii. The sequence goes on along the minus strand of NC_091842.1, from coordinate 42,702,061 downwards.
AATATATAAAGAACTCTCACAACTCAACAACAAAAAATCAAACAACCCAATCAAAAAATGGGCTGGAGACATGGACAAACATTTCTCCAAAGAAGATATACTGATGGCCAATAGGCACATGAAAAGATGCTCATCATCGTTGATCATCAGGGAAATGCAAATCAAAACTACACTAAGATATCACCTCACACCCATTAGAATGACAAAAATATCTAAAACTAATAGTAACAAATGTTGGAAAGGTTGTGGAGAAAAAGGAATCCTCATACACTGCTGGTGGGAATGCAAACTGGTGCAGCCACTATGGAAAACAGTATGGAGATTCCTCAAAAAATTAAAAATAGAACTACCATACGATCCAGCCATCCCACTACTGGGTATCTATCCAAAGAGCTTGAAGTCAGCAATCCCAAAAGTCCTATGCACCCCCATGTTCATTGCAGCATTATTTACAATAGCCAATACATGGACACAACCTAAGTGCCCATCAACAGACGAATGGATAAAGAAGATGTGGTACATATATACAATGGAATACTACTCAGCTGCAAAACAGAACAAAATCATTCCATTTGCAATAACATGGATGGACCTTGAGAGAATTATGTTAAGTGAAATAAGCCAGCTAGAGAAGGATAATCTGTGTATGACTCCACTCATATGAGGAATTTAAAAATATGGACTAAGAACAGTTTAGTGGCTACCAGGGGAAAGGTGGGGTGTGGGGTGGGCACAAAGGGTGAAGTGGTGCACCTACAACACGAATGACAAACATTAACGTACAACTGAAATCTCACAAGATTGTAACCTATCATTAACTCAATAAAAAAAAAGTTCTCAAACACGTTTGGAGAAGAATTATCGTCATATTATAGTTTATTTGGTAAACAATCATATCTTGCCTTCTGGATATTTGTAAGCAATTTAATTTATTTTGAGATAGTCTAGGTTAATAACTATTGTCTCGAAAGTGTTTTTTAAAGATACGGGTAAGCAAGTTATTTTTAAGATATTATTTTATCAAATATTTTCATTTTTGTATGTTGTCGTTGGTGGGACCTATCTAAATATGGGAACCCAGTGTTCTAGAAAATATTAATACTATTAATATATTAACATACTTTATCAATTTCTCATATATTTATTGTAAGCACGACTGACAGTAACATTCTTCTGTGATACAAAATCTCAGTCTAATGATGAGAATCTGGAGACAGCACACCTGCTCATTATAAGTAAAGGTCTGGAGCAGGAGCAGAAGGCGCCAGGCGTGGTCTTCAGAAACCCTGTCAATCATTTCGTTTTCACTAATGAGAGTAAAGAGAACAACCACCAAATGCCTCAGCCAGCCCCACAGACTCAATGGTGCAGCTCCTAGGCGATACCCAGCCCTGCTCACCTCTGCAGGTGTCACCTGGAAGAGTGTCACCTGGGAAGGTGTCATCCTTGAGGGTGTCACCTGGGAAGCTGCCTCAGCGGCACAGAGCAGCCCCAGAGCGCACAGCATCGTGTGAGTGCCATCTCAGGCAGAGCCAGGCTGAGTGGGCCTCAGTTGAGCCCAATCAATGGACACTATTAGGGGATGTTTTCAAATTGTGCTTCAAGTGAGGGCTTGGAGCCTCCTATCACAGTCAAGGGGAGGAAGGATTCCTGCTCCCTCCCCCGTTCTAACAGGTCAGTACGCATCTTTTCCTTGTGCATGTCCTCAAAGGCAGGGTATTATTGTCTTACATGCATGTGTTTTTAGTGTATCTGTGTCTATGTATGTGATAGTGTTCTATTTACCATTTTATTTCTGTTTTTTATTAAGAGGCACTCATGTTGCTGTGTACAAGCGCCCAAAGTGTTTCCAACTCCCTGAGGTCCATAGATGTTGTTGCAAATGATACCCTAACACAAACCCTAAACCTAACCACCCTAAACCTAACCCTAACTCTAACCCTAGACCTAACCCCTAGCCCTAACCCTAAGCCAAACCCCAACCCTAACCCTAAACACTTACTCTGATCCTGACCCCTAATTCTAACGCTAAACTTAACCCTACTCCTGCCTCTAACCCTGACTCCTACCGCTACCTGTACCTCTACCCCTAACTCCTAACCCCAATGCCTGACTCCAACCCCGACCTCAACCCCAACCCCTGGCCGTGGACCTGGCCCTACCCCTACACACTAGCCCTACCCAGGACCCAGAACCAGACCCAAGCTCTAGTCCTAGCCCTAACCCTCCAACCCTAACCCTAACCCTAATCCTCTAACCCTGACCCTCACCCTAACCCTAACCGAGCCCCAAGCCTCGAGTCCCAAGCCTCACCCTGACTCTGACCCTCTAATAATGACCCTCTAATTCTAAACTCTGCACCCTAAAACTGAAACCCCTAACCCCAAACCCCTAAACCCTAACACCCTCACCTTCTCACCCTCACTGTAACCCTCATGCTGACCTTTAGCCTAGTCACTGACCCTGACCCTAATTCCCAAAACTTAAGCCTTAACCCCCAACCCAAAGCAAAGGAATACTATTCCGCAATAGAAAGGAACGAACCATCAACCCATATAAAGACATCAGTGAATCTTAAACATATGTCGCTAAATGAAAGAATCCAGTGTGAAGAGGCCACACACTGTGTGATCCCATTTGTATGACATTCTGATGATAAGAAATTTTCACATATTGAGGTATGTGGGGTAGCTATTTTGGGTTAAACCTCATTTATCCTGAACTAAAAGAAAACTGACTTATGGCTTGGCAAAAAATACATTGTACATCTGCTTTAACCATTAAAGGAAAAATGCAGTAGACATTATCTCTGAGTAAAAGAAGCACCCTTTGAAGATAAGAACACACACTTCCTCTCCTAAGACTCCAGTCTCAGCACCACTGAAGCTAAGTTCCCTTTCCAAGACATCCGGGTCACGTTGACCTGATAATTTGCAACTGAATACCTCTCTGAAACTTTGATGAGTCTGTATCCTGGGCATGTTTGATGTCTCCTGAGCGCTTTCTACCTTTGTGGAGACTGCCTCCCAGGTTATAATTCTCAGCTCGGCTCAAGTACAACTAGCTTATCTCTCCTATATCTATAGAATAGCTGGTTATTTGCATCCACACCGGAAAAGGCAAAAACTACAGAGATGGTAAACAGATCATGGCGTGGGGGGTTGAAGAATCCCATATGATATGTTAGTGATGGATAACTGCCACTATGCATTTGTCAAAACCCGTATATTTTTACAGTCCAACGAGTAAATCATGATCTGCTCAAATTAAGTTATTTAGGATGTGCGACTGGCACAGGATGAAATACAGAATGTGACAAAAAATCTAATTATAGGTAATGGGGCAAAAGGTGCTTACCTAGGTAACTTTGGAAATGAATGGAATCTGTAGACTAAAGGCAAAGTGGACTTTGGTTTATAAAGTTCTTTCCCATGGGGGGGTAGTAGCTAGCAATTCTGAAACCAGTGTATCTGTAATTTGGAATGGAGCAATGAATTAGACAAATGATAGACGGTGGGAGCCAGGTTCCTCACTGTTGGAGTGGGAGGTTACAGATAAGCCAGGGGAGAAGGTTGCAATATGCTAAGATGGAGCAGGCTGAAGACATCAGTATAAGCTCGTCCTTAGCCAAGTATGGATGCAGAGAGTTCCAGGTAGAAATCTTTATAATTAGGTGTGTATACATAGGTTGGAATACATGCATCTATTTCCTTGCATTGTCAGTTGAGCACATTTAGTTCCCACGTGTAATTTTTAATACCGCTCTCTAATAAAGGGAACCAGGGCTCTTTGAAGAAACAGCTGATACTAGGACTGAGATATTATGTTATATACAGTTACAAATATGCTGCCAATTAAACTGCGACTTTCTCAACAAAAGGAAAAAAATCGTTGATGAATTTACTTCCATCGAAGCCAGACAAAGCATTTAATAAATTCTAGGTTTGGTATAAATAACATATTTAAACTTAATGTTGCGATTTCTAATACACCTACTTTTCAATGTGTCAGTAGGTTTTCAACTGCGTTACCACCGTAACACAAAAAGACCATCACAACCCTCACGAGAGCAAGAGCGCAGGGGCGGCTGGCCCTGATGGCCGGTGGGACCGACCCGTCCAGGAGCACCTGTAGCCCGAAACGGTCTCAGGGTCTCTCTTGACTCTCTGCGGGGACTTCTCCCCGGACAAACCCGCATCTGGAAGAAGTCCCACAGCGTGCAAAGCCTTATATAGGGATGCTTTTGTAAAACGCATCCTGCGGAAGTACCGCATGAGAAAGCAAAGATAAAAAGCCTGAGAAAGTCCAGACACCAGGGTTCTGTGCTCGCCACCGGACACCAGTGTCTGCGAGGAGCCGCAGCAGATCCGCCCGCGCCCGCAGGGCCGCCGCGACAGCCGCGTCGTCGCCCCGCCCTCGCCGCACCCCCATCCCCAAGCGGCGGGGCGCATCCCTGGACCCAGCGCATCCTCCCCAGGACGGGACGCGCATGCGCTCCCGCGGGTCCGGCGGGCGGGGCGGGCGCCCTCTGCTGTCCTTTTGTATAGAACAAATTGGTATCTGAAATGAAAAAAGAATTTCACAATGGCACCACAAAAATTAAAGTCCTTAAGTGTGAGTCTAATAAAATATATACAAATATGCATTCAGAAAACACTGAAACACAGTTGAGAGAAATCAAACAAAATACAAAGAAATGCAGAGATGCTCCTTGTTCAGGAGCAGCAGTCAGTATTGTTAAGATGACAACTCTTTCTAACTTGATCTGTAAATTCAATGGAATTCCAATTGAATTCCCATGAAATATATTGAGAAAGTGCCTCTAAACCTAGACGAGACGACATAAGACTGAAGAACAAGTGAAAGAACTCACACATCCAGACCCAAGACTTATCTTAAAGCTATAACACTGAAGAGAGTGTGATATGGGTGAAAGAATAAATAAATGGAACAGAACAGAGAGCACAAAAGTAGACCCATGTAAATGTAGTCAGTTGACTTGTCAAAGGGACAAAGGCAATTCAACAGAGAAAGGAAAGTCTGTTCCACAAATGGCAATGGAACAATTAGAAACCATATGGAAAAAAATGACCATAGAAACTAACTTTACAACTTGGACAAAAACTCAGCCAAAATATTGTATAGGCATAAGTTTTCAAATGCAAAAATGTAGAAATTATAGAAGAAAATCAACATGACCTTGGGTCTGGCGATGAGTTTTTAAATAAAACACCAAAAGCCAGTTCGTGAATGAAAAAAAAAATGCTGTTTACTTTATTAAAAATTTAAAGTGTCTACTCTGTGAAATATCCTGTTAAGAGAACAAAATACAAGCCACAGACAGGCAGAAAATATTTGGAAAACACATCTGAAAAAGGACTTCTATGCAAAATATAAAAAGAAACTCCAAAACTCAACAAGAAGACAAACAACCCAATTAAAAATGGGTAAAGATCTGAACAGACATCTCACCAAAGAAGACATATAGATGACAAATAAGCATGCAGAGTAATGCTCAACATCACTTGTCATGAGGGAAAAGCAAATTAAAACCACAATGAGATTACGCTGCACGTCTATTAAAATGGCTAAAATCTGAAGGAAAAAAATAGCAATAGCAACAGGAACTTTCGTTCATTGCTGGTGGAATGCATAATTCTAAAGGAAGACAGTTTGGCAGTTTTTTGCAAAGCTAAACAGGATCCCATCACATAAGCCAACAATCGCATTCCTAGGTATTTAGACAAGTGCTCTGAAAACGTATGTCCAAGTAGAATCCAGCATGCAGTTATGTGCAGAATCTCTCTTCATAATGGCCAAATATTTTAAACAATCAGGACATCCTTCAGTGGGTGAATGAACGACCAAGTGAGGTACATTCGTGCAATGGAATGCTGTTCAGCAACAGAGAGGAATGCCCCACCAAGGCGTGCAAAGACCCAGATGAATCTACATGCACCTAACTGAGGGAAAGAAGTCAATGTGAACAGACCGCACACCGAGCAGATCCCATTTATGACATTCTGGGGAGAAAAACTTACAGAGATGGTAAAAGAGCCATGATGGAGAGGGATTGGGGGACGAGGGTGATGGAAGGCGGTGCAAATGGGCCTGGCGGCAGTGGACTCCCTCTGGTTGCTGAGATCACGCTGGGTGTGTCTGACAAAGTCTGGGGTCCGGAGCCCCAGGGTGAACAAGAAGGCTATTTCTCACGCTAGGAGAAAAGGGCCATCTTCCATTCCATGTGTAACTATTTCATGACCAGTTCTGAGGAAGGTTGCGTGTGTGTGTGGTAAAATATACATAACATGAAATTTAGCATTTTAACCATTTTTTACGTTACAGTTCAGTGTCATTAAATGCATTCACATCGTTGTGCGACTGTCACCACTATCGTTTTTCATTCCCCATCAGCAATGATGAGAATTCACATTTCTCCACATCCTTGCCACCACTAGTTTCCACTTTTTTTATTGAATCCATTCTAATGGGTGTTAAGTGATATCTCATCGTGGTTTTGATTTTTATTTCCCTAATGGCTAGTGATATTGAGTATCTTTTCATGTGTTTACTGCCATCGGATTTGGCGATGAGTTCTCAGGTATGACACCAAAAGCACAGGCAATAAAAGAAAAAATCAGTGATTTGACTTCATCAAAATTTAAAACCTTCGTGCATCAAAGGACACTATCAAGAAGGTAAAAAGATAACATACAGAATGGGAGAAAATATTTGGAAATCATATATCTGATAAGGGTTTAGTGTCCAGAATATATAAAAAACTCTTACAACTCAACAACAGAAGAACAAACAATCCAGGAGAAAAATAGTCAAAGGACTTGAATAGGCTTTTTTCCAAAGAATATACAAAACTAGCACGTGAAAAGATGTTCAGCATCACCAGAACACGTAAATCCACAGAGAGAGAAAGTAGATGCACGGTTGCCAGGGGTGGGAGGGAGGTTGGCAGGGGGAGTAAGTGCTTACTGGGCAGGGATTTCCTGGTGGATGAAAGCATTTTGGAACAAGATAGAGGTGATGGTTGCACAATACTATACATGTAGTAAATGTCACTGCACACTTTAAAATGGTTAATTTTATGTTATATGAATTTTTTATCTCATTGAAAAACAAAGAAAAAGAAACTATTCCGCGGCATCCCCTTGCTTAGACGTGTCCTCTTCCCTCACTGCTCCCTTGGCCTGGCCTTCAAGGCCCTCCCCAGTCCAGCGCTGCCTGGGGCCTGGCCAGCCTCATGTCAGACATTTGTGCTCCAGCCATGCTGTCCATGCAACTCCTCCAGCCACCAGCATTTCGTAATTCCAGTCCCGGGCCAGCTTCTTTCCAGCTGCTTACAGATGCCCGGCGACGAGCACCTCCCTCCTCGGGGATCCAGATCTTTCAGACCTTGCTCCACTGTAAACCGGACCTCAGCACACGGCTTCCAAGGCGTGTCTCATCTCAACAGCGAAATTAGTGTTTTCTGAGCCCCTTGATGTGCAGGCACCTTGCCAGGTGAACTCACAGCCACTCCAGGAGGTGTCAGCGTGACTCACCGACACTCACACACCTCTGAGCCGCTTCACACTCAGCGTCAGGTCTCCTGGCGCCTTGCAGAGAAAGTGTGCGAACGCTGTGCCTGGCCGCACGGCAGAGGCGTCCCCACGGTAGGGTTACATGCAGGTGGCCCAGGTCCCACGTGAAGCCACACGAGCCACACAGATGCTGTTATAAATACACCAGCTGGGGCTGCCCGGGGCTTGGCTCCAGGAAGTGGATTCAAGCCAGTATTTTTATACTTGGTTAGAGCAGAGGATGCGTGCATCTGACTTCCATCCACTCCCCTCTCGCTCTCTGTATACTAAAGATACATTCTGGGTCCCGCCTACCCCTCTGACCAGAATCCGGCCCCGCTGAGGCTCCCCACAAACCCTCAGAGGCTCCACAGGCACACAGAAGGAGGGGTGCCTGTCTGAGCCAAGAGGGACCTTTGCCTTTGGGACCCTGGGGCAGCAAGTGCTTTTTTCTGCCCAGGCCACAGGGGACACTGGAGACCCACAGAGAGGTTAGCACCCAGAGAGAGATAGGCCCCCATTTTATCCGCCCCTCTGAACCTCAGCACCTCCAACCCCGGAACAGTCTCGTCCCAGCCCTCCCCAGGCAGAGGATGTCAGCACCAGCCCAGGTCCAGCAGCCGGGAGGAACAGGGTCTGCTGCCGGAGGCGCCCAGTCAGAGTGACGGGCGTGCACTGGGAGGGCCCCTGGCGCCCTGGGCAGAGTCAGGGACACTGTTATGGGCTGAACTGTGTTCCCCCAAAATTCATAAGTTCAAGTCCTAACCCTCAAGCACCTGTGAAAGCAACCTTATATGGAAATAGGGTCTTTGCAGGCCGTCAAGCCAAGATGAAGTCACTCGGGTCAGCCCCAATCCACTACAATTGTGTTGGGATAACAAGGGGGACTTTCGACAGAGACAACAGGGAAAATGCCCGGTGAAGACTGAAGCTGTGCTGTCCAGGCCTGGTGGAAGCCCTGAACCACGGCCCTGAGACCCAGACTTCAGTCTCTCAGCCTCCAGGTCTATGAGGGAATGTATCTGTGTAGTTCTAAGCCGCCCGGTTTGTGGGGCTTTGTCACAGCAGCCCTGGGAGACGGCACAGGCACCCCCTACACTGTCCTCACTGCCTGCAGACTGCAGGGCCGAGCAGAGGCAGGGCCCTTCACAGACCGGTGCTGGCGGTCACTTCTGGCCCTGACTGTCCAGGAGCTCTGGCCACAGCTCTCCGCCTCCTGGGGCCCATAGAGGAGAGGATAAGAGGGTCGGGGGCATGGCCTCCATAGAGTGGCCACTGGCCCTCCACCCTGCTATTCCTGGAGCCCAGAAAGCCCAGGAAGAGCAGACCAGCCCCCCACACCTCCTCTGGGCCCGTCTCCCCGCCACTGGCAGTTTGGAACAGCCTCCCGCTGCCCTGTGATCTCAGGAGCAGAAGAGCCTCAGGAAGGAGCAGAGAGGACAGTCGGCCTGTCACAGACTCTAACCCATGTCCCCTAGGCCCGGGCTGGCCCTTTAAGGGGGTGAGGGCAGAACAGGCTGTGGGGTCAACACCCCTCTTCTCAGAGGGGCCTGGGGTCAAACCAGAAAGCAGGGTGGGAAGTCGGGCAGGGGCCTGGATGGCAGGACGCAGAAGGCAGAGGCCCCTCCCCCCAGTGCTGGATGGGGTGGGGCTGGCAGAGCCTCTGCCTTCATCTACACTGGACGTCTGACCACTGCACAGGTGGCCCTCTGCAGAAGGTCCAGTCCAGTAAAGGGTCATGTCCAGAGACTTTAGTCTGTTTTCCCCAAAATGGACATGATTCAGCTGGCCAAGTCAGGGCTCTAGAACCTCCCAAACTGAGCCTGCTGTCTGCCAGGGGTAGGAGGGAACAAATGCCCTGGAGATCCTCATGCAGCCTGTTCACCAGGGTCTTGCGTCTGACCGTGACCAGCTCCCACATGGGCACCTCCATGCTGGGCATCCAGGCTCTGCTGGTCACAGGAATGGCCACAGGCCAAGGCCAGGGTGGGCCCGGAGCTCTGCATGCTTCCTGGGAATGTCGAGGGGTGGCACCCCCCATAGCAGCCCAGGGCGCAGTAGTCGCTGCTGCTGCCCTCTGGCTGTGGGGGTGCTGGCCTGGCGGGGCCCACAGGGACCCAGTCCTCCTGCGGCAGGTAGGCAGGCAGCTGCCCTCCCCACTCCACAGGGAGGCCGGTGCCAATGCCCGCCTCCTCCAGGCCCACTGACTGCCAGGGATGTGCCGGGTCGTAGGTGAGCAGTGCAATGTCCTCCTGAACGCCGGGCTCCAAGGCTCCCCGCTGGGCACCGACGTAGTCCTGGCTCAGCTGCAGACCAGCCCTGTGGGCCCCTGTCCAGCTCTGGAATGGAGCATAGGGAGGAGGCAGGGCTCAGCAGCACGTTCAAGACTCACCCTGGGAGCAGCCTCCCCTCCTCCTCCAGGAAGCCCTCCTGACAACCACATCCAGAAGCCAAGCAGCGCCCGTGCCCAGAACACTCTGTCTTTCCTCCAAGTGCCAGTCAAGCCTCAATATGGGACTGAGTCCCTTCAGGCCCCTCACCACTCCCCCAGCACAGGGCCTAATGCTCAGAGCAGCCTGAACCAGAGCACAGATGGCAACAGGTGCCAAGGACAAAGAAAACCGCTGGAGCAGCTCCGGCCACTTTCAGCAGGCACGGAGATGGGGCAGCCAACCTCGACCCCCACTAACACACACACACACACACACACACACATGACAGGAGACACCACTGAGACTGGGGCCTTGGGGCTGAGGCAGGCAGACCTGGACCCCTCCACAGGAGGCCCCACCTCCAACAGGGAAGTGGTCCCCTGAGTGGGACCTGGAGTCTACACAGAAGGCATCACACACACCACGTCCTCCATTACTGCCCTGCTCCCTGGAGAGCTGACCCCTGGCTCCAGACCACCACCCAGGGGCTCTAAGTAAGCCCTGACAGGTGCCCAGGGTCTACAGAGAAGGGCTGGGTGCCTGAAACCCAGGTGACAGTCCAGGGGCCATCGAAATCTGTGCCCCACTCAGCCTCCGTCCTCAGCTGCCTCGAGGATCTCGGCAGGTCCCATCCACTGCTTTGGGGAAAGAGGGGACTCCGCCAAGGACGAAAGGCTCAGTTCTAAGCTTCAGATTATATTTTTGCACAAGAATCTTGAAAACTAGGCTCCCTGTTGAGAGAGAAAAGGGCCAGGCGGACACTGTGCGACACGAGGAGGGGAGAACCTAGGAGAGCGGGTCAGCGGACCCAGGAAGTCATGCCCCGCCGTCCTTGGCCCAAGGGAGGGGCTGAGAGAGTGGAGACCAGAGACTGTCCACAAGAGCTTCTCCTCCCCCCACCCCAGCCTCCTGCCACGGGGGCATCAACCACCAGGCCAGCAGGCAAGGGAGGGGTCTGCACAGAGGGGCTGGTGCGACCCCCCAGGTTGTCCTCAGCTTGCCCGTAGCCTGTGGGAGCCCACCAGGGTACCACAAAGGGGGCAATGCAGAGTCTCCTCATCAGCCAGTGTGCTGCCAGGGGGACCAGGAGGCCAGACACTGCACGATGGCCACCAGAGCTGTAGCCCAGGGACCAGGGACAGCACAAGCACCAGAGACCATCCCCACAGCCAGCAGAAAGACACCTTGGGAGAGAAAGAAGGGACGAGATGGCGGCAGGAACAGGCAGCCCCATTGTTTGACCTTAAACTGACTATTTACCTCAAAGGCGCTGCCATGAACCAGAAAAGACAGAGATGATGTCAGAGAAAGTCGACATCAACAATGGAATTAGAAACACCAGAGCAAAAGAAATCAGCCGTAGAGAAGAAAGATCTTTTTTTTTCCCCATTTGAGACACAGTGTGTAAATTTAAGCCCACTATGTGTACCAAAAATCTCGAAGCACTGACCAAGGCCCTCAGGCCCTCCCCCATCCCTTGCCTGAAGCCCACATCCTGAGCAGAGTCAGGCAGCCCCTTCAGGGTTGCGTCACAAACCTGGAAGTTCCCGTTGTGCACACTGTAGAGAGGCTGGAAGAACGTCACTGGAGAGGGCACGTTCTGATAGAAGGTTCTCTTCACCCTGAGGCCAGGAGAGGACAGTCAGGGGCCTGTGGAGACCTGGGTGGGGGCTCCTCCAGAGGGCGAGGTCACTGTGGAGAACTTAGCCCTCTTCCAGCCAGCAGGTGACCAGCCCCGCCTCGTCCATGCTGCTGCCACACACCCACCTCTCACCAGGTCCACACCTGCTGCCAGGGCAGGCCCTGACCCTCGGCACCCTGTGGCCTCCCTGGATAATGACCCCATAGAACTGATTTATACCAAGACATGTGTCCTTTACAGGGTGACCTGTGATGGAAGGGGCAGGGGCATGGGTGACCAGCGTGTCCGTGGCCTGCAGAGAAAGCCAGCACCTCCAGGGCGCCAACTGGTGCCACGAGCAGACAGATGGCAACTCCCGCCCCATGTGACTTCCCTCTGAGCACCAAATCTATCTGCTCAGCACCCACTGGTCCACCCCTAAGGATGCCACACAGGGCTCCAACCCAATAGGTCCAAGTCAACCTCCGCTGGGGCCTGGCCCCCCCAAGTTCCCCACCTCGGGGGTGACATCAGGGGCCACAGATCATCTCTCATCCTCCCACGCGTCCCCTGGGTTTCTCCCCCTAAGACCCTAGCAATTCCCTCCACTTCGCTCCATCTCTGCTTCTGTCACCAGCTCAAGCCCGGCTGCCTCTCTCTGGACACCACCATGGGCCCCCCAGCTGGTCCTCCCATCCCCCTGTCCCCAAGAATCCATTCTCAAAATACACACCGGATCACATCACACACTCTTGAACAGGCTTCAAGCGCTTTCCTTTGCTCCAAGGACAAGCCGGGAGCCCTCCTCGGCCTTCCCCACCCCAACCCAGCACCCTCTTCCTCTCTCCCCACCCCCGTGTGCTCTTCGTTCCCTCTGCTCTCATCCTCTCTGCTACCTGTCTGCACCTGGCCAGTCTCATCTGGGATCCCCTCTTTGACGAGGCCCCTGTGCCCCGTCCTGTAACACGATGTGTGTGACAGCTTATGTCAGGAGGGCCCTTGTGTCTGTCTTGTTCTCCGTGGCATTCACCAGGGTGGAGAACAAGGGCCTGGGCACACCAGGCCCAGAACTGTATTTTCACAGAATGTGTTAACACATGAGCGAACCTCCGAGCACCTCCAGAGGCAGGAGACGGAGGACCTCAGGTGACTTAGTTTCGGTGACTTTGGATTCCCTCACGGCTCTTTGGGGCCACACTGCCTCCCCGTAAACCTGGCAACTTGGGAACTCCCCACTAGTCCAGAGCAGAGGCTTGAAAACCTCACTGCATCCAGGACCTGATGGCGGGGAGGGGAGGAAGAGGGGGAGGCTGGCTTGGCCCTCCATCTCCCCATCACACACCCACGGGTGCACACACACTCACTCACATGCACACACAATTCACACACACACACATACGATAGATAACACATTAACACATGTGCACACACTCCCCTCAGCACTGACCTGGGGGACAGCTTGAACAAGAGGTAGGTCAGGCTGGTCAGCAGGAGAAAGATGGACACAGCGACAAGGGTGCTGTCGGGCTGCCGCAAAGGTGGGATCAGGGGGCCTGTGAGCAGGGAGGGCCCCGAGCTGTGAGTAGTGTGAGCACCAGCATGTTCCTCCAGACACACACATGGCAAAGGCACCACCAGGAGTGCCCCACACCGAGGTGGACTGTTTGCGACTGGCCTCGGAGGTTCATGCTGTGCCTGCTGAGTACCGTGGGTGACCACGCACCCTGAGCCTTGCCTCCCAGCTGCATGGTTACCGGTACCCCTGTGCACAGGGTTAGCCAGCCCTCCCTAAGGAGATGGGCATGTCCAGGCACCAGAGCCAGAAGCGCCAGGCCCGGCGTGCAGCTCTGGGCACACTCAATGCAAACAGCTGGAGCACCAGGTCATGGGAAGCCCAGCGCTCGGCAGCGTCTGTTTCCTGCTTGCACACCCCAGACCTCCAAGGGAGGGTGGTCGGCTGGGGCATGACTGCCCCAGGGAGGGGCTTCCAGGAGGGGGAAAGGATGGGACGGTGGGACAAGCAGGGGAGGGGAGACCCAGCCCAGATGCCCAAAAGGCAGTGGCCGTGCCTACCGCGTCTCTGAGGGGAGGGGAAGCGCACGGGCTGGCTCCATTCACTCCACTGGCCCTCATAGCGATCCTCCTCCGCCACATCGTCCTCTGCTGTGGCCATCTGAACACGAAGCCTGGCCTCACAGGTAGTGCCAGGGTCCAGCTCGACAGCTTCAAGGATGAGCCTGGTCACCCCAACAATGCGATCCTTGTGCCGCGCCCGCTATGGGGTCGAGGACAATCAGCAGGTGCCAAGGGTGAGACTGGGTCTATCAGCCCTCGAGAACATACACACACACACACACTCACCATACACACACTTATATGTGTACGCATGCACATGTCCACAGGCACAGGCTTACACTCATCTACCTGCATGCACACTCACATGTGCACACACCACACTTGCACACAGCCTGCAAATAAATACATGTATTCATGCACACACAGGCACACTCACCATGTTTGCACGCACACACACACAGTCATGCACAGACACACTCACATCCAGACACACCTGCGTGCACACACATACACACATGTGCACAGTCACACTCACCACACTTGCACCCACACACTCTTGGCTCTGGTTACCTCCCCTCCTCATAATTCCAAGCCGACATCTCTGTATGTGGGGGAGGAAGGGCCCTGGGCTGCTGTCCCAGGAGAGAGAGGCCCCCAGGGTCACCACCTCGCAGCCCAAGCACTACCTCCCAGGCCTCCTCCTGCCTCTTGAAGGCCAGCTCATAGGTGAGGAGCGAGGTCAGCGGCTCCAAAGCGGGAGTGATGCTCCAGGTCAGGACGCAGGAGTCAGAGCTGACATTACTCTGCAAGTCAGACGGAGGATCCAGCTTCACTGGAACAGATGAGGCCACATGAGGGTGTGTCAGTCAACATGCCCAGGACTGGGGATATGAAAGATTCCTGGGGGTGTGGGGGACATGGTCAAGGGCCTCTCAGACCAGGGGCCTCACTGTGAGACTGGTCCAGAGAAGCCCAAGGTGGAACAGGATGGCACTGACTTCCTCCAGCCCCTGCAGCCAGACAAGGTGATTTTCAAATCTTGCCTTTCCTTTCCCTCATAAGCTGCTGCTGGAAGTTCTTCCCAGTGTCTTACTGCAGTCTTTCCTGCTACAACTTAAGTGTATTTCAAGCAGCTCAAGCTGCAGCCGCTGCCTCAACTCGAAGCCCAGCATTTTCATCCTCCCCCAAAATCCTACCCCTGCAGTAACTAGTGGGACCTCCCCTCCCAGGGGCGCAGACTGCCCCTAGCCCTGGATCTCTCTTAGCAGGGACCCAGAGCACTCGCTGGGCCACGGGTGTCACAGGCTGCAGGGCCCTGTCCTCAACCCCCACGCAGCCAGGA
This sequence comes from Equus przewalskii, assembly GCF_037783145.1. Classification (NCBI taxonomy): domain Eukaryota; kingdom Metazoa; phylum Chordata; class Mammalia; order Perissodactyla; family Equidae; genus Equus; species Equus przewalskii. The sequence goes on along the minus strand of NC_091842.1, from coordinate 42,687,016 downwards.
TGTTCCCAGCCCAGGCCTCACCATGTCTCCGGGGCAGGTACTGTGGGTCCACCAGGCTGACCTGCTCCTTCCCAGAGATGTCACGGTGGAAAGTGATGGTGAAGTTGTCGGAAGGCACGAGCACCTCCTCGGGCGGCAGCACCAGGGTGCACACACTGGCCTGGAAGACGCACTTGTGCACGCTGCCCGGCGCGTGGTTGCTGAAAAGGGGAAGTGTTGGCATCAGGGGCCACCACGCTAGCCCGGCCCCTGCTGCCATCAGGGGACCCGACTCTCACCCCTTCCCCCTGCCCCCTGCCCTCTGCCCAGGTGGGCCTAGCCCTCCTGCCTTACCTGGTGAAGAGGAGCCAGGGGCTGGCACCCTGGCCCAGCTCTGAGGCAGCCCAGTGGCAGTCAATCCTGAGGACGTTGTTGGTGAGGCAGGTGAAAGTTCCAGCCCCTAGCCCTGGGAACAGTGACCATTGGACCCCTGGGAACCCTCAGGGGCTGCTTCCAGGCAGGGCTGGGGGAGGGGAGGGTCTGGAGCTGACTCCCTGACAGGGCAGTCCCCAGAGAATGATCCCAGGAGAATTCACCAAGGGCAGGGCTGGGAGATGGGGGAGGCGATGGGCTCTGACCCATGGTGCATGGGAGGAAGTGAAGTCCAGGCTGATCCCTGGAGGATGGGCCCCAGCACATTTCAGGCCAAACCATTCCCCACAGAGTTTGACAGAAGACAGCCCTGGCCCCCAAGCTCTCTACCCACCCACCTCACACAGACACTAGTGCCCAGCCTCACCTCCTCCTTCCCCTGGGACAGAGACTCCCAAGCCGACCCAGGTACTGATGCAGGTGCAGATCAGGAGCCAGGTGCCCGTCTCTCGTGTCAGGGCCTCGCTCTCCCAAGTCCAACCTGCAAGGGACTGGCCTGAGGGGCTCCGTGTGAGGAGCACCCACAATGGGAGGCTCCTCATGAGATCCTCCCTGTGAAAGATGCTCCCCATTGGATGCTCCTTATGAGGCATTTCCTGTGAGGAGTACTCCCTTGATGGGTGCTCCTCTTTGGGTTCTCCCTGTGAGGCATTCTCTGGTCTACTCCCTGTGATAGATGCTCCCCATTGGGTGCTCCCTGTGAGGGATTTCCTGTGAGTATTCCCCTGATGGGGGCTCCTCATTGGGTGCTCCCATGAGGCATGTCCTGTGAGGTCGACTCCCTGTGAGAGGTGCTTCTCATTGGGTGAGGCATTTCCTGTTATGTCAACTCCCTGTGAGGGGTGCTCCTCATTGGGTGCTCCACGTGAGGCATGTTCTGTGAGACTGACTCTCTGTGAGGGGTGCTCCCCAGCAGAGTACACCGAGTGGGTCCCCACCCACACCCTCATTGTGTCCCATGAAAGCGGCTGGGCAGCACTGTCCGAGCTCCTTTCTGGGACCAGCGTCCTCTGCCAGCCCAGCCCCCATCTCTGGGCCCAGGTCCCCACCTGCAGGGGACGCAGGGTGAAGGGAATCAGTCACCATTGGCAACAGCCACAGATAAGATTTACCGAACCCTCTGGTGTCACACAGTGCCAACTGCGTGACATGCATGATCCATGTGAATTCCCGCAACAGCCATGTGCGTGGGAAGCCTGTCCCAGCCCACAAGGGAGCTGAGTCTCAAGGAGGGGAAGCACCTTGCCCAGGGTCACACAGCTAACTTCGGCACATCCTCTCTCACCTTGGTTTCCTTAAATAAAGACCTGTCCCAGTGTTCTGCCCTAGAAAAGGGCAGGAGGATGGCAGTGGGGTGTCCATGCAACAGACGGCACTTCCTAAACTGTCACACCCCTGTTCCAAGGTGCCCTGTGGAGGAGAGCATCCCAGGAGAGCCAGGCTCAGTGCTAGAGTGCCTTCCAGGCCCCAGGATCCCCGGGAGAGCCAGAGGTTAGCTGGAGACAGGGGCTGGGTGCTAGGAAGTGCCTGGTGCCGGCAGGCTGCTGATGCCCCATCACCCTATTTGCAGCTCCAGATGGTATACTGATAGCTCCTGAGCAGGAAGCAGGGCCAGCCTGGTCGTGCAAACCTGATGGGTGATAAGGAAGCAAAAAGAAGCAGACATGCACACAGACCACAGCATGTAGGCCCTCAGGGAGCCCACACACCCTCTCAGGCAACAGACACCACGCTAGCCCCGCCCCGCACCGCCAGCAGCCTATGCATGCACCCAGAGGACGGAGCCCTGTTAAGATCAGCAATCAGGAAGACCCCACCCTTCCCTAGGATGGAGCATCACCTGGCACCACCAGCCGCAGCATGAGAGGCCCAGGCAAGTTTACCCAGCAGTAGCAGTTACTGGATGGAGCAGGGGAGCAGCGGGACAACAGCTCACTCCCAGGGTGTGTGAGGACAGATCAGAGTGAGCACCAGGATCCAGTGGGAGCTCGGGCATAACAGCCACTTCCCAGCTAAGAGGTGACCCGGGCTCCAGGGTGGACAGCCACTGCCCCAGCAGAGGAGGGACACCTGCATCTGTGCAGAATCCGGCCAGCCCAACCCTAACCCAGGCTAACCCAGGAGCAGATGGCTTGAGAGTGCAGAGTGGCGTGCCTGCAACCTCAGCAGGCTCGGGAGGCAGGCATGGGGTGGACAGGACCCACAGGGACACCTGAGAGCTAGAAGGGGCAGAGGAGCCCGGCCTTCTCTCACACTGGACCCTCTTGCCTGGCCTCCTTCCCCATCACATGCCTCTTCCTTGTGAAGCCCTTTCTGAGCCCCGGGGTCTGTCCCCCTAGCCAGACCAGACACCCCGAGCCAGGCCCAGTCGGCTCACAACAGGAACAGGGAGCCGGTAGAGGCTGTGGGCAGGGCTACAATAAGGATGTCAACAGACCTCTCTTTGGGGGGCCCTGGAGGTCAAATGGGGGCAAAAAACGCCCCTACTCTTCCCGCACCTGCCAAGTGGCCTCCTCTGCCCAGCGCCCCTTGGGTATCCCTCACTGCCTCTGTGCCACTGTGTCAGCAAAGCTCATTGCTGTGCCGCCTCCCACACCAGGCCCCTCCCGCGGGAGAAGTGCTGGACTTACACTGCTGCCCCTGCACCCAGCTGTCCCCGCAGACACTGCCCTTGCCTCCAGATGCTGTAAAGCCTGGGGCACCTGGGAGGAGGTCTGGGGGGCGTTACTTGAGCATAAACCCTCTCCCCGCTTTCTCTGCCCTCGCTGAGCTGACCCTCCTTCTGCAATCCCACCCTCACTGGCTGCCCCACCCACAGCTCCAAGGGAGATCCCCAGACTCCCGGCTGCTCTTCTGCCCTAAAGACCCCCAAAGGCAAAGGGTTTGAAGGGGCTTTACCAGTCCCATGGCCTGGACCCCATCTCCACTCGTGGCCGTCACAGCTGAGCCCATGCGGCCCCAGAACACCCCCTCGCACTCATGCCCACCCAGGCGAGCTCAGTCATCAAGGAAGCAAACTCTCTTCCCTAATTAGAAACCTGCCAGCAGCTCAGTGGCCTCCTCTGCCCAGAGGCACTCACGACCCCTGCAGGCCTGGAAGGAGTCTGACATTCTCATCCCTGGAGATGCCCAAGGTAAAACAAGGCAATGCTCCCAAACACTGCACTTGCGAGGCTCCTCCATGGGCCCTTCCCGGGCCAGGGCCAGCCGGCTGCCCACCCCTTTGCCCCCTGTGCTTCACACCAACTCGAGCTGTTGGGAAGTCCCAGCTACTGACTCACCTTCCCAAATGCATCTGGCAGGTCCCATGGCAAGTCTGAGGGGCCCCGGCCCTCCAGACCTGGAGGCGACTTGTGACCCAACCGTCCCTGTGTTCACAGCAGAGCCCCTCAGCCTGATTCGGGAGATAACTGCAGCAACGGGTGACGTGAGCCTCACACGGCAGGCTGACACGGCCGCCCACAGCTGAAACCACGGAGAGCAGCGGAGCAGCGGTCCTGAGCAGGGCTGGCAGGCAACTGTCACCACGAATCAGAACCCAGGGATTAAGAGGTGGGGCCGCCTCTCCTTGCCCATGACACGGAAGGGTGCCACACGGGGGCTGTGGTGATTCATCCATTGATCGGTAGATGAGTGTCCACCGTATTCCTCCCAAGGGACACCACTGAAATGCATTAAATGAGCCCAGGAGGCAAGAACCCTGACCAGGCACAGAGCAGCAGGCCCCGTCCCTTTCTAGGCTTTTCTTAGGACAGAGGCGCGGGGGCTCCTTCCACCAGCCAAGGCCACCTCTGAGCACTGGGCGGGGGGGGGGGGGGGGCACAGAACATCCGAGTGACATGGTCTGTTACAGAAAGACAAACAACACAGAATATACAACGGTGGTCCCCTTATCGGACCCAGAGGTACCCCATGAGAAGTTGGACACCAGCCCCTCCAGACAATTTCTAAGCTCAAATGCACGTTTCTAATGGACTCACACTGTGCTGTGAGCTCTGCAGCCTCCTGTTCCTCTGGCTATTTTCAACATCCTTCTAGCTCAGCACATAGAAACCTGCCTCCTGCCTCTAAAGGAGGTACCGGCAGGGTTTAATAATCTCGCCGATGGAAATTTGGATTGTTGCCTATATATATGCTATTTTAACTTTTTCTATTGAGATATAGGTGACATATAACATTTTATTGGTTTCACATGTATATATGCTATTTTAAATGAAGGTAGCGAACAATTCTGGGCATGGATCTTTAATCATCAGAATGAGTACTTCTGTACAAAAAACTGCTATGGGTGGAATTGTGGGGTCTAAAGCTCAGCATTTTAAAATATTGATGGGTCCTGCCAAGTGGCCCTCCAAAAACATACCAACTTCCACTCCCACCAGAAGTACGAGAATGTCTGTGACACTCACCAACAGTACAGATTATCAGTCTTTTTAATCTTTGCTAATCTGATAGGGAAAGATATTTCAACGTTGCTTTAATTTCACTTCCTTGGTTATTAGTGGTGATAGGCATCTATTCATATACTTATTGGCTTATGTTCTTTAGGGTACCAAATAAGGTCACATTTCAGCATGGATGTTTATGTCAGTGTGCATATGTGCTCTGTGCATCAAAACATCTGGGCCAAGGTTTGGGTACCCTGAGCTGCAGCTCTCAGGACCCGTGGGGGATGGATCAAAGGCTTGAGCCAGGGAGCACCATGGGAATGACCAGGGACAGAATGACATTTCTTTCCAATATTTAAATTTTAATCAGCATGGCTCCCAGTCACCTATTACAAACACACACTTCTATACTCACTGGAACTCTCCCTTCTTAGTATCCTTATCGGGAGAGCTCCCTTCTGTCTGTCAGGGCCCCGCCACCTTGCTGAAGCTAGGATTTACTAACCTAAGAACAGCAGGCCATACCACCCACACGGTAACCCTGAAAGTGGAGACCACAAAGGCTGGAAAGGGAGGAAAGAAAAAAGCCAGAGAGCCCCAAATGCCACATCTAAACTCTACAAAAACCTCTGGACGAGCCCTGAACACATGTGCAGCCCACCTCCAAGCAGCCCACCCAAACAACATGAACAGAGCTGTCAGCGGCTGCCCATGCCAGAGACACAGTTTACAACCTGCTTAACAACCAACAGTCCCCAGAGAATCATAACAGAATCCACAGCCTCTACAATCTATATCAGTCACAATTTCCAGGAAACCCAAAATTATTAGACATGTGAAGAAACAGAACTATGTGACCCATACTTAAGAAGAAAGACAACTGACAGAGACTGACTCCCAAGACTAAATTGTGGGTAACAGCACAGGTTTTAAAGCAGCTACTCTAACTATGCTCAAAGATATAAAGGAAAACATGTTCACAATGAACAAATAGGAAATCTGAGAGGAGAAATAGAAACTATAAAAAAAAAGAAAAAGAAAGCATGTAAGTGAAAAACACAGTATCTTAAATATAAGGAAACTGTCACAACCACACAAAAAACAGATGGAGTGTTAACCATAAGGAATCCCTGAAAGAAGGGAGGGAAGTGAGATTTGACTCATTGACAAAGGAATCACATCCTAAGAGCACAGAGGAGACGACATCTGTGAAAGCTGGCACCTCGCTCTTCCAGGGAGATGGGAGGGGCCAAGGAGAGCCCGGGACCATCATGAGGATTAGTCAGAGGCCTAAACGTGAAGCCGCCGAGCAGGTCAGCTTCATCCCCCACCTGCACTATGCCGGGCAGCACCGATTCCTCTACTGGACTGTTAGACTCGGGAAGCCCAGTGCCTCTGCCCAGAAAAATGCTGACGGCTCTCCATCACCCCACTCCTCCCCCGTAAGAAATGGAGTATGCAGAGAGCAACACCCGTAAACAAAGGGAAAACCTGACATGAAGAACACAACCAGGAGCCACCAAACACCCGTGGAAAACCAGGACAAACAAGAAAGAAAGGCACCAGTGACAAGCACCATCAGGCAGACAGGCGGTGAGGACCTCATGCATGCCAAGCTGCATCAACCTCACAACCCAAGGTGGACCACGGTTAGCAAGCTACAGCCCAAGGGCCAAATCCAGCCCACTCCTTAATTAAAAAACTTGTGAGCTAAAAATACTTTGCACGTTTTTAAATGGTTGGGACAAAGCTTAAAGAACTACATGAGGGGCCGGCTGGGTGGTGCAGTGGTTAAGTCCCCACATTCTGCTTTGGTGGCCCAGGGTTTGCCAGTTTGGATCCCGGGTGCAGACCTACACACTGCTTGGCAAGGCATGCTGGGGCAGGCGTCCCACATATAAAGTAGAGGAAGATGGGCACGGATGCTAGCTCAGGGCCAATCTTCCTCAGCAAAAAGAGGAGGATTGGTGGCAGATGTTAGCTGAGGGCTAATCTTCCTCAAAAAAAAAAAAACTACATGACAGGTGAAAATATTATGCAATTCACATTTCAGCAACCACAGCTTCATCGGAACACAGCCACACACGTGTGTGCTGTCTATGGCTGCTCACACCCTCTAACAGCGGTGCTGAGTGGTGGGGACAGGGCTTTGCGCTCCTGTTCAACGCGCTGCAGCTCAGCAGGCTGGTCACGAGCCAGCGTTTCAAAAGCCACCATGTGGCTGTGTTGCAACGGTTTTTTTGCTTATTAGCAGTGCATAGCCATCACGCCCAAACAGAGTAGAATCTGAAAGTCACATTTCTAAGGCACAGTGGGGCGTGGATTATCTTGTCATCAAATTGGATGGCAAAGGATTGTGTTTACTATGCAACGACACTACAGCTGGTTGACACGACCAGACCAAGCACTTCCACTGGCACTCTTCTCAGTGCACAACAGTTTCCTTACAAAAATTCAAAGTGAAAATAAGGCAACCAAATTAAATTTCCAAGGGGTTCATCTGTTGCCCAAGCAAAGAAAGCCACTTAGTGACGGCGAGTCCACCGTCTGATTGCAGTAGCTGAAGAAGGATGTCCACAGAAAACAAGACTACCAGTCTTTCAGCCAGAACAGCTGTTCTAAAAGTTAAGAGACTCGGAGCAACAGCAACAGGCAATTAAAAATGAGGCAAATGAGTCGGGGCTGGCCCCGGGGCCGAGTGGTTAAATTCGCATGCTCTGCTGCAGGCGGCCCAGTGTTTCATTGGTTCGAATCCTGGGCACGGACATGGCACTGCTCATCAAACCACACTGAGGCAGCACTCCACATGCCACAACTAGAAGGACCCACAACGAAGAATACACAACTATGTACCAGGGGGCTTTGGGGAGAAAAAGGAAAAAAATAAAATCTTTAAAAAAAAAAAATGAGGCAAATGAGGGGATCTCGTCACGATGGCAGCAAAGGCAGACTCTGAACTCACCTCCTTCCACAGACACAACCAGGTTACAACTATTCTTGGAAAAATTGCCCTGGAGAGAAAACTGAAACCTGGATAAAAAGAACCCCCACAGCAAGGGACAGTCCTGACTGAGGTGGAAGAGGCAGAAATCCCTTGTGGAGAGAAAAAAGCCACCTTCACGAGCAGCAGAGCCTCACAGCCAGCTGAGCAGGAGCCACCCGAAGCTTTCCTACTGGGACTTCAACATGTGACATCTAGAAGTGCAGGAATCATCTCGCAATTATGAGGACAAAAGCCTCCAAGGATGGCAGAGCAGCAATGGGAAAAGAATTTCTGCTTTTGAGGAATTCACTGAGCAGCTTGCACGCCTGTTTCTAGAATCCCTCTGGTTCAGTTTCAGTTGCGGGCAGCAGAATAAAACAAAAAGGGTGTTAGCGTGAAAGAAAAAGAGGACAATGACTTAAAGCGATTTTCCGAGGCTCCTGATGGATCCACAGGTGTCATTGGAACTGCTCAATGGCTGCTTCTCCGAGTAGTCAACGCCTCAACACTGCATGGGGAAGCGACTAAGAATTAGCTTCCATGCGCAGTCTGCAAGGAACAAGCGACTGCGGGCAAGAACATCCTCAGAGCTGAGAAAACACTAACTCGCTAGAACCTGAAGTGGAATTTGCTCACGTGTCTCACAAGTGATGGTGGTGAAACAGCAGAGCATGAAAACCTTAGGTGGACAAATCTACAAAGCTCATAAACACATCAAGTGTTTAAAGCCCACGGTTTTTCACTGTATTATACAAAGCAAATGAATAACTTGCAGAAAGTATGTGCCTCTCTCATCAGTACTGAATCTACCAAATCGCAGAAATGTCAACAGGGAACTTCATTCGCGCTCAGGCACTGAACCAGCTTTAAGAGACAGGCATTTGCCACCGATTTTGATGCTAAGGAACACTAACTCTGAACCCCAGGTCAAGCAAAATGATACCCATTCTTCTATCAAGAGACCTGCATAACAAAATATGGTACTCAATTACTCTGATATTTTTAATTTTGTCTATAAAAAAAACTGTAGAAGTTTGTCTTCTTGTGTTTTCCTAGATTTTCACTCTTGATCCACAAGTCTAAAATATTTACTATCCAGCCCTTTACACAAAGTCTGTAAACCCCTGAAATAGGCCACAGTCACGCGTTGCTTAATGACATACATGCGTTCTGAGAAATGTGCCGTTGGGCGATTTCATCATCGCATGAACATCATAGAGTGCACTTACACAAACCTAGATGGTACAGCCTGCTGCACACCAAGGCTGTGTGATATTAATCTTATGGGATATGCAGCCCATCGTTGACCGAAATGTCATTATGCAGCGCATGACTGTATTGTCTCCATTTCACACGTGAGGAAATGAAGGCAGAGGTTCAGCAACTTGAGCAGTCTCACAGCTAAGGCAGAGACAGCAGGCTAACTTCAGAGCACATGATCTCCACCACCGAGCCAAGCTGCCTCCAACAACAAATGCAAACGGAAGAACTGGCACCCGAGGAAATAAAACTAACGGCGGGCACAGAAGATACTAAAGACAACACCCACACGATAAAAATCCCATTTGTAAAACCACAATAAGCTGTTTGAAATAGAACCAATTAGAGATAATGGGCTCAGAACCTGGTCAACAAATTACAGCAATCAGAAAACAGTCACGTGAAACATAAGAGATTAATCATTTCTGGAAAAGATACCAAGTCTCAAAAAGTAGAAATCTCTATCTAAAGCACAAATTTAAGTCCCATGATTTCACAAGTGAGACCTCATTATCAAGAGATGTGGAAAAGCAATTAAGTCTGACACTCACCTAGATCCTGTCCCCAGCTAGTCTAAAGTGTCCTCTTTCTTTTGAGGGTGGAAAGATGAACACAAAGCATAAAGTTTAAAAACATAGTATCTATGGGGGGCTGGCCCCGTGGCTGAGTGGTTAAGTTCATGCGCACTGCTTCGGCGGCCCAGGGTTTAGGATCCTGGGCACGGACATGGAACTACTCATCAGGCCACACTGAGGCAGCATCCCACATGCCACAATTAGAAGGACCCACAACTAAAATATACAACTATACGGGGCCGGCCGGTGGCACAGCGGTTAAGTGCGCACGTTCCGATTTGGCAGGCCAGGGTTCACCAGTTTGGATCCCAGGTGCGGACATGGCACCGCTTGGCAAGCCATGCTGTGATAGGCGTCCCACATATAAAGTAGAGGAAGATGGGCACGGATGTTAGCTCAGGGCTAATCTTCCTCAAAAAAAAAAAATAATAAAATAAAAATAAATAAAATATACAACTATGTACCAGGGGGATTTGGGGAGATAAAAGCAGAAAAAAAAAAAACCCATAGTATCTAATAAACTTATTGCAATCCTAGGAAACAAGAACAAAAATAATACAGTAACTGAAATTCACATTCTTAGCAATCTTGTAACCAGTTCACCCAGAGTAGTCCATTTTGGAATTGTGATTTGGGGTTTGATGTCTACTTCTGAAGGTACTTAAAACACCAAGAAGACAATATTAGACTTTTCATTTTAATCAAATATTCAGAATAAACTTTGATTAAATAAGTTTGCATTTAACAGTTAAATATTTAGCGACATCTGGTGAACTAAATTAATGTTTTCCTTTCTTAGTTGTGCAAACAGTGTAGCTATTTAAGAGTGTTGTTTGGATGGTGAATGCTGACAAATAAAAAGGATGAACAAACAGGATCTTCAGCAAAGTGCACTCAGTTAGGGACATCCTCCCCACACACGAAAGCCCCAGGACAGTAATGAGTTCACGCCTGCTTGGCAGACGGGCTGCATTTCCTGACACCCTGGGTCGGCCCCCCGAAAGGGTTAGCTTTCCGCCACACCAGCAAAGACCCTCAGGACACACAGTTCACACTCCTGGATGGGATCCTGGGGACGGGTGAGCAGACCCTGCTGCAGCGGGACCAGCCCAGCCTAGTCCCTCCAGCGGTGCCCACACTGGGCACTGCAGCACTTGTAGAAGGTGGTCATCGGCTCGTCAGCAGAGCGGGTCTGCAGCTGCATGAAATAGGCTCGAGGATGTTCGCATTTGGGACACGGCTCTGGCAATGAGAAAAACAAACAAGTGACCCACGCTGTGAAAAAAAGATGCCTGTGACCAACATATCCGTTCGAAGCAGGTGTTACGTGAAAGGTGGCAGAAGCCTCGCCCCCTCGCACATCTGCTACCCCTTGCCCAGGGCATCTGGTACAATTTAAGGCCACAGACAGTCGTATCCTTCCCACTATGCTCTCACACTGAGGGAAGGGAAGGGACTTGTGACCTTGAAAACACTCCTCCTACTCTCCCTGGGTCCCACTTTTCTTCTCAAATCTGGCTGAAGACTGGTGGGAAACATCCATGTGCATCCCCGGCTCCCCACCCTGCAGATCCCCTAATAAGTGCGTCTCCATCACCTGGGCACCAACAAGCCCTCAGCTTCTCAGAGGAGCTCCCTACGGATAACCAGTCCACTTCCCCATGTAGTTAGAAATCCATTGTGGCAGTCATTCTTCAGCTGTTCTTATCACGATCTCTCACACATCCACACCTTTGCAGAGTGCCCCAAGGCACACACTTCCCTTCAAAGTGATGTCACTTTGAGAACCTGACCCTGCTCTTGGTGGAAACAACTTCGAACACTCCCAAACACCATTTTGAACATGTGGTACATAATTCACCTTTTAACAGCAAACTCTGCCAATGCTACATTTTTAACATAGCAGATTTGGGTATTCTTCTGTGGGGGAAAAAGACAGTATTAATCATGAGCTAGCCATCCCTTCTCTCAGCACAGGTTGTGTGAGGGACTCTCCTCTTTCCTTCCTTGGTCACATCTGTCTCTCTCAGAAGTGAATCAAGACTTGAAATAAACATTTATTTTGGGGACCGGCCCCATGGCTAAGTGGTTAAGTTCATGCGCTCTGCTTCGGCGGCCCAGGGTTTTGCTGGTTCAGATCCTGGGCACGGACATGGCACCGCTCATCAGGCCACACTGAGGCAGCATCCCACATGCCACAACTAGAAGGACCCACAACTAAAAATACATAACTATGTACTGGGGGGCTTTGGGGAGAAAAAGGAAAAATAAGCATCTTTAATAAAAAAAAAAACATTTATTTCACTGAGATGCAGTTTAATGTTCTCTGGCATTAACTCTTAAAAATCTACACTAGAAGAAAAAAAACAAATTTTTCCCTTAGACTGATATTTACTACTTCTGTCACTGTTGCTATCATCATAGCTACCACCTGGTGAGTACCTGTCATATGCCAAACCCTGTATAACTCACTTCATGCTCTTACAATCTGTGAGTATGGATCAGCCCCAGAGACGTCAAAGGACCCCCATCAAAGTCACCCCAAGACTCTAACTCAGGCCTGTATGACTCCAAGGCTTGTGCCAATACTGTTTGTGTAACTAACAAATTATTAAAGAACAAAACAATACACTTTTTATTTTTAGAAGCGACTTCATGTCACGGACTCCGACATGGAGTGGCACAGTCAGCAGCCTCACACTCAAAAACAGGCCGGTAACAGAAAAGGTTTCCCCACCTGCAGTAGAGTCGACGTTCTCCCAGGCAGCTGCTCCACCAAGCACATCATCCACTTCTTTCAGCTTCGGGTACTTCCGATTTGTTACCTACCAAACAAGAGCAAGTCTTCAGACTCTCCAAGTGAGTGAACAGTACAAACCCGAGCCACCCAACTACCCCTGCCCTCAAGTGTCTCCCCAGACTTCCTTCCTTCAACACAGACTGGAGGGATATGGAATGAAAGCAAAGTTCCTGCTCCCACAGAGCAAGATGCTCCATTGGAATTCAGACGATCCAGGATCAGATGCCCCCAAGAGAAGAGAGAGCTCCAGCAGTCAGAGATCTCTGCAAGGACTGAGTGAAGCACCAGAGCAGGAAGAAGATACCGGCTTAGGTGTGACCATCCTCCCATCCCACACCTCTAAGATAGCTGATAACCCAAGATGAGAGAAACCATGCAACCGAAACCAAAGAGCACCACTTGGCTGGGCAGCCCGGCCACACCCCTCGGAAGCAGAGAGCTTTCAAGGAGGTCACACTTGGCTTCTTTCCCAAGTTTTCCCAAACATCCTTGAAATTTCAGGGTTACATAAGAGTTCACTCCTGCCAGAGCTTCAGACTCTAAACTTCCACAAGACGGCTACACGGGCGGGCAGCAAGCAAACATTAGGAATGAGGCAGCACCAACGTGCTCCACTTCTAAAGAGGAAAAGTGTCCCATCGAGTGAAAACAGCAAGTACGCCACAGTGGGTATCGCTCGTCCCGAACGTCCACGACATTCTAGGTCCCATTCGATTGCTCAGATTAGGATGTAAGAGAGAACCAGACAGAAAAACCCTGCCCGCCGACCGCTTACGTCCGGGTATTAATAACCAAAGCACACAGTACAAAGTATGTTAGAAGGCAACGAGTCCTACGGAGAAAATAAAACAGGGGAGAAGGATAAAACAGCGAGAGAAGCTGCAATTTTAAGGAATCACTGAAGTAAAGACACGGGGAAGGGTGAGCCGCGCAGAACACGCGCAAAGGTCCGGTGACAGTGCCGTGCACGAGGGGAGCCTCCGAGAGGCGGCGCGAGGGCGCATCAGGACGCCAAGTCGGAGGAGCAGGATGGGGAGGGCTCCGGCCAGAGCCTGGCGGGCCGGGGAGAACCTGGGCGGCCACCGGCGCGCGGGGAGCGGCTGCGGGTCTTGGGGCGCAGGAGGCCCGGATCCGACTCCCGGCCCCCGGCCGCGACAGGGCGGCGGGCGCGCGCTCCGGCACCTTGCGGGTGATGTTGTGCACGTAGGGGCACGTGTTGCAGGCGAAGCGGTGGCAGCGCTGCCCCTCCTCCACGATGAGCCCGTTCCCGCAGCCCGGGCAGAAGAGCAGCATGGCCGCGGCCGCCCCGGCTCCCGGCAGCCCCCGCGCCGCGCGCCGCCGACGCGGGCCCGCCCCGAGCTCGGATTGGTCCTGACAGCCGCCCCGCCCCTCGGCCCCCAGTGGACACAAGGATGCGCGCTCCCGGCGAGCACCGCGGCACGCTGCCTCGAGCTCCTCATTGGTCCTCCGGAAGCCCCGCCCCTGGGCCCCTCGGGGGCTGGGCCGTGGTTGCAGGCCGGCGCGCGCGTCCTTGGATCGCACGGACTGGCTGGGCGAGCGGATCGGCCGGAGGGGCGTCCTGGAGGCGGCGGGGGCGGCGGCGGGGGCGGCGGCGGCGCTGGAGGAGGATGAGGACGAAGAGGAGGCGCTGCCGCACTCCGAGGCGGTGGACGTGTTCCAGGAGGGCCTCGCCATGGTGGTGCAGGACCCGCTGCTCTGCGACCTGCCGATCCAGGTGCGCGCGGCCCGGGGGCTGGGGTCGGGATCGGGGTCGCTCCCTGCCAGGGCGAGCGTGAACAGGCCCCCGGGGGTCCCGCTGGGGGGCTGCAGCCCGGAGGCCTCAAGAAGGCGCCTGTGGGCGTCAACGGGGGTCTTAACCGGGCCGCGCCCAGGGTGAGGCGAGCGAGAATTCACAGGGGCTCCAGAAAACCCGGCACACGTGGGTTCGGGATACGGGAAATTTTAATACGATATTTTTAAAACTCTAAGGTGGTGTAAAAAAGTCTGGTAAACAGAGTAACAAAATTGTAAATAAAGACAAGATCAGTGTTACTGGCTTTTCTTCTCAAGCTTCAATACGGCTTGGCACCGTCCTGTCTTTAAATCCTTGTCATTTTGCCTATCATGGAGTTTTAAAATTAACTTGTTTGCTTGAAAGTTGCTTTGAAACGTTTATCATTACCATTTTTTGGCGCCTTGGTAAATTGTGCCCACCTGCCTCAACTTTGTCCCAAGGCCCTGGCCTGGATCATAGTGATCCAGGACTCTCATACTGGGCTGACCAGCCCAGTGTTCTTTCTCCTGTCCAGCCGCTGGGCTAGAGGACCTGGGGCTGATCCTGACGTAGATTCATTCCCCTGCCTGTTTCTATGCCCGTTCTCCCGAGCCTCTGTCCAGTTTGGACGTTAAACAGAAAGTGTGGATGAGACATGAGACAAGTGCTGAGAAACTGGGAGACCCTAACATATAAGCAAGCACCCTGTCCCTGTCTTGTCCTTTGTAAAATATGGCCCCACTTTTTGGACACCACGAGCTTGTTTTTTTCTGTTGTTTGGGGTGGTGAAGAGAGCCAGGCCACCCACCTCCACCCTTTGTCTTTTCTAGGTTACTTTGGAAGAGGTCAATTCCCAGATAGCACTAGAATACGGCCAAGCAATGACAGTCCGAGTGTGCAAGATGGACGGAGAAGTGATGCGTAAGTGCTGCCCTCCTTCCTTCAGGCGGTGGGTCTGAGCTTTCCCCGGGGCAAAAAACGGGGAAGTGGGAAGCTCAAGGGCCATGCCCAGGGGTGTTGGGGCACCCACAAGCCCACCCTGCGTGGATTTGAGCCTCGGTCAGAAACAAGGCTCAATAGAGCTCCTGAGTTCCCCTCCTGCCATCTGAGGCGGTAGCTGTCAGTTCCCACCATGGGTCTTCATCATGGTTTGTGTCCCCGTGGCAGCTGTGGTTGTAGTACAGAACGCCACGGTCCTGGATCTGAAGAAGGCCATCCAGAGATACGTGCAGCTCAGGCAGGAGCGTGAAGGAGGCATTCAGCACATCAGCTGGTGAGTGGAGCGGTGGCTCCTTGCAGCCCTTCCTGGGGTTGGTGTGGGACTCCACGGGAGCGCCCGCTGGATGTGTGCTTGTTAATCACCTGGGCTCTGCTACGAATGCCACCTGGAGCGATGGGCTCCCTGCCCGAGGCTGCTGCTTCTGTGCTTCGGGTCCTGCTTCATGCTCTGTCATCTGTATCACCCCACCTAGGCAGCTGGGTGTCTTCACTTAGGGACACCCTAGGGCACTTGCAGTGTGTCCGGAAGTGGTCTCCCTAGTTACGGATGTGGTGCAACGCCATCCCCTCCTCACTTGGGTGCTGTCAGCCCTCACCTGTTTCATCAGCAAGGTGTGTTTGGCCCCCAGCCACCCCACACAGCGCTTTGAGAGCAGTGCCTCCTTGTCGCTGCCCCAGGCCTAGTGCACACGTCGTTCAGGAGGAGCCCAGAGAGGAGGCCGGCTGCCCGGGGCCCCACAGAGCTGAACGCCTGGAGCCCGTCCCACACAGTTTCTGCCTCCCAGTGGTCCCCAGCTCACCCGGCTCATGGTTTACCTGAGCCCCCGTCTTGTAGGTCCTACGTGTGGAGGACGTACCATCTGACCTCTGCAGGAGAGAAGCTCACAGAGGACAGGAAGAAGCTCCGAGAGTGAGTTCAGGCCACGCCCCGAGCTGCAGGGAGGCGTCTGGACCGCTGCGTCTAGTCCACATGCTCTGCCAGACGGCTGGGCCCCCCAGGAAGGGGGAATCTTGAGGCAGTTCCTGGGAAATGTGGGAGACCAGGAGAGTCCCTGGCTGGACTGACGCCCTCCTGTGAGGAGCTTCCTGGGGCCTCCGTGCTAGGAGAGTGGGAGGCAGAGGAGAGGGGAGGGCCCTCTGCTCCTCCTCAGCAGCAGCAGAAGGGAGAGGAGGGTGTGCATGGAGGTGAGGGGCTGCCCGCCGGCACAGTGTGGGTCAGTGCAAGGACGGCCACTGCTGCCCCCTTGCCTTCTGGGTGCCACACTCCTCCCACCTGTTCTCTCCTGGTCCCTCACGAGCCTCAGGTGAGGAGTCACAAACGTACGCTTCTGTAGATCAGACGCCTTACACCTGTCCTCTTTCAGTTACGGTATCCGGAATCGGGATGAAGTGTCCTTCATCAAAAAGCTGAGGCAAAAATGAACCTCCAGACAAGGACACCTCTGTGCTGGTGGCCGAGCTCTTCTTCAGCAGGAGGACTTGGCCACTCTCCCCCTTTCAGAGAAGAGTGTTGAAGTGGCCTCACCCCAGCTGCTTCCAAGTGGATGAACGCTGGTCCCTCGGGACTAGGACCGGTGAGCTGGTGCTCATGGCCTCAGCTTGACCTCGCTGCGCCCAAACACCGTAACCCTGTAACCATGTGGTGGATCCCACAGGGCTGTGGGCCTAGCCCCAGGTACAGAATAAATCTCTTTGCCTCTTAGTTTGACAATTCAAAAAGCCACAGTACCCGGGGCAGAAGGAACTGGCGCTGCCCCACCACAGAGGGGAGGCAAGGGCAGAGAACGGTGCTGGTGAGTCCTAAGATCTAAGGGGCCACACCTGAGCCCTGTGGCCACACTGTGCCCCAAACCATATGACCCTGCTACTGTAATCTCTACAGCAAGGAGGAAATAAAAGCAGAGCAGCTGGCCTTCTGACTCCGCTTGTGGGAGACAGGTCTGCGTCCGAGAGCACAGCCTCCAGCCTCAGTGCACAGGGTCCGCCTGCAGCGGGGGCTCCACCGGCTCCAGGGAAGGGAGGCAGCCTGGGGCTGCAAGGGAGCTGCGGGCTGGGCAGGCAGGACTGGGGCGGGGCACGTCTCCGAGTGTCGGGGGAAATGTGACAGTGTATCCACAGGCCCTGTCCCACTGTCACCTGCCAGTCACTCTAAGGACAGGATGCAAGGTGGGTCCACCTGACTGAGGGACTCCATAGGGAGGTGTGCCTGACAGTGCTGTGTTCTGGGCAATTGTGAGCAGCAGGCCAGGGGCCTGAAGGACCTCCCCGACAGCCCCCAGCCAGAAACCAGAAAGGAGGAGGCAGCCCTGGTCCAGTTAGTGGCAGCTAAAACGCTCCCGGTCCATTTATTGGCCACATGGGGTGGTCGTCAAGAGACTGGTTAGCAGGTAATCACGGGAAGTAGTGTAATAAATGCCCGGAAGGACGAGCGGTTCAACAGCAGTGAACAAGGCACAAGAGGTCTGTGTTCAGGAAACGGGACCCCACACGGCTTGTCGGTGGAGTCCCGTGGCCTGTGAGGCTCGGGGTGGACAGTCTGCCTGGCTCCGGCCTGCGGGAGCATGCAGCCCCCAGTGCCCCGGCCAGCTCAGTGGAGCTGAGCGTCCAGCTCGTACTTCTCACAGAACTTGTCGGTGAAAGGGATGCAGGTGAGGAACTCGCACCACTCGCAGCGCACAGGGTAGAAGTAGAAGAGGACCACCAGGCCAGCCAGGAGGCCCAGGAAGACCGCCTGAAAGACGATGATCTGGCAGCGCTTGCGGTACAGGTCGAACTTGCCGAAGCTGATGTAGGGCAGGAAGGCAAAGGAGAGGAAGAGGCCGCTGATGAAGCCTGAGATATGGGCGAAGTTGTCGATCCAGGGCAGCAGCCCAAAGGTGAAGAGGAAGAGCACCACGGCCAAGAGCTTGAAGAAGGCACGCCAGGGCCGCGCCAGGATCTGCCAGCTCTGGAAGAGCTCCACGAAGAGGCAGGCGAGGATGCCAAACTGCGAGCCGGCTGGGCCCACCTGGGGGAGGCAGTGTGGGTGGCTGTGAGGTGGCAGCGCTGTGCAGGCCCCCAGGGACCCAGAGCCTCATGTCCCCGTCTCACTTCCCATGGCCCAGACACATCAGGGTTAAGAAGCCAAATGGAGATGCTCCAGGGCTGGGCACTGGAGGGACCCAAACAGTGCTGGCTGTGGATCCAGTTCATGCTGGGCAGCAGGTGCACATGGGGGTCCCCACCCTGGGGGCAGCCTTACCTCTGCCCGGTACGGCAGGAAAATGGCACTGGCCAGGTTACCGGTGACGCCACTCAGCAGGTAGATGATGGCTATGCGGTGCCAGCCTGCCAGCTTCTCCAGATCCCGCAGGACAGTCATCTGGAAGCAGACGGACACCAGGCAGTGCAGGATCCTGTGGGCGCATGGGGGGCACTCAGCAGGGAAGGCCGCCCTTCCACTACCCCCAGCCAGCCACTCCTGGGGTCCCTGAGACCACCCACTCCACTCATCCCTGCTCAGCCCTTGTGGTATCACTTGCCCAGCGTGCAAGAAGAGGGACAGCCACAGGCGGTAGAACTGGTCGGGCACCTCGGGGTTGAGGAAGGGCAGGAGCCCACACACGTCATCCATGCAGTGCACCTGTGCAGAGTGGCTGGTCAGCACCCGCCGTGGCTGAGGGGAGAGCAGGAGGGACACAGCCTGGAGGCCTACCTGAGAGCAGAGTGTGGCCTCCTCGTGGAAGTAGCCCCTCATGAAGTCACAGTACTCCCGGGAGGTGATCTCGCATCTGGAAGGTCAGGCCAGGGTTGGGAGGGATTGCCAGCGAGGACTGCTGGGTCCACGGGCAGAAAGCCCTGACTATACCCAGGCCCAGGTTGCAGCCCTCCTCACCCACCTCTCTTGGCCCTCACCCCACACCCCATGGTATCTTGGGTCATTTTGGGACTTGGTAAGGGAGCAGGGCACAGCCCCAGGGCAGTGCTGTGTGCCCAGGACCAGCCGCACACGCACGCAGAGGCGCCCCTACCTGCCCTTGGTGCCAATGCAGCAGGGCCGGCCTGTGATGACACAGTCCATGTGTGGGTGGTTGGTGTGGTTCCCAGCACTGTTTTTGGTGCAGATCTGGGTCACAAATAGGATGAGTGGGGTCAGGGCCCCCCCAAGCCTGAGCCCCACACCATGCCTGGGGGTTGAGGGAAAGAGGAACAGGCTCCTAGGGTAGGAAATGACTTCAGGCTGCCGCACCCTGAGCCTCAATCGGGCCCTCTGTCATTCGACCTCCCAGTCTCCACCTGGTCTCCTGCTCTGACTACCTGCTCAGAGGCAAGTGATGGTGGCTGGGCAGACGGGGCAAAGCCCAGGGGCATAGCATCTGGAAACACAGGGTGGTCCCACAATGGGGACCTCTCTGGCATCACTAACAGGTGAGGTGTGGAGTCCCCCCATATGACAAGGGTGACCCCCCAACAGCCGCCCCACCGCGACTCACTGGCCACTTGGTGATGTCATCTGGCCACTCATGGGGGTCCTCAGAGGAGGGCTCATCACACACCCTGCATGACCCAGTATGTGGTCAGACCCTGCTTTGTGTCCTGGGCATTGGCACCCTCCGCCCAAGTCGACAACAAAGGGAGCAGCTACACCCTCTTCCCCCCCTCCCCAGGGAGATGTGGACAAAGGGAGGCAAGGGAGGGGCCAGCAGGACTGACCTGGGGTCCTGGTGGCAGACAGAGCCAAACTGTCTCTTGTGGCCAGCAAGGTCTGGGGCACTGGGATGGAGGGGCCACTTCACCCACACTGCCAGTGTGGACTGCGGGAGGACATGGAGTCAGCCTCAGGTCAGAGCCCACCCCTCACCCAGTACAGTCTCCAGGAGGCAGGGATCAAAACCAAAACCACTGAGACCTCCCTCTGGCCCTCCAACCCAACCTCTGGCTTTGCACTCCAGAAATGTGTGTGCATGTTGGGAGATTCTGCTATAGGCTCAAGAGCATAATTCCTATTGGCTTAAAACTAAAAACAACCTGTAGCCAACATCGGAACTGGCATAAACTATGGCACCTCCACATGTAATATAAACTTGGATGAGTCTCTTTTTTTAATTGTTTAGTGGAGAAAATGAGGCAATACCACTTATGTAAGACACATGCACAAAAACAAGTCAGACACGTGCAGAAAGAGCACGCCCAAATCAAAGACACACGACCACGGTGTATGTGGGCGGAGAGGACACGGAGTTGGGGGCTAAGAAAGAATGAATGCGACCCGAGGGGCCTGGCACAGACAGATGGTTTAAGGCGCCGAGAACCAGGGTAAAAGATAACTCAACCCCTCCACGTGAAGCCCCAAAGTGACCGCAAGCACACGCGGTGCAGACGAGGGCGCGAGTCGCGGGCGGGGGCACACACCGAGCACTCCTCCTCCGAGGTCTGCACACAGCCGGACCGGTCGTTGCGCACGCAGCAGGCCGAGTGCTTCTCGCGCTCACGCGCAGCCCGGATGAAACTATGCACCTGCGGGTCCTGGCGCATGCAGGGCGAGAACTTGGCACCCAGGTGAATGAGAGCCTCCTGCGGGCAGGGTGAGCGGGATGTGCAGCTGCGGCCCCCGCCCGCCAGCCCAGCGTCCCCTCCCGCCAGCACCTAGGCCCCGCCCCGCCAGGCCCCGCCCTCACCGAGCTGGGCCCGATCCAGAAGTTCTCCTGCTGCACATACTTGACATTCTCATACACCCCGCGGTTCCGCAGCACCTGGGAGATTGGGGAGAGCGAGTGAACGGAGCCCACTCGGGTCCCCTCTTCCAGAGCGCGGCGGGAGGGAGTCCAGAAAGGCCAGACTCCAGGGGTCTGGGCCCAGGAAGGGCGCCGGGGCTCACCGAGTCCACCGTCTCATGCTGCGAGAAGCCCACGGGTGCGATGCCATAGATGCACACGGCCAGAATGGTGACGAGCGAGTGCACGAAGGTGAGCCAGTAGGTGAAGAAGGGCCTACGGGTCGCAGCGTCAACGGAGAGGGCATCCCCAACCAGGAGCCCCGCCCCCATCCCCCAGCCTGGCCCGCCCCAAGCCGCATCCCCAAGCCGCATCCCCCGACAGCCTACCTGTGGTCGTCCATGTCCTCGATCTGGCGTTTGACATAGCTGTCGATGCGCTTGCGGTAGGTGCGGTTGGTTAGCCGCCCCACCATGCCCAGCCCATACGGCCGCTTCTCCCTGGCAAAGAACTTGCGCACCGGCATCGCGATGCGCTGGCCCCGCCGCTGTCCCGCCGCGCTCACCACCTCCTGCCGCAGCCGCACCTTGGGCTGCGGGGCGGTCGGGCCACCCTCCTTCTGCTTCCGCCAGCCGCGTTCCAGGGGCCTGGGGGAAGGGGCGCAGTCACCTCCCGCCCCAGACCCCCCACCTGGGCGGGTGAGACCAGGGCGACCTTCAGGCTCTGTCTTGCTCTCCTTTAGCGGTGAAGACACTTTGCACGTCTCTCTGCCTCAGCCTGCTCCTTACCAGTAAAAGAGCCATCTTGAGCCCCTCTGGGTATGGCAGGGAGGGGACCTGACCTACGGGGTTCCCTGGCTTGCCTGCAAGTATTGACCACATCAGTTCCTGCTTCCGGCTGGATTCTGTCCAGCCTGTGGGCTCTGGGATTGTGATCCTGTTCCACAGGTGGGTGGCAGAGACTCGATTGGTGCCCAGCCCCGGGTCCCCCAGCCATCATAGCCAAGCTGAGCTCCCAGTGGAGGAGGGGACCATTCCCTCAGTCCTCCAGGGCATGGTGCCCTAGGGCAGGGCTGGTCCTCACAGCCACAGGCTCCCACACAACCCCTCCCCAACCCCAGCTTCCCCACTGCCATGCTCCCCTCCACCCCCTGCACACTCACAGCATCAGGTGACTGCGCTCCAGCTCACTGCGGTCCAGGGCCCCGCCCGTGAGGTCCCCCTGCTCCGGGGCCTTCTCCCAGTCCTTGAGCGCCGCCTCCGATGGGGACTCGAACACCTCATCTGGGTAGGTGGACAGCTCCTCGTGGAGGACACCTTCCTGAGCAAACACACGTGGTCAGGGTGGGACGCAGGCCAAGGGGTCGCAGGCGAGGCTGCCCAGCTCTTACCCGGGCGAAGAAGGACGTGTCCAGCTCCTCGGGGAAGTCCGCCGTGTCCTCCTCCAGGAAGCTGGCGGGGGTGAAGCTTCGGCGCTGCGCCCGGCGCAATGTACCGTCTCTAACGGAGCGGCCCTGTCAGGGAGGAGGTGAGCATGCAGCGTGGTGGCCAGCTCAGCTCCCCCAGCCCCCAGCCCTGCACTCACCTTCACCAGCGCCGCGGCCGCCCGGAAGCTCATCTTGGCCACCGACTCGCGCTTGCGTCGCCGCGGGAGCCGGCTGAAACCAGAGCGGGAGCTGGAGAAGGAGCAGAGGGAGGCAGCACCCGGCGTGACGGGCGTGTGCGGGGTACTCAGGCCGTCGGCGGTGTCATCCGCCACCCGGAACGCCCGGCCCCGGGCCAGGGGGTCTATGATCTGGCGGATGGGAGGAGATGCAGGCTGTGTCATCGCCACGGAGCTCCTTCCCCACCCTGGACCCCACTGTGGAAAACACAGCTGCTGCTTCTCACTCCCCAGGGGTCCCTGGACAGCTGTGTGGGTAACGCCCGCACCCCACTGCACCCAGAGGGGCCCTCTCCCAGCCTGCAGTGCCTTTACAGGGCCGCTCATCCTGGATGTTCCCCCACCTAGAGGCTGGCACCATAGTACCTGGACCCTGTCCCCTCACCCAGGACCCCCTTCCCAGACAATATCTTAGATACCTTTATGGGACCATCTGACCACCCTCCCAGACCACGAGCTCCGAGAAACCTCCGCTGCTCAGGCTGGCTATGTCCCCAGCCCCAGCCCAGGGGAGCAGGGGGAGAGGCCTGTGGAGACAGTGGCAAGCGGGCATACCTTCTGCATGCCCAGCTGGCATGGCCCCACGTACAGTGGAGGGGGCGTCTCGGTGCTGGTCAGCGACACGTTGTCCTGGCTAGGCAGGTCCAGCTCCCGGATGACCTGGGGCTTCAGCTTCCCATAGCGCTGGCTGCAGTGACGGATGCTCTTGCGCTGCCACTTCTGGGTGCTATCACTGTCCTTGCTCACTCCGAACCAGTCAGCTGTGCCCCTGCCACAGGGGAGGGACTCAGCAGGGGGAAGTCAGATCTCCCCCCTCCCCAGCAGGGGCCTGAGGGGCCCTCTTCCCAGGCAGCATGCCCCACCCCAGGCTCCGGTCACTGCAGGGTCAGGGGTCCCTGTAGCCTGAGTCTAATTAAGAGGATGAGTGGGTTGCAGTCCTGGCTACCCCTGAACAATCAGCCAACTCCAGATTCCCACAGAACCGCAGGCGGCAGGCCTTGCCCAGGTGAGTATGTTACACGGGCCTCCCCCATCCCTGACAGGGGGCTTTTGTGGGGAGACACCGAGTCCAGAGACAGACTCAGAGCTCAGCCCTTCGCTCAGCCAGCCAGAGCTTAGCCCCAGGCACTGTGAAACCTTAGACCCCAGAGAACTCAGGCAGCAGGCGCTGCACGCCCAGGCAGGGTGCCCACAGCCCTCAGACATGCAGAAGCACTGTCAGCACTGGCCATTAGGAGCCCCAGAGAACGCCACAAGCGCTGGCAGCTCCCTAGAGGTCACAAGCCATGCACACACCAGCTGATGCCAACACACTCATGCCCTGCCCACGGTACCTGAGCAGGGACCGAGAGAGAGACCGGCGCTGCGGGAGGGCCCTGGGGGCAGCAGGGGGGCCCAAGAGGGGCAGAGTGTGGACACACCCAAAGCGCACCTGTCGGCTGTTCAGGGGCCAGAGCATTGCGTAGGGGGAGACAGAGAAGGAGAGAGCGAGCGCTGGGGGGAGGCAGAGAAGGGTGGTAGGGGAGAGCAGTTGGTCCTCAGAGCAGGAGAACGACAGGGTGACATGGGGAACAAGATGGAGGAGAAAGCCGAGATGGGAGGGGCTTGGCTGCATTCCCAGCCCCAGTACCCAAAGGGGATCCTGCACATCTGCCTCTGTCCCACCAGCCCCCAGCCCCCAGCCCGTGGAGCAGCCAGGCCAGTGTGGTACCTGCGGATGGTCTGCGTGATGGACGTCTGGCGCTGCAGCACCGGCCGCCGGGGCTCGTGATGGGGCGAGGGGACGTGGGCCGTCTCAGCTGGCATACTCACGCTCCGCAAGAAAGCCTGGCGTCGCAGGGGCTGTGCAACGGGGTCACGGTGAGGGGGCTGCACAGGATGCACCCACAGCCCCTGCTGGCCAGGGCCTACCTGCAGGAAGCTGGGCTCCTCCACTGCCGGGGGCACCACAGCTGGGATGTCCAGCTTCAGCCAGGGTGGCTTCTTGCGCTGCAAGCTGCTCGTGCTGTCCCTGCGGGCCTCGCTCATGGTTCCAGGTGGAGCACGGCGGGCCTAGGGGGTGGCGAGTTATTCAGTAACAATGCTGACAGATCTCTGGGGGTTCACTGGGCACAGAGCCAGGAGGAGGGAGAAGCAGCGATAACCCCACAGCGTGGTCACGGCTCCCATTGCTGACATCCTACTGTGAGCTCAGCACTGACTCACTGAGTTCCTGCCTCGTTCATCCTGACAGACACCGCCAGGCACAAACTAGGTCCTCAGATGACACAAACTCATGTGACAATATCTGAGCACCTACACTCCTGGGTGACTGGGACACACCGGCGGGGCAACAAGGAAACCAAAATGGATGAAACCCCCAAATCCCTGCCCTCCTGGAGCCCACAGTCCAGACGCACGCAAACCTATAAGTCAGTTAGAAGACGCCAAGTGTGACAGGGAAAAAACAGCACGTGACAGTTGCCAGGGGCAGTGATGTCTCCCTGCAAGGTGACATCTGAGCAAAGGCTTAAAAGAGGTGATGGAGCAAGCCAGGCTGGGGGCAACCTGGCACAGAGAACAGCCAGGGTGGAGGCCAGAGTGAGCACGAGGGCAGGGGCTGGTGGAGGGGCTCACCCAGTCTGTACAGGGGGCAAACCTCAAGCCTGTCTGGCCCAGGCCTCCACTCTCAACCACTGTGCCATCTCTCAGGACAGAGGGCCCGCCACGCCCAGGACAGGGTGCCTGACAGGCCATCTCAACAGGAGAGGCCACTGGGCTTCCCGGGTGAGAGCTGCTCCGTGAAACCGCCTGGGCACAGAGCTGCTGTGACCTCCAGGGGGCGCCACGTGCCCAGGAACAGCACCAAGGTGGCGTACCGCCACCCTGTGCATCTGAGACCCAACCCCAGACCCATCACCCTGGCACAGGGGCAGGGCCCAGGACTCAGCAGAGGCCAGGGTGTGATGGGGGCCACCACTGCCTGGCCATGTGACCACGGCCTCCTTGGAACTCTATTTCTCCATTTACAAAATGTCACTTTCAGGGCAGATCTGGCTGCCCCTCCCCAAAGAAAGACCACGAGGAGTCTGCAAACAAGGAAATCCAAGATTGGAAGGGTGCCCTGACCACAGAGGGGCACATGGAGCAGGCAGTGGCTGAGCAATGCTTGGAGGGCAGAGACCCCAAAATTCCTCAGCCTCCTCCAAGAGCTTCAGACCCCAACAGACTGAACTGCGGGGTCAGTAACCCACCCACTAACACCCTGGACACGGCTCACAGCTGCTCCTGTCCCTACACAGACCAGGGACATGCCCAGGACACTACTCACAGCTTCTGTTGGCCCTGTGCCAATCAGGGAGCAGCCCAGAACCCAGCTCACAGGTCCTAATATATTGCCCTATATTGACCGAGGACTGGGCCAGGATGTGGCTGGCAGCTCCTACCAGCCCTATCCAAAACAGGGCTGAGCCCAGGATACCATCGACAGTTCCTAATGGCTCTGTACCGACCAGGACAGGCCCAGCACGCTGCTCACACTCCTTCTGGCTCTGTACTGACCAGGACAGGCCCAGCACGCTGCTCACACTCCTTCTGGCTCTGTACCAACCAGGACAGGCCCAGGACGCTGCTCACACTCCTGCTGGCTCTGTACCGACCAGGACAGGCCCAGCACGCTGCTTGCACTCCTACTGGCTCTGTACCGACCAGGACAGGCCCAGGACGCTGCTCACACTCCTTCTGGCTCTGTACCGACCAGGACAGGCCCAGCACGCTGCTCACACTCCTGCTGGCTCTGCACAGACCAGGATCAGGCCCAGCACGCTGCTTGCACTCCTACTGGCTCTGCACCGACCAGGACAGGCCCAGCATGCTGCTCACACTCCTGCTGGCTCTGCACAGACCAGGATCAGGCCCAGCACGCTGCTTGCACTCCTACTGGCTCTGCACCGACCAGGACAGGCCCAGGACACTGCTCACACTCCTTGTGGCTCTGTACCAACCAGGATCAGGCCCAGCACACTGCTCACACTCCTACTGGCCCACATTGAATAGGAATAGGCCCAGACTGTTCCTGGTCTGGGAGGGAGTCCTTTGGGGATGCCTGGCTCTTACCCCATCCCTCACATTCCAGTCTCTTCTCTGAGCTATGTACCCAGAGGTCTTTCCATCCACATAGCCCCCTCAGGGCCAAGCCCCTCTCCCCGGCCCTCACCCAGTCTGACCTCAAGGCAAAGGCCAAGGGCAGCATTTGTTCCCACATCACTGGGAATTCCTCTGGGCCTCCTGCCCATGCCGAGCCCCACAACGTGGGGTCAGATGGTGGGTTCCCTGGAGGGGGAGGTGGCAGGCAGGATTGGTAGGGTAGGGTCCGACATGAAGGAATCCTAACTGAGAACTGGATCCCTCTAGGATCTGAACCAGACCAGCCATCAGCATCCAACTCACATGACAAACCCAGCCCAGACCTGTGTGTCCCTTGATACAGCCCAGCAATAGCATCAACAGGTCACAGGTCAGCATCCTGGGAGGGCGGCGGCTTCCTCATCATTGGCCAGCCCTCCCTTCACAGATGATGCAGACTGGAAGATCCCCAGCTGGGAAGGAAATGACTGGGAAGGACAATCTGAGTCTCAAGCAGTAACAGGGGAATTTCAGACACACTGGGGGGTTGGGAAGTATCCAGCACATTGGGAAGCCAGATAGTGCTCAGAGAGAGGCTTCCAGAACCTGCACTGCTGTGACAGCATCCTGAGCCACAGTCAGGTCAGCCCTGCCAGGCAGGGGGATCTGACCCGCAAGATCGTGCTATGCCCTGGAAGGCGTTGAGGGTCAGGGGCCAGACAGGATGGGGACCACTTTAACATCTCCGATGGGGGTGGCTACGCCACCTTCGGTCCACCCATGCCACCCAACAACCACATGTCTCTCGCAGCCTCATATTCTCACCTGGAAAACGAGCCAGTGCTTCTGATGAAGCCATTGCAAGGTCCGGAGAGGAACAGGGCCAAGAGTGGCACCTGGGGTCATCACTGGGAATCCGCAGCCTAGGGGCCGGGGGTCAGCATCTCTAGGAGCTCCCCATGCGTGCCCAGTACCTCTGGGTGACACCAGCTGGGAACCTTTGCCAGCTGACTGGCTCACACCACCACACACATCCACGACGCTCCATGGCTCCCACCACCCACCACGGCCTCTCCTCACACCTGGCTCTAACCATGCCCGGCCCCTGCATGTGCATTCTGCCCAACCTCCCACATGTTCAAGGACCCGCAGCCTCAGTCGCGCTGCCCCACCCCTGACAGGTGCTCCGGGACCGGGATTCTCCTGGCACAGCCCAGGAGTTCACCCACGTGTGTGCTGTCCTATCCTGTCGCTGCCAAGTCTGCAGTGCCCAGGACAGGTCTGCCCCGGAGCCACTGATTGGTAAACACTGGTCAGTTTGGAGCACAGGCTAGCAGGGGCTTATCCCCAAGGTCTTGGGTGATGCAGGATCCCTGACGATCACCCGTCATTTGGGTCTGGGAGGAGGAGCTGACCGTATGACTGGGTCAGGGCAGGAACAGCACAGCAAAGAGGTGGGAAGAAAGTGGTGAAAGTGCACAGCGAGCTGGACACCCCCTGGCCCTGCCAGCCTGGGCCCATAGTTCACCCCAAGAACACAAGAGCCGCACAGCTCAGGAGGGAGGCCCAGCTCCCTGCCTGCACACCCAGATCTCCTGGTGTCCTTCACCTCCAGCCAATCCTTCGTGTGTCTGGGGCAGAGGCAGGAGGGTGCCCTGTGGCCCACACGCCGCCAGGAGGCCCAGCCTGCCCTAGTGCTGTGGGCCCCGGCCTGCCCTGCCCCTGTGTATCCAGTTCCCCATCTGGGCCTCAAGTGGGTGGGATTCACAAAGTGGGGGCTCCACAGTGGGCCTCGAGGGTTTGGGGGAGGGGCAGGCCCAGGCCAGACAAAGAGTCTGGGCCAGGGAGGGGCACAGTGTCCGCCCAGAGGAGACAGTGGCTCAGTGTCCAGGCCTCCCCCAGGCGCACAGTGGGCTCTTGTTCCCAGAGAGCTCCTCCGGGGGAGTCCCAACAGCATGTCCGCTCTGCTGAGCCCTCAGTGCAGGGAGAAACCGCAGGCCAGGGAGGGTCGGACCGCCCGGGTCACAGAGCATCTGAGTCACTGGCAACATTCACAACTGCCCACCCGGGGCCCGGCCCCATCAGGAGACACCCAAAGGGGCATCTAGCAGTGAAGTGGGACGTGCCAGCGAAGCAAACATTGCAGGTGAGCCCAGCGGAGGCATGAAATAGCACTGCACCCTCGCTGCCCCCCGGGTGCTCCGAGCAGCTCAGGACAAGCGCGGGGCAAACTCACGATGAGGCCGAGGACAAGGGCCCTGAAGGGTCACAGGACCACTAGGGCTGTGTGAAGTGGCAGCAAGAAGCACGGGAGTGGCCGCAGCCTGGGGGCAGAGGGCTGGATGAGGAGCAGGGGAGTGTCCCACTGACTCAGGTTCCTGTTCTGTGGACGACTGGAGACCCTGAGCGCGAGTGGACACTGTGCATGGTGCAGGAGGGACCAGGAAGCAGGGGCCAGTGCAGAGAGGCCAGGGAGGGAAGAGAGCCTGGCCCAAGATGCAGTGCACAGACCCCGCTCACCTCCACCCCCTGCAGCCCCAGGCAAGCCTCAGTGTCCCCATCTGAAAGTCAGGGGCCACAGCTGCCTGGCACAAGCAGGTGTTCAAGAAGCAGGAGCTGAATCTAACCCAGAAAGGCTAGTGATGCGACCTCCTGTGGGGCTCGCTGAGGAGGGTGGCCACAGAAAGGGCCGGGGACCCGGGTCAGAGGGCCCAGCACGTGTACCACCAGAGCACAGGCCACGGGGGCCAGGGAGGGGACCCTTCAGAGAGGCCCAGGGTGGGACGGTGTGGCCAAGAGGCAGGAGAAGACTGGGGAGAAGGTCTGGCCCACCTGGACAGTGGCCGGGGCCAGTGGCTGGATCCTCAGGCGTGAGCAGCATTCACCACTGCCCCACACACACAGGACAACACTGGCAGGGGGGCTGGAGGCCAAGTGGATGGCCCGGCCTCAGGACCAGACCCTCCAAGTCCAGGCCCTGCCCTGCCCAGGGGACGGCCGACTGCCAAGGTCAGCAGGAGCACTGGGCCCCACCCGTGGACATGTGCCCAGACATGTCCCCAGCTCACCTGAGCACGGTCCCAGGAGAGCTGACTCCTCCAGCCTCCCCACAGCCATGATCTCTAACCCTCAGTCTTTAGTCTCATGCACAACCCCAGGTCTCCCTGGGAGGGGAGATCAGCAGCTGACAGCCTAGAATCCAGGCCTTCTCCACCATGTGCTATTATGCGGCAAAGTGAAAGGCACCAGGCCTCTCTGTGCCTCTTTGCCTCATCTGTAAATGGCATCATGTCGGGAATGATACTAGCCAAGCCCTCAACCTCTAAAACCCTCCCAGCGACCCCTCCACTTTTCTGTGGAAGAAATGAGGTTCGCAGGGGAGCAGGGCAGGCCTGAGACCCGCTTGAGGGTCCATACGGTGCCCTCTGCCAGTGCCCAGGAGGACACATCAGATCCCTGCCTCCTCACGTCACCCAACACCTGCCACCACCCCAAACGAGCATGCACAGGGCCAAGACCAGAACAGGGGGCTTCCTCCTGCGGGAGGCCCTGTGAGAAGCCCTGACAACCGCAGCTGGGCCCTGACCTGGAGAGTGGTGCCCCGGACACGAAGGGAACGCCAGCCCTGGGGAGGGGCACTGCCCAAAGGCTCAGAGGGCGCAGACGACCCACAGTCCGGGTACCAGAATCCAAGCCCCTGACCTCACTGGGGCTCACAGGGGCGGACACACCGAGGGTCGGGGAGCCCCAAAGCTCAGAGAGGTCGGAGGGCCTGTCCACGCCACACAATGAAGGGGGTAGGGCCCAGACTGAGCTACAGCAGATGCTGGATGGAAGCAGCCCCTCAAGATGCAGAGGGCACAGGCCCACACCCCATTAGCACACCTGGCCAGAGGCAGATGCCCAGCCTGATCACCAGTCAGAGCCCCCAGAAGTGCCCCTGACTGACCCCACACCTGTGCTCCCTGGTGCCCAGACACCCTCAGGCCTAGCGAACTTCCCAGAACTCACCAGCCACCGGACGGTATCAGAGAGGCCGTGGAGGGGAAACCAAGTCCCCGAAGTCCGTTATCAGAGCAGAAATGCCTTCAGTCACCTGACCCTGACTGATCCCACTGACCTATCCCAACCCCTGGGAGGGAGCGGTCCTCTGTGTCCACCTTGCAGATAAGGAAACTGAGGCTCCGAGAGGCCAGTCACCACCTGAGGTCGCTGAGCCTCCAAGGGGTTCAAAGCTTTGGTCTGCGCCTGCCCAGGAGCCGCCAGGGTGGCCCAGGCAGGGGGCAGACCATAGGGTTCCTCAGGCTGTGAGGGCTGTCAGGCCCCTCTGGGACCCTATTCCACCCACTCCACCGGAGCATTTCAGGTCAGAGAAGAGGGCGTCGCCCTCCAACACACGCCACCAGAGAAGAGGCAGAAGCGAAGGAATCTGATCCATGCACAGAAAATCGATCCCGTCACAGACACCGAGGTGGGGGAACCGGAGCTGGTGTGGGGGAGCCCCTCACATGCCAGGAGAGGAGCAATGGGGGTGCCCCGAGCAACAGGTGGAACTGAGGGAGGGCCCCGAAAGGCAGGAGACCCGGGGGATTCCCTCTGAACCAAAGGTACGGCAAGAACACGAGCTCCCAGGGCGGGGATCCATCTGGAACGCACGCTGGGCGGGACGAGGGATGTTGGTCATAGCAATGCTCCAGCTCTGCTGCCCTTGTCAGCCTGTCTGTGTGATGGGAGGCCAGTTGGCCAATCGAGGCTGCTTTGGAGGGGTTGGGAAAGGGCCTGGGGCCTGGCACCTCCCATCGGAGCCCACTCGACTCCTGTGCCCCACTGCCAGCCCTGCCCTGTTGTCAGGGAAAAGGACTCAGCTTGCCCAGAACAACCCCTGGTGGCAGGGGTCTCAGCCTCAGGACCTCTGGGGCCCCAGCCAGCCGTCCTGATCCCCGGCTTCCTCCCACCTCCGGGTGGGGGCTAGGGGGCTGGGGCCGGCTCCATCAGGGTGGGGAGAACCCAGCATCTAGCTGGGCCAAACCTGAAAAGCCAGTTTCATCCTTGAATCTTCTCTGCCAGGAAGTCCCAAGGCGGGGGCCTTCCCGGGCAGAGGGCTAGGGCCTCCAGACCCAGGCCCCGCCCACCCAGACAGACACACACAAACACAACCCCAAGCTGCACACATACAAGAAGGAACTCGGTCAGGACCATCTGGGCCTTGGGCAGGCACAGCTGGGGCACCCCCTGCGCATTCCCCACACAGCCCCAGAGAAGGGCCCCCAGCAGGGCAGACGGCGGGGTCCGCCCCCTGCACCCTAAGCACCCGGGGACCTGCCACCTCCCAGCCAAGAGGCCTGCTCCAAAGCACCTCTAGCGGCCTCAGGCTCAGCCCCGGCCCCTCCCCTTGACCACTGAGCACGGTAGGGCGTCTTCGGGAGTAGCTCCCGGCTCACTGCACTTCCACCGTCTAGAGATGAGGCAGATGGGGCTCGGAAGCGGAAGGGGGATCCGGCCCCCACTGTCAGCTCCACAGCTCCTGCTGTTCCTGCTGATACTATTCCCATCCCCAGTGAGGACGGCTGGGACAGGGGCGATCCCGAAAAGTCCCACCCTCTGAGCCGGAGTTTCGACTTGGAGACACCACCCACCGGTGGAGGCAGAGAAGGAAAACGTAAGGGGGGAGGGGACAACTCCGAGGAGCCTGGGGACAACCCCCGACTCCGACCGAGCCCTCCCGCTCCCAGGACCCTCAGCTGTTGGGCGGGGGCTGGAGCCAAGCTGTCCGGCCCGGTCAGGCCGCTAGGACGTGCTAATCCGGCCACGGGCTATTTTTGCGCGCGCCGGGTTAGGAATCCGGGGCTGGGCCGCCTGCGCGGGCGGCTCGGGAAACTCCGCGAAGGAAAGTCCGGCCGCCTTGGGCGGGGACTTGCCCGAACCCCGGACCCAGACCCGGACCCGGACCCGGACCCCGAGCCCGGCCCCACTCCGGCGGCCCGAGCGGCTCCGGCCGCGCTGGGCAGAGGACCGGCCCGCGCGCAGCGGATGCAGCCCCGGATCCCGCCCGCCCGCCGCGCCCGCACCCGCACCCGCACCCGCACCCCTCCCGCCGCGCTCACTCACCGCCGCCCCGCCGGCACCGGGGTCCTCGGGGGTCCTGAGGGCTTCGGGGAGGGGCTTGCCGCCGCCGGCCGGGAGGGCGCCCGCGCCGAGTCCCCGCCCGCGCGCCCGCCCGCCCGTCCGGCCCGCCCGCCCCGGAATGCCATGGAGCGAGGGGCGTGCGTGCCGGGGGCGGGCCCGGCCGGAGGGGGCGGCCGCGCTGACTCAGGGCTCAGGAATGCGCACGGCCCGCCCGGCCCGAGCCACCTCCTCCCGGAAGGCCGCTGGGCTCCGCTCTCCCTTGTGCCCGCCCGCGGGGACACCTGTGGCTGGGGTTTGCGAGCGCCTTGGCCAAGGAAGGGAGGGAGGATCCGGTGGCCCGGCTGGAGGGAGCCTGACGGCCGACGACAGTCCAGCTCCTCAGCCACTCCCGGACTCCAGAGTGAGTGCTGGCCTTGTGCTTGAGAAAGGAGGAGGGGTACAGGGAGCGCCCCTGGATCTCCGTAAACGGAACCAGGAGCCTCCTCCAAAGGCCCACACTGGCGACACTCACCCAGCCCCGCATGAGCACTCGCACTTCCGCACATACACCCACACTCATACACACATGCTCACGCGGTCACGCGCTCACACCACGCTCTGTACCCGCTCACACTCATGCTCACTCATATTCACACACATCTACTCACACACAATTGTACACTTCCATGCCCACTCTCACGTTTACACATAGGCACACAACCACAATCGTACACTCCCATTTGTGTGTTTACACACTGATGCACACTTACACTCGCACCCACAACAAAGGCAGGATCAGAGCAGTTATGCCCTCCCCAGGTCCCTGTCTCCCCCCAAATGCCTGCCCTCCCCGGGCACTGGAGGGCCAGGCTGGGCCTGCAGCCCCTGAAACCTGCACACTTTCTGGCCCATCCACTGCCACGGAGGGCTCCTCTCTTGCACTGTCTGAGCTAGACACTAAAGGGCCCATCTGTGCTAGGCTGAGGCTGCTGGTGAGTTTCCCAGCATTCCTCTCTCCTGCCATTGCAGGAGTTGGTGGGTCCCAACCACCCAGAGAAACACCTGGGAGTCGGGGTGGGGGGGGGGGTGGTGACAATGGCAGGGAACAGGCAGGTCTGACCAGCAGCTGTGAGTGGCGGAGGGTCCCAGGCCTCCTCTGGGTAGCTGATACGGTGGTCTCCCTTCTTCCCTTGGAGAAAACAGAACTGGGACCACAGGTCTCCTAAGGACCCTTCCACTGGAGACCAGAACACCTTGGGGCACGTGAGGCCCAGCCCCTCAAGCCTCAGAGGGCCCACAGATGTGTCCTCAGGCCCTTTGCTGGCCTGGGACCTGGTGGCACTGGCCCTCTCTGAACAGTTGCTATGATGGTCAGCAAGCCGTGCCCAGTGTCCTTGTCCTTGGCTACACAGAAAAGAAAGTTGACAACTTGAGGTGGCAGCCAACTTACAGGCAAGGGCAAGGGACGGAATCCTCTGATCGTGTGCTCGTCCATCCCATAGGACAGAGTGGTGGCTGCACATACTGGATCCTCTATGAACACAGGTCTATCAACCCGATCCTTAGGTAGAGGGAGATAATGAAAGCTTTGGAGGGGCTAGAGGGGGTTTTCTTCACTGGGGGGGTGACTACAGATACACTGGGGACACAAGACAAGAGGGAGGCTGCCTGACGCTGATGCTCAGGGCTCCCGCAGCCCAGTAGTACCATCCCTCCCATGCCAGGCCCTCAGCCAGAGATAGGACAGTGTCTCCATGCCTGGCATTCTCCATCCCTGCAAGGGATAAGCAAGCCCCACCCACCCGGATGCCCAGACTGGGCTGTCAGGGCCAGCGGGAGTGTCATCTCTGGAGACCAGGAACTGGGCTCCCCTCCAAAGCATGTCACGGCTGGGCATCCGGTGCTGGCAGATCCTCTCCTGCAGTGGACACTGCAGGGCGCCACCGAGACCTGCTCCATGACCCAGACACTCAGCCCTAACTGCCAGGACCCCTGGCCATAGCTGCCTCACAGATGAGACCCCTCAAGGAGTCACCTTCAGTGACAAGAGCACCCAACACCATGCTCCCTGCCCAGAGAGGGTTGTCTGTGTGTCCAGTGACAGGTAAATGGCTTCCCTTTGTGTTCACTGGGCTACTCCAAAGGTCCCCTCAGGTCTCGAGCTCCAGTGGGGTCCGCAGCAGCCTCTGTCATAAACCCCAGCCTCAGAAGGACAGTGTGAGCCGAGGAGGGTCAACACATGAGTGCTCAGGCCTGGACCCAGTTCACACAGACACAAGCGTGCACACGTGCGCTCTGTCTCATGTCTGCCCCACTGCCCTGTGCTCCAGTGGACAAGCCCCCTACACGGAAACCCAGCTTCTGGTCCCTCTGTTCCCTCTTTACCTGGTTCTGGAGACGCGGAAATCAGCTGCAACTGCCTAGCACGTGGGCAGATGATTGGGGATGGGCTGGTGTCTGGACGGCCCCCATGGCTGCAGACTTCACTCTGGGACTGGAGCGGGTGGGAGCCCTGACCAGTAGGGGTCCTTGCAAGCCACCCGGGCCTCCTCAGCTTGGCTGGCCAGTCCTTGGGCTTTGGGGAGCCTGTGTGGGCCAGGACCAGCCCCCCGCTATTTGGGGAGGAGGCAGAAGTGGGCCAAGCCAGCCAGGGGCCTGAAGTCACTGGCTATTTCTGAGGCAGCTGCCCCTCCCTCTGTCTCAGGGCATGGCAAGGGGGCCCAAAAATACCTGGGCCCAGGGCCCAGCAGCACTGGCAGCACGCTCCAGGAAAGGAGGATGCAGCCCCCACACACCTCCTCCTGCTCCCTCTCCACTCAAGGAGCCTCTGACCCCCCAGCGCCCGTCAGATACCGAGGGCCTAGGAGGCCAGTCAGGATGCCAGAAGCCACCCTGCTGAGAAGCCAAGGCAGGACTCTGACCCGACTCTCCCATCGACTGTGTCAGCCCTCCCTACGTTAGACAGGACACTGAGCCAGTGAGCTGGGTGCCCTGGGACAGTGCTGTGCTGGAACTTGGCCTCTGTGGCTGGTAGAGCCCCTGTCCTTTCTCTCAAGGCCGCCGAGACTGACGGCCCCACTGCAGGCCGTGAGCCCTCCCTGCAGGGCACAGAGCAGCCCACCCCAACGCTGACCCCTTTCAAAGCATCGAGGGTGTCCTCACCTCCATCTTCCATTGGCATCCTCCAATAAGCCTCTCCCAGCCCGGCAGCAGGCACGTGGACGGAGGCGGCCCATGCCCCTCCTGCCCAGCACCACCTTCTGTCCCTCAGCCCGCCTGCCGGCCCTGCAGGCCACAGTGGGAATGCTCAGCCCACCACTTCCAGCCTGTGGTGGGGCCTCAGACCACAAACCAGGAAGTGGGGGGTGGGGGGGGTGCAGGGGTTGCGCAAGCCCCGGCACTCAGGCCCGAACATCTGGAGAAGTGGGTTGCTGGCGCCGGCCCTGCCTCCTCCTCCTGGGAGCCAGGGCTGCCCTCCTGGCCTCTCTCTCCTCTTCCTAAGGTGGGGATAAAACACCCCTCTGGGAACGTGTGGACTCCCCATGTTTTCTGCAAGGCCTGGCACCATTTGTGAAATCCAAATAAAAATTAACACAAAACAGCACCCACCCAGCCTCTGCCCCTACCAGGGAACCTGGCCCAACTGGGGCCTCAGTTTCCCTCCTGGAGGGGGGAGCTGGGGGAGGGGAGGAGGGAAGTGGGGCTGGGCACACAGGAAGGCAGGAAGGGGTGTCATTGTTTGGGCAGAATGGCTGCAGGGGGTAAGGAGGAAAGAAAGGGCTGCGAGTCACTTCCAAGCCTGGCTTTATGACACACTGCCCACCCCCGGAAGCAGCACACAGTGCCACAAACAGCTGGAAGGCTGCTGCCCCTCCCTCCGCAGGAAGTCCTGGTTGGGGCCCTGGGGGCAGTCTGCCTGGGTCTGGGCTGGAGTTCAGCCCCTGGGCTGGTCACTGGCCGGAGGAGGAGGAGCTGTTGGAGACCTCGGTCCTCCCAGCTGGACTTGCCCTGACACCAGGTGCCACGCTAACTGAGGACCCAAGTCACACGGCCAGCCCAGAACCTCCCATCTGACACCATCTATGCCCAGTTGCTCTCCGGGGCCCCACGAGGGCCAGGGTCCCAGAAATCAAACAGAGCTCAGGACATGCTCAAGTTTTTCCAGGGCCGAGGCGGGCTCCACAAGGACATGGGACCGTGCCTGCAACAGCAGGGGGGTCCTACAGATGGGGATACACCCTAGAGCGAAGGTACGGGGTGGCTCTGCTGGGTATGTGGACTGCATTTGCCCTCCCAGGTCCACTGAGCCACAGGGCGGGCAGTATGCCCCTCACCCCCCACCCCGCAGCACAGCCCTGAGCCTGAACATCCCCCACCCACGCCCCTTCACTCCTCTAGACCAGGCAGCGCCCTCCCCAGACTCCCTTCCCCTCCCTGGGGGCACAAATCCGCCTTGAGAAGTTACAGGCTGGGGCAGCAGGCGGAGGGCAGCGGCTTCCCCGGAAGGCCCCAGACCACCGCCCTGAAAGGCGGGTGTTCACGGGTCCCCAGAGCCCCAGCCTCCGCCTCGGCCTCTTTAGGAGGCTGGCCTCGCTCCAGCGGGCCCACCCCAGGACGTGGGCGGGCTCCTCTCCGCATCCTTGGGCAGGGAGGGGTGGGGGCTCCACGGCAGAAACAGAATCCCCGTCCGCCTGCGATGATGACCAGGCGGGGGCTTCCGGATAGGCCTGGCATCCGCTTCCCAGACAGTCTTCCTGACCCACCGCCCCAGCCAAATGCCTCCCGAGGTCCGGAGCGAGTCCGTAATACCCCTCTGCAGTCCAGGAAGGCGTGTCCCGGGGACCCGGCTGCGCCGCCACCTCGCTCACGCGCACGCCACGTGCACCCCACCAAGCCGTCTATGGGCCACCCCCAAACCATTACACCTCCAACCGGGGCCCTTCAAGGGCCCACTCAGAGGTCAAGGCGGACCAGTCCTCTCGGCGGTCTGACCACCGGCTAGTGATGGAGTGGGCTCTGCGGCGGTGCGGGGACCAGGGTGCAAGTGGGGGCGGGGGGCAGGTCGCAGAGGGGCCCCGGGGTGCAGGGTCGCTCGTCCCAACTCCAGCCACCTTCTCCTCCTTCTCACGCCACCGGTGTCCCAGCAGCCCCGGACCTTTCTCCAGGACGGGAGGTGGGGCGCCGGGCAGGGTGACCGGCCGTAACCACACTCCCCGTCCACCGCCCCCAGCCGCAGCCCTCCTCCGGGGGCGGAGCCCGCGCCCCGCGCTCGCCAGGCTTCCGTCCCGCTCTGCGCAGGCGCCGGCTCCACCCCCGGGGCCGGCGCGCTTCCGTGGTCGGCTGCAGGGAGGGCTCAGTTCCCGGTGGGCTCTGCTCCCGGTGGGCTCCGCTCCTGGCTGGGCTCCGTGTCGGGCGGGCTGTAGCCCGAGAGCCCCCGCCGAGCCTCCGGATGCCCGCGCGCGGCGGGGCGCAGGTGAGTGCGCGCCAGGTGGGCTGTGTGGCCGAGGGGCAGGCTCGGGAGCGGAGTGTCCCTACCAGTGAGGCGCTGAGCCGAGCCCGGGAGTCCAGTGCCGAGCGCGGGGCCGGCCCCGGCCGTCTGCAGTTAGCGGACGAGCGCCCCCGCCCCCCCCATCCCCGGCCGGGCCAGGCCCGAGGTCACCGGTGAGGTCTGGAAGGGGACCCGACGCCGGCTTCCTGGTTCAGTGCTGGGCGCTCGGGCCCCCTGGGACGCCTCCTCCCTGGGAGCCAGCCTGCCGACGGAGGTGACCGTGGGGCTGGCCGAGCAGCTGGCCCGAGGGGCCGCTTTCCCACGATCCTCATTCCAGCGTCGGTCACAGCTGATGAATACCCTCGTTAGTCACTCACCCGTTTGCCCAGGTTTGGATGGAGCGCTGGTGGATCTCTTGGATCCCCTCGTCCAGGCCAGGCTGTTTCCTGCCCTTTGCTCGCTGAGCCCAACCTGGTGAGAGACAGTTGTCCCCAGGTTTTGCCCAGAGGCCTCCCCAGTGGAGATGTTTCTTGCGAACACTTATTGGGTGCTTGCTGTATGCCAGCCAAGCGCTGGGCTGGCTTCTCACTGCATTCTCGGGACAGTCTTGTGCAACAGGTGGTGTTGATCCCCTTCTACAGATGAGGAAACTGAGGCACAGACACCACGGGTGGCTTTCTGGGGTCACTCACCCAGGGAACCCTCTTTTTTTTTTAAGATTTTATTTTTTCCTTTTTCTCCCCAAAGCCCCCCAGTACATAGTTGTATATTCTTCGTTGTGGGTCCTTCTAGTTGTGGCATGTGGGACGCTGCCTCAGCGTGGCCTGATGAGCAGTGCCATGTCCGCGCCCAGGATTCGAACCAACGAAACACTGGGCCGCCTGCAGCAGAGCGTGCGAACTTAACCACTCGGCCACAGGGCCAGCCCGGAACCCTCTTTCTAACCAGGGCCAGGTGGTGGGGTGAGGCGCCCAGGTGCATGTTTGAGGCAGTGCTCACTCTTGGGTGCAACAGCAGGGTCAGCCTGTTCCTCGGCCACTGCCAAACAGAGCCTCACCGTCACGGTGAAGGCCTCTGAGGCAGGTTTGAATCCTGGGTCTGCAGTGGGGAAGCCAAGGCCTCTCTGAGCCTCAGTCCCTGGGCAGCCATGAGTCCCCCAGCACCCAGCGCGGGCCAGGGCAGAGACCCAGACCCACCAGAGCGCCATGGGGCAGGCTAGGGCGTCCCAGAGTCTGAGCCCTTGGCAAGTATGGGCACATGGGCTGGCTGTAGAGACAGTCACATCAGCATCCATTCTCAACAGACTGGCAGTCTCCATTCAACACAGAACATCAGCACTTATGTTAAAAATAAGGGGTCTGGGTCCGGCCCTGTGGCCAAGTGGTTAAGTTCGCGTGCCCTGCTTCGGCAGCCCAGGGTTTCGCTGGTTCGGATCCTGGGCGCAGACATGGCACCGCTCATCCGGCCACGTTGAGGCAGCATCCCACATGCTACAACTAGAAGGACCCACAATTAAAATATACAACTATGTATTGGGGCGATTTGGGGAGAAAAAGGAAAAAAAAAAGGAGGATTTGCAACAATTGTTAGCTCAGGTGCCAGTCTTTAAAAAAAAAAAAATTAAGGGGTCTGTCACATGCCAGGGAGACGTGGGTCCTGCTGAGGACCAGCCCTCGAGGAGCGTATTTCCATCACCCCGTGCTCGCCTGCTCCCCTCGTCTGCCTCCACATGTTGGAGAGCAGCTGGTCCCAGAGCAGCAGAGGGTGTGTGGCCAGGATTCCAGGCTGCGTGGCGGCAGGTGGGAGGCAGACCAAGTGTTGGGTCCCAGCAGGTCCTCCTCCTCCCTCTGGAGACCTCTTCTTTGCCCCACTTGCTTCGTATCACGATGACGTCCTGTGTCATGAGGCAGAGGACAGTTGGGGACTCATCGGGGGTTGTGCCCTGAGCACTTGGAGTGGGGCCAGGCAGATGGTCACCCACCTGTGTGTGTGGGGCACCTTCTGGGTCATTCTGAGGAGGGATCTGGCACATGTCAGCCAAGTCAGGAGGCAGGGGCATGAATGACGCACAGACCCACAATTCATTCCTTGGCCAGGCCCCATCGAGGTCACCGCTATGTTTTTAAATTCCTGGTTAGGGTCAAATGCAAAGGGCTGGGTTCCAGAGCAGACTCAGAAGTTCATTTAGGGTCCAAGTGATGAGTGTGAATCCGGGTGCCAGCCCTCCTGTGCTAGGCTCAGGTGCCCACTGTCCCCTCCCGGGGCCCTACAGCCCTTTGCCACCAAGCTGTGCATCTCCCAAGTGTGGAGGGCGCATGGAGCAGAGTGGCACCCTGTCACCCCTGCCACCAGCCGGTCCTCACGTGCAGTCACTTCCCGAGCCTTCCTGGGGCCCAGCGCGGGGCTGAGCACATCAGGGAGGGCATCTGTTCACACCTTGTGACAGCCCATGCAGTGCTTGCCCCCATTTTGC
The DNA here is from genome assembly GCF_037783145.1 of Equus przewalskii. Lineage (NCBI taxonomy): Eukaryota > Metazoa > Chordata > Mammalia > Perissodactyla > Equidae > Equus > Equus przewalskii. Next base: position 42,646,301 of record NC_091842.1, on the reverse strand, counting down.
AGGTGAGGAAACTGAGGCAGGAAGTAGAATGTGGTCCTTGAGCTCTGTGAGTCTGACTTCACCACACAACCTTTTGTCCTTTCCCATCACAGCTTTCCCGAAGATTGGGGCAAAAAAAGCAGCGACTGTTGGAGGCAGAGCAGCATCAGAGCCCCCCCGATGGAGCCTGGACGCCTTCCCCCAGAGAGCCCAGCTTGGGGCTGCCTGCAACTCCGGGCCCCCAGCGCAGCATCTATTTCTCAAGCCCACAAGGCCGCCCCGCTCGACTGGGATCAGAGTTTTTCGACCAGCCTGCTGTCTCCCTAGCCCGGGCATTTCTGGGACAGGTAATGTGACTATAGCGAGTGGCCTCTGCAGCAGTGGCATCATTGTGCAGCCTCTGTGGGCCAGCCCTCTAACCACTGGGCTCACGTCCCTGACCTGGCCACAGTTGTCCCTGCATAGCTTCCCCACAGCCGTCTGGGGCGCAGGGTGCGTCCGAGGTGGGCCGGGGAGAATGCTGAGGTTGGTGGGCCCTACCCCAGGTGGAGGCAAGGGACCACTGTCCGCCTGCCACTCAAGGCGCTGAGGACAGGAGCAGCTGCAACCTTCTCCACCTGGGACACAGGACTGCTGTCCCTGCTCCACCTGGATCAACCGCAGGCAGGTTTCTTACAAGGACCAAGGTCAGGAGTGGCCCCTGTGTCTGTGAGGCGCTGCCTTTGCCCCATCCCTGACACCGTCAGTGCCCCTACTGGGGCTTGCCTGTGAGTGGTAGTGACAGCTTGTAGACATATGAGAGCTGTGGCCATGGCCTGTGGGCTGCCCAGCATTGGGGTCACCTTGAGACCACCTCCTCCTCACCACAGTGCCTCACAGCGTCAGTGCTGGCTTCCAGGGGCCCCTGCAGCTCAAGGCAGGTCCAGGATCTGGAGTAGAGATCAGGGACTGTCCAGGGCTTGTGGGAGTGGGGTCTGTGGCCACGCAGAGTGTGCACGTCGGCGTGTGCTGGCAGCAGGGGAATTTTGGCCACATCCCATCTGGAGCACCATCTAGCTGGTCCTCCTCAAGGCCCGTGGCCTACCCTGTATCCTTTCCTGGAGTCTGCCTTTAGGTTAAAATGGCCAAGGAGAATCGGTTTCTGTGACTAATAGGAAAATTGGTGGCTGGAGTTGGGTGTTGAAAAGAACAAATCCTAAAATGTGTGCTAGTGGAAGGTGACCTGGTGGGGAAGGGACCTGATTCTGTTCCCATGAGGGATGCCAGGGCCAGAAGACCTTCCTAAAAGCACCTTAAACAACAAGGGTTTATGATCTCACATAAAAAGGCACGTGGGGCGGTGACTCCAAGCAGTAGGTCGAGGGCCCAGGGGTCGCAGCCTGTCACAGTGTCCCCTAGGCTCCCGTCACACCCACTTGAGCCCGAGCTGGACGGGCAGTATGCAGCAGACAAGGGCGTGTTCCACCATGTGTGTCCTGTGTCAGGAGGACAGCCTTCTCCATAACCTCCCAGTGGCTGTCCTTGCAGACCCCCTTAGCCAGGCTCGGGTCATGCACTCGTCCCTGAACAGGTTGTTGCAAGGAGCATGACTTGCTGTGACAACCCAGACCACTCTCGAGTCACCTGCTTGGCTGAGAAGGGTGGCCTGCCCCAGGACCCTCCCCCAGCAAGGAGGAGACACATTTGTAATGGGGGTGAGGGGAACCACCGTCTGCTATCTGGAAATGACATCAGAGTGGAAAATCCAAATGGGAAAGAAGACAGTGAGGAAAGAGCCGTGGGAAGCTCCTCTCTGGAAGAGCACTGGGCCCCAGCAGGCCTCACGGAGCACCGAGACAGAGAATGAAGCTCAGTGGGGAGCGCTCCCTCTGATCTCCTGGAAAGATGGAAGCGAGGCCTTGTCTGAGATGGAACAGGGCCGCCCTTTCTCGCCTGGAGATGGTCTGGCCAATCCCAGCGTGTGGATGCACAAGGGGGTTTCTGGGCCTCCATGGAAGGCATCGACCCCTTCTCTCCTCCACCCTGTCTCCAGGAAGGCATCCTCCAGCACTATCCCACTGAGTGTCCAGGCTCCACCTGCCCCATCCCGTGTCGCTGACCCTGGCCGTGGTCACACTGGGCTCTCTGGGCTGAGTCAGGGGTGGCCTGGCCATCCAACTGAATACTCTGGCCTAATGACAAGCCAGGTGCTGGGGATGTCCTCGCCTGAAGCTCCACTGTGCTCCCTGGTTGAGTCAAGGCTAGAGCTCCAGACATAGGGCATGACTGCTGGCCGTTTCCAGGGCCATCCTGTGCCACACAGCCGAGAAATAGTCACTGCCACAGAGCAGAAAGGCTCCAGGCTGGGGAGGCCTCGATTCCCAGCACGCTCAGCACTCCACTGGCCCTCCCTGGCTCCTCCGTGGCCTGGGCTGCTCTCCTAGGGGCTCTGCTGACCTGAGAATGCCCGCCCGTCTGGTGACAGCCCTGGCCACTCCCCCTGCCCTGTCCTCGGCCCGGCCCTCTGGCCCCACCCCAGCCCAGGGTGCTGTCTGAGCCAACCATAGCCAGTCTTGTCTCTCTGGCCCACTGCCCACACTGGCCCACTCCTTGTGGAGCAGGCTACACGCAGGGCTGTGGTCCAGGCTTGGGGCATGCAGGAAGCCGGTCCTGCTGCTCAGAAAGGCCACTCAGAGTGTGGTGTGCGGGACAGTCCAGGTGGAGAGTCCACAGGCCCTGGAGTGTCCCAGGCAGCCCTGTGGGGACACCATTGAGGCCCGTGCCATCCACACTGCACTGCCCCAGGCTAAGCATTTAAGTCCAAGGGGACTTCGGGGAGGAGGAGGAGCCAGGGGGTTGGAGGACCCTGCCAAGGGGACTTGAAGTACGCGAATTCCCTACTGCTGGTTTCCAGCCTGGCCCCAGCCAGAGCTTGAGACGGCTGCCGCCTATGGATAGGACACTCAGTGAGCAGGCCTGTGGTCCAGTGGTCCAGCAGGATGGAGGGAGCATTGCTGGGGACCTGGCTGCACCTGGAGCCTGATGCGTCACGAGCCAGGGAGGTGAGGTCTAGGCTGTGGACTGTCAGGGTGGAGTGGACCCCTGCCCCTGCCCTGAGCAGAGACTGCCCACAGGTGTTGGTCCGGCAACTTGACAACGGCACAGAGCTCCGCGGCCGCATCGTGGAGACGGAGGCGTACTTGGGGCCAGAGGATGAAGCTGCCCACTCGAGAGGCGGCCGGCAGACCCCCCGCAACCGCAGCATGTTCATGGAGCCGGGGACCCTGTACGTGTACCTCATCTACGGCATGTACTTCTGCATGAATGTCTCCAGCCGAGGTGAGCAGTGCTGGGCACTGGGGCTGGGAAGCAGGAGGCCTGGGCTGAGCCCCTCAGCTGGCAGCTGGGAGACCACTGGGAGGACCAGGGTGGGGTAGGTGTTTGAGCAAGGAAGTCCCATTGGTGGGCTAGGTCAGGGTTTCAGGACCTGTGGCTTCAGACAGGTGAGTTAGAGGGGCCGGGGGCCCCCACAGAATCAAAGTCATGGGTTGACTTGAACACAGAGCAGACAGGCGCCATGAGGCCACCACTGGTCCCCAAGCTCAGAGCTGGAGGCACTGGTGGCCCAGGGTAGACCCAGGAGGGGCTGGTTTTGGGGGAATGAGGGTAAGATGGATTTCGGTTGAGCGGGACTCGGGCTGGAGCAGCCGGGCAGCCAGCTATGGGGTCTGGATCAGTTGTTCTCAACCTGGGATGATTCTGCCACCCCAGGGGGCACTAGGCAGTGTCTGCAGACGTTCTTGGTCAGCACAGCTGGTGGGGTGCTCTGGCATCCAGTGGACGGAGGAGGCCAAGGATGCTGCTGAAAGCTCTGTGCACAGGACGGCCCCCAAACATCAGTAGTGCCGAGCGGAGAGATGCTGGTCTCGAGCTCCTGGGAGAACCCACTCACCTGTGGGAGCTGCTCTGGGCAGCCTCGGTCCTTTGTGAGCAGGTGGCAGTGTTTTCTGGGTGGTCTGTGCTCAGAAGGAAGAGCCCACGGCACCTCCTGTCAGAGCCACTGCTGGCCTGGAGCAGGGCCTGCCCAGCCCATTCTGGATGGCCGTCCCACCGCCCATCCCACCATGAGCCAAGGCCCGAGGCCACTCAGGCTCGGGGCCCGGTATGCTGTAGGTCATGCTCACTAGTTGAGAGATTCCAGTGACATGGGAGTTGTCGGCACCCAGAGTGGACAGCTGGGGATGTCCAGTGCCAGAGCTGCAGGGGCTAGAGGACACGGGGAACCCATGACTGGCCCTGTGCCCGGCACAAAGCAGGTGTTAGTGAAACTGAGAGACTAGACATGGGGGGCGGGGGGGACCGTGCCAGAGGACCTGTCAATCACCCAAGAGCTCATTTGGGTCATGGAGCTTTTCTTGAACCAGCCCCCTCACGTGAGGTGAGACTGAACTCGGTCAGGGAGAGAGACTGAGTCCAGAGAAGCCCAGGGTTTGTGAGGGACGTGGACGGGGCAGACGTGGGAGGTGATGTGTTACTTTCAGGACGTGTGACCAAGATGTGCCAGGAACACCGAGGTTGGGGGGCAGGGAACCACATGAGTGTGGACAGTCAGAGCCAGGGGTCCCCAAGTGGAGCGAGGGAGAGGGGAGGCCAGGACGTGGTCCTTGCCTGCCTGCAGGGAGAGGGGATGCAGAGATGGTCCGGAGAGCAGATGGGTCAGGCTGCCGAGGCTGAGCAGCTGTGCGGGTGGAGTGGGGTGAGGGCACTGAGCAGCTGTGCGGGTGGAGTGGGGTGAGGGCACGGGGACTCGGCAGGAAGAGGTTGGGGTGCCGTGTTTCTGTCGGATGGGGACTCGGGTGCGTTCCAGGAGATGGGGGTGCAAGAGGGGCAGGCGGCTTTGGGGGCTCAGTGAGACAGGGCCTGTGCTGTACCCATGAGGGCTCCGGGTGGACCCAGCGGAGTCCTGAGGCCAGTGGGCTGGGAGGCCCAGGAATCGTGGAGGGGCTGGAACTTCGAGGCATCACTTGCCCTTGAGTGTATCTTGAGGTCCTTTGAGAACAGGCTGGTTAAGGTGCATCTGGTCACAAAAACCCCCACACTTGCCGGCTACTGGCTGTGTAGGAGGACATGGCTGCTGGGCCACTCGGGGCCAGCTCTCAGGTGCTGATGGGGGCCTGCGTGGCCTTGGCCCATGAGTGGGGACTGGCCTGGCCACCCCTCATGCTGAGCCTCCTAGATCCTAGGCGGTGAGATGGCTGAGTGTGTCAGGGGAGCGGCTGCCCCAGGAGAGCGGCCTTGCTGGGGTCAGGGCTCCTCTGACCAGGGTCCAGGTAATCACTGTCCCCAGCCAGGAGTCTGAGGGGCTCCCAGTGTGTCGGTTTGCCATTTCTGGCCTCTGGAGTGGCCTGGACTGGTAGGGAGGGGCCCCCCAGGGGAGATAAGGGCTCTGTGGGCACCTCCTCCTGCCCGTCAGTCTCTCCACTGAGCCAGGGCTGGGGCTCATGTGCCCTGTGCACACTGGGGCTGCTCCGAGCCAGCCGTCCAGCTTGCCCAATACAGATCCCAAGTGGGTGATGCCGACGGGGGGCCCCGGGGCCTGGTAGGGATCTGGGCCAGGCCTGAGGCTTCTTCCTTGCTGGTGGGGTAACCATGCCCAGGAGGACCGGCTCTCTGGTTGGGGGTGGGGGGGCTCCTTTGCCAGCCTCACAGCTGCTGCCAATCACCAAACCAGAGGTAGCCAGGGGAAGGCCGAGGACGAGCATGTGAGTTGTTACAGGTTCTGCCAGCTAGGGCTCAGGCCTGCTGGCTTCATGGAGAGGCCCCACCTGGTAGAGGCACCCACAGGAGGCAGGCCACCTGCGGGGACAGGTGTGCAGGAGGGGCAGGCACTCTGAGTGAGCGCAGGTGTGCTCAGCGTCCTGCCGGGGGTGGGGTGGGGTGGGGTGGGCTCCGCTCCCAGGCCGTCCTTCTGACCCACAGGGGAGGGGGCATGTGTCCTCCTGCGAGCGCTGGAGCCCCTGGGGGGCCTGGAGACCATGCGGCAGCTGCGCAGCACCCTCCGGAAAGGCGCGGCAGGCCGGGCCCTCAGAGACCGCGAGCTCTGCAGCGGCCCCTCCAAGCTGTGCCAGGCCCTGGCCATCGACAAGAGCTTCGACCAGCGGGACCTGGCCAAGGACAAGGCTGTGTGGCTGGAGCGCGGCCCCCCAGGGCCCACTGAGCCGGCTGTAGTGGCAGCAGCCCGAGTGGGCATTGGCCACGCGGGCGAGTGGGCCCACAAGCCCCTGCGCTTCTACATCCAGGGCAGCCCCTGGGTCAGCGTGGTCGACAGGGCAGCCGAGCGGGACGTACAGGCCTGAGCAAGGCCTGCTCAGGCAAGGCTTTTTAATTGTTTAAAAACCAAATAAATGCTTTATTTCTAGAAAACACTGTTGCTTGTGTGTCAGGCAGAGCCCCCTTCGGTCGTCAGCATGTCTGGGGTCAGCTCTTCCTCCAGGGAGGGTTGTCAAGGCCTTGTGTGTGTGCCTGGTGTCCAGAGAGCCAGGCCCAGCTGGACACATCCCTCCTCAGGCCCCACGCAGCCCCACGACGGAGGATCCAGTGTGCAGGTACACACCCCCCAACGGGGAGCCGAGGAAGCGTGCTGGTCAGGCCTGGAGGGCAGGGGCCCCTCCACCACTGCAGGACATGATCACCCCGGGCCCTCACGCCTCAGATGGGAAAGGGGGTGCCAGCTTGGCCGTGAGCTTCCTGGTGGCTACCAAGGACAGTGGAGAGGGCCAGGGCAGGAAAGGCACACAGCAAGCTGGAGAACCGGGAGCACAAGGACAGGCAGTGCTGGACCATGCAGGCTGGGCCAGGCACCAGGACCTCACACTCCTTACGGCCACTGGAAGGACAGGGGCGGGTCAGACGTGTTTCTGCATGTTCCCCAGGGTGGCTGCAAGGAGGGCAGCAGCAGGGGCCAGGGAACATGGGCAGGGTCAGGAGGAGGGTCTGAGAAAAACCTGTGGCCCAAATTTGTGTGTGAGAAGCATGCAGGCCTCACTCGGGCATGAGTCCTGGACGCTCCTCTGGCTCGGGGCCTCACCTGTTCAGCTCAGACACAGGCTGCTTCGAGGACTGGACAAGAGTGAGAAGGCAGAGGGCAGTGGCCCTCAGTGGCTGCTGAACTGTCAAGCTGGGCCGCAGGGCTAAGAGGGCCCAGCACGGGGGAGCCCCGGGGTGGGCAGAGGCCAGCGCCTCACCCATGCAGTGGCCTGCCTCTGCATCCCAGCTGGCTCACGTGAGCAGCGCCTGGAAGACGGCGATGACCGGGTCCTCATGAGTGGTCACCACCAGCACGCTGCGGAACTTGTCGAAGAGCGTGAGCAGCTGGGAGCGCCGCGTGTTCTCGTTGTACATGATCTCCTCCAGGTGGTGGCGGCCGCGGAAGTAGTGCAGGAGCCTGCGGGGCGGGTGGCACAGCCAGGCTGGCCTCTGTCCTGACAGCTGCCAGTGGGGTCAGCACTGAGCACCCACAGGCCTAAGCAGAGCTGGTGGGGGGGGTCTTGGGGGCCCAGGGAGGCAGCTGCACACCAGCCCCCCACCAGGGGCAGGTGAGTGTTCTGGGCCCATCCCACCCTGGCCCCTTGAAGTAGATCTGTGAGGACACACGGCTGTTCAAGCCCTGAAGCCACCGAGCCTGAGGGTCACACCGCTCTGGCATTGGGGTGGCGCCACGCAGAGAGACGGTCTGCCAGAGGTTTCCCTTGTTCCCCTGCGGCTCTGGATCCGGGCAGGGCCCCTGCCCTAGGGGTAGTGTGTCTGGCTGGGGCTGGCAGACGGGGCCCGGACGGCTGCTTGCAAGAGCCGCCTGGCATGTGGCTCTCAACTGGGGGCTTCATCCCTGGCAACCTGAACTCTTGGAAAACTCGACACCTACAGGGCCCCCCAGTCAGGAGTGGATGTGACAAAGTCTGTGTCGCCTATGATGTGGGGATCCTGGACCACCTCACCCCAGGCTAAGAGCCCGGGAACAAATTCTGTCAAGCCCATGAGGATGAGAACTTGCTGTCCCTTCCCGAGAAGGGACAAGAAACACCCAGGAAGCACTGAGGAGGCCACACTCCCCACACCCAGCACGCATGGGCCCCGCACTCCCCACACCCAGCACGCATAGGCCCCGCACTCCCCACACCCAGCATGCATGGGCCCCGCACTCCCCACACCCAGCACACATGGGCCCCATGCCGCCCACGCCCAGCACGCGCCCCCATGCCCGGCAGCGTGGCCTGTGGAGACACCTAAGCACTTGAGATGCCACCTCGACGAGGGACGCTGTGGTCATCAATGGATCTAAGTGGGGCTGTGCTGGGTCCCTCACCCCACCTTCTGTCCTGCCCTGGAACTGGCCCCACCTGGCAAACGTGCGGAGGTCCTCCGGGTTCTGGGCCGCAGGCACACTGAGGATGGCTGCCCGCTCGTGCTCTGACAGGCTGGCCAGCAGGCTCTCCGTCATCCTCCTGTTCAGCGGTGAATCCCCACTGGGGAGAAGCTCTGCACTGGAGTTGTCCATGCTGGGGCTAGTGAGGGTCATGTCATCACTGCTGGCTGTGGGGGGGCATGGGTCACGGGGCAGCCGGCCCCCCGGGCATCCTACCGCGCAACCCCCCCCCAACCAGTGCAGACAAGGGAGAGCCCTGGGCAGGCTGGGTCCTGGCAATGAGCCTGAAGCCCGAGGCCCAGCCTCAGCCTGGGGGATCGCCACCCCAAAGCCTTCTGGGCTCTCGTCTTCCCAGCCCCAGGGACCAGAAGCCTGGCAACAGGCTGCAGCCTTTGGGGGCACGCTGTGGCCACCACGGCTCTTTCAAGAAGTGATTGTGACAGTCACTGTTTCCTCACAGGCCCTGGGACAGACATTTCAACTCCTCTGACCCCAGGTGGGGAGACGTGGCAGGCTGGGGCAGGCTGCTCCTCAGAGCCACAGAAGCGCAAGGAGGCAGGGGAGGGGACTCCAGTCCTCCTGCAAGGGAAAGCTGCTCAGCAGGGGACGGTGGCTGTCTGCTCGAGGACCCAGCTGCCTGTAAGGGATGGGTGTGCGCACGCGTGTGGCCATGTGAGGGGGCCTCGGCCACTCCCAGCAGGGCCCTCATTGGGCCTCCCGGCCACCACTCCAAAGTGCTCCCCATGCTCCTCCCCCCACCAGAGAGACGCCCTGGGCAGGGGGCTCCTACTTGGGGAGCCAAAGCTGAGGGCGTTGGGTGTGCTGAGGCTGCGGCCGCCAACCCTGGTGGTGAAGGGGACGTCGTCCTCGCGAGGGCGGGGCTCGTCCTCGCCGGGCGAGGCCATCAGGCAGACATAGGTGTGCAGCTGGACGAGGAGCCGGCGCTGCAGCATCCACACCACCATCTGGATGAGCTGGGTCTGTGGGACGGGCGGCATGAGGCCCAGGGTAGGGGAGGCGGGTCCCCACCACACCCTGTCCCCTCCCTGAGGACTGGGGAGCCATGGCCAAAGACACAGCCCCACAGCCACCTGCAGGTCAGGGGACCATGAGCTCCAGCTCCCAGGGGCTGGCAGCTCTGCAAGCCCACCCCCCAGGGAAGGCAGCAGGGCCAGGACACCAGGGCCATGCGCGCACTGCTCCCACCACACACCTGGGCTGCCCACGCGTCTGCCTTCTTGCCCAGATGAGGAGTAGGACCTGTGACGTGGAGGCCCCTGTGCCCTCTGGCTCTGAGACACCCCTGCTCTGCCACGTCTCCCCTGCCCACTAGGCCCTGCCACTCAGGCCCCACCACCACACACAGCTGGGCCCACGGTGACCCCCTCCCTGTGGCCTGGACACTGTTCAGAAAGAGGTTGTGGGCAGCTGACCAGGGAGCAGAAAGTCCTCTCCTTGGGTCACCCTGAAAGCACGCCCCGGGACAGGGCCCCTGTAAGGGGTGCAGCCCCTGGGCATGAGTCACCCGTGGCCCCTGGGCTGTCCCCTGACCAGGCACAGTGAGGAGCCCTGTGCGGGAGGCACTCGAGCACTGGGAGGCAGGAAGGCGCACGCAGATGGCATCCACATGCACAGACACACCTGCCTTTTGTCCCTAGGGTCCCTCCTGGGAGGGGCTGGCTGACCAGACATGGAATAGGGGTGCACCGTGGGCGTGCATGACCTGGTCAAACCTAATTAAACTAAGGAATAAAAGAGGCTGCATAAGCACTGACAGCACATCCTGAGCCTGAAGCAGGACGTGTGAGGGGCCTGCGGCCTCGCCCTGGGACTGTGGAGCCGAACTCGGCTCCCTCTGGCCCCTTGACAGGCATGGCCTGGAAAATCCACCCGCTGTCCAGACCATCGGGAAGTTTCTGCTGGGCAGGGGGGTGCAGATGCAAAGTGTGTCTTTCATTGAGCTGGCACAACCTGGCACAGTTCCTGGAGACCGAAGGCTCCATGAAAGACGGCATTGAGAGCTCTGTCACGCTCAGCATCTAAATGAACTGAGGAAGCAGGGTCTCCTCATTCACAATTTGAGAAGGGAAAGGGCTCACTTCTCAGGCCAGTTTTGCCTAACAGATCTGGCACCTATTAAAGCAAACCCTTTACTTCTGAAGACAAAGGCTTGAGAATGCCAGCCCTTCTCCGACACCTGTCCCAGCTGGCCCGCCTGGGCCCCTGCCCAGAGCCCACGTGTGCCGGGAGGGGGGCAAAGCCGCCTTCTCGTATCCAGGCCGGACGCGACCCTCCACAGGCACAGAAGTCACCAGTTCGCTGCACACACCACACCTCCCTGGAGGTCCCCGCCACACCCAGCACCCCCGCCTGCCCCTTGTCCTGCCCCAGGCCCACTGGGCAGGGCCTGTCCCAGACTTGCCCTCTCCAGGCCCTATGGATGCGGAGATTCTGGGACCAGCGGGCCCAGAACCCACACAGATGCTGTGGCCACCGGGACTGGGCAGGGAAGGGAGCGTGATGGCTGGGCCCAGGCTTGGGGCAAACCAAGCTGCCTCTGCAGCCTCCAGCTGTGGGATCCCAGGCCCAGAAGGGGGTTCTATCCTCCCAGGAAAGGTCAGCATTCTCCTGCCAGCTCGGCCTCTTAGCTTGGCTCTAACCCGGGCAACTGCCCACCACAACCAGGGTGGGCTCCACGGGGCATGGTGGGTGGGAGGGACTTGGGACTGCCTGAGTGCTGGGTCGCTGGCCAAGCGTCTGCAGGTGGCTTGGCCAGGGAGCCGGCTTTTGGTCACCCTGGCAGGGCATGCACCACCTACACAGCAAGCCCCCTGCCCCCAACCAGGCCAAGGGTGCGGCAGTATGGAGGGCCCTTGGATCGGGGACTGGTGCCAGGTGGGTGGTTCCTGGGCTCTCCGAGTTCCTGCGACTCACCTCCTGCACAGGGGGGGCAAGGGGGTTCCTAAATTCTGATAAGGAGACGGGCAAGGAGAACTTGGCAAGGACGGATGGCAGGTCATGAGACGGGAACTGGCGGGAGAACTGCTCAGCCAGCGGGGAGTACCTGGGGACAAGGAGGAGAGCGTGTCCCTCAGCTCCACGGCCCCCATCACGGCAGCAGGGAGCGCAGCACAGGGTGGGGGGGCGGGGCGGTGCCAGGACAGGGCAGTGAGCAGGGCCCAGGTGCTCTCCCTCAAGGGGCGGGAAGAGCCAGGGGCTCAGGCCATCCCTAGCCCCTCTGAGCCCCGAGCAGAGCCAAGGTTCCCAGCCTCCCACCAGGTACCCTGTCAGAGCCCAGGGTCCGGCAGATAAGCACAGATGCAGCCCTTCCTGGAGGCAGCGGGTGCGGAGGAGCACAGGCTGGAGGGCCACGCAGGGCTGGGCCAGACCAGAGCTGGACCCTGGGCATGGCAGATGCCAGGCGTCAGTCAGAGCAAGGGCCTGGCTGACCCGGGAGCACCACCTGGAAGGCCCTGCTGGCCACCCCCCGTCCCACTCAGTGGCCCAGGGCTCCTGCAGCCAGAGGTACTCACAGACACACGCTGGCATTGGGAGAAAGCATGTAGACGTTGTTCTCACACAGCGGGTAGATGATGATGGCCTTGCCCCAGTACACCAGGTGAGCCGCAAGCTGGAAAACCTGTGGGCAGAGGGCGCTTGGAGGACACTGCTGGGAGGCCAACCCTCTAGGGCTGCCTTCCTGACTCTGCAACCTCCACCAGGGCACTGGGCACAGGCCAGCGCAGCACAGCGTTTTCTGTGCTCAGAGCAACAAGCCTTTTTGTCACTGGTCCCTGTGTGGTTTGGGACTGTCTCCCATTTAGGGCCCTGTGCTGTCCTTGGCAGTGAGGAAAGGTCCCACAAGCACAGAGGCATTTGGGGCACCCAGGATCACAGGGGCAGCTCGGCTGAGCAAGGGGCTTGCCTGGACATCCTGGCAGAGACCAGCGCCCTCCCCTCACCGAGAGCCCATGGGGATGGGTTTCCATGCGACAGTGGATATGGGGTCGCTGAACCTGCCCCCACCCCACATGCTCGTCCCTGTGTACCCCAGCATCCCTGCAGAACATCCCAGCACCCTGCTCTCCTGGGCTCAGACATCAAGGTGGGCCACAGACGGACCAGGACGCCAGGAACCCCTTCGAGCCTCATGAGGGGAGGGCAGGTCTCAGGACCCGGCCCTGTGGGTACACTCAGGGACAGGCACCGGGCGTTTCTCACTGGGCATCACCCTAGGTGGGCCTGCTGCCCCCCCACCATCGCTGCACGCCCCCAAGGGGTGAACCCCCCACAGGCACGCAACACCTGTGCACCGCCACGGGCCCCCCACCTCATCTCGGCAGGCGGGACCCCCACTGGCACCAACCTGACCACAGCGGAGACCACAGTTCCATCACTGACCCTCTTCTCTCATCCCAAGTCCCATGGACGTTCGCTCTAAAGCAAGGCCATGCCCACTTTCCCCATCCCCACCACCCCCTCACCCAGGGGTCTCCACTCCCACCTTTCCCTGTGGCCAGAGCACCATTCTGGGGGCCGGAAGTCTGAACTCAGGATCGCGGGGCTGGAGTCCAGCCTCAGCAAGCCGCTCTCCCCAGAGACAAGGGGAGAATCTGCTCTTGGCCTCCTCCAGCTGCGGCTCTGTGTGTGGCCACATCACGCCAATCCTGCCTCCACCATCACATCCCACCTCCCCTTCTGCACTCCAGTCTCCCTCGGCCTCCCTGTGGAGGGCCCCTGTGACGACTCTGGGCCCACCCAGATCATCCAGGATCACCGCCCATCTCAGGGTCCTTAATCACATCTGCAAAGTCCCACAGCGGGTCACGTTCACAGGTCCTGGGGATTAGGATGTGGAGGTCTGTGGGGCCACTGTTTAGCCAATCACAAGCATCGTGATCCTAATTTTGTTATTCAAAGATAATGTGTCAATATATACTTGGAAAAAATCTGGAGAAATCTACAGTTGTCACCTCTGGGATGTGGAATTGTGAGGATTTTCTCTTTTTGTGTCTATAATGTGTATGAAATTTGAATTTTTATAAAAAAGAACATATTAATTTCATTGTGACAAAAAGCCCACAATACTTCTAGATTCTCTTTGCCTGGGATGGAACATGAGTGACTTTAAATCATCTGGTGACATTCACACCTGAGGCTGACACTCCCTCCCCAGTGGGGCCTCTGTGCTTGAGGCTCCAGCTGGGCTCCAGCCTCCGTTCCCCACAGAGCCCCCACTGGGCCATCTACCGCAGGAAACAGAGTCTCAGAGGTCAGTGAGGGCCACCAGGGCTGGGCCCCAGGGGGCTTCCGCACAACCACACCAGCAGCAAACCCTGATCTGCACCGGGTTCAGTGGGGAGGGGTACGGAAGGAAACGGTAACAGTGTCCCCATAGCAAGGCTGGGGCAGGGAAGCCAAGGGGACATCATCAAAGCTTTGTCTTTGTTGCAGGAGAATGACAGCAAGCTGAGGCACAGCATCCAGAGTCTCCGTGTCGGGCAGGCTCAGTGGACAGTGAGGGGCCAGCCCCTTTCAAAGCCTGAAATGGGGCTGCAGACACTAAGGGTATCCACCAGAACACAGACTCTGCACACAGGACGGCCAGCACGTTTAAGGTTCTGTATCTTGTGGACGCGATGAAGGCGAGCAAGATGTGGTCCTTGCTGGGTCCCGTCCAAATGAAACACCACGGCAGAATCCGAAAACACTTTCACCAGGGGCAGATAAAGGTCATGAGGTATAGACGAGGGAAGGACTTATTCTGGATGACAGAATCCAAAAAGGCTAACTGGGGAAAGGGGCCCAAGAGTGAGGCCTTGCTGGACAAGCTCCCCAGATGTGCCTCGCAGAGCCAGCAGGCCTGCCTCATGCCTGAGCCCTCTGCGGGAGCCGGGCCTGAGAAGGCTGCTGCCCGGTGGCCTTTGCAGGAACTGCAGGTCCCTGGGCCAGGCCCTGCTGCCCCCTGGTGGCCAGTGCCACCAGACCCTGGGTGTCACCGTCAGGCTGTCACTCGGAAGGTGCCCGTGGCCTCCAACTTCTCCCTGGGCTTTTCCTCGCCCCCTGCCCCCCACCCCAGGCTCCAACCAGATCCACGGCCAGGGCTGAGGGGCCCTCTGTCGGATCAGAAAGGGCAGCCCACAGGCACGTGGCTTGGCAGGGGGGTGGGACATTGCACAGAACACAGGCCTGCACATGCACAAACTCACTCCCCCCAATGCAGGGGGGTGGTCAAGGCCACCAGGTTAGTCCTGGCTCTGCACGTGGTCAGGCCTGCCTCTGAGCTTCCTGCCCTCACTGCCCACATGAGCCGAGTGGGGAGGACGTGCTGCTGCCTCACGGGGTACCACCCTGCATGCCCTGCTTCAGCCCTTCAAGCCCCCAGCCCTGGCATCCCGTCCTCCAGAGGCCTGTCCCCAGCACTAGCACGGCCTTACTCCTCTCTGCTGCAGCCTCACCAGCTCTCGACGTGGACACAGTCCCGTGGCTAGTGCACAAAGCCAGCCCCGAACCCAGGTCTGACGCACATTCTAGGACCTCAACCCAACCCCGGAAGCATCTGTGACCACGGCAGGCTGCGCAGCAGCTCTCAGCACCCAGGCGGCCTGCCTTCCTGACGCCCCGGCACCTCCGCCTTCACCCAAGGTCGCCTGCTTGGACGTGCCCAGCCCCTCCCACCTGCCCATGCTTCTGGTCCATCTCCCCCGGCCCCCAAGGCAATACCTGCAGCAAGGCCAGGTCTGCGTCCTGGGCCAGCTGCTGCAGGTTCTTCACGGCAGACGTGGTCTTGATCACACGCACCAGGGCCGGGGAGCAGTCGAGCGGGAGCTCGCCCAGTAGGGACTTCTCATCACTGAGCAGCAGCAGGGCATGGTAAGGGCTGCAGAGCAGAGTCACAGGTCAGCGGACACGCGAGCCGCAGGCCCCTGCACTAGGTGTGCACCTGGGACACAAAGGTGTGCAGAGCCCACAGGCACCGAACCTCAGAGAGAAGAGGCCGTGAGAGAGCGTGTCCAGGGGCCTTTAAAAATCTGCAAGGATTACTGTCACCCTCAGAAAAAAACAAAACTGAGGAAGGCCCAACCACTTGACTCTACCACCCACCTCTGGGATTGCCGAGCACACGTTTGTTGATCGAACAAGTGAATGAATCTTTCCCAAGGAAAGTCTCAAATATGAGGAAAAGCAAAATCCCCAGGGCAGACTACCACTAGAGCTACATGGAAACACGCTCAGCAAGGAAGCCCAGGAGAAGAGACACGGACTCCCTGCACGGACTGGGCGAGGGACGGAGGACCAGGCGAGGACTTTGCTTTCGTCATCTCCAAATTAATGTGCCAGGAATTCCTTTTTTAGTTAGAAACTATTTAAGGAAACAGGGAACTTGATGGGCGGGGGGAGGGGATTGGGGCAGAAAATCAGTTAAATTAAGAACCTGAGCTCCCAGGAGTTCTGACTCAGGCCCGAGGTGAGGCCCGCAGCGCGGAGTCCCACCCCTCAGGCAGTGCCCAGAGGCCCAGGGAAAACCTGCCCAAAACCAGACACAGAAACGTGTTTTACTTCTATAGATGGGAGAGCCCTAGCCACCATTTCTGTGGCAAGAAAAGCAAAAGAGAATCTTTGGAGCCCAGTAGCTGGTGACACCTCAGGCAGAAGTTGCAGGGAAGGCCTGCAGGGCAGGGCCACTCACCGGATGGCCTTCAGGCTGCGCTCGATGGCCTCGGGGGGGATGAGGCTGGCGGCGGCGTAGTGGATCTTGTGCGGCAGGCAGAAGCTCACCTCCAGCCAGCTGTTGATGTGCAGCCGCACCACGCCCGACGAGCACAGGCTGCGGGGAGCGGGCACCATCACTGTGGCACCACGGCTACTCTCACAGCAGCTCCCGACCACGCGGACCCCTAAAGCCCGCAGGGCGCCCCTTCCCAGCACACCTCCTGCTGCTCAAAGGGCAAGAGCGTCCCTCCAGAAGAAAGGCGTCAGGGACACACTCTAAAGTCTATTTCCGGCTGGCCCTGGAACCCGTAGTCCAGCCAGACAGTCTCTGTCCTGGAGGCTCCGTGCCCCAGGGCTGTGACAAGGCCTCCTCCGCGCAGGGGTGAGAGCGGGCCCCCTGCACCCCCAACACAGCCCATCACGGGGGCAGCCAGGCAGGGCTGTCTCCAAAATGGAGAGGTGGGCAGGAGAGCAAGGGCCAAAGCACCAAGGCCCCCAGAACGTCCTGCTGGGGAGGAGCACACGGCACCTGCCTCCCTGCAGATGCTGACAGCATCCTGGGGCACCATGGCGACCACCCACACCAGCCACAGAGGCAAGCTTCTTGAGCCGGGAACTTGGTGCCTTCAGGCCCAAACCCTGTCCTTGACCTCTGGCTTCTCTCATGGCCCACTTCAAACCATCAGCAAACCCTGTCCACTCCACCTGCAGCCCACAAAGTCCAGGCTTCCTCAGCACCAGCTCCCTCCACCTACCCTCCCCACTCAGACCCCCACGGCTCCCACCTCGGCAGTCCCAACCAAGACCCCAAAACGCCAGGAGCCCCGTGCCACCTGCCCATGTTCCTCTGACCTTGTTTCCTACCCCAGGTGGGTCCAGCCGTACTGGCTGCCCTGCTGTTCTCAGGGCCTTTGTAACTGCCCTCGGCCACAAGCTCTCCCTCCAAGTGCCCCAGGGCCCCTTCCATCCTCCAGGTCTCAACTTAAGCCCCAGCTTCTCAGTGAGGTGAACCCTGACCCCGGTCGGGGCACCACAGGCCACCCAACTGCTCAGTACCCATGTGTGTCTTGAGCGCTTGCCCGCAGGACGCCCCTGCTTGTCTGTTGGCTCACACTGTTTCCCGACCAGAACTCACCATAAGGAGATGGGGTCCCATGTTTCACTCATGGCCACTGCATGGTTGGTAAAGGGTGGGGTGCTTGAGGGGCACTGAGACGCACGCCCTGACTGGAGGGAGGAAAGGGGCCCAGGAACGTGCCGCCCACTTGGGTGGCCTCTCTCAGGAAGCCCTGCCTGGAGAGCGGCTCCTGGCGGCTCCATGGCAGGCATGTGGCCCCATGCACCCTGCACTGGGGGACCACACCCCAAGGGGCTGCTTCTAGCCGGGGCTTCTGCACATTGCTGAAGGAGAAGCCAGCTGCACAAGCTGCCGACAGCAGCTGGTGTCTCACAGGAGGAGCAGCAACTGCTCCAGCTGAGCCCCCGGGGCTGGTCGTCCCTGTGCCCTGGGCGGGTGGGCCAGACGGATCCCGCTGTCCAGGCCTGGCCTGCCTGACCCAGATCGGCCCAGCACTGTTCTTCCCATCACATTCCAACCCCGCTCTGCCATTCCCAGATGGCCAGAAGGCCAAGATGCCCACATCCGGCCAAGTGTGGGGCAGACAGGGCGGGCCACTCAAGGCTGGGCGGGAGCTGCCGCCTGCACAGGTCTCAGACGTCCCTCGGGGGCAACAATGCACAATGCTGGGGGGCGCCAATGGCCCCAGCTCCCCACACCCACAGCCTGTCCTTACAGCCCCTCCCCTGAAGCCTCAAGCAGCAGACCAACACCATCAAGCTTCTCCCCACAGGTCCAGCAGAGGGCCAGCAGACTCTGTGGTTAGCAGTTTCAAACACGGAAGTCAGCTGTTATTCTCCCCAGCAGGGACTGGGCAGCGGGGCGAGTAGACAATGGAAAGAGCACAGAACACATCTGTGACCTCGAGGACCCCCAGGACTCCCACCACCACCACCATCGCTCACGGCAAACTGCCCATGGCGCCCACACGCCCACTGCCTGCACCACCTCAAGAGCAGCGAGAAACCCAGGCCGCTCTCCCAGGGCCTCAGGGCCACGGCGGGTCCCCAGGAGGGCCGGTCAGCGCGCCCCCGGCTGCAGGGGGCGCCACAGGCTGTGGCTGAGTCTGGAAGGCGAAGGTTTGGTTGCTGCAGATGCCATGGTCCCTCAGAGTGATATCCGTGAGCGGGTTTGATGAGTGTCACGACTTGGGGAAGGGACCCCAGGTCCTTCCCCAAGGTCCCAGAGGGACACACCACTCCTGGCTCCTTCCAGAACTGAGTGCTAAGCAAGAATATCTGAGCAGACTTCTCAGAGCCCCACCCTCCTTGGCTGAGGGTCTCTGAAGGCGGACAACTCACGTCAAACCCTGGGAAACAGCCCAGCCTCTTCAGAAATCAAAGGCCACACACAAGAGATCCGCCCAGGGGACCCAGGTGCATCGCTCCACTTGACTGAGCAGCATCTATGCTCTCAGCATCCATAGACAAAAGGGAAGAGGACAGCGAGGAGACCCTCGGGCTGCAGGGAGAGTGAAGTGACGAAGCTGGCAGGCCAGCTCCTCCTGTTCCACTTTACGCCTGGTCAGGGAAGCTGGTCCACTGAAAATAAAGATCTTTCTGTTCCCGAGCTGTCCTCTTTAGGCTCGGACTCAAAGGAGCCGTTGGAACACCCAGAACCAGAGTCAAATGCACTGAGAATCCCACTATTTCAAATGCAGCTGCTCTTGCTCCCCTGAGCCCAGCGATGCCAAGCCCAACATGGGCGAGGCCCCAGCACTGGTTCAGGCTCTTGGGGTGCAACTGAGGGGCCTGCACTTGAGAGGCTCCCACTCGGCAGTGTCGGGAAAGACACAGGTAATTGTAAACACGCTGTATGGGACATCAGAAGGCAGAGAGAGCTGTGTGAGAGGGGACAAGTGGAGGAGGGTGAGAGGTGTGTGTGGCCCTCGTGGGTATGAAGGAAGCGAGAGGGGAGCATCTGCACCATGTCAGCTGTCCCGGAGCCCTGGCCACACAGTCTGGTGCACACACGACCTGGGGTCCCCTTCTCTGCGGGGAGACGGGCCCACGCAGGCACCCAGGTTTCCATGTGGCTCTTACTCCACTCTTCAGGCGTCTGCTCACCTGCCGGCACCCTCCTCCCTTGGCACGCTCCACACTGGGGTTGGTGCCTCTTTACAGACCCCAGCTCCACAGTGCGGAGACGAGTGCCGCCTCCAGCAGCGCCCCCTGCAGACCAGCTGCGAAGCCCGGAGAATCCCTGGAGCACCACGGAACAAGTCCGGAGGGAGGATGGCTGCGCTGGGAATGCGCCTGCCGGCCTCGAGCTCCCGGGGAAGCCCTGTGACCCCTACAGCAGGAGGTGAGCTGGAGCCACACTGAAGTCCGTCAGGAGGAGGAAGAGAAAGGGCTGTCCCTGTTTTAAAGTGCGGTTTTAAGACAAGACTCTAGCGAGTGGGGGATTGGGCCCTAAAAGGTCCCTGCTAAGCTTGTATTTCTGTCTGCAGGGCAGTTAATGGTTTGATTGGAAA
Source organism: Equus przewalskii (assembly GCF_037783145.1). NCBI lineage: Eukaryota > Metazoa > Chordata > Mammalia > Perissodactyla > Equidae > Equus > Equus przewalskii. The sequence continues at coordinate 42,626,618 of NC_091842.1, read as the reverse complement.
CACTACGCCCATGTGAGGCTTACCCAGCCCCTCACACGGCTCCGGGCCAGACGGGAGAGCCCAGCCCTGTCTGCAACGTGAGATAGATGCTCCTGCCAGAGCCCTGAGGCCTGAGCGATGACGGGGCATAAGGCACCACGCCGGCCTCTGAACACGCTCTTATCTTCCACATCCCAGGTGGAAGTGTGGACCAGCTCACTCCAGCACCCCCACATCTCAGGACCCGCGAAAATATCAGCTCCTAACCTTCAGCTAGTAACTGAAACATGCCCCTCTGTCTCCTTCTGTCACCCTTCTTCCTGTCCTAGGCCAGACCTGAGAAGCCAGCCCTCCACCCTCTGTTCCACACGGCCAGGCTTCCTCCTACACGCAGTGGGACACGCACACGACCCAGGAGGTCTGGGTAGGCTCCAAAAAGCCCACCTTGAAATAGCAAACAAACATTTATACACAGGTGCATTTTATAGAAATAGGGACTAAAACTTCCAGCACATTTGTAGAGGTGTCTGCGGACCATCTCTGCTCTGGAGAGGCCACAGCGTGAGGCCGCGAGGAGCAGGAGCAGAGTCCCTGACACTCAACCCACCCGCCAGCCAGGCCCTGGGCAGCCTCCCCGAGCTCTGAGCTGCCCAGGGCCCACCACAGGCTGTTAATTCCGAGAGCTGCTCAACAAACTTCTTCAAACCCTTTGGAGTCCGCATCGATGCGACCCCTGCTTACTCCTCCCTTCAACCACTAGTGGACAAGCATGCTGCTCCACATGCCAAGCACAGGGCTGTGTTACAGAAAGTGCAGGGCTGGCCCTGACCTCACCCTGACAGTCACAAGACGAGAGGAACACCGTCCCTCAGGTCACCAGGCTCCAGAGGAAGACATGAGCGCTGGAACAGTCAGTGGCCTCCTGGAGGAGTCACCCTGCCAGCCTATATTCACTCAGGTCCCGGGGCACGGGCCACCAGGCCACTCAGCCACACCATAAACCTGGATTTTAATTAAAGCAGCACATCTAGAACAATCCATCTGGAAAGTCCCACCCCAATCTCCAGACGCGTTGAGTCTCACAGCTTGCAGCTCTCATTCCTGCTCTGAGAAAACCTCTCCCAGGATCTGTCAGAAAGTCGCCACCAGGACAAAGGGGCTCTGTGCTCCCTGCTGCCTGATCAGTAATGCAAACACAGTCCCCCTTCTTGGCTCCGAGGTGTAGGAGCAGCAGGAGGATGGGCCAGGCCAGGACCTCAAGGCAAACACAGATCTGAAGGACAAGGAAAAAGGGGAGGCCGGGGGGCTCCTGGGCAGCCACAGAGCTGCTGCTGCTGCCAGGCCGGGACAGGGTACAGGGAGGACAGCATTGCTGCGGGCTTCTCTGGGGCAGGCCCCAGGCCCAGGGCTGGTCGGGGTAGGGTCTGGGAGCAGGAAGGCTGGGGTGGGGGCTCACCTGGAGGAAGGTGATCCTGAGCACCAACATCGGGTGCTGGACTAGAATGCCGGGGCTGGAGAAAGGAAGCTAAGTGCTCAAAAGTTGACCCGAGAGCTGCTTTTGTCCTTCTCCTTTAGACTCATGCCCACTAGCAGGCACTGGGCAGACACAGGCTCTGAGCTGCCGCAGGCCCAGAGGATCCTGCAGTAAGGAGTCAGCTATGCGAGATCTCAGTCCCTCCAACCTCCCAGCACAACTCAAACATGATAAATCGCAGTCCATCTTCCCTTAGAAATGCAAAGTCTGCCTCTGGTCTGCTTTTTATTTTAACTCCAGGTCAGCCTGAATTTCACTTATAGTCTAATCCTAGCTGAGGTGTGCAAATTCCCACTCAGAATAAAGCAAAGGTTTCCAAGGAAGGGGTTTCTGATACCAGCCAACTCAAGACAGGGCAGCAATTCTCTTACTGCAGAGAAAACTTCAACGTGATCGTGAGGGATAAAAAGACAGGGTCGGACTATAAGATCAGAAATCCTGTTCTGGGCCAAGATGAAGGCTGCATCAAGGAGCTCCCCAAAGCAGGAGGGACCAGGATCCAAACCAATCCCTGGACAAGAGCTGTTCCAGGATCTGATGCTCTCTGACACCTAGAGGCCCCAGTGGTCACCAAAATAAAGACAAAGGGAACAACAGCTGCAATGTGTGCCAGAAAGGATGACTCCCCCGACAGGAAGGCACCTGCACCTCCTGAAAGAAAAACGAGCAAGGGATCTGAGCAGAGAGCGCACAGAAAAGGGAACAGGCATGGTTCAAGCCTGAAGACATGCACCACTGCATTCAGATGAGATGCCATTCTCCACCCATCAGACTGGCTAAAATCCACATGCTCACCAAGACCCTGTGTGGGCAACGCTGGAGGAAGAGCCATCTCACGTGCTGCTGGCAGGAGGCACACACCCCACAGGAGATGCATCAAAAGTACACACGCATTTTGCCTGTTCAGCTGGCAAGTCCACTTTCAGGAATTTATGTTATGGGTATATGGGCGCACAGGCAAAATAACTGGTGCATATGGTCAACTCACATGTCACAGCAGCAAAAGAAAAGTCCTTATTTACCAACACGGACAGGAATCTAGGCTATGCTGTCAGACTGAGAAAGCAGAGGGCGAACAGGCACGCAGGCTCCCACTGCATAAGGGGAGAAAGCAGGCCGCGCCCGAACCCTCCACGAGGGATGACATTCGACCCGTGGCCGCCTGCTGAGATGCAGCTGGCCACCAGGATGGAACTTGATGGGGTGCAGTAGGGAAAAACTTAACACCCTGATTTTCAGACTCGATGCATGTGTGACCTTTTCAGAAGCTTAAGTTAAAAGAAAGAAAGAAAACCCAAAATTTCCAAAATGTTCATAGTGATGACCACTGGGTGTGGGATTATAGATGACTTTCATTTTCTTTATACTTTCCTTTATTTCCTAAATGTCTATAATGAACAGGTATTGTTGGTGATATCAGAAGAAACATATTAACATTAAAAAAAAGGAAAGAATCCTGGATAAGCCACCATCTCAGGCTTGGACGTGGTGTCGCCAGCCACAGCTCTTAGATGACTCCAGTGGGGACGCAGAGTCCACCAGAAGGGAGTGAAGCCCTGGGAGGGCAGGAGGGCGCCTGAGCTGCAAGGGAGGAGGTGGGAGAGTCCAAGAGGCAGGGAGGGAGGAGAAGGCAGAGAGAGGCCATGGGACAGGAAGCCCCCAAAGCAGCCTGCACCTGAGCGCCATCTGTCCAGCAACACACCTGGCGCTGCATGGTCCCCTCGGCTGTAAGTGATGGCCCCTCGGGAACCAACCAGCCCGGCTCAGGGCAGGAAAGGTGAAGCTGCCTCTAGGTGTTAGGCGCCCCTCACCCCCCACTGCCCAGCCTCCAGCCCCCGCTGCAGACCCAGGGCCAGGGAGTGGTGATCAGAGCCACACGGACACCCTTTAAAAAGAAAAGACATTCTTTGCTTGTCCACATTTAAGCGAGTTGGTGCCAAGCCACCAATACAAGCAGAACAACTGTGAGGTTTCCACGGTGTCTCAGCATCCTCATACACTGTGTCCCCCAGAGCAGGGAGGAGCACGGCCAACTCCAGCTCCACCCTCTGGGCCTCAGTTTCCTCAAGGGTGACATGGTGGCAGTGACAGCCAGCTAACGAAGGTGGACCTGGAACTTGGCACTGTGTTATGCTCACAAACGTCACCGTGCAATGAGCACTCAAAAGCACTTCCATGCTCGCACGTGCCACTGTGGTTCATTTTCTAAGAAAAATCTGGAGGTGACTGTCCCAGCTCGCCACTCAGCAATGGGGCTGGTCCTCCCCTGTCCTCTCTCGCCCCATCTCAGAGGCACAACAGGAGAAAAGCACCCAGCGGGGGAGTCCTGTCTTGCTCAAGCAAGGAGGCCCACAAGGAGGCAGCACACAGAGCGCACCGCCCACCTCCTTACCTGTCGTACGCCTCCTTGAGGTCCCTGGCCAGCTTGCACTTGGGCAGGATGTGATGGAATGGGGACTGAGGGCCGCCATTTGCTATAAAAATCAAAACACAGAAGGATTTACAGCCTCCAAAGCAAGGAAACTTACAGAAGCAAGAATGGAAAATACCTTTTAAAACAAGTTCAATTTAGAATTTTAAGAGGCCGGTCCGGTGGCGGAGTGGTTAAGTTTACTCACTCCACTTCAGCAGCCCAGGGTTCACAGGTTCGGATCCCAGGGGCGTGGACCTAGCACCACTCATCAAGCCACGTTGCAGCAGAGTCCCACATACAAGAGACGAAGAGTGGCACAGATATTAGCTCAGTGACAATCTTCCTCACAAAAAAATAAAAGAAAAAAAGAATTTTAAGTAACTTTAGATCAAGAATCAGGATAGTCCCCATTGCTTTTGTTTTTTGATTTTTTGCGTGAGGGAGATTAGCCCTAAGCTAACATCTGTTGCCAATCCTCCTCTACTTTGTATGTGGGTCGCCGCCGCAGCATGGCCGCTGATGAGTGGTACAGGTCAGTGCCCAGGAACCAAACCCAGGCCGCCGAAGTGGAGCACACCAAACTTAACCACTAGGCCACAGGGCTGGGCCCCAGCTGCTTTTTATAAAATCTTTGCATCTAGTTGAATTAAAATTAGACTTAGGCCGATTTGTTCAATCACCTTATCCAGAACATCTGTACTTAGACTTCACCACTGGAACTACCTGACTAGTCAGAGGGATCACAGAACAGACCGTTCTACTGGCCTCCCCTGAAGGCTTTGCTCAGAGCACCAGAGCCACCCTCCACCTCAGTGACCAGGTATTTCACGCCTTGTCCCACTCTTCCCTGACACATTTATGCTAATACAATTTACTTTTATGATTGATTGAAAGTCTTTGATTAATTCTTTCTCATAAATGACTAACAAAAAATACATGTACTTAAACTTTTTTTTTTAATTTCTGGTGATAAAGTCACAGACTCCAAAGAGAATGTTTTAAAAAAACAAAACTTCTGGATTGTTATTAATTAGTACATAACTGGCCAAAACAGAAATATACTACACATTTTGACAGCTACCTGTCAAACATAAAAGGCAAATTTTTATTGAAAATGCACCTGAGTGAGAGAGTTCATGGATGGTGATCACTACTTTTACTTATTGCTGAAGTTAGACTGGGTTCACCTTCAATTTGTTCCCATTTTCCCTTTTGTCACAGAGGTACCGCCATGAGAAGATGGAGGTGGATGTCTGTGACAGGCAGGTGTCCCCCTGGGCTCTGAAAGGTTTATGGTATGCCAAAATCCCATGGTGATCTAGCAACAAGAAGTATTTCTAGTAATTGTCAGCTGATAACTCAATTATGTCCTCTTTGAATTTAGCTGAAAGCAAATAACTGGGAGCCGTCCACGTTGCCAGCTCAGTGTCCCCACTGGCACCCCCACACGTCTTCCCACCCAGGGAAACACGTGCAGCGGGACCAGAGCAGGCGGTGGTGGCTGACCGGGAGAAGAGCCATCGTGCAGAGGTTTGTGGGGAGGAGGCTGCAGGCTGGGAACCAACGTCAGCACATCCGTCCAGGAAAGGGGTCTGCAACCGCGCCCCAGAGGGGGCTCCCTGGGCATCCAGGCCTGCTCCATCCTGGGACAGGAGCGATCCCCCAACACTCACCATCGGCCACAGCAGACACCTCGTCCTGCAGCGCCAGGATCAGCTTGGCCTCCCGCGTCAGGTACTGGCAGCGGCGCTCCTCGTGCTGCAGCACCGTGGCGATGCGGCGGGAGAGGTTGTGCAGACAGCTTATCACCGATGGGTCTGCGTTGGCCTGCGGGAGACACCGCATGCGGCTCAAAGGTAGGATCCGCGCCCAGGTGGCACACGTACAGCAAAGACTCAATCCTTTCAAAGAATCTTCCTCTGCTTTTTGCAAAAAGAGGGGCTGGCACCAGGCCCCTCTCCAGGTGCCAGCACTCTCCCCAGCTTCCTTTGTGCCCCCTAGCCTCTGTTCACAGAATCTTGGGGATGGCTGCCTGGAGGCAGCACACATGTGGCCCCGTGGGGTTTCCACGGTGGGTGGTGGGGGATGGTCACAGGCATCACAACTCGAGAAAGGCTCTCCTGCTGCAGGGCACCACGCCAGGGCTCTCCAGGAACCCACTGGGGCAACTGAGAACACAGATCCCGCCACCCACCTGCCGTGTGACCCTGGGACACAGGCTCCCGTGGGAGACAGGACGACGGGGCACCTCCCTCACCCATCAGTCAGACGTGTCAAGTACTCAGCACAGAGTCTGCCCAGAGCAAAGCCTGGAAGCATGTGTGGTCACCAGGGTACTGCTGACCATCAGTGGACACAATGGGGCTTGTGAGAACTCAGTCACACAGCCCATATTACCACAGGGACACACAGTATAATCAACAGAAGCACCAGGCCAACTGTTTGCTGAAGGCTTCATCCTCAACGCTAAGAAGCTCTTCCCAGCAGAGATGACCCAGAGAACAGAAGCCACCAGCAGGGTCCAGGCCACCCCTCCCCCAAGCTCCCCCATACCCTGACCTAACTCTGGAACCTATCAGGGGCCACAGTTGGGCCAGACAGGCACATCTGCCTTGGCCAAGGGCGGAGCAGGTGGCTGTGGGATCTGTGAAGATGCTCCAAGGGGCAGATAACGGGCCAACCATGACTCAGGGCTTCAGGAGGCCAGCAGGGCAGCTGAGTCATTCCTTGGGGTGGAGGTGGGAGAAGCGAGAGGGAGGGGTGGTGCTGCTGATTAGAAGCGCTGGTTCTGCCGCCCCTCCTGCTTATCTGGCAGGCAGGGCCCTGCCCACACACTGTCCCCAGCTAGACTTTCGGGCCAAAGCCTGACCCCAGACTTTACACACCCTCATCACCTGGAGTTGGAGAGGTTTCCAAACTCCTAGCAGATCTCATGTTCACAAACAGAACTCACACCGGGCAGCACACCTGTGCTAGGGAGAGAATGAGCATTGCTCCCATGCCACGCCCACTGCTAGCAGTAGCCTTGCCCTCCACGCCAAGGGCACCCCCTCAACAGTGTCCCTACAAAGATTATGGAGCTGGGGGGTCTATATGTACAAATACACTTTCAGAAGAATCTGTGTAAAAATACTCCCACCAGCGAAGCACAGGGAGGAGAGTGATCCTGAACATGTGAACAGTCCCTTGAAGAGAAGTAAGCAGGTCACACCTGAGAGCCCAACCCTACGCTGGAGGTGCCACTGGCTGGGCCACAGCAGTATCATGGTCAGATACCCAGAGCCCCTTTGTTCACATTCCCAGACGCGCACGGTAGAGCTCCCCAGGCGAGGCCCGACGGCCTGCACTGACCAGGTGTGCCAGGGTTTCCTGTTTGGCTGCAGAGGCCGAGCAGCACTCAAGGCGCCTGCAGAGCCTGAGGCCGTGTGGCCACACTGGGAAAGCAACCACCTACGGCGTACTAGCTACACTCGCCCCATACATGATGTGGAGCAGCATGAAGTTTAGGGCATAGCCTATGAGACTTCATCCCCAAAACTCCTACCCAACGGCAATCAGACTTCAGAGGCAATGTTCAGTTTGTAGGAAATACCGGGACAGAGAGCCAGTCTGACTGTCCGCACAGTGAGATGAGTCCAAACCCCAAACGTTCAACGGGACAAAGGAGGGGAGAGTCCTGGACTGGCAGAAACCCAGAGACACAGCCACACACGCTTGTGCGGGCTGGGTTTTCATCCTGGTTCACATAGGCCAACTGGAAAAAATATTGCGGCAATGGGGGAAACTGTCAATGGACCAGGTACTAGTTGATACAACTTAAGGTGAATTTTGTCAGGTGTGAAAAGGGTGTCATGGTATAAAATAAACGTCCATGTTTTACAGAGAGGCCTTCCGAGGTGTGTGGGGCAAACAGACACAAGGTCTGGGACTCACCTTGAAATACCTGAACAGCAAGGTGGCCAGGGTGACGCCAGGGTGCAAAGGGGACAGCTGCAGGATCCCAGAGATGGGCGTACGAGGTTTATCAAACTACTGTCACCAGGTTGGGGTTTACTTAAAACTTCTCAAAGTAAAAAAGTATACGTTTTTATATCTGACAACTGAAAAGAAAATAGCTCTTCCACTCTAAAATAGTCACTCTTTACGTTATTTAAAATCCCTCCCACTCCTCAGCATTACGGCCTACGCTATCTGAAGCAGCACACCATCTTGTTTCCTCCTGCTCTACTTGGCAGTAACCCGTCTACGCTGCGCCTCGCTCGGGCCTCATCCCCATTTCTCATCCTTCATGACCACGAGACCTGCTGATGTGTAATAACCACCACCCTGGCCAGCCATTCTCCAACAAATGGACACCAGGATTAATTCCAGCCTAATTAGTACAGGTATAGCTGCTTTATCATGCTTCACTTTATTGTGCTTTGCAGATACTGGCGTTTCTTACAAGACCCTCCACGAGCAAATATGGCTCACTGAAGGCTCAGCAATGGTTTGCATTTTTTAGCAACAGAGCATTTTTTAATTAAGGTGTGAACATTGATTTTTTAGACATAATGCTATGGCACACTTAACAGACTGCAGTGTAGTGTAAACACAGCTTTCATATGCACTGGGAACCAAAAAACTCGTGACTCGCTCTATTGCAATGTTCGCTTTACTGTGGTGATCTGGAACGGAACCAGCACTATCTCCAAGGTGGGCCTGTCTTATAAAAACCTTTATGCAACTTTAAAATGTGCATGTTTTCTTGACTGCTATGTCCAAGGGTGTCATATCTTCTGCTATCACACACTGCTCCCCAGAGATGAGGGCCTGCTCGCAACGTCGGGGTGGGGCCATGGGTGCTTCTCACTGCCCATCCCACAGGGGCTATCAGTGCAGGCAGCTGACAGCTCTCGTCATGGTTTTTGTTTGTTACTTAAGTTATTTTGTGGATGTTTGTATTATGCAATTATATGGGCAATACAAGGATACCGTGGAAATGCAAACACACACTAGGAAAGTGCATCAAGTAGAAAGTGAACCCTCCTCTTGGAAACTCGTGCCCCCAGGACAGCCACCACCAACAAATCATTCTGTTTTAACTTAGAGTTCCTTATTTACCAATTAGGTAGGCCAGTTTTAAAAATTAAGCTCTATTCTAAAGGAGCTCTTCTCTAGCATTATTTTTATTTTTGAACCGTTCACAGGGCGACCTGTGGTCTCCACACCAAAAAAGCTTCAGTGGGAAAAAAACACCTTGAGACTTATAATGGCATCTATTTCACAGGCTACCTATCTGCACAGTCTCATTTCTGCCCTGTGAACGTTTCAGAGCACACACTGTTCCTGTCACCAAGATCCAGTCACTTTCTCGCTGACACTTCTGCACAAAAGCTGGCATGCACATCACACGGGCCCAGCCAGAAGGAACTACTGGATTCTTTGGTGAACGCTGACAGTGGGATATTTCAGAGGAATGTCATGATTTAATAGTCACTGAATATAAAGTTCCCAGGTATTTCAAAGTCCCTTCATGACAGAAGCCGGTCCCACCCAGGGGTGCCTCTCATGTTTATGTGGGTCCCTTTTACTTTGACAGATTTATGGAAAATAAATTTCTCGTAACTACTGAAAACACAACTTCAAACAGCACTGGGAACTGCTGTAAAAAATAATTAGGCTTAATTATTAAAAAAAAAGGAAAATAACAAGTGTTGGCGAGGATGCAGAGAAACTGGAACCCAGTACACTGATAGTGGGAATATAAGACAGTGCAGCCACCGTGGAAAACAGCCTGGAAAGCTCCCCCAAAGTTTAAACACAGACTTCCCACGGGACCCGCAATTCCACTCCTAGGTGTACACCCAAAGGAAACAAAAGCATGTATCTACACAAAAATTTGTACACAAATGTCCTTAACAGCATTGTCCATAAAAGCCCAAAGGTGGAAACAACCCAAATGTCCATCAACAGATGAACAGATAAACAAAATGTGGTCCATCTATACAATGGAATACAATTTGGCCACAAAAAGGAATGAAGTACTCAATAAATGGTGTTGGGAAAACTGGACAGTCACATGCAAAAAAAATGAAAGTAGACCATTATCTTTCGCCATACACAAAAGTCAACTCAAAATGGATCAAAGACTTGAAAGTAAGACCTGGAACCATAAAACTCCTAGAAGGAAATATAGGCAGTACACTCTGTGACATTGGTCTCAGAAGGATCTTTTCGAATACCACATCTACTCAGGCAAGGGAAACAAAAGAAAAAATAAACAAGTGGGATTTCATCGGACTAAAAGCTTCTGCAAGGCAAAGGAAACTAGGATCAAAACAAAAAGACAACCCAACAATGGGGATAAAATATTTGTAAATCATATATACGACAAGGGGTTAAGCTCCAAAATATATAAAGAACTCACACAACTCAACAACAAAAAAACAAACCACCTGATCAAAAAATGGGCAGATGACATGAACAGACATTTTTCCAAAGAAGATATACAGATGGCTAATAGGCACATGAAGAGATGTTCAACATCACAAATCATCAGGTACATGCAAATCAAAACTCAATGAGATATCACCTTACACCTGTCAGAACGGCTGTAATTAACAAGACAAAAAATAAATGTTGGAGAGGATGTGGAGAAAAGGGAACCCTCATACATTGTTGGTAGGAATGCAAACTGGTGCAGCCACTGTGGAAAACAGTATGGAGATTCCTCAAAAAACTAAAAATAGAAATACCATATGACCCAGCTAACCCACTACTGGGTATCTACCCAAAGAACTTGAAATCAACATTCAAACAGACTTATGCACCCCTGTGTTCACTGCAGCCTTATTCACAATAGCCAAGATGACTGGATAAAGATGTGGTATATATACACATGGAATACTACTCAGCCATAAAAAAAGACAAAATCGTCCCATTCACAATGACATGGATGGACCTTGAGGGTATGATGTTAAGCAAAATAAGCCAGACAGAGAAGGACAAACACTGCACGACTTCACTCACATGTGGAGGACAAACTAACACGTGGACAAAGAGAACACTTTAGTGGTCACCAGACAGGAAGTGGGTTGGGGTGTGGACATAAGGGGTAAAGGGGCACATTTATATGGTGACTGACAAATAATAATGTACAACTGGAATTTCACAATGTTATAAACTATTATGACCTCAATAAAATAAAATAAAAAATTTTAAAAAGGAATGGCATTCTGATACCCATTACAACATGGATGAATTTCAAGATCATTATGCTAAGTGAAAGAAGCCAGACACCAAAAAGTCCCATACTGTAGGATCCCATTTATATGAAACATGCAGAACAAATAAATCTGTAGAGACAGAAAGCAGATCAGTGGTTTCCCGGGGCCGGAGAGGGGAGAGAATGGGGAATAACTGGTCTCCTTTTGGGGCAATAAAAACCCTCTGGAACTGGACAGTGATGATCATGGTTACACAACATTGTTACTAGATGCCACCAAACTGTACCTTTAAAATGGTTAAAATGGAAAATTTTGTTATGTGTATTTTATTAAAAAAAAAAAAACAAGAGGGAAACAGTGCAGATGGACCCTCCCAACACCCAGGAGGGGCCGGTGCGTGCCCCCCAAGTCTGGGCTCTGAGCTAACAACACCATCAAGGGAAATGAGCTGCTGCCACTCCCTGAGCCTCCCTGGGGCCTCCCCCCGATCACCCACGCTCTCCAGCCATTTCTACAAACACTCACCCTCAGCGCAAACACCACATTAAAAAGAATCATGGTGGGAGTTTCCCTCTTGGGGGATGGATCTGTTTTGGAGACCTGCAAAAGAGGCAAAATTCCAATGAATGAGAGCCACCACTTCCCAGCAAAAGCTGTCTGGAGCTACTCTACTTTAGGCGCAGGACAAGTTCCAGAATATCGCAGGACCGGAGAAAAACAGAGCCCGAGGGTCTTTGGGAAGCGACCAGTGCCTCCGTCTGGGTGAGTGCTGGCTGCACGGACAGATGCAGCCCCAGCGGAGACAAGGCAGGAAGGTCAGTGCTCGGGCCCAAAGCAACAAGGCTGTCCTAGTTAACAGATGTCAGTGAGGTGCCCGGAGGAGACAAGAGGGAAAGGGGCTCAAGTGGATGGAATGTTCTCTGCCCAGACTCTCCCTCCCCTACGGCAGTCCCCAGTGTCCATTTGAGTCCTCCCGGGCTGTCTCTGCCAGGTATGACAAGTATCCAGGACGATGAAGACACAGGACAGTGCTCAGAGCCAGCAGAGACACGGCTGCAACTCTGGCATCCAGCAGCCCAGGTCACAAACACCAAGCCATCTACAAGGGTTGCCACCAGGGGGCAAAGGACTCCAGGGCCACAGCTTTCCCTGGGCCATCCCAACCTGTTGTCACCATCCAGTTTTGCAGGGTGTGACTGCCAGCAGGCTGCCAAATCTCCCCTCTGTCACCCTTAGGCCATCAGTGGGGACGGAGCCCCGCCTGCAGGGGCCTCACTGAGGAGGGAGGGTGCTGTCCATGGGGCCAGGGGCACCCACCCATGGCCTCATGTCCCCGTACCTTCAACCACCTCGGAAGCTCCTTCCATGGGCTTAGTCATGGAGAGACTTGAGGATCACACCACAGACCCCCAGGCAATTTCTAGATCATGTCAGTGGGGCTAAAGCTTATACTGTCACATCAAAACCCTGCAGAATCTTAGTGATGCTGTTGCTGATTCTGCCTGTGTGCAAAGAACTGACTGGCAGGTTCTGGTGTGCAAATACCCTTGGGAAACAGTACATTTGATCTTGTTAAAACTCCTCAGTACTGTAGCATTTCATTCATCAGAGAATGTATATAGAGGGTTTAGCACAACAGTAAGAGCTAAATTAATAATACTATTGGCTATGATATCATTTAATACGAAGAAATGCTTACACCACTTTATATAAAGTTCAAAGGTCTCACAAATGCTGTTGAACTCATTTTCTTGGCCTCCCTAGAAACAGACATCCTACAGAAAAAGGGAAGGCCAGAGTCAGTAGACCTAGAATAAGGGCAGGGACCAAACACCTGCAGCAAGGATGCCTGTCTGTGTCTCCACCAGACCCTCAGGGCCTATGAGGATGTACGGCTGATAGCAAGCACCTGCTCAGGTCTGCTGCATGACGGCTGCCGCCCCCAGAGCCAGCATCAGCCACAGTTCCCTGAGGGCCCCAAGCCAGGATGGGCCAGGCCTGCCCAGAGAGGACCCCGCCTGCCGAGGGAGGGCCATACCTGCCCAGGGAGGACCCTGTTTTCCCAGAGAGGACCCCACCTGCCCAGGGAGAACCCCGTCCGCCCAGCAAGCAGCCCACCTGCCCAGGGAGGGCCATACCTGCCCCAGAGCATGCTGTAGCAGTGTCGGGTGCCCAACAAACCGCACATTATCGATCTTCAGTTCAAATTTTTGGCCACACATTTCAGACTTGGTTGCCAAAATTGTTGCCAGAATGACATCCGAAAACCTTAAAATTAAGAAAAGGCAGAGTGGAAAGAAGTTAATGGAGTGTCACGGCACCATGCCTGCTGCCCTCAGGGGAAGGGTCTCAGGAAGCGGCAGCTTCGTGCATGGAAGCTCCAAACCCCTGCTGACCCGGAAGCTTCTATCAGTCTCCCTTCTGAAGCAATCCCCAGGACCAGGGACGTAAAATCACCAGAATTACAAGGGAAGGCATGAGAAGCACAGACTGAAGGCACATGCTGTCATTTCTTGGCATGCTCTATGAAATTCAAGAGAGAAACAAGCTGCAGTTTGCTTTTAAAGGAAGGAACAACAGCTGGAACTGGCACTGCCCTGAGGAGCTGCTCGTTAAGGCTCCCCGTCTGGCCCAGGGTTGTGGGCTACACCCTCAGCCCCCAGGAGCCCCCGCCCCTCAGTGCTGTGGAAGGGGCAAAGGGGCGGCACTGACTGCAGCAAGCTCGTGACCCTCCTCACCGCACAGCTGCCGGCCCTGCCCTCATCCCAAACACTTAAACCTTCCAGTTTTCAGTAGGAAGAAACTTTTAAGATGTGCAAGATGTGCAGGCCCACTGATGTGACACAAACAGAGGGACGCACAGGACCAGGCACTGTGGAGAAGCAGGAGTGGCTGTGGCGTAGGTGCCAGCAGGTTTGGACACGACGTCTGCAAGCTGCTGGGCCCATCCCTGCCTAAGGTGTATCTGTGCACTTATGTGTCCTCACTGGCCACCCTGTGCCTGGGGTGACCCAGATGAGGGAGAGACACCACAGGGAGGAGACAGCTGGGGGTGCAGGGCAGACTCATCTCAGAGCCCAGGCTCGGGGAGGGGGAGATGGGAGGCGGCTCTAGAAACACTGATGCACCACGACTGATCTGGAGCCAGGAGAGAGACAAGCCCTGAGTCCTGTGCTCGTTCCTCCACCTGGAAAAGCATTTCTAACATCCAGGTCGAGAGGGCACACTGTGTTGGGCCATGCTCTGCCCCTGGGCAGGGAGACCCCTGTAGTCCCAAGGAGGCCATCGAGGACACACACTCCGGTGGGCGTCCTGGGCCTTGCCTGAGGAGCGACAGGGAATCTGGCAGCGTACGAGACGCTTCTCTCCTGGAGAACCTCCCAGTTGGGGGAGGGGAGACTAACACCGTAACTCCATTTTCTGACGAAAAGCGAAGGTCTGCTCTGGCTCCGTTCGGAAACAGCAGTGACTCTGGGATACAGGACCTGGGAAGGCCATCTGCTCTGGCTCCTTACACGTGGCAGCGCTCACAGCCTAATGTAAGAGGAGTGACTGGGAGCTGGCCTGCGGCCAGAGCCTTGCTGGTCGGCCAGCACACAGACAAAATGCAGGAGCAGCAGCTGTGGCCCTTCCAAGCCTCTCCCCGGCGGCGAGCAGGCAGGGAGCCCAGCGCTGCTGAGGCCAGGTGTGGTGGGGAGGTACAGGCTGGTTTCCAGCCTCCCTCCAAGACTGACGGGGTCCTCTAGGCGTCCCTGTGGTCCCCAAACAAACCAGATGAAGAGGGTTGGGGCAGAAGGGGCTGCCTCGCCTCTTGCACAGTCAGGACTGAAGTCAGACCTTCCAACACCAACACTGTCGGACACATTCTGGGAAACGCGGGACCCACAGCCCAAGCCCCTGCTGTCCACTGTGGGTCTCTCCTCCCCTGGAATACTGCTCTCTGCAGTGATTAAACCAGAGACGGAAGCTTCCAGTGTCTTAGACCAGAGGCTTTCTATGCTTTCTTCAAAAACTCTGAATGGCTCCCTCTGCCCTGTAACTCCTGCATGAGGGACACGGTGATGGTGAGGGAGGGCCCAGGTGATAAAACCCTAACAAGTACTTCTGCCCTAGCAACTGAGCCACTGCCAACATTTCACGTCTTATCTGAACAAACAGTGCCCCTTCAGTCTGCCACCCAGTGACTCAGGGACACAGAGATAACGGACAGAAAAGCAACCTCCCACCACTCCAGAGAGTTCACTTCTTCCTGTGATATCCAAAAATCTCCACTGAAAACCTCTGCTCTGTCATGAAGAACTGCAGCCGGGCCTCAGCCCTGGCCCTCAGCCACGGTCCAGGAACCTAAGTTTGGCTGGGGGACGGGTCCTGAGATTCAGAGGCAAGCAGTGGTGGCCCGGTTCACAGCTATAAACATCCAAGTCCAAAGGCACCCTTCCTGGGGCCAAATAAAAAGCATTTTCCCCCTCTGAGACCAGAGGCCAGGGTCTGCGGAGGGAGCCAGCTGGAAGCCACGTGCTGCTGAGTAAAGAACCACACTACTCTAAGTGGCCATTCAGGGCGGCCCCTCCAGGGCAGCCAGCAGGGTGGGACTGTGCCACTCTGCCTGCCTGAGTCTGGCCCACACAGAAACCCACTGACCACAGCTTAGTATTACACACTGATGATGAAAAAAGCACTTGAGTGGCTTTACACTTCTCGACTGTGTCTGCTGACATGACGCACAAAGACAGAGCTGCATCATGAGACCTGGGGTTGGGGGATGTAACTGTTATAAATAGCGAATTGAGACAAGAACAAGTGATGATATTTGTTGCTTCAAAATTTACAAAAATCCCTTTCCCTTCTTTTGATGGTGAAAGGTCTGGTAAACACTTTGCAATACAATGAAATAGCTGTTAGAAAAACTTAACATTCCTGGAATAACTTAGAAATTTTAAAAAACACACATTTAGAAAGATGAACCAGCACAGCTGGAAAACGGGCCAAGACTGTCCATTTCTGCTGAGACATTAGGGAGCAGGGCTTGTTCTCTAGCTTGGCCACAAAAAGGGGGCAGAGGGACAGTACGGATGGGAGCTCAACTTTGCCCCCTCCTCTTTTGGGGGACTCACAGATGCTCTGTGCACGTCCAACTCCCAGAGGGATGCCCTGTCAGTGGAACAGGAGAGTCCCACCTTATCCATGTTCCCCAGAGAGAAGCGCCATATAAACTCCACGGGGACATTGTTGCCCCTAACGGGTACACACAATAGCATCTAAGCCCAAGCATCACACTTTAACACCTGGCCCTTGGGAGAGGCCCCCTCCGATAAATGAAGGCAAGGAGTGACCAATCAAAGGCCTCTCTGGGGGGCAACAGGCTAGGGAGACAAGAAACTTTGCTCTTGCTCACCTACCTCCCCCCACTGGTGCCTGCCTGGAGGAGGAGGAGGAGGAGGTTTGAGCGCAGGAGTCTCCCTGGTGCCAGCCAACCTTGCCCTGGCCTCTCAGGTAACATGAAATAGCTAATCAACTCCAGGTGGAGAAAGGGCAGGTGTCATGGGAAGCCGGGGCACTGCAGGGATCGGGCAGTGAGGGTCGAGCCAGAGCCTGTGCGCCTCGTTAGTCAATTTTCAACATTGTGGGAAGTCAGGAGTTAAGCACAATTACAAGAGAAGGCAGCAGGAATCAAGACAGAAAGACGGTGGAGAAGTCTCGGTCTTACCCTGCAACCAATTGCTCATCGGTTGGAGGACATGGCTCGCTGAAATGGGAACAGGACCATCAAGACCAAACAAAAACACAGTGATTTTAAAAAGCATGAAAAGTTACAAGGTCATCTTGTTAAACAGTATTCAAGTCTGGCACAAGTACCACCATCAACTTACCGGACAAGAAAGGGGACACAGAGATTCCCCAAGTTGAAGACTTACCACAGGGTTTTCTCACTAAAGCTCAAATGCTCACATGGAAACACAGGCTGGGCAAGAACGAGTCAGTTTTCAGAAGCAAGAGCGAGGCTGGCAGACCTGGGTCAGAGCCCAGCACCACACACATCACTGGACAGACGCCTGTGCACAAGGACTCAACCTTCCTGATGAAACCACCTCAACAAGATCGAGTGAGAGCCCCACAGGGAAAGCCTTATGAAAAGCGCAGAATGCCCCTGAGCACACTCGTGAGACGCTGTGACTGCCTGCAGAGCTGACCTCCTTGAGCCTCTGCCCAGACCAGGACTGCGGCCCCTCAGCAGGAGGCAGTTGTGGCAGGACCTGGACACACGTGTCTTGGAAAATGCCTGAGACCTCTGCACTACCGACTTGAGTGCTTCTAGAGAGTTTATTTAAAAGAGTTGGAGTTCCTTGCAGATTCTGTGTTCTAGGACATGCTGCCTTCCAGGTACCCCGGGCACAGAAGGGAGGCCTGCACCCTGGAGTAGAGACAGCAGCGAGGGATGAGAGCTGACAGGATGCCATGCCACACCCACCGGCTGCCCCTTGGGCCTGCTACTCCCAGAGGTCTTATCGAGAAACACACATTGCCAAAGACTCACGCAAGAAAAACACACATCATTGTGTGTTTTCTCAGCAGCCCCCAGACCCTGGCTCAACAGTTGGGATAGTACTAAAGGGGTAAGACGTTTCATGGACTTTTCCAAGGTTGCCCAGAAAGTCAGAATCCACAGAAGCTCGAGCACAACTCCTACAACTTTATCCCCAACAACCAGACAAGACCCAACGAAATCCCTTGACTTTCAAAAGGGAAGGAGCACATGGGGCTTCCGAACGCCGGCGGCATGCCATTTCCATCCTGTCGTGTGGTGGTGACATCTCAAACCCCACAGGCCTGTTTCATGGACTTGCGTCTGCCCCTCTGAGGGAGGCAGAGCCATCAGCAAGTACTCTCAGTGAGACACAGACGTTCCTGTGACATCCAGACCAGGGAGGCAGAGGTGGAGATGCCTTGCCTCCCTTAGGCATCTTCCAGAAGACAGGGAAACTGAGGCTCACAGTCTAAGGAACATGCCCAAGATCATGCATGACAGGACACCAAGTGAGGTTCAGACCCGGAGCCCTGAACCTGCAATGTCCCAGCTGCCCTGCAGGGATGCACCAGTGTGGCCTCAGTGGCTGGGCCAGGAACGGGGCAGAAGGTGCCCAAGCTTGGGGACAACACTGCTTGTCCATGTTCTTCTGTATCGACCTCAGCTCCAGGAAGAAGGGGCATCCTCCTAACACATCTCAACACACACGCTAGTAGAGGCGAAGCCACCAAGAGAGGCCCTGGCGGAGCCCCACGCACACCTGGCGTGGAGGGCCTGGGAGCCATGTGCCAGCGAGCACTGGGGCTCACCCTCGGGGGCCCCCGTCCGGCCCAGGGCGTGACTGTGCCCCAACGCTGGACCCACTGCTTCGAGAAAGGCACACGAGCCTCAGGAGGGCAGCACTGACACCTGACCCCACTGCCCCACAATGCCAAGGGGGAGTCAAAGGACAGAGATGGAAACCTGTTATAGGTCTGGGGAGGGCTTCTGGATAATGTCTAAAGTAAAATGACTTCAGAACAGTTTGAAATGAAGTCAAGTCTTCTCCAAGCCACAGCATCTCCTTCTCTGAGACAGTGGCCAGAACACTGCCTGAAACCTGGAGGGGGGCCAGAGACCGCCACCCACGTCAGAAGGGATCACCCCCCGACAGCCTTTCCGGCCGATGCCAGGCTCTCTCTCAGAGCTCTCCAGATGGCTTTCACCCCCGCCAGCGTGGGGGATGCAGGATGCAATCAAGCAGGAGGCCCCGTGCCCCTAACCCAACCGACAGGAATGCTACAACTTTCTAAACTTGAATCTCAAGCCTTACAGACAACAGACAATATCCATTCTCTTTTCTACCCACTCAATTCTAGAAAAGGGTTAAAAAAAGAAGTGAACACACCCAGAAGGACCTACAACGAGAATATATAACCGTACACTGGCGTCTTTGGGGAGAAGAAGAAGAAGAAGAAAAAACTGGCAACAGATGTTAGCTCAGGTGCCAATCTTAGAAAAAAAATAATAAAGTTACTTAAAAAAAATTGAGGGGCTGGCCCGGTGGCACAGTGGTTAAGTTCACACCTTCTGCTTTGGTGGCTCGAGGTTTGCCAGTTTGGATTCCGGGTGTGGACCTACACACCACTTGTCAAGCCAGGCTGTGGCAGGCGTCCCACATATAAAGTAGAGGAAGATGGGCACAGATGTTAGCTCAGGGCCAGTCTTCCTCAGCAAAAAGAGGAGGATTGGCGGCAGATGTTAGCTCAGGCCTAAACCCCCCCACCACCAAAAAGAACCAAACAAACAACAAAAAAAAAAGTGACAGTTAATTCTTATACCTTGAAACACATCATCTTGATGATTCACCTTATAAAAGCAGCCCACTCTCTAAGCCAGTGCTACCCAACAGAACTTCACACAGTGACGAAAATATTCTAAATCTGTGTCACTCAATACAGTAGCCACTAGTCACACGTGGCCACTGAGCATCTGAAACGTGGCTAGTGCAAGTGAGGAACTGAAGTTTTAATTTTATTTAGTTTCAGTTCATCGCAACTAAAACGGCACAGTGGCCAGTGACTCTAACACTAGGCAGCACAGCTGCGCCCCAGCCTCTCTACGGCAGGCCATCACCACACTCAGAAGTTACCCATGTTGCTTTCAATCTGGCAAACTGACAAGCAGGACATTCCGTTAGTTCCAGAAGAAAAGCACCTTTGAGAACAACACTCACGGAAAATACAGAGAATGGGTCTCACGCACCTTCACCGCACTGCTGCAGGAAGATGTCTGAGCCACGACAGGGCTCCCCCAGGGGCCAGGGGCAGAGCGGCGCTCTGCAGGCCTAGGTGACAAAATAAAGCTGGGCCCCTAAGGGTATTTTCCTGCATCTCTGAAAACGTGAGGGGTGGGGAGTGGGACCATCAGATGCTATAATGTGCTAAAATTACCAAATGAAGTAATTCTTCAGTTTAATGAAATAGAGTCTAAAGAGAACCAGCTCTTCCTAGGGAACAAGCATGTCTATGATCCCAATAGACTCACAACATCTTACTCTCTCCTCATGGTTTCCCTCTTCATTACACTAAATATTGAATTAATTTCCTAGAAAACATCCTCGAAGTCTTTTATTATAATCCTCTCAAAATTAGCTGCGGGAATTAGGTGCCGCCAGCACTCCTAGGAAATCCCTCTGTGAAGATCATTCCAAGAGCTCTTTCTGGATCTTCAGCAGCCTGAGCCTCATGTCCGTGGAGCTTGGAGGTAGAATGGCAGGCAGGTGGCCAGCCAGCACAGCTCTAAACCAATCAGGGGCACAGGTGGAGAACAAAATGCACCCACCCAGCAGCGTGCAGGGGCAAAAAGCTTTCTATGTGCCTACAACAAACAGGAGTTTGTTCCAAGTTGCCCACTTTCAAGGACAAGACAATCACAGGCCTCTACATCAAGCAGAACGACCCATGGCATGTCCGACGGCCCCCCACAACCTGGCCCCTCCTCCAGAGCTTGCTCCTCATGGAGACAGTCACTGGGCATGCCAGGGGCCCCGACACCCTCACATAAAAAAGATAAAAACCATACTCTTGGGGCCACGCAAGACTATGGCTGGTGTAGTGCCGTCAGAGAAGCGAGGGCAACTGTCCTAACGCCCTGCATGGCAAAGACCCAGTGCGGGGACCTCAGCTACCTTCCCAAGGGACAGGGGATGCTGAGTCCTTCACCTCATGCAGGCCCCAGCAGTGTTTAGAGGACCCCAGGAAAGGCAATTTACAATCTTTCCTCTGGCCTGTGCTACCATTTACTTAGCTTTAAAATGAATGTAAGAAGGCGGAAGTGGTGATTTCTGATGTCTGCCACCCTGAGAGCAGTTCCCAAAGTGAGAAAGGGGAGCGTACAGAGGAAGGAACAGGACCTGCCCGTCATCCATGCCCTGAAAGAGCAAGGGTCCAATCAGCCCTGGCTGGCTGTCAGCCAGATCGCCACCCCGACAGGCTGTGCTGCACCCGAGCACCGCTATCTGGCCTCTGGGACGCGCTCGGGGAATACGGTATGAGGACAGCACCAGAGTCTGCTTCCCTCCACGCCCCTCTCACAGGACACAAACGTCCTACAGGGACGTGGCCCCATCTGTTCTTCGACCTGCTGTACCAGCCACACAGCCCGCAGCTGGAACATGTGACCCAACTACACAGCAGGCCAGACACTGGCAGCACAATCCCGAGTTTGTGTGACCTGAACCCCCTACCAAATGGTAAAAACGGACACCGGGTTTCTCAGGGAGAAAAGCTCTGAGGAGAAAACGACAACAGGAGGAGGGGCTCCGCCCCGGCCGGGCAGAACCAGCCCATCGTGGAGTGACTGCAGAGCCCTTACCTGGAGTCACCATCCTGGTCATCGGCATGGTCTCCGGTGTTGTTGACAGCATATCTGCTACGAGGCTTATCTGAGGGAGGGCAAAAAAGGGAGAAGGGCTAAGAAAACAGGGTCCACTCGCATACAGGAGGATTGCGGAGTCACAGAAAGTGGTGGTTTCTAAAAGGTGGCACACACACACACAATGGGATATTATTCAGCCATAAAAAGGAATGAAGTTCTGATAAATGCTACGACATGGATGAACTTGAAAACATGATGCCAAGTAAAAGAAATGAGATACAAAAGGACAAATATTACACTTATATGAAAGATCCACAATAGGCAAATTCATAGAGACAGTAAGTAGACTAGAAGGTTACCAGAGACGGAACACAGGGAAAAAGGGGAGTTATTGCTTAATAGTTACGAGTTTCCGTTTGGGGTGATGAAAAATTTTAGAAATAGACAGTGGTGATGGTTGCACAATATGGTGAATTAATTATGGTGAATGTAATTAATGCCACTGAATTGTATGCTTAAAAACAGTTAAAATAGCAAATTTTATGTTTTTTACCATAATAAGAAATTTTCCAAAAGAAACTATGCTTTCCAAGAAGTGATAACATGGGAAACGCTTTTGTACTATGTAAAGTTTTTAAAAAAGGATTACAGATACATACATACACACAGACACACACACACCCTCTCAGTGTATCTTGGCAACTAGGTTGGAAAAAGCACAGGCAAAGGAAAGAATTTTTAAATATCCACACACCAACATCCTTCATATACACAAACAATACCTTACAAGAGTCATAAAGTTTAAAGACCTAAGGATGAACTTAAGAAGTTCTTCATGGGCAAGAAGCCCAGGAAGAAAATGAAATGCTACCAAGGGAGACAAGAACGAACAGGAGACACACTATGTCCTTGAACGGGGAGATTCAACCTGAAGATACCCCTTCTTCCCAGTTACTCAACACGTGGAACATGACCTCCAAAACACCACCCACGGTTTGCAGGGTCTAACACAGGCAGTACCAACGCTTACAGGGAAGAGGAAGCAAGAGCAGCCAGGATAACGCTGAAAAAGAAAGGTAATGACAAGTGACTATTCTACCTGATAGTGCAACGTGGTATAGAGTTAGAATAATTCATCACCCACACAGAAACAGATCAGTGGGAGAGATGAAAAAAGGTCAGAAATAAACTCAAACAAACATGGGACTCTAGCAGAACCAATCAGTGCAGGCAAGGTGACATTCTACAAAACAACATTGGGACGTTGGGACCAGGGTGCCTCAGGGAAGAGCAAATCATGCTGGCTCTTGAACCCACCGCTCTCCAGCTGTGGGGCCCCATGTCTGCACAGCCTCCCTCACCCACCGCGCCTGCTCCGCGGGGCTCCAGGAGGCAAACAGGAGGCGCGCTCAACCCTCAGCAAATGCCCAGAAAATACCAGCTCCTAGCAGAAGCAATGCACAAGATAAACACATTCAAAAAGAAGACAACAGACATTCGACAGGAACACATGAGGGACTCTTTACATAATCCTGGAGAGGAGAGGCCTCTCTATGGATAACCACTCAGAGACCACAAAAGGACAGACTGAAGACTTGACTATAAAAATCAAAACTCCAGGGGCCGGCCTGGGGCATAGTGGGTAGGTTCCCGCACTCTGCTTCTAGGGCAGGGTTGCTGGTTGGGATCCTGGGGGGGCACCTACACACGGCTCAGCAAGCCATGCTGGGGCAGCTCCCACGCAGAGGAACCAGGACATGCAACCATGTACTGCAGCTTTGGGGAGGGAAACAATAAAACAATAAAAAAGAGGAAGATTAGCAACAGCTGTTAGCTCAAGGCCACTCTTCCTAAAAAAAAAAAAAAACTATGTGGCAAAAGCCACACAGAGTCAACCTGGCTTGGCGTGTACAGCTTTATCACGGACAAAGGCCTATTTTCATCCTAAATATATAAAGAGCTCCTTCCATCTATAAGGAAAAACTCAAACCACCTAAGAGGAAATCAGGCAAAGCTCAGGAACAGGTGCACTAAAAAGGAAATGCAAATGGTCTGAAAACAGGAAAACGTGACCCCTCATCCTAAGACGATCAGATGCAACTTTTCACCTGTCTCGGCAACAAACACAGGACATCTGACCTATTAGAAACAGCTCTGCTCACTCGCTCCTACACCCAGCCATCCCCTTACGGCGACTTGGAGCCGTTTGGAAACCGACAATCTCACAGAGAGGACACTCAGGCCGGTGGGGTCAGGCAGGGCACGCCCCCCACGGTCCCGCCCCAGCCCCGCGCCCGCGCCCCGAGGGAGAGCGCGCGCGGGCGGACGGCGCGCCCAGAGCGGACAACGGCGCGTGCGCACGCGGCTCTGGACACGGCGCTCCGGATGCGGGGGGCGCCGGCCGGGGTCCCCGGGGGACCGGCTTTCTTTTCCGGTCTGAGCCGCCGGGTGCCACGTGGACGGACTTGGAGGGAACGCTACAGGGCCGAACTGGGCTCGGAGACCTGGGTGGGAGGGGCCGCAGCACGTCGCCGCCCAGGGACAGCGCCCGGGCGCCCGGAGGACCCGCCCCCGCGGACGCGCGCCCGAGGTCCGCACGGGGACGGCGGCCGGGGATCCCACAGACGCTCGTCTGCGCACGCGCGCGCGCACGGCCGTCCCTTCCGGACACCGGGGCCGGAACAGCAGCACCGGGCGGGGCACGGGCTCGGCCGCGCCCACTTACTTGTCTGGGCCGCGGGGTGCTCCCGGCCGCGCTGGAAGGGGTACCTGAACAGCAGCTTGTTGCCCCTGCTGCCCGAGCTCACGAGGATCACGCTGAGCGGGCTGGTGTCGTCCCCCATCGCGCCGCGGCCGGGGCTGAGGCGGGACTGAGGGGCCTGACGAGCACACGCCCCAGGCCGCCAGTGCCCGGCGCCGGGAGCCAAGCCCGCGGGGCCAGCGCGACAGTCGCCAAACCCACGCGCCTCCGGGCTCGCGAGACTTCCGAGACAGGGCCAGGCGAAAGCCCGGAGGACGCGGGCGCGCGGGGAGGGGGCGTCTGCGCAGGCGCGGGCGGCCCTGTGCGCAGGCGCAGGGTCTTCCCCGGGAAGCTGCGCGCACGCGCGTGTGGCCACCCCCTCCTCGCGTGGAGAGGAGGGAATCTCGCATCCGCGTGAATGGGCACCTGGGGCTGTCTGCAAGTGCTGCTCTCCTCATTGTGAAAGTAACGCTTGCTTTGGGCAGAAGGCTCCAACTTAGCAATATAAAGCACTAAAATGAAAAGTTAAAATTCACTTTAGTGGATCCTAGACCTAAACGTAAGAACTAAGGTTATAAAACTCCTACAGGAAAACGTGGGGGTAAATCTTCGCCGCCTTGGACTAGGCAATGGTTTCCTAGCTAAGACACCAAATGGACAAGCCACTAAAGAAAATACTAACGAGACTTCATCAGGTTAAAAATTTGTGCTTCAACGGACACCACCAGGAAAATAAAAAGAGCACCTGCAGAATGGGGGCAAATATTTGCAAATCATGTATCTGATGGGGAAATTGTATCCAGAATATGTTTTTTAAAAACTCTTACAACTCAACAACAAAAAGACAAGTAACCAATTGAAAAATGAGCAAGGGATGTGAATAGGTATTTCTTCAAAGAATAGGACAAATGGCTAATAAGCACATGAAAAGATGCTCAACACAATTATTCATTAGGGAAATGCAAATCAAAACCAAAAAGAGATACCACATCCCACCCACCAGTATGGCTAGAATCAAAAAGACAAAATAACGAGTGTGGGCGAGGAAGTGGAGAAATTAGAATCTGTACACACTGCTGGTGGGAATATAAAACGGTGCAGCTACTATGGAAAACAGGCTGGCAGTTCTTGAAAAGATTAAACATAGAGTTCCCATATGACCCAGCTATTCCATTCCTTAGTATATACCCAAGAGAAGTGGAGATATAAGTCCACACAAAAACTTGTGTGTTCATAGCAGCAGTATTCATAATAGCCAAAAAGTCCAAGCAACCCAAATGTCCATCAAGTGAGGAATGGGTGAATAAAACATGGTATAATCCACACAGTGGAATAGTATTGTCATAAAAAGGAATGAAATACTGATGCATGAATGAACCTTAAAAACGTACATATTGTGTGATTCTATTTATATAAATGTCCAGAATAGGCACATCCATAGAGACAGAAAGTGGGTTTGGTTGTCTAGGCTGGGGTAGTTTGGGGGTGTGACTGCTAACAGGTATGGGATTTCTTTTGGGGTGATGAAAATGTTCTAAAATTGATTGTGGTTGCAGAACTCTATCAATATACTAAAACCCACCGAATTGCACACTTTAAATGGGTGAATTTTACAGTAAGGGAATTATATCCCAATACAGCTGTTTTTCAAAAGTCAAAAAATGCACCCCACCATCCCATCCCAGTCTTCCCCAGGAGGTGACCGTGGTTAACAGTCCGCTGTGGCTGTTTCCAGATCTTTCTCAGGTACGACAAATGGGTGAGAATGTGACCGCTTGGCTGAGAGATGAGCCTCTTCATTGCAGAAGTAAACCCTCACGCTGAGGCTGACACACGTGTGTGTTTTGCAGGACAGATTCTTGGGTCGGAGCCACCAGGGTGAACGGTACGTGCATGTGGAATGTCTCAGACGTCACGTTACAAACGCACTACCCTGCACAGGGCTGCATAGCATTGATTTATTTTTTTCCAAAGTTTCCAAACAGGCCAATGGTGTCTTAGTCTACATTGCGTTTCTTTGATTATCACTGAGGTAGAGGACTGTGTCACTTGATTATTTGCCAGTGTCTGAGAACTGCCTTCTTGTTTCCTTGAGGGTTGTCTGTCTTTCTTTGATTGTTTAGACGTGTTCTTTCTCTGCGAATAAGAGTGGCCCTTTGGTACAGATTCTGGAAGCATTTTCCCCAGCCTTTCTCATATGTTTTGACTTTATGTATAATCAAAAGGTTTCTGAGTTCTCCCATGGTTCCCAGGAATGGAAGTAAGGGCACAGGAGCCGGGGGTGAGGCTGAGAGAGCTGGGCAGATGGGGAAGGGGGAACCCAGTGTCTGGGGGGATGGCCAACTGTGGTAACGGGGGTCTCCCCACAGGAGCCCTAGGCATCTGCAGGTGCACAGACATGCGGCCCAGGACTCTGGTACAGGCCTCTTTCCTCCGATTTCCCTGGCCATGCTTCTGCCCCGTTGGACAGTCTCATGGCCCCAGAACCTGGAAGAGCAGGTCTGGTGTCCAGGGGCTCTGGGGTGGCCGACTCTGGGCTGGGGGGAGGCCCAGACATGGAGGAACCCACCTTTCCCCAGTTACCCCCTCAGGGTTACCCCCTTGTCCTGCTAGCAACCTTCACAAGAGCATTCATCGTCTATTTTTCTGGCTATGGGGTTAATATCTTCATTGTAACGAGCACTGGAATCCATGAGAGGTGACGGGCAGTCACCAGGATCCTGGCCTACAGAGGTCCTGAGTACATCCTTCCCCAGGCTGCCCTCGCAGGGCTTGGGTGCAGGGCTGTCCAGGGCTGGACTGGAGAGAGCAGAGGTCTGAATCCCACACCACCCTCACCGGCACACTTCAGTGTTCACTTCTGTCTGCCCCATGGGGCTGTTACGGACGTCAGAGCTCATTGTCGCTCCCTGGCCAGTCCAGCCTGGTGCCAGGAGCCAGAGGGCCCCGAGGGTAGGCTGGCCCTGCTGGGGCCTCAGCCTCCCCACCAGTAACAGGATTGGGAGTAGTTGCTCTCTAAGTGCTGTCCTAGCTGGCAGCCCTCACACCGTCTCCTGAATCATGAGGTGCCCAGGGCCAGCCTCTGCTCCCTGCTGGCTGCCTCCTCAAATTGCCCCCTGCTGACACTACCCCCACCTCCACCGCTAAGTCCGCATTTTAAATTTAAATAACTCTTTTTTTTTTAGAGAAAAACTCAGAAATCCAAACATTTCAGAAAGAATTGAAAAACATATATGTAATAGAGAAGACAGTACAACATTAAAGAAAATCTTGAAAATATATAAGTATAAACGTTTTAAATCATAACACCTAAAATACTGTTTTTATTTCTGAATATTACCTTTCAGCTCTTGTCTACATGGAGACACAGCTATCTGCAAAGATGATGATCATAATATACAAATCCTTTTATATTCTGCTTTTTACTTAGTATCATGACATTTTTCTGTATCATTACTCAGTCTTCATGATTATTATTTTTTTATTGAGTTCATAATAGTTTACATCAATGTGAGATTTTAGTTGTACATTATTTCCTGACTGTCACCACATAGGTGCTCCCCTTCACACCTTCTGCCCACCCCGCCTTCCCATGGTAACCACTGAACTGGTTTTGTCCATGTGTTTGTTTATATTCCACGTATGAGTGACATCTTCTGGTGTTTGTCTTTCTTAGACTAGCTTATTTCGCTTAGCATAATTCCCTCTGGGTCCTTCCATGTTGTTGCAAATGGGATGAATTTGTCTTTTTTTCTGGCTGAGTAGTTTAATAACTCTCTCTCGTAACCTACTTTTTTGAAGGTAACTGGATTCTTGGAAACTCTGAACGCTTCCTCCCAGCCTGGGTCCCCCTGGGCAGGGCCAGGAGACCGCCTGGACGTCCAGGCTTTATCAGTTCTGCCACCTGGTCTGGGCCTGATAGAGCCATCACAGTCTGTCAGAGGGCTGGGTGGGGCTCACAGCCCTGTCTTGGACCCGCCTCAACACCTCCACCTTCTTGGCGGCAGTGTTCCTCCCCAGGAAGAATCACTCACCCACAAGAGTATCTACAATGATCTTGAATTCACGCTGCCATGTCCTGAGGTCCTATGGCAACAGATTATCCCTATTCTAACCCCAACATGAGAGGTTAAAACAATGAAAATGGGGCTTACAGGGTTAATTCTCCTGCCCTGGGTCACCCAAGGGCTGTAGCCAGGGGAAGGTCTGTGGGCCCCGTCTGGGCGTTCCACTGAGTGACCAGGGCCCCCCTGAGCTCAGCCCCAGCTACACAAGCTCAGAACGAGCCTGGGGCTTGGAATTCAGCCCAGAAACCAGGTCTCAGCGTCCTGGAGCGCTGCACAGGCTCAGGCTTCTTGTGTCACAGGTGGGGAAAGTAAGGCCCAGAGACAGAAGGGACTTGCCTGAGCCCCAAAGAGCCACCAGCCTGGCCCACAGCAAACCTGTCTCCTCCCCCAAGCAGGGCCGGTTCCCTCCTCCACTGAGACTTTGCACATGCTTCATAGCTTCCTGGCTTAGTTTCCTTATCTTAAAACACGTAATGATAAAATAGCTTCTCCCACAGACAGCTGTGAGGGCCAAACACGCAATGTGAAGGGCGTCTGGTGCTGACCCGGCACTTAGAAAGCAGTCGATGATGTCAGCCAACACCAGGCAACAGACCTCACCACACCCCACACATGAAACAGTCCACAGTGCACGGTCGCCCAGCTCGAGACAGCAAGCAGTAAAGTTCTTAGAAAGGTAACACAGAAGATTATCTTCACCTTGGCATTCGGCACAAGGCTTGTTTCCCTTTTTTAGACAATCGAGGTAAAATTCGCATCACACAAAATTAGCCATTTTAAAGTGAACAATTCAGTGGCACTTTGTAAATTTATTCACAATGTGTGCAACCATCATCACTATCTAGTTCCAGAACATTTCCATCACCCTAAAAGGAAACCTAGTGCCCATACACAGTTGCCCCCCATTCCCCCTCCCCCAGCCCCTGGCATTCCCTCATCTACTTTCATCTCCGTGGATTTGTCTGTTCTGGACATTTCATGTAAGTGGAATCACACGATATGTGGCCTTTTGTGTCTGGCCTCTTTCACTTGATATAATGTTTTCAAGGTTCATCCGTGTTGTAGTGTGTCGCTGCTTCATTTTTATGGAGGGATAACATCTCATTGTATAGAAATACCATAATTTGTTTACCCATTCATCTGTGGATGGACATTTGGGTTATTTCTCCCTTTTGGCTACTGTGAATAGGAAGGTACAAGGATGTGGGGTTGGGGTGCTGCCCGGAGGGAAAGAGGAGGCCTGGGAGGAGGTGGGGACCGCCCCCTGTGGTGGCAGGCAGCTGCCTGGGAGTGGGATCCTGGAATCCACAGTCATGACTTCCTGTTAGGAGACAGAGCAGCCCTGCAGTGTCTTCCGGCCACAGGTCCCCAGACACGGCGGCTGGAGGGATTCTCCAGGACACATCCTTCTCTGAGTTGCTCTGTGCCTCCCGCTCAGGCAGCCCAATACTCTTACCTGGCAGGCCAGCTCTAGCCTCACCCAAGACCTCCAGACTCCCTCCCCCTGTCTGACCTTCCACCTGACCCTAAGCCTCCTCTCTCTCACTCACTCATTCTGTCTTCTCTGCCAGTCTGTCCATCTGTCTCTGTCTCTCTCCTTTCAAAACTTGTCTCCTTTCTAGGAGCTGAAGCCTCAGGCACAGCCTTACACACCCTCCCAGCAGGCTCATATGCCCGAATTGGCCCTGCAGTTTCCTTCTGAAGCAAGTGACAGCAGGAGGTGACCAGGGAGGGCCAGGCTCATCTCAGACTGGAATGAACCCATACAGGCAAAACCACACTCCAGGCAAACATGCTGGGGCCCTCTGGGGTCAGCAACGCACTGCCCAGGACCGTCAGCAAGCAATCATAAGGCCAAGGCAGGGTGGGCACACCCCTACGGCAGGGAATCCCTGTCACATGAGAAGAGGGGGCAGCAGCAAAAGGTAAATAAGGAAGAGACCAGGAAGGACAAGGACCAGGCAGTGCTGGGAGGGGCTTGCAGGAAGGCAGACTCGACCTCCAGGCCGCAGATACCAAACAGCCGGGGCGAGGTCCCTCCCCTGCTAAACGGGGCAGAGGGATCCTCAGATGCTGCTCCTGCCCTCAACCCCTGACAATCTCGTCATCTCATGTCTCAGGCACAGAAGAAATGAGCACCATCATGTGAGTAAAACGTCTGGCATACAGAAGGTGCTCAATACTTGCTTAAGTTTGTATGCCTGTTTTCCAATTCAGAGGGCTTGTCTAAGCCTCACAGTTTTCCCTAAGAATAATTCAGCAAAATGGCTATGATCAAAACTCTGCATACAGGAAGCATTTGCCTCTGATTCTATAAAAAGTCCAGCACGGGCCCGTCCCGGTGGCCAAGTGGTTAAGTTCAGCATCCTCTGCTTTGGATACCAAGTACAGACCTACACCACCCATTAGTGGTCATGCTGTGGCAGCAACCCACATACAAAACAGAGGAAGACTGGCACAGATGTTAGCTCAGGGAGAATCTTCCTCAGCAAAAAAAGAGGAAGATTGGCAACAGACGTTAGTTTAGGGCTAATCTTCCTCAGGGAAAAAAAAAAGTTCAGCAGGATTTGGGACAGACAACTCTTTGGCTAACTCTAAAATTCAAGCGGAAAGGCAAAGGAACTAGAATAGCCAAAACCATTTTGGAAAAGAAGAATAAAGTAGGAGGAGTGACGCTCGATCTTTTCACAGGGGTTTTGTTAGTGCTGTCAAGTGGATTCCGACTCCTAGGGACCCTGTGGACAGCAGAGCAGAACCCTGATGGTCTTTTTGCGCCATCCTCCCACCTTGCAGCGCTTATCAGTGCTCTGCTGCTATGCATTTACGGTTTTCATGGCCACTTTTTCAGAAGTGGGTGGCCAGGTCCTTCCTCCTAGTCTCTCTAGTCTGGAAGCTCCACTGAAATCCGTCGACCATGGGTGACCCTGCTGGTGTTTGAAATACCGGTGGCAGAGCTTTCAGCATCACAGTGACACACAGCCGTGACAGTCCAACACTGACAGACGGGTGGTGTGGTTCCCCAATCAGGAAAGGAGCCCAGGCTGCAGCAGAGAGAGCACATAATGTTGACCACTAGCCACCAGGCCCGGCTTTTTAACAGCGGTATTGAGACATAATTCACATACCATAAAGTTCACCCACATAAAGTGTGCAATTCAATGGGTTTTAGTATATTCATAGAGTTGTGCAACCATCACCACAATTTTAGACCATTTTCATCACCCCAAAAGAAGTCCCAAACTCATTAACAGTCACACCTCCCAACTACCCCAGCCTAGACAACCTAACCTACTTTCTGTGTCTCTGGATTTGCCTATTCTGGATATTTATATGAATAGAATCACACAATATGTATGTTTCCAAGGTTCACTCACGTATCAGTACTTCATTCCTTTTTATAACCGAATACTATTCCATTGTATGGATTATACCAAATTTTATTCACCCATTCATCAGTAAATGTTGCTATGAACATACAAGTTTTTGTGTGGACTTATGTCTCCACTTCTCTTGGGTATATACTTAAGAATGGAATAGTTGGGTCATATGGGAACTCTATGTTTAACCTTTTGAGGAACTGCCAGCCTGTTTTCCACAATAGCTGCACCATTTTCCATTCCCACCAGCAGTGTGTACAGATTCTAATTTCTCCACTTCCTCACTAACAATTGTTATTTTGCCTTTTTAACATAGCCCTCCTAGTGGGTGTGATGTGGTATCTCTTTTTGGTTTTAATTTGCATTTCCTTAATGAATAATTGTGTTGAGCATCTTTTCTTGTGCTTATTGGCCCTTCGTAGATCTTCTTTAGAGAAATATCTATTAAAGTCCTTTACTGAGTTTTCAGTTATTTGTCTCTTTGTTGTTGACTTGTAAGATATTTTTTATATTTTCTAGATATATGATTTGCGAATTCTCTTCTCTCATTCTTGGAACATTATCTAATTTTAAGACTTTACATAAAGCTACTGTAATTGAGACAGTGTGGTTTCAGTGAAGGACAGACACAGGGATCAATGGAACAGAACAGAGAGTTCAGAATTGGACCTGCAAAAATACAGTCAATTCTTTTTTTTTTTTTTTTTGAGGAAGACTAGCCTGAGCTAACATCTGCTGCCAATCCTCCTCTTTTTGCTGAGGAAGACTGGCCCTGAGCTAACATCCGTGCCCATCTTCCTCTAGTTTATATGTGGGATGCCTGCCACAGGACGGCGTGCCAGGCAGTGCCATGTCTGCACCCGGATCCAAACGGGTGAACCCCGGGCCACTGAAGCGGAACGTGTGAACTTAACTGCTGTGCCACCAGGCCGGCCCTGCCAATTTACTTTTTCCAAAGGAGTGTGAGAATGCGATTCAACAGAGGAGGTACAGTCTTTTCAAGAAATGGTGTTGGAATAATTGGATATGCTGGCAAAAAAAATGAAATTGGACCTAAACTTCACATCTTACACAAAAATTATCTCAAAATGGATTATAGATCTAAATGTAAAATATAAACTGAAACTTTTAGAAGAAACCATAGATGAAAATCTTTGTGACCTGGGGTTAGGCAAAGCGTTCTCAGGCATGACACTAAAAACATGAATTAAAAAGAAAAACTTGATAAATATTTTGGACTTCATCAAAATTAAAACTTTTTCTCTACAAATGACACAATTAAGAGGATGAAATGACAAGCTATAAACCAGAAGAAAATATTTGCAAATCGCATATCTGACAAAGGATCGAATCCAGATTATATACGGAGCTCTCAAAACTCCCTAGTAAGAGGGGCTGGCCCCGTGGCCGAGTGGTTAAGTTTGCGCGCTCCGCTGCAGGTGGCCCAGTGTTTCGTTAGTTCGAATCCTGGGCGCAGACATGGCACTGCTCATCAGGCCACGCTGAGGCAGCGTCCCACATGCCACAACTAGAAGGACCCACAACGAAGAATACACAACTATGTACCGGGGGGCTTTGGGGAGAAAAAGGAAAAAAATAAAATCTTTAAACAACAACAACAAAAAAACTCCCTAGTAAGAAAACATCCCAATTTAAAAACGGTCAAAAGACCAAAACAGATATTTCACCAAAGAGGATATATGGTTGGCAAATAAGGATTTGAAAAGATGCTCCACCCCATTGGCCATCAGGGAAATGCAAATTGAAGCCACAATGACATCTCATCACACACCTGTCAGAATGAATAAAATGTAAAAATGCTGGCAAAGACACACAGCAACTAGAATTTTCCTTCATTGCTGATAGGAATGCAAAATGGCACAGCCACGCTGGAAAACAGTTCAGCAGTTTCTCAAAAAGTTAAACATATACTCAGCACATGAACCAACCATCCTGCTCCTAGATATGGTGTTACCCTGGAGGAATGAAAACTTACGTTCACATAAAGACCTGCACAAGAATGTTCATGGCAGCTTATGTCATAGCCCCAAACTGGAAAAAAACACACACACACACACACGCAAATGTCTGAGTGGGCGAATGAATGAACATATCATGGAGAAGCACTCAGCAGCAAGAAGGAGCCATCTATGGACACGTGTGACAACATGGATGGGTCTCAGGGGTATGCTGAGTAAATCCTAAAAGATGACAGGCTGTATGATTCCACTTATGTGCTATCCTTGAAAAGCACAAAATTAGGGGCTGGCCCCCTGGCCGAGTGGTTAGGTTCGCGTGCTCCACTTCGGCAGCCCAGGGTCTCGCCAGTTCAGATCCTGGGCGCGGACATGGCACCGCTCATCAAGCCACGCTGAGGCAGCGTCCCACATGCCACAACTAGAAGGACCCAGAACTAAAAATATACAACTATTTAGCAGGGGACTTTGGGGAGAAAAAATAACAATAAAATCTTTTCAAAAAACACACACACAAAATTAGAGGGGCTGTCAGGGTTTTGGGACAGAGGAGGGCGAGACTGCAAAGGGGCAGCTTGGGAGAGCTTTTGGGTGATGGAGCTGCTGTGTGTGTGGGGGGATTGTGGGGGGGAACACAAATCTATACATGTGTCAAAATTCACAGAGCAGTACACTAAAAAAAGTCCATTTTATTGTATGTTAAAATAAAAGGAATATTCCCCCATTATATTAAAATGATGATATGGTGAGCAATACTGCAATCTCTAGTAGCACGTGATCTTAGAAGAATTCTCTTTTGTTGACCTGTCACCTCCTCCAGTTTTTCAGGGGACAGATCCACAGTACATCTTTTCTCAGTGCCGGGTGGGCAAAACCACAGCTGCCTCAGAGGAAACCGGGGAACAGAGAGTCAGAGGGGAAGGGGACCGACATGTGGCCAGGCTGGGCCGGCCACAGGACCCCACTGAGGAGTGGTGCGGGCAGCTCGGTGCCTGTGCCAGCCCAAGGAGGGTGTGTGTTGGGCCCTGTGCCTCTGGCTTCCCCATTTTGTGATTCTGAAGTGGACAAGATGGTGCAGTGCCGGGCTGCAAATGCAGGCGTGACCTCCTGGGCTGGCTGGGCCCCTATCTCTCCTGGACTCTGGTCAGGCTGTGGCCAACGCCCCCTCTAAGGCCCAGCAAGGGTGGCAAGAGTGATAGCCCCTCACCACCAGTCCCACTGGGCCCTGACTGCCCACTGTCACTGGATCCGATAAGAGACCACCACCCTCACGGCCCCCTCCCCTCCTGACCAATGGCCACACTCTGGCCCCCACCCCAGCTCCGTGTATATAAGGGGACCCTGGGGGCTGAGCACCATGGAGGCCAGTCCTGAGGACACCCAGCTCCAGTCCAGCCATCACCATGTCTCTGACCAAGGCTGAGAGGACCATGGTCGTGTCCATATGGGGCAAGATCTCCATGCAGGCGGATGCCGTGGGCACCGAGGCCCTGCAGAGGTGAGTGCCAGACAGCCTGGGACAGGTGACAGTGTCCCAGGTGACACTGGTGTAGGTGACAGCGTGAGTTTAGTGAGGACAGGGGCCAGTGAAGAGGGGGCAATGAGGAAGCGACAGTGTGGAGGGGTAATTGTGGTGGGGAACTGTGAGGACCCGGTTCTGAGGGAGAGATCAGTGAGTATGAGTGTGTTGAGGAGGGGTCCCCGGCATCAGCGATCAGGAAGAGGACGAGGATGGGGACGAAGACGAGGATAGGACTCTGACTCTCACGGGTCTCCACAAACATCTGTTGAATGAAGGAAGGAACAAATGCCTGAATGAGGGGGCAGGAGGGTGAGAAAGTGCAACGCCACACTGGAGCCTGGGGCAGCAGGAAAAAACAGCCGTATCGATGTTGTCTTTATTTAAAATTGTAATATTTTGTTTAATGTGAATGTTTTGCATTAATTTTTGTTTTAAAACCCCGCGTTAAAATGTGATTTATCCTGACTCTGGGTTGATGGGCATCCCTTAAGTTTTGCGCCCAGGGCGAGCGCCACACCGACTTCATTGGTCCGGCTCTCGCCCCCCCCCCCCCAAGCTGCGCCCCGCAGCTGCCCCCCAGCTCACGCGCCGCCCCCGCAGGCTCTTCTCCAGCTACCCGCAGACCAAGACCTACTTCCCGCACTTCGACCTGCACGAGGGCTCCCCGCAGCTGCGCGCGCACGGCTCCAAGGTGGCGGCCGCCGTGGGCGACGCGGTCAAGAGCATCGACAACGTGGCGGGCGCGCTGGCCAAGCTGAGCGAGCTGCACGCCTACATCCTGCGCGTGGACCCGGTCAACTTCAAGGTGCGCGCGGGGCGGGGGTCCCGGCGGGGCGCGTGGGGTGCGCGGGGTGCGCGGGGTGCGCAGCGCGCAGGGTCTGGGCCGAAGGTATCCCCCCACCCGGAGACACCCCGCCGCGCCCCGGCCGCGCTCTGAGCCGCCCTCCCGCCCCCCAGTTCCTGTCCCACTGTCTGCTGGTCACGCTGGCCTCGCGCCTCCCCGCCGACTTCACGGCCGACGCCCACGCCGCCTGGGACAAGTTCCTGTCCATCGTGTCCAGCGTCCTGACGGAGAAGTACCGCTGAGCGTACCCCAGACGCCAAGGATAGGCTGCGACCCTTGCGCTGCTGTCGGGGGTCTCCCAATGCCCCTGGCTCCCCTGTGATGCTCCAATAAACGAATCAACGTCCACCTCGCCTCTGTGGTCACTGGGGCCGCGGGAGTTGGGGCGGCATAGGGGTAGGGGGCGGCATAGGGGTAGGGGGCGGCGGGAGGGCTGCGGGGATCCTTCGCACTGACCCCAGGGTCTCTCGGAGGGCAGAGGGCAGCTGCGGGGTGCTGGGGGGCACTCGGGATCCGGGTGGAGCGGCAGAAAGGGCGCCCCTCGGCCTTTACTTCTGCGGCCCACGTGGTACTCTTTCTTCTCCCTCCGGAATTTATACTAGGTCCTAGTTTGTGTCTGATCGCAGCAAGAAAGGAGTATGAAATGTGATCTTTTACTCATTCATTCATCCATTAAACAACATTTATTGGGGTCTCCCCGTGGCGAGTGGTTAAGTTCACACGCTCGGCTTGGGCAGCCCAGGGTTTCTCCCGTTAGGATCCTGGGCGCGGATGTGGCGCCACTCATCAGGCCATGCTGAGGCGGTGTCCCACATGACACAACTAGAAGGACCCACAACTAAAATATACAACTGTGTACTGCGGGGTGGGGTGGGGTGGGGTGGGGGGGAGAAAAAGCAGAAGAAAAAGAAAAAGATTGGCAACAGTTGTTAGCTCAGGGGCCAATCTTTAAAAAAAAATAAATAAATAAAACACTACACTAAAGGTAAAACCTCACTGAGATCCATTTCCCACCTACCTGAGGGCAAAAGTCCAAGACTGACCACATTCTCCTGGCGGCCCCTCCCGACACGGTGGTGGGAGCAGGACATGGACGCACAAAGCAACTGGGGCAGCTTCCTTTGTTAAGGACAGAAAACCTAAGAATCCACGATCAGGCACTGACTGAACAAACCACAAACATGCACACGATGGGAACTGACAAAAGAATGAGGACAACTTCTAATAGTGGCTGTGAAGTGATGGCCAGGATTTATTACGGAAAAAAAGAAAAGAAAAAAGAAATAAGTAGAATGATGTACATATAATATGGTAGCTTCTCCCTAAGAAAAGAGGGGAAATTGAACACACGTGTGTGAATGTACACTGCATGTGTGCATTTGTGCACGTGTGTGAGTTATTATAGCCCTGTGTTTGCACTCATGAGTGTGCATGTGTTCATGTGTGTTTGTTTTTTTAAAAAGAGGAAACCATGCAAGGGTAAACTGGAAAGGACCACAATTGCTGAGGTGAGTGGAGAGGGAGGGGAGGGGCAGCAAGCTCCTCCACGTCTTACTCTCCAGGGGGTTTGAACTTTGCATCAGGTAAATGTTTTACATCATCAAAAATAAAATTAAGAAGAGCAAAGAATGAAAACATCAAAACTGAAGACCAACTTAAATGAACCTGTGTATGGATGGAGTAATATAATCAACAGAAGAAAGAATTGTCCTGAGTGACTTCCAAACACAGTACTTTGTGACCAAAAGAACAGCCAAGAAATTCTAACATCATTCAGTGGTTTGTCGGTCATAACAACACAGATATTGTCATTTCATAACCTTATATTTGGAAACATTTTCAAACTTTCAAAAAATCTGCAAGGATAAGACTAAGATGGAGAAATAGGAGTGGCTGCTAGTGGGTACAGGGCTTTTTGGGGGGGTAATGAAAATATTCTAAAATTGATTGTGGAGATGGTTGCACAATTCTGTGACTATACTAAAAACCATCGAATTGTACACTTTAAGGGGGTGAATTGTATGGTATGTGAATTACATCTCAATAAATCTGTAAAGTGAAATAATAAGACACAACACTCCCAAGCACTCTTCATCAGGATTCCCCAATTGTTAACATTCCACCACATTAGCCTTCACTCACCCTTTCTTTCTGAGCCGTTTGAGAGTAGGCTCCTTTAATATCCTTCCTACCCTGATATCTTGTGTATTTCCTAAAATCAGCAAGAATGCTCACCTGCATTCTCAGAGACCAACCACCAAAATCAGGAGATCAACACTGATCTCATCAACTGATGCCCAGATCTCATCTGTATGTTGTCCTTTCCAGTAAGGTCCTTTGCTGGTCCAGGGTCAAACTTTGCATTTAGTGTCCTTCAGTCTGGCTCCTCAGTCTTTCCTTGCATGATCTTAATAACTCTGAAGGGCACATGCCAGTTATTTTGCAGAATGTGCCTCTGTTTGGGTTTGTCTGATGCTTCCTCAGGATGAGATTGAGTGTACGCATTTTTGGTAGGAACATCACAGAAGTGATGCTGTGTCCACCTCCAGGCATCTCACAGGGCATAAGACACTGATTTGTCCCTTATAGGTGATGTTTGCTTTGATCGCCTAGTTGAAATCGTGTCTGCTGTGTTTCCCCATTGCGAAGTTAATTAATAAGTATTTTATGCCTTTTCATTGGTAAATAATTAATAAGTATTTTGCAGGGTGATACATTGAGACTATGTAAATACTCTGTTCTTTAGGTAATTTCACCCACGGGTCTTAGCATCTGTTGGTGATTCTTGCCTACATCAATTGTTACAATGATGGTTACCCCATGACAAATCTCCATCACTCTTTCTGTACTTATTAACAGGCATTCTACTGTAAGGAAAAGCTTTTCCTTCTCCATTCTTTAAATTTATATCATATTAACTCATAATTCTCATTTTGTTCAGTGGGTTATAATCTATTGCCAATCATATTTAATTTTGATCCTAAACTGCCCCAGATTTAGACAGTGGAGCCCCTTCAAATTGGCTCCTGTCTCCTTTGACACGTCCCCACCATTCTTTGAGTACATTCTTAATTTCTGCCATAAGAGGTTCCAGGCTCATCTCGTACTTTCCCGGTATCCGCCTGAAATCAGCCATTTCTCCACATAGTTCTGTTTCTTCCTAGTGGAGAATGATATTTGAAAAGCAAAATCTGGGGGCTGGGCGTGCTCATTGCTACCAGAGTAACACAGTTTCCAGTCCCTCTCAGTGGACAGAACGAAGAGATACACTTACATACACACATACCCATAAGTAAATATATACACATAGCTATATCTACATCTATTCTACCCCTATCTAAGTATATTAGAAACCATGACCTCACACCAGTATTTGTAATTACAATCCAATACCACATGGTTTATTCTTGTCTCCTCCCTTCCCATATTGGTGCACCCTTCTGCAATAGTGAAAAATTAGGCTCTCATTGTACTCAAAATATTTACTTATTTGCTCAATTCCCTTTTTAATTACCAATATCTCAATCGAGCCAATTCATGCCAACTGGCACCAGCCAGTCAGCACCAGTAGCTGATATTGTAATTTTGAAACTGTGCCATCTATTCTGTAGGAAAAAAGCAAATAAGTAACAATGTCATTAGGAACCAATATTTTTAGTAAGTGAAAATAGATGCATATATAAAAACAATGAAATTTTTTTATTTGAAAAAGTTTTTTATGACTTAAAAAGTTTTTTTATTAAAAATTATATCAAATTTGAATTGGAAGTATCACTGTAAAGTCATGTTGTAAAAAAATATACTTCCTAGTTCTGTCCACCGTGAGGGTCCTGGGAGAAATGACACCCAACAGCAGCAAGGTGACCTTTAGAAACCAGGATCTGGGTTTCTAAATACCATCCCTCACAAAAGGGAACTCCAGTAAGAATGTAAGTAAGAATAAGAATAATAAACTGAGTAAGAATCTGCCACCATCAACAGCTTACTATAAAAACTGGTAACTAAAGGAAAATAATTAAGCACAAATCCTACCTTTTAGAGCAACTGTCATTCATCCCCAGCTGATGAGGAAACCCTCTTTACAGAAGAATGTCAGCTAATTAATATGGAAGGAATCATAAAATGAGAAAACCATAATTCTATGATCCCCAGTGAAATAACGGAGTCAAGCAAGATCATCAATGATTGCTGAAACTATAGGATGAAGTGTGTTGGGCATAGAATATTTCCATGGTGTCAACATTATTACTCCCAAATTACTAACTAATTGCAAAAGGGGAAAAGATACTTTTGCTATGGAGCTACCTGGTGGTTCCCTCCATAACCAAGCGATCAAGCCTGGCATCACCAACAGTGGACCCCTCCTAGCATCATGCAAGTCCTTGAGCGATGGCATCATGTTAGCCAATGTTATTTTTTTCTTGTGATAAAATACACAGAACACAAAATTTACCATTTTAACTACTTTAAAGTGAACAACTCAGTGGCATTTAGTACATTCACAATGTTGTATAACCATCACCTCCATCTGGTTCCAAATCTTTTCCATTATCCCAAGCAGAAACTCCGCAGCCCTCAGCCCCTTGTAACCACTCCGCTTTCTGTCTCTACGGATTTGCCTGTTCTGGATGTTGCATATAAATGGGATCATTCACCATGCAGACTTTTGTGTCTGGCTTCTTTCACTTAGCGGAATGTTTTCAACGTTGATCTACATTGTAGCATGTGCCAATACTTCCTTTTTATGGCTGAATAACATTCAATTGTATGGATATGCCAAATTTTGTTTATCCGTTCATCCACTGATGGATGCTTAGGTTGTTTCTGCCTTTTGGCTCTGTGAGTTGTGCTGCTACGAAGATTCTTGTACAAGATTTTGTATGGATGTATGGGTTTTTTTGTTTTTTTTTTTTTTTTGAGTAAGATTAGCCCTGAGCTAACATCTGCTGCCAATCCTCCTCGTTTTTGCTGAGGAAGACTGGCCCTGAGCTGACATCTGTGCCCATCTTCCTCT
The DNA here is from genome assembly GCF_037783145.1 of Equus przewalskii. Classification (NCBI taxonomy): domain Eukaryota; kingdom Metazoa; phylum Chordata; class Mammalia; order Perissodactyla; family Equidae; genus Equus; species Equus przewalskii. Next base: position 42,585,560 of record NC_091842.1, on the reverse strand, counting down.
ACTTTATATTCCTCTACGTTCCCAGCAGCAGCGTAGGAGGGTTCTAATTTCTTCACATCCTCACCAACTCTTGTTATTTTGCTTTTTGAATATTATTATTATGGCTATCCTACTGGGTGTGAAGTAGTACTTCATTGTGGTTTTCATTTCTCTAATGAATGATGAAGTTGAGCATCTTTTCATGTGCTATTTGTGTATTGTCATTTTTAGAGAAAAGTCTATTCCAGTCCTTTGTCCATTTTTCTTTCTTTCCTTCTTTTTTTTTTTTGGTGAGGAAGATTGTCCCTGAGCTAACATCTGTGTCAACCTTCCTCTATTTTGTGTGTGGGACACCTGCCACAGCATGGCTTGATGAGTGGTCTGTAAGTACCCCCCCCAGGATCACAAAGTGAGAACTCCGGGCTGCTGAAGTGGAGCGTGTGAACTTAACCGCTATGCCACCGGGCCCCTTGGTCCATTTCTTAATTAGATTGTTTGTCTTTTTGTTCTTTACTTGTAAGAGTTATTTCTATATTCTGGATGCAAGTTCTTTACCATATATATGGTTTGAAAATATTTTCTTCCATTCTGTGGGCTGCCTTTTCATTGCCGATAAGTTTTAAGCTGACTCTAACCAAGCCTTTAGATCTGACTTCGGGGCACCAGAAACACATGGATAGAGGAACCAGCTGAGTAACACTTCAAGGACACCATCAGACCAACCCAAAAGGTGACACATTCTACAAGACAGCAAAAAGTCATTCATATGGGGCAGAGTTGTGCATGGGGTGGAGAGCTTCTGGAATAAGAATAAAGAGACAGAGAAGATTCTACGTGTGAGGCTGGGTCAGATCCCAATTTGAACAAATTGAAGAATCTGGAGGATGAATGGGGAAATCGGATGCAAAGGAATGCTGCCGTTCACTTAGATTGACAATAGACTTGTGGTTATTTGTGTGGGAGAAACTCCTGATTCTGGGAGACACGGGAGGAATGGAATGCAGAGACGGGGCTTCTGGACGCCCACCACACACTTCCATCCGGTCCAGGAGGAGGTAAAGCACTCAGACACGTGCCGAGACAGACCGACAAAGCGAGCATGGCGAGTGCTGAACTACTGGCCCCAGGGGCTCATGACACTGTCCTTCCTCCACCAGGCTGGCCGTCAGTGCTGCTCCTGTCACCCTCCTCTCTCTGCCCTGGCCACCAGCCTCCCTGCTGTCCCCTGATCAGTGGAGGATGGCCTCTCAGGGCCTTTGTACTTGCTTGTTCCCTCTCCTCGCCACACACTTTTCCCCCAAACGTCTCACGGCTTATTCTCCCAACTCCTTCAAACGTCTGCTCAAATGTGCCCTCTCAGTGACGCCTTCCCCAGAACCTTCTCGAACACTGCAGTCCCCTCAGCACCACCTGCCAAGCTTCCCTGCCTTGTCCTGACGTCAGCACCATCCAGCCAGAGGCCACCTGGAACGTTCCTGCAGTCAAACACAGCTGGGTGTGTTAACTCGCTGCCTCGGAGGGGACTGCCCGCCACAGGGAACTGTGGGCGTCTGAGTCAGAGGTTGAGCCTGGTGTTGGCTGCTTTCAGGGCAAGGACGCAGGGCTTCGCTCTGGAGTGGATGCTGCAAGAGGTGGGAGTAATCCTCCGATGGAGTGTTTTAACAACCTAGAAGATGACAGGAGCAAAAGGAGGCTGGAGAGGCGATGGGCAAAGAGCAGCCCCATGTCACTGGGACAGGGATGCTGGCTTCCTCCTGCAGTGTGGGCAGGGAGGGAGGCCTGCTTCCTCCTGTGGTGTGGACAGGTAAGGAGGCCCACTTCCTCCCGTGGTGTGGACAGGGAGGGAGACCCACTTTTTCCTGTGGTGTGGACAGGTAAGGAGGCCCTCTTCCCCCTGCGGCATGGACAGGCCTCGTTCTCCCTGTTTTGCCGGAGCCTCATGTCGCAGGTGACCATGTCTGGTGCCCGTGTTCCAGTGCTTTTGTTCAGCTGGAGGACACAGGCTTGCAGCGAGCACCTGGGCCCCGGTGCCTTCCTTCCTCACAGGTGTGCTTACCCCCGCCCTCATCCTGTACGCACACTTCCCCACCGGAATGTCAGCTTCAAGAGCACATGTTTCTGTCTGTCCCCTGCTGTGTCCCCAACTGTTCGAGCCAGCCTAGCAGGGGATAGGTGGTCAGCTGTAACCCATGAGGAACAGGTGGGGCTCTCAGGAGCCTGCCCGAGGCTGCTGCTGTGCTCGCCTGACTTTAGGGTCTGGGGGTTTCCAGCACTCCAGAGAGACTCTGTCCTCAGAGAGAGGTGCCTGAAGTGGGCCCCCTTTCTCCAGGGAGGACTATGACCCAGAGGGACTCCTGCCCAAGAGGGTGAGGGGTGTGGGATGTGGTCCCACATGCTGGCTGTCCAGGAGCCACCTGCCAGGGGCTGGGCCTTGGGCCTCAGCATGGAGAGAGGCCCAGGGAGAGGCCTGAGTCCAAGGAGCCTCTCTTCTGAGGCCCGATCCTGCCTCTAATGAGCTCTGTGACCATGGCTGGCCTCTCCTCCCCTCTGGGCCTGTTTCCCCATGGCCCCAGGTGACTCAGGGGACCCTTCGTGTTCTAAAGGACCAGCGCCTGCTTGTGCTGGTGGACCTGAAGACCCGAGTGCCATCAGCTCTGTGAAGACAGGTGCCAGCCTCCTTGCCCACCTTGGGCAGATTCTGACGGAACGTTCCTGGTGCTCCTGGCCCTGAGCTCAGCATCCAGGACTCAGGCAGGAGGGCGCCCGGCTCAGGGAGAGGGCGGTCAGCACACCCTGGAGAGCGGAGGCACAAGGACCAATGATTCACTCAACAGGTGTTTTGGGGAGCCTGCTCGGGCAACCCTGACTGTTTGGGATGCTTGGAATAGACCAGTAAACAAAACTGAAGCCAAAATTCCCAGCTTTCCTGAGCTTACATTCTAGTGGATAATAAACGAAAACTTTCTTTCTGCGGAAAAGAGGAAGTAAAGCAGGTGGGAGATGGGACAGGCGGTGGGGGGTGTCATCTTAAATGGGGTGGTCAGGGTGTGGGCCTGTCAACGTGGAGAGGTGACGTTTGAGGGTGTGACAATATTGGGGAAGGAGCTTTCAGGGAAGAGGCCCCAGGTGGGAGGGAGGTGGCCAAGGATGGGGGGAAGCAGGAGCGGGGAGGGCGGGAAGCAGGAGCGGGGAGGGCGGGGTTCCCCCAAAGGTCTGGGGGCCTGTGGTCTCTGGCCTGAGCCTTGGGAAGGAAGGACGTTGCTGCCATCACTGGTCAAGGAGGCCAGGGGAAGGGCAGGAGGAGGGGGCGCAGACTTTGTGGGGAAGATGGGGGCTCCGTCTGAGACACACAAGTGAGGCCGTGAAATTCTCCCTGGATAAGAGCCTGAGCTCAGGAAAGACATCAGCATGGACACACCACCAAAAGGAGCCATGGGGCACAAATGGAGGCTAACGCCAGGAGGTGGACTGAGGGCAGACAGGGAGGGGCTAAGACGGGGACGGAGCCAGACACCAGTTAAATGCAACTACCTCCGCATAGGTTTGGCGGGTCAGGACGCAAGAGTATCCAGGAGAAGAAAAAAAGGGTGGAGAACTGTGGGGTCCAAGGTGCCCCTACCATGATGGTGCAACCACGTGGGCAAAGGCTGGGAGGGAGCTGGGGCCTGGCTTGAGACTGGAGAAAGGAGAGGGCCCTCAGACCACGGCCCCAGCCTGCAGGAGGGGACCTGTGGGCCTGCCCCAGGGACTGGGCCCGAGTCCTTATCTTCTTCCCTCAGGCCCTCCCCAGTGCACCCTTGGGCCAAGGGGTGGTCTCGTCTGCAGCCCCCTGCCCCTGCCTGAACCCCTGCGGGGTCAAGGTCCCGCTGCCTCAGGGGAGGGAGCTCAGGTTCTCCTCCAGGCTGCTTTCCTGGCGCTCCCATCTCTGTGTGCTGTTCCCCATCCCACAAGCCCACCCCACCACTCCCCAGGCCTGGCACACTCTGAGTCCCTCCAATCCCTCCCCCCGATTCTGGCTGGAGACCCCCTCCTAGGAGGAATTTCCAAGATAAGGGGCTGGCAGTCTCCTGTCTGTCCCTTCTGCTCCCCAGCCTGGGGCCTGAACGTGTCCCTGTCGTCTGTCGGGGGCCAGACACGCCCATGTTTCTACTGAACTTCAAACTTTCTCCCCGTGACAGTGACAGCACCTGGGCCAGGGCGGGGAGGCACCCACGGTGAGCCTGAAGTGGCTAATTTGGGGACTATAAGTCTAGGTTCCAGAGTCAGCTTCCTAGGCGGCTGATTCAGGCTCACTCTCAGGGCCAGCTGTGATGCGCACACACTCGCTGAACTGGGGGACTGATGTGTCATAGCAAAAGGAACCCGGGCATGGAGCTGCGTTTTCAATAATTCAGCTAAACAGAGAGCACAGCACTGAGATGTCAGCGATTGCTGAGAGGCAGTGGTTTGTGTTCTCCTCCCCAGAGTCTGCAGACTCCCTCCCGGGGTCCAAGAGAAGCGTGTATCATTTTTACGAGCAGAAAGGGTGTTTTTTATATGAGGACCCCATGCCAACTGGACCCCTGGGGCTGCGGAGGCGCGGACTCCCCGGCCCCAACTTCTGAGTGGGGACAACAACTCCAGGTCTAGTTGGGTTATCACATGCATATTCGTGGGGCCAGCCCAGTGGCGCGGCGGTTAAGTTCACACGCTCTGCTTCAGTGGCCGGGGGTTCACCCGTTTGGATCCCAGGTGCAGACATGGCACCACTTGGCAAGCCATGCTGTGGCATGCGTCCCACATATAAAGTAGAGGAAGATGGACACGGATGTTAGCTCAGGGCCAGTCTCCCTCAGCAAAAAGAGGAGGATTGGCGGCAGATGTTAGATCAGGGCTAATCTTCCTCAAAAAAATATATATATATATTCGTAATTTATTGAAAAGTCCTAGGAAATGATTAAAGGGCTATCTCTGGAGGTGAGGAGGTGAGAAGGGAAATTTTGTTTTTTAAGCTATACTTCCGCCAGGATTGCTACTACAATTAATGTTTAATTTTTAAATTAATTTTTTTATTGAGTTTATAATAGTTTACATCAATAAATTAAAATTTTTAAAAAATTTTAAATACATGCACGAAACATGTGTTAAAGAAAATGTAGAAAGAAAAGCCTGAGTGTGTGGAGATTGTGAGTGTGTGTGTAAAAAACCAAACTACAGAAATACAACCTGAGTGCATCTGACCAGTGAGAATGGACCAACAGATCTTACCTGTCATGTGGGAAAGTGTGCGACCTCAACAGCGAGTGGAAACAGGTGCCACCACACGGATCGCCATGACAGCCATCCCCCTTCATGCGCTGGCTGGGGAGGGAGAAACTGGTCCACACGCAGATGTTAGGGCTCAGTCCAGGGTCAGAGCAGTGAGGGGGTCTCTGCCCCTTTCTCCGAGTACCCAGGGTCTCCCTGAGGCAGCCAGGGAGGTGGCCGTCGGGGGATGTGTAACAGGAGGAGCCACAGAAGAAGCTTCTCCACCAGACTCAGGCCTGGGCTTGGTCTGCCAGCCCCCTGTGCCCAGGGGCCCCAAACTCTCGGCTCAGATACAAAGACAGGGTCAGGCGGCCCACAGCTCAGCTCCACTGAACAGCAACACGTGCTCCATGTGGAAACCCAGTGACAACACACGCAACCGACCAACCGACAAGGACACCACAACCCTCGTCACTTAGGGGTCATTACTGTCACTAGTTTGGTGCTGTCCTATCCAGCCCTTTCTACTACTGAAAAACATTATCATATTGTATGTTCTGTAAAAAAATCTTCTATTTTAAAAAAGTGCTTATAAAAAATGTTTATTATAATTACAACATTCAAATCAAGCTATAATTTAACTTAAAAATACATGCATAAAAGTGCACTTTGCAAGAACCCATAGGAACTGAGAGGAAGATACAGGCTCATTAGAATGGCCGCCTTACGGGAAGGGAAGGGAAGCGAAGCTGCGTGGACAAAGAGAAACAAAGGGTCTTGTCCAGGCTGTGACAGGTGGAACCGTAGGCGCGTGTGGCCCAGCCTTTGTGGGAGAATCCAGGCTCCTTGCGGCCTGGGGGCCCTGCTTGGAAAGCAGCCCCCCCAAGCTGCTGGGGGACTTGGCCCATGCTGGGGAGAACCTCAGACAGACCCTCATCTAGGTGAGGAGGGGGCAACACAGAAGAGGCGGGAGAGGGTCTGAGGCCAAGACTGCCACTCACACCCAGTGATGCCTGGCCTCAGTTTCCCTCCATGGGCCTCGGTGACTCATCAGGTGGCGTTGCTGAAGCTTAAGCTTAAGGAACAGGGTGCTTCTGTCAGGGCCCGACGGGTTTCAGGTCATCCTTCCATTGCAAGGACAAGGAGGGGAGGGACCAGCATTACGGAGGCCAGTCTCTGGGCTGGGCTGACACGTGGACCCTCGACCCAAGCCTGGGCCCCCATCTCCCTGGGCCAGGGCTCTGGCTGTGGCCCAGTGGGTGATACCCTCACCCCCTCACCCCAAACTGCTCGTCACTGGATCGGATAAGAGACCACCACCCTCACGGCCCCCTCCCCTCCTGACCAATGGCCACACTCTGGCCCCCACCCCAGCTCCGTGTATATAAGGGGACCCTGGGGGCTGAGCACCATGGAGGCCAGTCCTGAGGACACCCAGCTCCAGTCCAGCCATCACCATGTCTCTGACCAAGGCTGAGAGGACCATGGTCGTGTCCATATGGGGCAAGATCTCCATGCAGGCGGATGCCGTGGGCACCGAGGCCCTGCAGAGGTGAGTGCCAGACAGCCTGGGACAGGTGACAGTGTCCCAGGTGACACTGGTGTAGGTGACAGCGTGAGTTTAGTGAGGACAGGGGCCAGTGAGGAGGGACAGCGAGGAGGGGTCAGTGAGGAGGGCACAGTCAGGAGGGACAGTGGAGAAGGTCATGAGTCGGGAAAGGTGAATCGCTCGGATGTCTGGCTGACCCCCGCTGAGGCCTGAGCAGGGACAGGCCCAGGTCCCCACAAGGAGGGGCTGCACACATTTCTCCCGAGAGAACAGAAGTGTCTTCCGGGGCGCCAGGCAGCAACAGCATCAGGGTCTCGCATTCTGGGGGCGGTGTCAGCAGAGGGTCCCCGCAGAGACCTTCCTTGGGACACGGCTGGAGAGGGCAGCATTTCCGGCAGAAGGGTCAACAGGAAGCCTGATCAAGGGCTGGGAAGGAGGCCCCTTCGCCAGAGGAGAGGTGACAGGGGCTGATTGGAAGCCAGGAGGCAGGCCCGGAGCCGCCCGGCCTGGAATGGGGCTGGGGGCGAACACGGCCCGGCGGCGGGAGGGTGTGGACGCCGAGGAGAGGGCGCCTCCAGACGGCGGGGTGGAGCTTCGGTGGGGGGCCGTGGTAGGGCAGAGTGGGTGCTCGGATCGGAGGAGAGTCAGGCTTCGGCTTGCGCGGTGGCCCCACCTTCTCAAAGCACGTCCGCAGTCATTCGTTCGTTCAGTCATTCTCCCTCCATCCCTACCTCGCGCGGAAGCGGGGAACGTGAATCTTTGCCCCTTTTGCAGACAGACGCGGGCTCCCAGGCCCAGGGGCCAAGTTCCTGGCCTGAGGTTAAACAGAATTGCGGCCCTGGGTTCCTCGGACACCCATCTCTGTTCCTTTTCCGCTTCCCCTCCCCCTAGCCTGCAGCAAATCTTGCCCTGGGCCAAATTATCCCCTTCCTCTGAATCTCCTGGGGGCAAGGGATGGGGGTAGGGAGGAACTTCTCGACGGCCGCAATCTGGCGGAACAGGTTTCCAACTCGATTCACTGGGCATGTCCCCGAGCAATCTGAGCCTAACGCATCAGGTGGGAAAACCTCGGGCCTCGCTGGGTCTTTGAAATAATTTACGCGATCAGAATGCAGGGTCGGTTCCAGGCTGGCCCCGGCCACCCCACCCCCACCCAGCCGCAGCCGCGGCGCCCCAGTCTCCGCGCGTCCCCGGCCACCACGCCCGGCCCCAGGGTCGATCTCTCCCGCCTGCGGCACCGGGGCAGGAATCTTAGCGCTCAACCCAGAACCTCTGCGGACAAGGGGACAGGAGCCCGGAGAGGGACCCTGGGAGCCCTCCAAACTCTGATGAGGACCGTTCCGGGACCATCGGCGCCCAAGTCCGAAGGGGGACGCTGGAGGCTAAGTCCGGACGGTGGTTCGGCCGAAACCCGCGCCCACGCGGTCCAGGCCGCCCGTTACCCCTTGCTGCCGGGAGCGCCTGCCCACCACCGGGGGAGGAGGGCTTGGAGGACGTCCCCCACATTATCTCCTTCCCCGCGTCGTTTACACGGACAGTTTGCAGCTCTCGGCCTGGGGCAAAGTTTGGTGCCAAAGCAGCTTGTTTCACTTCGGAACCCGCAAATATACACATTGGAAGCTATCCCCCAGCCCGAGCCAAAGGCGAGTGACAGTGGGTTTGGGTGGCTCAGAACCCGCGTGGGCTCCCGGAACCACAGGAGAGAGAATCGAGGGTGCGGAGGAGAGCTGGCTCCCGGCGCGGGCGCAGGGAGTCCTGCCTGCCCCCCTCGCTCTGCTCAGCGCTTTCCCAGCCCGCAGCTCCCGGCACCGCGCCAGCCAATGAGCGCGGCCCGGGCGGGCGTGCCCCCCGCGCCCAGACCATAAAGCTGCGCGCTCTGTCAGCCGCGTACACTGCTGTCCCGGCACAGACTCAGAAACAGTCACCATGGTGCTGTCTGCCGCCGACAAGACCAACGTCAAGGCCGCCTGGAGTAAGGTTGGCGGCCACGCTGGCGAGTATGGCGCAGAGGCCCTAGAGAGGTGAGGACCCTCCTTTCCCCGGCCGGGACCCTCGGGCACAGCAGCCGCCCCAGGGGCCTGCCAGCAACCCCTCGGTGGGTTCTGGCCCGGCTGGTGCAAAGACCCCCAAGATCTCAGGGTCTGACCGCGGACCAGCCGGAGGAGCCCGGCCAGCACCTTCTTCCGAATCCGAGGCTCCGGACCCTGCCCCCGACCCCGCTACCCCACACCCACGCCGGCCCCCCGCCGCCGCCGCCCCCCCCCCCGCCCCCCGCTCACTCTCCTCTCCCTGCAGGATGTTCCTGGGCTTCCCCACCACCAAGACCTACTTCCCCCACTTCGATCTGAGCCACGGCTCCGCCCAGGTCAAGGCCCACGGCCAGAAGGTGGGCGACGCGCTGACTCTCGCCGTGGGCCACCTGGACGACCTGCCTGGCGCCCTGTCGAATCTGAGCGACCTGCACGCACACAAGCTGCGCGTGGACCCCGTCAACTTCAAGGTGAGCCCGGGGGCCGGGCCTGGCCGGGCGGGAGAGACGAGCGGGAGGCGCAGCGGGCCCTCCCAGAGGGCAGGGAACCCCGTGGGTCTCAGAAGTGGAGCGCGGGCGGCCGCGGCCCCGACGCCCCCTGACACCCCCTCGATCCACAGCTCCTGAGTCATTGCCTGCTGTCCACCTTGGCCGTCCACCTCCCCAACGATTTCACCCCTGCCGTCCACGCCTCCCTGGACAAGTTCTTGAGCAGTGTGAGCACCGTGCTGACCTCCAAATACCGTTAAGCTGGAGCCACGGCGATCCCTGCCCGCGGCCCGGGGCCCTTTGCGCTCCGCGTGCCCGCACTTCCCTATCTTTCAATAAAGTCTGATGGGCTGCATGCAGCCTGCGTGCCTCGGTTCTCTGTGTCCGCGAATGTGCCAGGGGTGGGGGTGGTCTGTCTGATCAAGGACCTCCCAGGAGCGGGCAGAGAGGGAAGGGAAGAAAAGGGTGGAGGAGGGAGTGGAGCTAAGACACATGCTTCAGGGAATCGCTGCACTGTGCTCCTGTGCTGGGAGGTGCCCGACTTCGCAGGGTTCCTCCCTGGCATGGGACGTGGGGAGTTGTAAGATCGCCACCCTGTTTGAAGTCTCTGACTGATGCCCGTTGAACATATAATCTAGATCAAAACAAACCACAAACATAGGCGGCTCCCGTGCAAATGCAGGCATTGGACAATATCTAGAAGATTCCACCTCCTTTCCACCAGAAGGAAGGTTGCTTGGAATGGGCGCCGCAGCCTGGCGCACCCTCCCTGCCTCACAGCAATCCTTGGGAGCGGCAGGCAAGTGGGGGCGGGGGAGAGAGGACCTGAGTCAAGGCACTTAGCAGAGCACCTGTTCCCTCGTTCCTGCAGGTTACCAGGCATTGCGTGCCCAGCCCTGCATCCCCCAGCTAATTGCTTCCCCATTCTCCAGCCAGAGGCTCCTGGGGTCTGCCAGCGGTTCTGCGCCGCGCTGTGAGCCACCTTCAGTAAGGCCCCTGTCCAGGTGCTGAAGCCCTAGAATTCTGCAGGCCGACCGGCTCTGCAGCCACCTAGGAACACCATCAGCATCTCCAGCCCAGCCCCTATCTCCAGGGCAACTTGCTGCAGGGGATCAAAGTTTCAGGAGGGTGGTGAGCCCCCTGCATACTCCTTTCTTTCTGGACATGGACCTCTCTGAACAGCTGGGAGATGCTCCCCGCTCTTCACCATGAGATGCTCCCCGCTGTTCACCATGCACTCTTCCTCCGCCACACAACCCAACTCGTTTTTATTTAAACATAGAAAAACACTTAAGGTACTAAAATCCATCCAGGCTTTCACACACTCTCTCACACACACTTTTTATGTTATTCAAAGTAAGGAGAGAGAGTCCCCACGCCCTGCCCCAACCCCTGCAGAAGAAGCCCCATTAACAGTGTGGGACTGAGCCCTCTGGCTCCTATGCTGGCTCCGTGCTGAGGGGACACAAGCACATCTATGACTACACTTTTTGTGTGTGTGGAAAATATCATCGATATTTATCAAAAAGTAAGCGGAGGGCAGGGGGGTGGGGGTACGTATGTCTGGTGATGGATAAAAACTAGACTATTGGTGGTGAGCACAAGGCAGTCTATACAGGAGCTGAAGTATAATGATGTACACCTGAAATCTACACAATGTTATAAACCAATGCGACCTCAATAAAATAATTGTTTAAAATATCAGCATACCATAATTTGTCTGCAACCCGCTCTTCTCACTGAAACCTATCTCCTCTACATTCTTTTGGCCAGTTTATTCAGCTTTCTTACTTCATAGAAATACTTGATCATTTCTATATTTCTGTTAATTTCCTGTTAATATCCATTGTCAGTTGTTCTCACAAGTCATTTGTCTTGTCCTTATATAAATGTGGGAGCTTTTCCCATATTAAGAATGTAAGCCATTGGCTGAGATATGTTCCCCAACTCTTGCCTTAGAAGGGCCCAGGGCAGGGATTAGAGCAAGATGCAGAAGGAGGGAGTTGGCCCAGGCTTGGGGATGGGTCTTTGGTGCTTGTAAGCCCCCAAGGTATTATCCTTTTTGTTCTTCAGAGCCAGGATTGAGCCTGAGGCTGTGGACAAAGTCAGAAATAAGGTAGAGGGTAGGAAAGGAGAGTGGAATGAACTAGGGAGGGTCCGGTGAGGACAAAATGAGAACAGACATGGGGACAGAGCAGAAGGCAACATTGCTGAGACTTGTCTGAGCTGCTTTCTTCTCTGTCCAAGTCAGTTTGACCATCACGTCCTCCTAGACACACAGGGCAGCTCCCAAATGAAGGCCCTAGGGGAGGGATGGGGACAGAGGGCTGGGCTGAAGGATGCCCACCCAACCCACTCCCCAAAGCAGTGTTCTCTAGACTCCCAGGAAAGGACATATCAATGACTTCTCACTCCCTTTTCTCCTCACCAAGTTCTGATGTTTCACCTCCTCAGTACCCACCTCCCACCAACTAGCCCAAAGGACTATCACTTGTCACCAGTAAGGGGAAGGCACCAGCTGGAATTCTTGCCCCTTCTCACTGTTTCACCAGAAGTCCCTCCCTTCTCCCATCCTGCAGGGTCTGCCAGCCTCATCATCCCCACATCCCCCCACATCCATTCTGCAGCCACAGAGGACTTCTCTCCCTCTGCTCCCCTACAAGAAAATGGGGAGCTCCCTCTCCATCCTACTCTGCCTATTACCTACTCATCCTCCAGGCTCACCTCCTCAGGGAAGCCCACCGTCATCCTCAGACTAACCCTGACATCCTTGAATGCTTCATCCACTCCCTCCACGCTTTCTCAGGGCCTTTGAGAAGGTTTACGACTATGTATGTAGTTGAGTAATGAGTGGATGATCGTCTGTGTCCCTAACTAGCCTGAAAGCTCAGGTCTGGTTCAGCCAGTTGCTTTATTTATCAATTCAACTACTAGTTACCCAGTGAGTCTTGTGTCAGGCACAATCTGGGGGACTGGGGTGTCGTTGAAACCAGGACCACTCGCCAGTGAAGGACAGAGAGAGTCAATCACACAATCACACAGGGGCCCCAAATAGGAGGGGCGGCCTCTGTGAGCCCCGGACCCGCGGCTGCAGGGACCACCACCCTGGGAAGGAGCCTGAGCCGGGGGCGCCCCCCAGCCCTGCGGATTCTGCCCCTCCACGTTGTTCCTTCCCGGCTGGCGCTCACACATGACTGGTGGATAAAGGGAGCTGAAGGGGAGCAGGAGGGACTCCTCGGGGGAATTCTTGAGTCCAGGTGAGCAAGGGCGCATCTCTGTCTGCCCCGACTAGACGAGGCCTTTCTTCCGTCCCGTACTCCGTCGCCCATTCATTCGCTGATTCTGCCCAAGTTAAAACACGTCCCGCGGGAGTCAAGCCTGGTCCCGAGTGGGTAGCGGGGCCAACTTACTCCCTTCCGATCCCAGGAGAGCGCAGCCTGGGGGGTGCGGGGATGCTCACGGACCCTGGCGGGTGTCACTGACCTCACTTGGTGGAGGAGCCCGCACTAACCCACCCCAAACCAACTGGCTCTGCAGCCTGGGGGCAAGGATATAGCCTCCGGGGAGGGGGATGCAGCCTGTGGGAGGGAGGAACGTCCTGGCCGGGTCCCCGCGCCCACCAGCAGCGAAGTCCCACAGCTCTCGTTGGCGCAGAACCCCGCCGGCGTCTCCTGCGGTTGCGGCGCCGCCGCGCGCCCCGCTCCTCGCCAGCCAATGAGCGCGGCCCGGGCGGGCGTGCCCCCCGCGCCCGGACTATAAAGCTGCGCGCTCGGCCCGCCGCGTACGCTGCTGTGCCGCTGCTGGTCCTAGCACAGACTCAGAAACAGTCACCATGGTGCTGTCTGCCGCCGACAAGACCAACGTCAAGGCCGCCTGGAGTAAGGTTGGCGGCCACGCTGGCGAGTATGGCGCAGAGGCCCTAGAGAGGTGAGGACCCTCCTTTCCCCGGCCGGGACCCTCGGGCACAGCAGCCGCCCCAGGGGCCTGCCAGCAACCCCTCGGTGGGTTCTGGCCCGGCTGGTGCAAAGACCCCCAAGATCTCAGGGTCTGACCGCGGACCAGCCGGAGGAGCCCGGCCAGCACCTTCTTCCGAATCCGAGGCTCCGGACCCTGCCCCCGACCCCGCCACCCCACACCCACGCCGGCCCCCCGCCGCCGCCGCCCCCCCCCCCCCCCGCCCCCCGCTCACTCTCCTCTCCCTGCAGGATGTTCCTGGGCTTCCCCACCACCAAGACCTACTTCCCCCACTTCGATCTGAGCCACGGCTCCGCCCAGGTCAAGGCCCACGGCAAGAAGGTGGGCGACGCGCTGACTCTCGCCGTGGGCCACCTGGACGACCTGCCTGGCGCCCTGTCGAATCTGAGCGACCTGCACGCACACAAGCTGCGCGTGGACCCCGTCAACTTCAAGGTGAGCCCGGGGGCCGGGCCTGGCCGGGCGGGAGAGACGAGCGGGAGGCGCAGCGGGCCCTCCCAGAGGGCAGGGAACCCCGTGGGTCTCAGAAGTGGAGCGCGGGCGGCCGCGGCCCCGACGCCCCCTGACACCCCCTCGATCCACAGCTTCTGAGTCATTGCCTGCTGTCCACCTTGGCCGTCCACCTCCCCAACGATTTCACCCCTGCCGTCCACGCCTCCCTGGACAAGTTCTTGAGCAGTGTGAGCACCGTGCTGACCTCCAAATACCGTTAAGCTGGAGCCACGGCGATCCCTGCCCGCGGCCCGGGGCCCTTTGCGCTCCGCGTGCCCGCACTTCCCTACCTTTCAATAAAGTCTGATGGGCTGCATGCAGCCTGCGTGCCTCGGTTCTCTGTGTCCGCGAATGTGCCAGGGGTGGGGGTGGTCTGTCTGATCAAGGACCTCCCAGGAGCGGGCAGAGAGGGAAGGGAAGAAAAGGGTGGAGGAGGGAGTGGAGCTGGTAGGCTGCCTGGGGTTTGCTGCAACCCCCCACTGTCACCCTGGAGAGCTTTGCTATGCACGTTGGCCTCTTCCTGCATTTCATTCCTTGCAGACTCAACACGGGTTTATTCAAGCAATGAATTCATTTTTCACCTTTACATTTAAGGGCACACACACACATATACACACACACACTTGATCTGAGAGTTGGCAGCCCTCCAGCCTAGGACCTCTGAGCTCTCCCAGCGCTCCTCCCAGAGTTGGGCGCTGAGGAGGACAGAGGTCATGCTCTCTTGGAGTTGCCTCCAAATACATGCAGTCTAGATGGAATCAGGGGTGACCAGTGCAATGGCAAGTGCCAGGCAATGCATGCCTTTCACCTGGTACCACTCCCAGGATGCTCACACTGATATCCTGGGGCCATCAAGGGTCTGGAGGCCCAGTTTTGGGGCCCAGCTCGGCACCCACTACACTGCCCTGAGGCTGGCACCTTTGAGGCCCCCCAACCACCCCCAGCGGGGCATTGAAGAGGAGAGCCGGGGCCAGGGAGCCACACTCCACGTGCTTCCTCCTCCTAGTGCCTGTGGCCTCAGAGTGAGGGCTCGAGGTGTCTGGTCTTGGCAGCCATCCAGCCTTGAGCCCTCCCTGAAGGCACGCCCTTTCCTCCCTGGGCCCAAGAGTTGCCACTGGAAAATGCGATGGCAGGTCTGCCTCAGTGTGTGATGCTCTTAGCACTGCTGGTGGCACAGCATGAGCTCTCAGTAAGAGACAGTCTTCCTTATTTTATTACCAGGAAAAAGGAAGGCCTGGGCTAAAAGTGGAAACAACCCAAGTGTCCGTTAGTGGATGACAGATAAACAAATGTGGTCTATCCATACAGAGGAATGTTATTTGGCCATAGAAGCCATGAAGTATTGACACATGCTATGATGCGGAAAGAAGCCAGACACAAAAGTCCGTGTACTGTCTGCTCTATTTCTAGGAAATGTCCAGAATAGGCAAAGCCACCAAACAGAAGAGCAGATTGGTGGCTGCCAGGGGCTGGAGGAGAGGGGTTACAGAGTGACTGCTAAAGGGCACAGGGTTTCTATTTGAGATGACTAAAACTTTCTGGAACCAGAGAGTGGTAACGGTTGCACAACATTGTGAATGTGATTCAAAACACTGAATTGTACACTTTCAAATGGCTAAGATGGTAATTTTTTTTTAATTGGTCCCTGAGGTAACAACTGTTGCCAATCTTCTTTTTGTTCCCTTCCTTTTCTCCCCAAAGCTCCCCAGTACATAGCTGTATATTCTAGTTGTGAGCGCCCCTGGTTGTACTATGTGGGACACCTCAACGTGGCCTGATGAGCCATGTCAGGTTCCCGCCCAGGATTCGAACCAGCCAAACTCTCGGCTGCTGAAGCAGAGCGCGTGAACTTAGCCGCTGGGTCATGGGGCCGGCCACTAAGATGGTAAATTTTAAGTTATATGAATTTCACCACAATTTTTAAAAAACACTGTAGAGTGTTTCCTGGCACAGAACGAGCACTGCGTAGGTATTAGCTGTGTTTAGTGGGATACATCCTAGGAACTCGATAAACGTCCATTGTCCTGAGAGGAACAAGAGCTGGGAGCCAGGCACTTGACATTTGTTATCCATTTAACTCTCACAACAATCTTGGGAAGGAAAACTCGGTATCTTCATTCTATACAATAAATGAGACACAGACTCAGGGAGGTGCCATAAAGGACTCGGGAGGGAGGTAGAATAAGCTGACGTTCCAGGCCAGAATGCGTGCTAAAATTCATGTCATCTACTAACAATAATACACTTTAAATATTCGTTTCCATACAGCAAACACCGCAAAAATGGCGGCCTCGGCGTCCAGGGTGATTGGAAGTGTGCCAGGCCGGAGCAGACGCTCAGTCGAGCGCTCCCGGACCCCTCGGGACTGGACTCTGCGAGCAGAGGCGCGGCGCCCGCGGAGTGGCGCCCGCGGAGGCCGCGGGGACCCGCCGCCCAGGGGCGCAGGCGCGCTCGCGGGCCGGGCTCACGATGGCGCTGGCGGCGGCGGACAGGGCGACCGTGCGCGCGCTGTGGAAGAAGATGGGTAGCAACGTCGGCGTCTACGCGACCGAGGCCCTGGAGAGGTGCGGAGGCCCCGCGCCCTCCGGCTCGCCCTCCTTTGCTCCCCAAGCCCCTCCCGCCCGGACGCACCTCTCTCGCGTTCCTCCTGCAGGATGTTCCTGGGCTTCCCCTCCACCACGACCTACTTCCTCCACCTGGACCTGAGCCTCGGCTCCACCCAGGTCAAAGCCCACGGCCAGAAGGTGGCCGACGCGCTGACCCTCGCCGTGGAGCACCTGGAAGACCTGCCCCGCGCCCTGTCGGCTCTGCGCCACCGGCACGTTCGCGAGCTGCGAGTGGACCCCGCCAGCTTCCAGGTGAGCCCGCGGGCCGGGGCGGGACCGCTGCTCCCAGCAGGGACGCGGCGGGGACGCACGGACCCCGGGTGGGACGACCCCTCTCTCCGCAGCTCCTGGGCCACTGCCTGCTGGTGACCCTCGCCCGGCACTTCCCCGGGGACTTCAGCCCTACCCTGCACGCCTCGCTGGTCAAGTTCCTGAGCCACGTGATCTCGGCGCTGGCCTCCGACTGTCGCTAAACCCGGGCTCGGTGGGTGCGGGGCCCCCCGGCTGCCCCTCCCGCGAGGTTCCAGCGTCGGAGTAAAGTCCCAAAAGCAAGCCCGGTGCGCGTGAGCGTGTTCTCTCCGGCTCGGCGGGTGGGCGTCTGCCCCCCAGAGGAAGAGAGGGGTCTGGGAGAGCCTGAGCCACAGCCGTCACTGTCACATCCGGGCACCCTGGGTGGTCGAGGGAGAGGGTTCAGGTCGCCCCCACCCCTGGGGCCTGAGGCGAGTTTGGGAAGGCGGGTCCCAAAGCCCACGTCGTAACCCGTGACCCACATGCCCTAGGCTGCGGCCACATCGGGGCGCAGGCGTGCGGCTCCAGCCCCTCGGGAGTAGGGTGGCAGATCCCTGGCGAGGCCGGACCCCCCGGGGCTGCTCGCTTCGGACTCCTCTGGGACCCGGGTCAGCCGGGCTTGTCCCTCACCCGCCCAGAGCCCACGGCGGGGTCCCGGGTGCGCGGGGCGCGGCCCCCGAGAACTTAGGGAACGGCGCCCCCTGCCGGCGCAGACCGGGACCTGCGCAGGGCCCAACTGGCCCGACCATACCCAGCGGCTCTGGAGGGGTACTGGGGCCTTCGAGAAGCCAGCAGGCTTGGGGGGAAGGCCCCCGCTTGCCAGACTCGACATGCTGGGAGGAGGTGGGTCCTGCCCCAGCACCCAGTCATGTAGCAGACAAGGTGCGCCAGGGCGCCAGCCAGGAGCCCGACCTACAGCCCACACTTCAAAGAAGACAGATGTCAGAGCTTCTTTTGAAAAATTGTTCTCGTAAAATCAATCATGGTC
The DNA here is from genome assembly GCF_037783145.1 of Equus przewalskii. Taxonomy (NCBI): domain Eukaryota; kingdom Metazoa; phylum Chordata; class Mammalia; order Perissodactyla; family Equidae; genus Equus; species Equus przewalskii. Next base: position 42,567,939 of record NC_091842.1, on the reverse strand, counting down.
CTTGCAGAAACTTCAGAAAATAACCAATGCACCTTCCTGGGTATCCTCGTGGGTCCAGTACATCCACTATTCCTTCAATTCCCACCTGACACATGGGGAAACCACATGTGAACAAATGGAGAACACGGGAGTCAGAGCCAACAGCACACGTGTGACACACATGCACAGACATACCACACACACACAGAGGCAGAAGCCGCCCCACCCAGACACCGCCCCACCCAGAAAACAAGAGCATTTCATATACAGCCTTTCAGGTCCTTCTAGGCACATTTAGATGTATTTTTCTTAAGAAATGGTATTCTCAAAGTGACACTGGAAAAAGTGGACACACTGGACTATACAAAGAGAAAAAAAACTCGGTATGGGCAGAAGAAAGACATTATAAGTAAAGCTAAAAGAGGAACTGGGAGAAAAATATTTGCCAAAAATGGCAGACAAAATGTTATTATCTCCACTATACAACACAGACCTCTGAATTCTTTTTTCTCACCCCCTTGACCTTTTTTTTTTTTTTTAACATCAGTTAGCCTAGTAGAAAAATAAGCTAAAGGGTAAACAGGCAACTCACAGTGTACCAAGAGCCAATGGACATCTGCAATGATGCACAAAGACACACAAATGAAAATGCTCATTAACAACAAGAAAAAATCATGAAAAAGTATTAAGAAGGCAAGATTCAATACACTTGTGGTGGAAGTGTAGCTCAGGATAACCTTTTGGGAGGGTAATTCAGTTGTTTACACTTGTGGCCTGGTACATGTTTAATCACTGGTGCTCTGGAAAAAGGGGTAGGGGGTTTCCACTGGGTAAATACTGCCCTCATGGCTGATTTCAAGCTGTCAATATGCCTGCTTGGGAAGTGAAGAAGAGATACAAAGTAGCGCCTTTGTGTTGTATTTCCACTGTCCAGACACAAGAGACATGAACACAGGTAACAACAACATAGATAATAGTACAATATCGTAACATAATTAGGAAGGAATGTATTTTCAGTATTTACCTTTGTTTTTAACATGACCTATTTATGTGTGTACATAATTAAATTAATACAATTTAATTTTTACTAGTGATTGTGTTTAACAACCAGCTCTCAGAATTCCTGAAAATTTAACACAAGGTAATACAAGCAGGCTCCAGCACATTTCTCACTAGTTGTATCCTTTAAACCCAAAAAGAGCAAATTCTCTACGCCTGCAATCCTGCTTCTGGGAATTTATCCTGCAGAAAACAGCGGCACACATATATAAAGATGTGTGCACAGTGATGTTCTGTGCATAACTGTTTATTAGAGCAGAGAAATAAAAAGGAAATAAGAAAAAATATGGTGCACAACCAACCCATTCATCAGTAGGAGCGAAGTCAAATGAATTATGGTGGAGTCACACGAGGGACTGCTGTGTAGCCACTACGGAGAATGAGGTCAGACACCGAACAACGCCAAGACATTCGGATAACAAAGCGCCCTGCAGGCCAACGGGGAGAGCGTAAATCCATTTTTATATTGATATAATCAAGAGTAAACCTGAAAACGATACAAATTAAGTGTTGGCAGCAGTTTTCCACTGGCATGGGACCAAAGAGACAGAGAAGGCAACTGTCACCATGCTTTATACAACCCGAGAAAAGGAAAGTGGTTGGGGGCATGAGTGATTTTTCATTTGTGTTTTTCATTTTTACAAATAATTTGCAGAGAACCTGACCTGGAATATTTGTAGCTAACATTCTACGCACGAACATAGAAACATTTCCATGGGGAATTTTTATAGAAGTGGAATTTCTGGGGTGAATAGGATGCTGGTTGCTATGGCTTATTGATAATATGGCTAAAACTGCCTCCTGGCTAAAGTGCCTTGTCCTCCCCAGCTCCCCATGGGGGGACCTCCACTGACTGGGTCACCGGGAAGGGAAGGACTGCTGGCCCCCTCTCCACTTCTGTGTCCTTGGCCCATTTTCCTGCTGTGGCATTCTCTGTGTCACATTAACCCACAGAAACCCTTCTTCTGTAGAAGACCTGTGGTCTACCTTATACACTGAGATTACTTGTCCATTTTTCCTGTCTTTATTTTTTGGGGGGGCTTCCTCCAGATACACCCAGCTCTTCCTTCAGCTTCTGGGCCCCGTCACTGCTCCAAGGCTTTGCCTGCTCTGAGCTGCCGTTTCCAACCTGGGAAGAGAGGCTCCAGCTTCATTTATGGATAACTAAAAATGCTGGATAGAGTGGTTTAAATCTTCCTAAAAGCATCAAAGAGCGAACAACACGATATGGAATTTTCAGGCCAAAATCCAAGCAGAGGTGAGAACTCAGAGAGGTGATCACAGCACCTAAACCACTTGGGCCTGAGGGACTCGCCCAAACCACAGAGCCTGAGGTCTCCCTTCTCACCGGCTCACAGGTGAGAAGGGCCAGCATAAGGTCATGTGCTGAACAGGGGACACTTCCCCATCAAGCTGGGGCCCCAAAAGGCTACACCCACTGGACAATTCCCTCCTCTCCCCAAACACCGGGACTGAAAACAACAACAAAACACCTTGGCGTTCAGCAGAAAAAGGATAATAACTTCCTGATAAATTGAAATCACATGCTAACACACTGTGGCTTTGAAGCCCAAGTTCATATCACCTGAGTGGTCTCCTCCAAAATCTCTCAGGTTGTGGATTCATATAAAAGGATCCTGGACTCCCTCATGGACCCCAGGCACCTGGCAGGAGCAAATAAATCCTCCCTAGATAATGGAACTTTATAGCACATAAGGCACCACGTACGAAAGCCAGCAGACACGCGTCAGCAGAACAGGCCCCCAAGATGTCAGGTTCAGTTACAAGTAGGCTTACTATGTTTAAAAGTTAAAGATGAGACTATAAATGTCTCATAGGAGCCATAAAATATAAAGAGTGACTCAGCACATGTAAAAACCTTTAGAAAGAAAAATATAGTCATCAGAAATAAAAATTCAATGGATGAATTTAACAGATAAAACACAGTCATGAGAGAACTGGTGTCTTAAAAACAGGTCAGAAGAAATGATCCAGGCTGCAGCTCCTGCCCAGCCCTGAGCAGGAGCTCCGCCCTAAACCCTGTGCCCAGGGCCTCACTTGCCACGCCCTATCCTGCCTCTGCTAAAGGATGCACTTCAGGCACAAGAAGCGTCCTAGGAAGAAGTCTGAGCTGTAAGAAGGAGGGATAACAAAAAAGTGGTAAATACAAACATTGACTGTACATAAAATAATGTTTATGGGGTTAACAAGGGGAAAAGATCTAGGCAGACATAAAACACACCAGACAATAATAACGAAGCTTGAAGGGACTCAACTGGAGTTGAGTGCTCCGAAGTCCTTGTACCATCTGGGAGGCAAAGAGACATTCTCATTAACTTTAGATTTCGGTGAGTGTGTCAGTTTCCTATTGCTGGTGTAACACAAACTTAGTGACTTAAAACAACACAAACTTATTGTCTTACAGTTCTGGAGGGCACAAGTCCAAAGTCAGTTTCGCTAGGATAAAATTAACACGTCAGCAGATCGTGCTCCCTCAGGAGGCCCTGGGCGAAAATCCACTTCTTTGCTTTTCCACCTTCTAGAATTGCATTCCCTGGTCCTTGACCCCTTCCTCCATACTTAAAGCAAGGAGCATCTTGCCTGCTTCTGTAGTCAAATTTCCCTCTGCCCCTCTCTTAGAAGGATGTTTGTAACTACAGTAGGCCCATGTGGACAATCCAGAACCATCTCCCATCTCCAAAACCCTTTGCCACACATGGTGACATTCACAGGCTCCAGGGATTAAGGCCTGGATGCTCTGAGGCCACTAGTCAGCCCAGCACAGTAGATTACGTGTGTGTTGTAATCTCTTGGGCAACCATAGAAGAACAGAAATAGAGTGTATGACTTCCAAACTAATGGAGAGGAAAAACTAGAATGCTAAAATATTCTAAAATGATCCCCCACAGAAGGGGCAAAAACGGAGAGAAAAAGAAAGAGAATGGGTGTGACAAATGGAAAGCTCCAAATAAGACAGTATCAACAAAACTGAACACGTTGTTAACTACATTGACTATAAGTGACTTAACTGATCCAAATAAGGACAGAGATCAGACACATAGACTTTAAGACAAGAAGCATAGTCAAAAAAAGTGTCATGGGGCTGGCCCCGTGGCCGAGTGGTTGGGTTCGAGCGCTCTGCTGCAGGCGGCCCAGTGTTTCGTTGGTTCGAATCCTGGGCGCGGACATGGCACTGCTCATCAGGCCACGCTGAGGCAGCGTCCCACATGCCACAACTAGAAGGACCCACAACGAAGAATACACAACTATGTACTGGGGGGCTTTGGGGAGAAAAAGGAAAAAAATAAAATCTTAAAAAAAAAAAAAGTGTCATAACAACAACAGTGGGGACAGACTGTGAAGTGGACCCTGTGACCCTGCCTCCTGGCGTTTACACCTTGTGTAGCCACCTCCCTTTGAGTGAGTTTTGCTTTTTGTTTTCAATACAGTGAAATACACATAACACAAAATTTACCATTTTAACCACTTTAAAGTGTACAACTCAGGGGCATTTAGTACATTCATGTTATACAACCATCACCACTCTTCCATTTCCCCAAAAGGAAACCCTGTGCCCATTACCAGTCACTCCCCCTTCTCTCTTTCGCCAGCCCCTGAAAATCACAATCTACTTTCCACCAGTATGAATTTATCCATTCTGGATTTCATATAAATGGAATCATACAATATGTGGTCTGTCTTTTGCATCTGGCTTCTTGCTTACTTGGCATGTTTTCAAGGCTCATCCACATTGTAGCATGTATTAGAATGCCAGTCCTGTTTATGGCAGAATAATATTCCACTGTATGAACAGACCTGATCCATTCCTCTGTTGATGGATTTCTGGGTTGTTTCCACATCTGGCTATTGTGAATAATGCTGCTATGAACGTGTGTACAAGTTATCAGTCTGAGTTCCTGTTTTCAGTTCTTTTGCGTATCTATCTAGGAGTGGAACTGCTGGATTGCGTGATAATTCTGTTTAACTTGTTGAGGAACTGCCAGACCGTTGTCCACAGCGACTGCAGCATTTTATGTTCCCACCAGCAGCAGATGAAAGTTCCAATTTCTCCACATCCTGGCCAGCACTTATTTTAACTTTCTTCCTCTCTTTCTCTGTCCCTCCCTCCCATGCTATTGGGCGCTATGACTTGCTTTTAACCCACAGAATTCAGTAAGGGGATGGAATGTCACTTCCACGATTAACTGAGGCCTCTACTGCCGGGAGACCCTCACCCTTGCTTTGAAAAAGCAAGCTGCCATGTTGTGGGCTGCCTGTGGAGAGGGCCGCTTGCCGACAGCTGGAAGGCAGCTGAATGCTGCCAACAACCATGCGAGCCTGGAAGGGTCCTCATCCAGTACAGCCTCAGAAGAGACACCTTGGTTGCAGCCTGGGAGAACCCAGCTAAGCTATGGCTTGACTCCTGGTCCTCAGAAACTGTGAGGTAATAAATGTGTGTTGTTTGAAGCAATTCAGCTTGTGGTAAATGATTTTCATGTCCGGAGCGACGACCTCTGGGAGGACAGAGGGGTTGTGATGGGGGAAGACAAGGACTTTCCAGGAGCAGACACTGTCCCATTTCCTGCCCCAGGTGGACATGCAGGGCCTGTTTCTTTTCGTTCGTTCGTTATTTTTGTTTTTTGGTGTTTTTTTTGCCTGCATCAGCCTGCATTCCTACCAGCAGTGTATGAGGGTTCCCTTGTCTCCATGCCCTCTCCAACATTTGCTATGTTTTCTCTTGGTATTATAGCCATTCTAACGGGTGTGAGGTGATATCTTAGTGTAGTTTTGATTTCTATTTCCCTGATGATTAATGATGTTGAACATCTTTTCACATGGCTATTGCCCTCTGTATACTTCCCTGGAGAAATGTCTGATCAGATTCTATGCCCATTTTTTGACTGGATTCTTTGATATTTGTTGCTGTGTTCTTTACATATTTTGGAGGATAACCCTTTGTGAGATATATGATTTGTAAATATGTTCTCCCAGGTTGTGGGTTGTCTTTTCGTTTTCATCCTGGTTTCCTTCACCTTGCAGCAGCTCTTTGGTCTGATGAAGTCCCATTTGCTTACTTTTTCTTTTGTTCCCCTTGCCAAAACAGACATGGTGCTCGAAAAGATCCTCTAAGACTGATGTCAAAGAGTGTACTGCCTATGTTTCCTTCTGAGAGTTTAATGGTTTCATGTCTTACCTTCAAGTCTTCAATCCATTGAGTTAATTTTTGTGTGCATAGAAAGATAATAGTCCACTTTCATTCTTTTGCACGTGGCTGTGCAATTTTCCCAACACCATTTTTTTTTCTTTTTTTTTTTCTTTTGAGGAAGATTAGCCCTGAGCTAACATCTGCCACCAATCCTCCTTTATTGCTTAGGAAGATTGGCCCTGAGCTAACATCTGTGCCCATCTTCCTTTACTTTATATGAGGGATGCCTGCCACAGCATGGCTTGATAAGCAGTGCATAGGTCCACACCCAGGATGCCAACTGGCGAACCCTGGGCTACCGAAGCAGAGTGCTCAAAATTAACTGATACACCACTGGGCCAGCCCCTCCAACACCATTTATTGAAGAGACTTTCCTTTCTCCGTTGTATGTTCTTGGCACCTTAGTAGAAGATTAGCTGTCCATAGATGTGTGGTTTTATTTCTGGGCTTTCAGTTCTGTTCCATTGATCTGTGTGCCTGTTTTTATATCACTACCAGGCTGTTTTGATTACTGTAGCTTTGTAGTACATTTTGAAGTCAGGGATTGTGATGCCTCCAACTTTGTTCTTTTTCCTCAGGATTGCTTTAGCAATTCAGTGTCTTTGGTTGCCCCACATGAATTTTAAAATTCTTTGCTCTATTTCCATGAAGAACATCATTGGGATTCTGATTGGGATTGCACTGAATCTGTGGATTGCTTTGGGTAGTATGGACATTTTAACTATGTTTATTCTTCAAATCCATGTACATAGAATCTCTTTCCATCATTATCTATTTCTTTCAATAATGTCTTATAGTTTTCATTGTATAAGTCCTTCACCTCCTTGGTTAAATTTATTCCCAGGTACTTTATCCTTTTTGTTGCGACTGTAAATGGAATTATATTCTTGTCTTTCTGTAAGTTCATTATTAGAGTACTGAAATGCAACTGATTTTTCTAAGTTGATTTTTCACCCCACCACTTTACTGTAGTTGTTAATTATTTCTAATGGTGTTCCAATGGATTCTTTAGGGTTTTCTATATATAGGATCATGTCATCTGCAAACAGCGAGAGTTTCAGTTCTTTACTCCCTATTTGGATTCCTTTTATTCCTTTCTCTTGCCTAATTGCTCTGGCCAAAACCTCCAGTACTATGTTGAATAAGAGTGGTGAGAGTGGGCATCCTTGTCTTGTTCCTGTTCTCGGAGGTATGGTGTTCAGTTTTTCCCCATTGAGTATGATGTTGGCTGTGGGCTTGTCATATATGGCCTTTGTTATGTTGAGGTAATTTCCTTCTGTCCCCATTTTGTTGAGTTTGTATCATAAATGGCTGTTGGATCTTGTCAAATGTTTTCTCTGAGCCTACTGAGATGATCATGTGGTTTTTATTTCTCATTTTGTTAATGTGCTGTATCACGTTGATTGATTTGTGGATGTTGAACCATCCCTGTGTCTCTGGTATGAATCCCACTTGATCATGATGTATGATCTTTTTGATGTATTGCTGTATTTGGGTTGCCAATATTTTGTTGAGGATTTTTGCATCTATGTTCATCAGCGATATTGGCCTGTAGTTTGCCTTTTTTGTGTTGTCCTCGTCAGGCTTTGGTATCAGAATGATGTTGGCCTCGTAGAATGTATTAGGAAGCATTCATCTTCCCTAATTTTTTGGAATAGCATGAGAAGGATAGGTATTAAATCCTCTCTGAAAGTTTGGTAGAATTCCCCAGGGAAGCCGTCTGGTCCTGGGCTTTTATTCTTTGGGATGCTTTTGATGGCTGTTTCAATCTCTTTACTTGTGATTGGTCGATTCAGATTCTTTATTTCTTCTTGATTCAGCTTTGGGAGATTCTAAGAGTCTAAGAATTTATCCATTTCCTCTAGATTGTCCATTTTGTTGGCATATAGTTTTTCATAGTATTCTCTTATAATCTGTTGTATTTCTGTGGTATCCATTCTTATTCTTCCTCTTTCATTTCTAATTTTATTTATCTGAGCTTTCTTTCTTTTTTTCTTTGTAAGTCTGGCTAGGGGGTTGTCAATTTTATTTATTTTCTCAAAGAACCAGCTCTTTGTTTCCTTGATCCTTTCTACTGCCTTTTTTGTTTCAATAAGCATTTATTTCTGCTCTGATTTTTATTATTTCTCTCCTTCTACTTTGGGCTTTGTTCTTCTTTTTCTAATTCAATTAGGTGTAGTTTGGCATTGCTTATTTGGGATTTTTCTTGTTTGTTCAGGTAAGCCTGTACTGCAATGAATTTCCCTCTTAATATGGCTTTTGCTGCATCCCATGAGTTGCTATGGTATGTTTTCATTTTCATGTGTCTCCAGATATTTTTTAATTTCTCCTTTAATTTCTTCAATGATCCATTGCTTGTTCAATAACATGTTTAGTATCCACATCTTTGCCCCTTTCTCAGATTTTTTCTTGTAATTTCTAGCTTTACAGCATTGTGATCAGAAAAGATGCTTCTTGTTATTTCAATCTTCTTAAGTTTATTGAGGCTTGCCTTGTTTCCCAACATACGGTTTATTCTTGAGAATGTTGCATGCACACTTGAGAAGAATGTGTATTCTGCTGTTTTTGGATGGAGTGTTCTATATACGTCTATTAAGTCCAACTGGTCTAGCTTTTCATTTAATTCCACTTTTCCTTGTTGATTTTCTGTCTGGATGATCTATCCATTGATGTGAATGGAGTGTTGAGGTCCCCCACTATTATTGTGTTATTATTAATGTCTCTTTTAGGTTTGTTAATAGTTGCTTTATGTACTTTGGTGCTTCTGTGTTGGGTGCATGGATATTTATAAGTGTTACTTCTTCTTGATGGAGTGTCCTTTTGATCATTATATACTGTCCCTCTTTGTCTCTTTTTACCTGCCTTATCTTGAAGTCTACTTTGTCTGATTTAAGTATGGCAACACCTGCTTTCTTTTTTTTTTTTTTAAAGATTTTATTTTTTCCTTTTTCTCCCCAAAGCCCCCCGGTACATAGTTGTGTATTCTTCGTTGTGGGTTCTTCTAGTTGTGGCATGTGGGACGCTGCCTCAGCGTGGTCTGATGAGCAGTGCCATGTCCGCGCCCAGGATTCGAACTAACGAAACACTGGGCCACCTGCAGCGGAGCGCGCGAACTTAACCACTCGGCCACGGGGCCAGCCCAACACCTGCTTTCTTTTGTTTGCCATTAGCTTGGAGTATCATGTTCCATCCCTTCACTCTGAGCCTGTGTTTGTCATTGGAGCTGAGATGTGTTTCCCTGGAGACAGCATATTGTTGGGTCATGTTCTTTAATCCATCTCAACTCTGTGTCTTTTTATTGGAGAATTCAATCTATTCACATTTAGGGTGATTATTGATATATGACGGCTTACTGCTGCCATTTTATCACTCATTTTCTGGTTCTCCTGCAATTCCTTTGTTTCTCGTCCTGTGCATTTTGTTCTACCAATCGAGTTATGTCATTTTTTCTGTTGTGTTTCTTTGTTTTCTCCTTATATATTATTTGCGTCTCCATTCTGCTCTTTTTGTTTAGTGGTTACCCTGAGGTTTGTATTCAAAATCTCGTGGATAAGACAGTCTCTTTTCTGATGGCCTCTTATTTCTTTAGACTAAACTGATTCAGTCCCTTTCCTCTTCCCCTCCTAAGTTGTTTTTCTCACATCTTGTTCCATCTTACGAGTTTGTGGTTAAAATGACAAGATTATCTTTGTTTTTGGTGTTTTCCTTCCCTTTGTCTTTAATGCTATACTTGGGTATTTGCTAACCTGCTCTGATTCTATCTGCCTATTTATCTCCTTACTCCGTGCTTTGTAACTCCTTTCTACCCTGCCTTTTTTTTTTTTTTTTTTTTTTTCAGATACGAGGGCCTTCTTGAGGACTTCTTCTGTGTATGGGGCGGGGAGCGGTCTCGTGGCTACAAACTTCCTTATCTTATGTTTGTCTCAGAAAGTTTTTATTTCTCCATCATATCTGAAGGATATTTTCACTGGGTAAAATATTCTTGGCTGAAAGTTTTTGTGCTTCAAAGATTTGAATATGTCATTCTAGTCTCTCCTAGCTTGTAAGGCTTCTGCAGAGAAAACCACTGAAAGCCTGATAGGCGTTCCTTTGTAGGTTATTTTCTTCTGCCTTGCTGCCCTTAATATTCTTTCTTTGTCATTCACTTTTGCCAGTTTCACTACTATATGCCTTGTAGTAGGTTTTTGTACATTGACATATTTAGGAGCTCTGGTAGCCTCTTCCACATGGATTTCCATCTCCTTCCCTAGGTTTGGGAAGTTCTCTGCTATTATTTCTTTGAACAAGCTTTCTACTCCATTATCCTTCTCTTCGCCTTCTGTAATACCTATAATTCTTATGTTGCATTTCCAAGTTGCAACATAATTGCAATTAAATATTTCTCAGAGACTTTCTTCTTTTTAGTCTTTGTTCTCTCTCCTCCATCTGGAGCATTTCAACACGTCTGTCTTCGATTATGCTGATATGCTCCTCTATGGTGTCCACTTGAGCATTCAGGGAATCCATATTTTGTTTTATTTCTTCCATTGTGTCTTTTATCTCTAACATTTCTGATTGATTCTTTATAGTTTTGATCTCTCTTGTGAAGTAGCTTCTGAACTCGTTGAATTGTTTCTCTACATTCTCTTTTAACTCGTTGAGTTTTTTGATGGCTATTTTGAATTCTTTGTCACTTAGATTACATATTTCTGTGTCCTCAGGACTAATTTCTTGGTACTTGTCATTTTCTCTCTGGTCTGGAGCTCTAATAGAATGTTTGATATTGCTAGGAGTGCCTCTTTTTTCTCATTCTGGTGTTATTTGGTCGCAGTTATCACCTATTGCCGCTGGGTGGGGTCAAGAGCCACGTATTCTGAGGTCTCTGCCTTCAGCAGAGATCCCAGGGCCTGGAGCCACACTGTATGGGTGGGGGGAGGGGCACTTTCTCCTGAGTGCTCTCAAGTTTTCTCCCTCTGCTCTTGCTATCTGCTCTCCTGGGGATGTTGGCTTGATAAGGTCACCCCCCACCCCATGAAAGCTTTCACCCTGGGAGAGATCCTCCCTCTAGCTGCAAGGGCCCTCAGGGATCCTAGATGTTCCTGCAAACGAACATCCCCTGCCCTGTTCCTTCCCTCTTGGAGGCCTCCTGCGGTCCCAGATTGCAGTCTTTAGGGCAGTGAGCAACATTTTCTCTTACCCTGTTCCACCTCCTCTGAGGGGAGCTCCAGTCTCTCTGCCCTCCGTCGTATGGCTGTGTGGGTCTCTCCAATGTTTTTTGTGTTGTGTGTGGAGGTCCTCTGTTGGAGTATGACTGTCTTTTTCGTTGTATAGTGGAGGAGAGAGATTACTGGGAAAACTCACTCCACCATGATGCTGACATCACTCTGCCTTCTACTGGTTTTTTCGTTTCAGTTCATTTATTTCTGCTCTAATTTTTACTATTTCCCGCCTTCTGCTGACTTTGAGCTTTGTTCTTTTTCTAATTCTGTTAGGTACAGTTTAAGATTGCTTATTTGACTTTTTTTGTTTGTTAAGGTGGGCCTGTATTGCTATGAATTTCCCTCTTCGGACCACTTTTGCTGCATCCCATATGAGTTGGTATGGTGTATTTTCATTTGTCTCCATTTTTTAATTTCTCCTTTAATTTCTTCAATGATCCATTGTTTGTTCATTGGCATGTTGTTTAGTCTCCACATATTTGTTACTTTCCCTTTTTTTTGTAGCTGACTTCTAGTTTCATAGCATTATGGTTGGAAAAGGTGCTTGATATTTAAGTCTTCTTAAATTTATTGAGGCTCCCCTCGTTTCCCAATATACAGTCTATCATCCAGAACGTTCCATGTGCATTTGCAAACAATGTGCATTCTGCTGTTTCTGGATGAGTGTTCTATACATGAAGTCCATCTGGTCTAGTTGTTCATTTATTTCTGCTATTTCCTCATTGACTTTCTGTCTGGATGATCTATTGATGTAAGTGGGGGTGTCAAGGTCCCCTACTATTATTGTGCTGTTGTTACTATCTCCTTTTTAGGCTTGTTAATGGTTGCTTTATGTACTTTGGGGCTCCTGTGTTGGGTCCAAATATATTTGTAAGTGTTATGCCTGCTTGGTGGAGTGTCCCTTTTACCATTATATACTGCCCCTCTTTGTCTCTCATTAACTGTTTTATCTTGAAGTTTACTTTGGCTGATATAAGTAAGGCAACACCTATTTTCTTTTGTTTGCCCTTATCTTGGAGTATCGTCTTCCATCCCTTCACTCTGAGCCCGTGTTTGTCTTTAAAGCTGTGTTTCCTGGAGGCAGCATATTGTTGGGTCTTGTTTTTTTAATCCATCCAGCCACTCTTGTTTTTTTTTAATTGGAGAATTCAATCCATTTACATTTAGAGTGATTACTGATATACGAGGGCTTAATGCTGCCATTTTATCACTTCTTTTCTGGTTGTTCTATATTTCCCTTGTTTCTTGTCCCATATATTTCAGACAGCCAATTCAGTTTGGTAATCCCCATGATGGTTTTCTCATTTTTCTCTTTATCATTTGTGTCTCTCTTCTATTTGTTCAGTGGTTACCGTGGGTTTGTATAAAAAATCTTGTAGAGGAAATGGTAAATTTTCTGATAGCAGGGCTTGTTTCTTACTCTCTGTGTTTTATACTCTCTTCTGTAGGGAGAGAGGCTGGGCTCAGCTGGGGGGTTGATTAGCCTTGAGTCCCAGGCACACTAGACCTTGGGGGGGGGGGGGGTTGCTCCAGTGGTCTTGGCTGCCTCAGAAGGCAGCCCAAGAAAACATAATGCATTGTTTTATATGACTACATATTTATATACACAGTATTATGTACAATACTATTTTGTATATTTGAAAGTTGCTGAGTAGAGCTTAAAAGTTATCACCACAAGGAAAAAAACTTTTGTGACTACATGTGGCTATGGATATTAACTAAACCTACTGTGGTGATCACTTCACAATATATATGTATATGGAATCATTATGTTGTACACCTGAAACTAATATGTTATTTGTCAATTATACCTCAATAAAAATCTTTTAAAAGGTGGCGACCTGGGTCTGGGAGTCCTCTCTGCTCGCCCCTCACCACTGCTCCTCTCCCAGACTGTGAGGACAGCACAGCATGGGCACCCTCTGCACAACCTCCTTGGGAAAGCAGCCCCTCAGCACGAAGTCAGGCAGCAGGTGAGGAGGCAGACACAATGCAGCTGGAAGACACGACCATGGGAACCAGGAGCCCCAGGGAGGGACAGAGGGAAGAGCAGGAGCAAGGGGCTGGAAAGCACCAGAGAACTGTGAGTGCTCAGGAAATACCCTCAGGGACATCTTGGGCCTTCCCTGTGGGCTCCTGGATGACCTCCGGGGGAGGGTAGGCCACCTCAGCTGGCACTCCTGTGGGGATGGCCAGTCCTTCTTCACGGGCTGTGCTAGAGACCACGGGGACCTAGTGGCAGACCTTGTGCCTGTCCATGAGCAGCCATCAGCTTTGTCACCTGCAACCCAGCATGCTGGGCCACATGGTGCTATAGCCTCATGCAGTGGAATGCCCAGGTTAAGCAACTGTGGGGATGCAGGTGAAGTAGAGGAAGGGTTGTCTAGGGGGCTGGCAAAGGAGCTGTGCAGTGGACATAAAAGGAATATGTTGTATCAGCAACTGAGGACATGATGACACCACCCTCTCTTCCTAAGCTCCAAACAGAACAACCACTATACTCTGCATGTGCCCTGAGGGCAAGAGCTGGGACCCTGCTCTAAGAAGTCAGAGAGCATCTCAGTTCACATCCCAGAAGAGATGTCATTCAGGGTTTGACACTGGCACCCCAGCTCCTGGGACCCCCTCTCCTGCTGCCTCCACATCACATACAAAGTATCTGCCCCTATTCCAGCTCTCAGTGTCCGGATCAGCAGCCCCAACAGCCCAGGACACTCACATTCTTGGTACTGACACAGGCTACAGCGCGAATGAATCTTGCACACTATGCTCAGTAAAAGAAGCTAGTCACAGGTCCCTTACTGTGTGCCTCCACTTACACAAAATGTCCAGACCCAGAGAGACAGAAAGTATGTTAGTGGTCATCTAGGGGTGGGGAACTGGAGGTCAGGGGGAGTGACTGTCAATGGGTACAGGATTTCCTGTCGGAGTGATGAAAGTGTTCTGCAACTACACAGTGGTAAACTAGATAGCATAACACTGTGAATATAATAAAACCCACTAAAGTGTACACTTTTAGAGGTTAAAATGTTGAATTTTCCCACGTATACTGATTGATATGGAACAATCTCCAAAATATATTGTTCAGTCAAGTGTAAAATAGTGTGCCTAATATATTGCTATTTGTGTGTGGAGGAAAGTTCATTTATTTATATTCTTGTATAGGCCTTTTTGGAAGAAAATACAAAATACTGGTAACTGAGATCCCATTCAAGGCGCCTGGCAGTTAGAGAAAACGGGAGATTTAGGTTCCACTGTATAACTTTTTGTGCTATTTAAATGTTTCTATGTATATGTATTACTTGAAAATAAAAACATAAAGCATGCCCAAGTTAAAAGAAAAATGTTGCATTTCATGTTGAGTTTATTGCAATAAAAAAAAAGCTACCAACAAAATAATAAAAGAGGTCTAAGTTTTTGGGCCCCTCTGCAGCCCAAGAGAAAGCCTTAGGGGGTGTGGGGGGGCCAGCAACCTGTTTTAACAAGTCCTCGAGCTGATTCTGACACACGAGAAAGTCCAAGAACCACTCAAATGATCCAATGGTGCCCGAAGGCAGGACCAAGTGTGGGTCCCAAACCCCACCGAGGCCACCATCCCATTCCCAGGTGGAGATCACTGCCCGTGCACACCCCCTCCCCTAGGAAGCCCTCCCAGCTCCCAGGCCCAGCCAAGTGCAGCCAGCTGCTGAGCATCCCTACTGTTCTAGGAGGATATCCACATATCTGCAAGACACAGTGAGGGCTGAGGGCCTCCTGGTGAACCCCAGGGTATTTGCTCCCCAAGGATGGGCCCTGCTCTGGACCCTTTGGACTCCCATGCAGGCTGCAGGGCCAGTACAGTTCCTCTAGTCCTTTCTTCCCCGGATTGTAGCCAGGGGGCTGTCTCGACCCCAGCCCCTACCTGCTTTCGTGCTGGGACCCCAGGCCTACTCCTAAGTCCAGGGACATCCTCCCTCTGCCTTTTCAAAACCACCCCTGCATGGATGGTGGTAATGGCTGCACAACATGAGCACACTTAATGCCACTCAACTGCAGACTTACAAGTGGTTAAAGTAAGTCTTAGTGTATTTTACAACATGAAAAGAAAAAAATACTCCACTCCTCCAGGAGATGAAGGACAGAGGTGGGAGGTGTGCCCCCACCAAGCTGCTCAAGCTGAGGTGCCCTCTGCCTGCTTCAGTCCAGCCCTCAACATGTCACAGGCCAGACTGCACAATTGAGTCAGGAACCCATGACCCCAGCTCTCATCCTCTTTGCCTCTCCCCTCCCAGGACCACCCTTATCCACTTGAGGCTTTCCACTAATTTGTGTCCACTTCCAAACTGAACAGGGCATGCCTCTATCCAGCCAGCTTGGCGTCCACACCACCTACCAAGCAGAGATGTTTACCACCCACTTTTTAGTAGTCTCCCACTATGGGACCAGAGTTATGTTCCAGTGAGGTTGATTCTGGTCTGGCCCAGTCTGGGCCACAGGTGTAGTGCCTCTTGGGTGGAGGGACACCCTCCTGACACTGCACTCCTTTCCCATGCACAGCCAGCCAGGGAACACCTGTGTCACAGGCCAGCAGAGCAGTCCACCTACCCACACGTCCTCCTAGAAGGGGACAGACAGTGGCAGCAGAGTCCAGAGTAGGACCAACAGCCACATAATGGTGCTAGTGGCCACAGATCCAGACCCAGGTCCCATGTGCACATGGAGCCAACCAGCCTCTGCACAGAGGGGTGGGGATCACTGCTTTCACAATGTGGCCATCAGAACCTTCCTCCAAAAACAAAGAAAAGCCCCCAGAAAAGTCGAAAAAGGAAGGCCAGCCCTGGTGGCCTAGTGGTTAAGTTCAGTGCACTCAGCTTTGGCAGCCCAGGTTTGGTTCCCAGGCATGAACCTAAACCACTCTGTTAGCAGCCATGCTGTGGTGGTGGCCCAAAGTAAAAAAGAGAGGAAGACTAGCATGGATGTTAGCTCAGGGTGAATCTTCCTCAGCCAAAAAAAAAGCCAACACCTTCCAGCTACCCTTTCCCGAAGGGCTCGTTTTGGTCTCGCAGGACCTGCAGCAGAAGAGTTGAGAGCGGGTGACACAAGCCCTCCCTGAGCGTGAGTCAAATTCCAGCACTCTGCTCTGAGGACGCCATGGCTGTGATGTGGATATTGTCCAAGAGTCTGTCTTCGCCCTAAGTAACTCTAAAAGGGGAACTGCAGGGTAGCTTGCCTGAGCTGGAATGCCAGGTTAAGGCCACACTAACAGCAGACCAGACGGGCAGCCCTTCCTAAAGAAATGGATGCAGAATGGGCATGTCCCTCACCCCCATTGGAGCCTACTGTGTCTGCACTGAAGGGCAGAGCTCGGCAGCTCAGACTCAGAAAGGACATGAGCAGACAGCCCTGCAGACAGCTGTGCACACCTGGCTCCAGTCAGTGTGTGTATAGTAGGGTCAGATGACAAAACTCAAAGGGGAATCCAACAGTAAGCCACAATTTCTGAGAGGGTGCTGCTGTGTCAGCACCTCCCGTGGGAGGGCCATGGTGACGTCTCTTGAGCACAGAGGGACAGCAGAGACCTCACTGCAGCAGTCAGGAGGCAGTCTGTCAGATTTATTTATTCCTACTCAACATAACCCCAGAACACAGGAGCAACTCTGTACATCTCTAGAAACTCACAGCTAGCTCCAAAACAATAGAAATCTTAAACTACAAAAGATGAGTTGTATCAGCAAATATAAAGGGTAACTTTAAGCCGTGTCATTCGTTTATCAGACTATTTACAGTGCGCAGGCGTGGGTTCAGATCTCGCCAGCCTCCTTCTCCTCCGACCTCCGAGAAGCAGTCTTCCCGTTGGAGCTCTCGAGCTTCCAGTCCGGGGCCCCCCGCTCGCTCCGTCCGTGCTCCCAGGACTCCTCCCTCGATGCCCGCTCTCTGGAGAATCTGGGAAAGGGGAACCAGAGGCTCAGTAGAGGCTGGCGCTCCCCCTGGCTGGCTCCTCAGGCACCAACAACTTGGACCCTCAATGCCAGGTCAGGGAAGGCCAAGACCCATCATACCTGGGGGGAACCCACAGCAGGCAAAAGGGCAGCCAGGCCTGCTGTCTCATGCCCATCTCACTGTATAGGTACCGTTAGGCAGCCACTACAAAGTGACATTTGCAAAGATTTCTAATAACAGGAAAAGCTTTCGCTATAATGTAAATGGAGCAAAGGAAAATACAATAAAAGTACACATATAAAATATAATCCATTATATAAAATAATATAGGAAAAAAGACTAAAATCAAGCATACCAAAGTGCTAACAGTGGTTGTCCCTGAAGGTGACCATGAGCGGTGTTTTTTGGTCTTTCCTTAAAAATAAACAAACCAAAAAAACCCCACAACAGAGGTAAGCAGGCCTGGTCAGGACACAAGTCTCAGGGGCTCTGTGTATGCCAGTGACGGTGAGTATGCAGCCCCTGAACACAGCAGGCCACCTGGCAGGGGCCACGCCCATGTCTGACCATCAGCACAGCCTCTCAACTGTCCCAGCCCTAAGTCCATCTGCTCTCAGCTTAGGGCTCCCACTCACAACTCCTCCAGCCCCAACACTCAGTCCTCCAGGTGCCCAGCCAGGCTCCTGAGCAAAGCCCAGCCCCATCCCTACCAGGTACAGCCAACAGGCCCTGATGACAGACCCCCAGTGGACCCTGGGAACACAAAGAGAAGGGGCTCACTCCTGGTTGCAGCTACCGAAGGAGTCAGAGTAGTTACTTGTATTTCGCACTCCGGTCCCTAGAAGCCCGGCGGTGGCCCCGGCTGTGGCTCCGGGAACGGCTGCGGTGGCGCCGGTGTCTGTCTCGGGACCGGGACCGGGAAGACTTTCGGCGCTCTCTGGAGGTAGATCTTGACCGCCTCCGACGCCGGTCCCGGGAGCGCGACCTGCAGCACACAACCAGAAGGCTCTGTAGGTGGTGATGGCCTCACCCAATGCCCCTCCTCTCGCCACAGGTTCTGCTTGATGCTTTACTGATATCTCCCCTTTCCTCCCACAAATTTACAACTGGGGTTTCACAAGAATCCCATCAATTAACCTCTGGTCAAAAAAAATTATGGCCAGACCTTTTCCACCGATACTTTCTGAAAGCATCTTGCCAGGAACCTCCTGGCCGCCCTGCAGGCCTCTGCCGGACCCTCCAACTCTCAGTGACAGTGGATCCCTCTGCTGTGTTAAGCCCCAACCAACTCAATGACAGATGGGGCTCAAGCCTTGCCCATGCCCCACCCTTCACTAGCCAGCCCTGCCTACCAGATACTAATCATGAAGTTACAGAAGTTATATGAGAAAAACGCACGTGGAAAAGAACACTTGGCTGAGAACACTGGAATGGATTTGGAAACCTACCTCCTGCGATCTCTGGTTCTTGATCCAGACCTAAAATGGAAAAAAATATTAACAATTTCCCAAAAACAGATCCGCCTGAGGGAAGGTGCCCCAAGCCCACAGGGTGGAGAAGGGTCAACTTGCCACAGACCTGTTACTTTCTAGCTGCTCACTCGTTCTCAGGCCTGTAGCACCAAGTCTCAATGCTCATGGGATGAGACCCACCCCCAACCCCCAGCCCCGAGCTGCTATGTGGCAGAAGGAAGAAACCAGCACCCAGGGGTCAGAAGCTGCACCAAGTTCAACAAGTGGCTTTGCCAAATCTGTACAGTAGACACTAGCAAAACCACGCAGACAGTCATGCAACAGACACAGGGCTGGGCAGAATCCGAAGTCACCAAAAGACACTGAAGTTAATGCAAAGCCTCAAGTTTCCACCACAGGTTCGCTGCCAGGTGAGGGTCACACGGGCTCACTGGGAAATAAGCTACAACCAGCAATCCAAGATGAGCTTTACGATGAGGTCTCATTTACACCTGCTCTACAGCAGAAATTTACAAGATTGCCACCATGTGCTAAGCAGGAAGTGACAAAAGATGCTCACACACCATGTGGCTAGAGGATAATCTGACAAAGCCTCTTGGAAAGCAATTTTTGCAACACCTACCAATATTACTATACTAAGTTCCTTTGTCCCAGAAATTCCAGTGCATTTTACAAAACACTCAAACATATACAAGGATGACCACTAGAGTCCTTGTTCAAAATAGTTTTATAAAAACTTAGTCATCAAAAATTAAAATTAAAAAGGATAGGCAAGAAGACCAAAGACAAACAAGTGGGACTACATCAAACTAAAAAGCTTCTGCACAGCAAAGGAAACCCAGGAAGAGGAGAAAATATTTGGAAGTCTCTCAGGGATCTCAAACCAAATATGGCCAGAGCCAAATTCTACTCCCCACATCCTCCTCACCCCACTACACTGCTCCCAGTCGTTCCAGCTCTGTAAGTGGCCATTCCAGGCCAGAAACTGTGAGGCCAGCTCCAGTCTCCCTTTGCAAGCCTCACATCCATCTACCAGCAAATGCTATCAGTTCTACCCCCAGAACACACCCAGACCGGTCCAGCCCTCAGCTGGTTCAAACTGCCACCTCCCTCTTCCGGACTCTCCCCCAGCCCCTCACTGTTCTCACTGCCTCCATCCCTACCACCTACTCTCGTTCTCAACAGGGCAAGAGGTCCCGCCCCTCCTCCACTGGCCCCAAGGCCATTCTGTGGGGGATCTCACCCACAGCAGGGCACGGCAGTGTGACAGAGCATGCTCCAGCTCCAGAGAATCTCAGCTCCTGCCTGTCCTGTTGGTGAAGGGCTGCACCCACAGGAGGCAGGGTGCAGCGAGGCCTTCTCCCTCTTCTTCTTCTTCAGCCCTTGGGGGATGTGTACCTCTCCAGGTTAGAACCTGGTCTTCTCCACAGCTGCTTGTGCAGCATGGGATGGCCCTGTTCCTTGTTGCACAACTGTGCACACACAGGCCCTCCTGGGCCAGCCAAGACCTCATTCAACTGAACAAACTGCATGTCTGTCGTTTCTGTTAACGGCCAGGTAGGGACTTGGCGGACCTCAACTGTCACGAGCAACACTGCAGTGAATGGAGAAGGGGTCTCCTCGGGCAGGGCACGGCCAGGGGCTCACCTCCTGCTCAGCCGCTCCTCCCGCTCCCTCTCCTCTCTCCTCCTCAGTCGATCCTGATTTCTCTTCTCCTGCTTTTCAGCCACAGTTTTCTAAATAAATGAAAAATTGCAAAATGAGAGAAGAGCAAGTTGCACAAACTAGAGTGTGAACGTTGTTTAACAAAGCACCTTTATACAACCTCAGCACTGGGAATTTAAAAATCTAAGAGAAACTCTTACAAAACAGGAACAGTCATTTTTAAAACCTCTTAAACAATGGAAAACACATGAAAAAATTGCTTTATCATTACATTCTATCAATTCAGTGACAAACTGCATATTCTAAGAGGAGCTGTACTACTAAGTCACAGGAAATTTATCACATTGCTTCAAATCAATCCAGAAAGTTAGTTTTTTACCCAAAGGAGACTCCACGAAGTTTACGGTAAAAGAGAACACACGTGTCTGACCAAACACACCTTGCTGCCAGTAGCCAAGCTCCTGAGGTCAAGGAGCAGCCTGTCCTCAGGGCGCTGCACTGGCTTTAGCCCTGGCCTCACGGAAGACAGCAGGCCGGGGGAGGTGGGCCATGAACCCACCACAGCTGGCTTTCAACACCAAGCTCAACCCTTGACTCATTGGGCTTGGTTGTGAAACAACGGAAAAGAAAATGCAACAGGCAGAGGCGGCCTTGAGAAACTTCACAACTGGACCACTATCCACCCAGCTCAGTTGAGAGCACCAGGTCCAATCTGGGACCACATCAAAGCACTAGGTCCACACGCTCCACCCCTAATATCAACCACAGCCTTTCAGTGTCCTCATCTCTCTGCCAAGTGAAATGAAGCCCTGAGGGGAAGTCAGTAAGAGTAGTGAGCCAAAAGGGCACCAGTCTTCTCATGTCCACAAAGGTGTGAAAGATGATCTTAAACCTCAGTGCGAACTGGAACCAGGCCCTCAGGATAAGAGAGCACAGCAAGAACTGGGAGAGGCCAACTCTCCGCTGCAAAGCACTCGCAAGGTGTGAGAGCCTTCCCACCTGACACCTCCAGCCTGACCCCTCGGACTTTACTTGTCCTGTGCCGGGAGCAGGCACAGGAGGATGGGCGAGTTAGGTTAAGGGTGCAAGTTTCAGCACCTCAGCACCATGCAGACTCTTCCTACAGCAGATATGACCAAGAACATGTCTGGCATCACTCCTTTCCAAACCCTCCCTACTCTCTAAAAAACTATCCTCCCACACCTGCTTGCTTTCACCATCCTGGGTCTACCTTGGTGCGTGACCTTCAAGTGTGAACACCTCTGGGACACCGTGAGTGAAGCCACCTCTGATTAGGGCACAGAACTCCCATCCTTCTTATCGTTATGAGGTGAACTTTCAAATACGTTTTCTGTTAAAGAGCTATTTATCAAAACCTATGTTTGTGTTGTTTTCGTCAACTATATACTCATAACCGCAATGATAAAACATGTTTTCTAGATCAAGTTCTTAAGGTTTCAGGGAAAGAAATTTCAATATATTCACGTTTGTGATGCAGAGATACACGTTAAGAAAAAAATAAAAGGCTTTTAGGTATAGGACAAAATTATGGGGTGATATGTAATGGGAATACAATTTAAAAGAGAAATGGGAATGTGACATTTCCAACTACTAAGGAGTATATTTTTAATGAGGATGGTAGTGGACACCACCAAGTCACTATTACATTCTACTGGCTACCTACGAAATATTTTTACATCTTTCTCTTTTTTCTGAGTAACATTTGCTCTGAGCTAACGTGTTGCCAATCTTCCCCTTTGTGTATAAATATTTTTACATCTTTCATACCTACAAACATATATGAAAAACACTCCAACTTAAAAATGTATGACAAAGTGTATCAGGTTTCAAAATTCTACTAGGAATGCAGGAACAAAATGTTTCAATACCAGTGGTTGAGAATATCCTCATTGCCACCCCAGCTCCCTCTCCTAGTGCCAAGTTCATACATCACCTACTGGGGACCCCGCTCCTCTGCCACCTGCTACTCCTTCCTGGGGGCAAAGAGGGTTCTTGGCCTTGATTATCATCCAATACCGCATGCCTGTTCTTCCACAAGACTCTAGGTGTCTGGAGGGAAGGCCTGCATATTACCCAACGTCCCACCCTAGCAGTCCCAGTATGCAGCAGCAAGACCCCATCAGTTTGAAGAACGACAAATCAAAGTATCCAAGACATGATCACCTTCCATTCTCAGCTTTCCGTACCCAAGATGACAAATGTTTTAGAGCCTAATCCAGAAAAACAAGGCGGCTTGAGGAAGGGACAGAGGTGGCCAAGGTGGGAGGAGGGCTATCAGAAAAATCCCATCACTTTTTCAACCTTCTGAAGAGGCTGAAAAGCAAGGGTCAGGATGTGAGACCTGTCCAGCCTAACCACTCTCTACACATCTGCCGCTCTGTCCACGGAGAAAACTGGAGACAACTGGCTCTTTCCCATCTCCAAACAGCAGTCACTCTAGAGATACTTAAGAACTGTCTGTATCCCGGGGCTGGATTCAGCCATTTTCTTCTGTGAACAAGGTGGTACAGACTAAATAAGTATCCAAGGTCCCTTTGGATTCAGAGAGCTTAGATCTCTTGTGTGAACGAAGTGATGAAATCTCAGTATTTCACTATAAAAACTCAAGGCATGTTCTTAGAGAGGATTAAAACACAAGGTTTTCCAGAAATAAAGAAATGTAAAGATGATCACAAGACTTCTCATTTCAGGTTTCTCCAGAAACGCAATACATTAACGTACCCTCAACTGATCAAGCTTCTCGCGGATCTGAATGAACCCTAAGTGTAACTTGCCCCCGAAGTGGTCTGCAAGACGACGGTCATTGTCATGGAGGCCCAGGTAGGCTGAGCAGACCTCACACACACGCAGCTTCTGCTGTTGAAAACTGGACGCGGGCATGGAGTTTCTGTATTCTTCCTGGAGAAGAGAAGAGAGTGCTGAAAGTGAGGTATACAGAACTGCCATCAAATACTCAACCCCGCAAAAGGAAGTATCTGAAGGGACTATAGAGGTTACTTTTAAATAAATAAAAACTAGACGGTTTTCAAAGCTTCAGGCATTTGTAGCCAATTCAATTTAAAATCAACTAACAGTCACGGTTTCAAAGCCACAGGGAGCATTCAAAACCCTCGGATGAGCAGGATGTTGTCTGTTCCCAGAGGCCAGCAGGGAAGGCAGGTCTCCACTACGCATGGTAGAGAGCTCTGTGAGGACCAGAGAAGCAAGAAGGGAGAATCTTCAACGTGGGCCTT
The DNA here is from genome assembly GCF_037783145.1 of Equus przewalskii. NCBI lineage: Eukaryota > Metazoa > Chordata > Mammalia > Perissodactyla > Equidae > Equus > Equus przewalskii. The sequence goes on along the minus strand of NC_091842.1, from coordinate 42,544,187 downwards.
CAAAAAGCAAAACTAAACCAAATAAACAAGCAAAACACACAAGAGTCATCCACAGAAATTGTGTCCCAACGTCCAGGAAATTGTCTCCCAATGCAGCCCCAAAAGTTAAAATTTGGATGGACAAATAGATTAGACACTATCTTCAAAGGAGAAAGTTTGCACAACAGAAGAGAACAAAATACACTCCCTCCTGCAGCCTCTATGTCCGAGTCCATCACAAGAACTCACTCACTCAGCCTCAAGGCAAATACATGAAATACAAAGGAAAATAGCAGGACGTGGTTAACTGCTGTTTGTGCTCAAGTTAAGAATGCTCCCTCAAAGCCCAGGTTTAAGAAGTGCATTCCAGAGGCAGCCCTGACAACCCAGTGGTTAACGTTCTGTGCTCACCACTTGGGCAGCCTGGGTTCACTTTCCAGTCATGGAACCACACCACCCATCTGTCAGCTGCTATGCTGTGGCAGCGGCTCACATAGAAGAATTAGAACAACTGGCAACTAGAATATACAACCACGTACTGGGGATTTGGAGAGGAAAAAAAGGAACACATTTCAGTAGTCATTTATCCTTACTTAAAGGGAGACCTGAACGTAAGTAAGGTTCCATTAACTCAAACATTCAAAACGTTCCCTAGAAAATGCAAATTAAAATAAGATACCACGTCATTCACTCAACTGGCAAAGATACAGAAAAACAGGCACTCTCACACTGCTGGTAGAAGCCTACGGTTGGTCCAACTAAGGTGGAGTGTAATTTAGCAATCGAACTGTGAAAGCGGGACATGTATGCACCGTTACCAGAAACACTCCTTCCAGGGACATATCCCAGAAAACTCTCCCACATGCACCAGCAGACAGGTGCACGGACACTCGCTGTAGAGCTCTCTGTAAGGATGAGAAACCACCAACAACCTAGAAAACCACCAATGAATGGTCATGTGTTCATCAGATGGAATCCCGCAGCAATGAATTGACTGAGAAGATCTAGATGTAGCAACACGGAGGGATCTCAACACAACACTGAGTGAACAATGGAAGTGGAGAGCAGACACGTACAGGACGGCAGAATTTATGGAGGATTCTTCAACTGCACAGAGTACACCACACACACACACACCCTCTCTCTCTTCTCTTATGGGTACACATGTGTAATAAAGTGAGAGGACAAGACCGAAGATTATGTTGAACGCACACGTATGCCTGCCTCTGGGAAGGGAGATAACTGGGACTAGCGAGGGGAACTTAAATTTCCATTATAATGTGCTACATCTTTTATTAAAAGAGAAAAGGGGGCCAGCCCAGTGGTGTAGTGGTTAAGTTCACGTGCCCCACATCAGCAGCCTGGAGTTTGCCAGTTCAGATCCTAGGCATGGACCTACACACCGCTCATCAAGCCACGCTGTGGCAGCGTGCCACATACAAAATAGAGGGAGACTGGCACAGATGTTAGCTCAAAGGCAATCTTGTTCATCAAAACAAACAAAAACAAAAAAAAAAAACCCTAAGCAAAAATGATAAATGTGGTGGGTATACAGGTATTTGTGATATTATTCTGTCCCTTTCTATATTTTGAAACTTTGAATGCCACTCTCTAATATCTTTCAAAATAAATTCTAGTTACGCTCAGTGAAAAAAAGCCAATCCCCTAAGGTTACATACTGTATTATTCCATTTATATAACATTCTCCAAATGACCAAAACATAAAAATGGAGGACAAGTTAGGGGTTGTCAGGGTCAGAGAAGTGGGTGTGGCTATAAGAGGGCAACAGGAAGGATTCTGAGCTGATGGATGCTCTGTCTTGACTGTAGCAACATCAATATCCTTTCTGTGCTACTGAGCTGTAGTTTTACGAGATGCTAGCACTGGGGGAAACTGGATAAAGGGTACACAAGGTCTCTCTGTATTGTTTCTTAAGACTACTCAACACTTGCCTGCTACTGAGAAGAGAAAGGCCCCCAAGATACCACACCACCACAGAGACCAGCACTGCCGAGGCCTCCTCCACACCATCTCATCTTGCCTGGTGGTTTAAGGAAGTGAAGTGATGCTGGCTCTTGGGGGTACTCACAGTGATGGGGACAAAAGACAGTGGCTGGGATGAGGATGCTAGGAGGCCTGAGCATGAACAGCCATGTGTCTCATATCTTGCTCCTGTCTTGGCTGTCTGCAGACATCCATGTGGTAAACCCCATTTTAGCCAATGTACAAATCTCTGAGCCATCCAAGGGGTTTCTGGTGTCTGCTCTGCTCTTCAAAGCAGGAAGGGCTGGGCCTCAGGGTGTGCTAAGAGGCCGCACAGCTTCCCCCAACTCTGGCCTTTCTGGGGCGCTGTCAGCATCCCAGGAAGGCTGACTCTGTTCTACATGTAAACACAAGTTTCCCATTAAAGTAGACTAGGTTTAGATCTGGGGTAAGGATTTATATATAGGACTTATACAGGGATTTGTATCTTGTGCAAAATGCAGGATTTAAATACCCTATTTTCCAATAATGGAACTACCCTATAAACCAGGGAACCTGTGTGGAACTTTACCAAGTCATGCCACCATGGTAATGCCACTCAAGGTATGTGATTCACAAACGTCACCTGCAACTGTCACATTCAAGACCCCATTTGTCTTTTAGTGTGGTCACATCTAAAATATCAGATTTGTATTGTGAATTCTTTTCTCTTCTCTCTCATTTATGTTCAAGAATGGATTACACTGTCTACAAATGTCACCGAGGAGGGTGTTAGTCTGCCAGGGGCAAGCAGCACTATCTCAGCCCCAGACAAACGCACTGACCTCAACTCCGGCCCACACTGGCCCATGGAAAGCAGTCCAGACAGCCCCACCCTGATACCCTATGGCTGTCTCTTTACTTGTCTCTGCCTCCCTGGGCACTGCGCTGACACCCACAGCTGCTGGCACTATTATGCATTCACTCAGTCACTACTGAGCTCCTACCACATGTGAGACACTACACTCAGCCAGGAGTCCAGTGATGACCCAAACCAGACCTGCCCCAGGGTCTCCTCAGCTCCACCTGGCCTCTCTGCCCCTGCCATTCTGATAACCTTCTCAGTCTGTGGGTCTCAGCAAAGGGGCCTGCCGGGGTCACCCTACCCTACCTGGAAAGCCCCTGCAACCCAAAGTCCCTCTCACACTCAGACTCCATTTCTTTTGAGCACCAATCCTCATCTGAATCAATCTCATACATCTGTTCACATTCCCTTCTGTCTGCACCCTCCCCACTCCAGTGCCCTCTCCATGAGAGGAGGGCCTCTGCCGGCTGGCTCACAACAAGCAGTGCCTGGCACACAGGTAGAGCTTAGAGAGCATTTACTAAAGCAACACGCCAATCACTGTCTCCCTCTGCCTCTACAATTTCCAACACTCTGAAAGCCTACATGAGCCATCTCCAATTCCAGTGGTGCAGATTTGAGAACCTGAGGGTCTCTGACGAACATACTAATCTAGGAAGAAAACAACTGTCCTTGACTCAGTTTCTCCACCACACTACCAGTGTGTCCTGGTTTGGCACCCCAGCCGACACCACTTGGATGCTACCCCCAATCCACACAGGTTCTCTCTACCAAACAACACCCAGCTTTCATTCTTTACAGCAACCTGCACACAATTCCAGCTCAGTCATACACGCTGAACAACCACCAGTGCCCACCAACGCCCTCTGACAGGATGTGCTCACTAACAACTCCACTGCCTCTTCACTACCCAGGACTGCGCTCTACACATGGGAATTATGCTCAGACCTGGCAAGTGACTGGTCTGAGGTCACCCGGGGGTCAAGGGGTCAGAGCAAAGATACAAACCCAAGTGTGCACTGACTCTAAAAATCCTGTGATCCTGTCAACATACACCCAATTCCCAACTCCTTCCCAATATTCAAAATAGGGAGGACGGCTTAATTTTAGCTCAAATGGTCAACTCTCTGGAGTTACGAAGTTTCCCCTTACTCTAAGATTATTTTTCTCACCAACCTCAGCTTCTTTCTTCTTTGCACGGACTTTCTCCACTTCCATAAGAATCTTCTGGGATTCGTCCACATTCCCTTCGGCTCCTAGCTGCTCGGCTTTAGCAAGAAGTTTCCCTATTTCTTCATTCAACTCATGTACTTTTTCTGCCTGAGAGGAGACAGAAATAATCAGGTAAGCAGTCATCTAAAAACCGAACACTGGGGCCAGCCCAGTGGTGCAGCAGTTAAGTTCGGACCTTCCGCTTAGGCAGCCCGGGGTTCACCGGTTCAGATCCTGGCCACGGACCTAGACACCACTCATCAAGCCATGCTGTGGCAGGCGTCCCACATATAAAATATGGGAAGATGGGCACAGATGTTACCTCAGGGCCTATCTTCCTCAAAAAAAAAAAAAAAAAAACCCACAAAAACACGAAAAAAAAACACCAAAGATTTTAACGAAAAGAAAATGAGTATTTCTCTTGCTGCATTTCTGGTCTGCTCAGTGAAAAAAACTGAACAGCCCAAGATTCTGGCTGGATCACATGTGAACTGTAATAATTATGACATCCTTATTGCCACCGAGACTCTGACCATAAAGTAAACCTGTTCACTGCTCTCCAATAAAAACAGCAGCATCTGTCACCTCCAACACGGTCACAAGGATCATTTGGTCATTTTCTAGGCTGTCTTTTTTTAGGTCCTCTCTCAGTTCAATCTTCTGGGTAGGGGTAATGAAATGTCTAGGTTTAAATGCATAAATTTATACTGTAAGCACAATGCCTAATTATTGGGATTTACTTTCAGAAATAAAACAGGCCCTTTGGTCCAGTTCATATATCCTAAGAAATGCTTTGACAAAACTAAAAGGAGAAAACAATGAAGAGACTTAGCTCCACCAGAGGGGGCACAGAAGAGTAATGCAGCTGACACTCAGGCCAGGTCACAGATCGACCTTCTTCATTCCATGGTGTGAATGCACCACAGTTTAACTCTTTCCCTAATTTTTCCCATTTCCTGTTTTTTGTGGGGAGGTCAAAAAAACATGTATGGTGGGAGGAGGGACAGAGGCAGTACCTCCTGGGGGCTGAGAGCGGGCTGACAGCCTTCCCTGGTTCCTGGGAACACCCAAGGTCGCACGTACTGCCCACCCAGAGATACACAAGCAGGGCTGATGGTGACCTATTAGCCCATCAGTGGCCCAGTTTTTACAAGCCAGTAAACTGTACCAAAAACCTGAGGTGAAAGGCTCCGAGGCGTACCTTCGCAGAAACTTCTGCACTGATCTCCTCCTGTGTCTCCGCCAGCCGCTTCTTGGCAAGCTCAGTTCTCCGATCACACTCAGCGATGAAAGACTCCAAGTGATCCATCGCCTAGCTCAGGAGAAACAGAGCGCTATGATCAATCACATGTATGGTCTCGGAACCCATTTGTTCGATAGGAAATACACTCCTGGGTTGGTTTCTTAAAGCCTGTAGGTTCAGTGGGAAGATCTTAAACTACACTACAGCCAACACATCCATAATCACATTAAATCAAGGGGCTTTGTTAAACCAAATGATCGTTCAGAAGCATGGTCGTCTCTTCTGATTTATTTATTTCCAAAATTTGTAAAAGGACCCCCATCCCTCAATAACATTTCCAAGACAATTTTGAGGAAAATTAAAACACTTGGCCATAATGAATAGTGTTCTGAGACTAGTGTTGGAGCCCTCTTCTGGTGAGTGGTGGGAGGTGCAGATGATGTACTCACTGGTCTTTGTGAGCCACGTAAATATTATTCCCTCAGTGCTGAGGGTAGAGTTCCCCCTTCCACCTCAAAACAAAACAATAGAAAAAGATTACTGAGAGCTGTGAATACGTTCAGTTATTGCCTACTGTCTAAAGTAGCAGGAAAACTGGTTACTACTTACCCAAAGAGATAAAAAAAAATAAACGCTAGAAATCTAACTGCTTACTCTGAAAAGAATTGGTGGGAAACAATACAATACAAATTAACAAGCTGTCACATATGCTAAGCAGTTAACTTGCCATAACTAGTCAAAGGCCCCAGCATCACTTCACATAAACATACAAACAAGACATCACTTTTCCAACTGTCAGGCTATGATCAGCACCCAGGAGTCAGCTTGCCAATGCTGGCATCATGTTAAGTATGACACCAAGTGAGGTTGGCAGTGGAGGACGTCGGTAGACAGTATGATCTATCACAAAAAATAGAGAAAAGAAAACTTTGGGTGGAGATGATAATAAGGCAGGTGAAAGTTATGCCAACAGACCAAGTGGTGATTATCCATGCCCACTGCCCACCCCACCCCAAAGATGGCCAGGAGAGGAGTCAGCTATTAGGAAAGCGTGACACCGGAACGGACAGCAGGGATACTGGAGAGGGTTATGGTCACCTGCAGAAATCTGAAACACTCTTTTCAAATAAATGCACGTTTGGGAGTAGGGCAAGACAGGGAAGAGGCTCTGTGATGGTGCCAAGTCCGCCAGGACGCTGGAGAAAGGCTGAAGCATCATCCTCCACTGAAGCCAAGTCTCAGATTTCACTCCACAATTTTGGAACTCAGGACTTTTCCATCGTTGGTCATCCAGATATTCTCTGACAAACACTTCACTGTGTTCAAATCGAACAATCAGGAACGACAATGACTGGCATGCCTGCACACACGTACTTCCTGGAAAGATTACAGGTGACCAGCTCTGCTGACAGGGTCAGGACTTGCCAGGATGGAACAGCTCCTAACAGACCAGCCTGAGATGCCCAAGTTCACCCAGACACAGGCACTGAGACTTTGTGTGGACTCTACTGTATACCCAAACAGAGCGCTCTCACAGCTGAGGCAGACCCAGAGACCCACTCATCAGGCTCGGGTGGGAAGCAGACACCTGACAACCCTGCCAGTACCTTTACCAATCAAAGCAAGTGCCTGCATCTTAAGCAGAATCCAAACTGGCTATGGACTCAAACACCTGATAAGCTAAAAGCTAAATGGTAAACTTCACCACACAGAAGCAGCAGACCGTAGAGATGTCTTTCAACTGCCACACTCTTTAAAGGATGGCTCTCTGTCCTACCGCCCCTTCCTCTTCAATGTGCTTCTCAATTTCGGGTTGGTTCCTAAATCAAAGAGCAGGTTTAAATGATCAAAAAAAAGATAATCAAGCCTAAAAGTTGTCCTAATCACAACCTACCACTTACTAGAAAGTCATCCAACTTCTGTAACTCAAGGGTGCTGTGATGCACCACGAACCACCAAGGGTCCCTGCACACAGCGCTGACACACAGGTCTCATCGCACACGCAGGACTACGTGGCGCCGCTTCCAACTCTGCCCAGCAGCAGTAACACCGAACGGCAATCAGTGAGCTGAGACAAGCCCTCGCTCTGAGCAGAACAGTCACAGCAAACGTGCGCCCCTGTGCTATGCTGCGTGTCCACATATGCCTCAAAATAGCTGCAGAGGCACTCTTAAGGTCTCCATCTCCCAGATGAAGAAACTGAGGCATAGTTTCCAAACTACTAAGGGGTGGTAGGAGGATCAGGTTGAGGATGCGAGGACCCGTGGTTTGGCTCCAAAGTCCCTATTCTCATCCTCACACTCTGAGGCGATTATCACCAGCCCCGTTTACAGATGCAGAGAAAAGGGTGGAACAACTTGCCCAAGGCCACATAGGGACTCTAACTCAGATACCTGACTTCGAACAATCTGACTACTACACTGTACATCTGTAAGACACAAAAACGAGGGATACTCAGAACCTCTCTCATCTGGTATACTAAAGACAGTTCAGAAATTAGTTCACACGGTGTGTTGTTCAGGAAACACAAAACAAGACAATTTAGGGAAAAGGTTAGCCGTATCTTCACTGAATTAAAGAGAAACAAATTCTTTACACTTTCAACACGTGAACAATAAAGAAACATACTGCTCCATAACTTTTCTCTAAGTTAAATTAATGAAGTAATACTGCTGTTTGCTGGTATTCAAGTTCAGAAACTTGCAATACATTTATATAGATTACCTAACAGCAAACATTACACACCCTTTCCTAGGGAATTTCTGGGTAAAACACTCTCAAGAAACCAAGCCTGGGCCTGGCGGTCAGGTTGAGGTTGTGTTAGGCCAGAAGGAACCAAGATGAGGATGGGGAGGCACCCTCTCCCAGATCAAACACATGTGTTTTGGGTGGATCCCAGGTAGAAGAGTGGCAGAGGTCCCACTCATCAAGCTCCAGCTGAGGGTCTAGGCAGAGAAAACCTACACAAGGAAGTACACACCTTTACAACAACCCTGTCAGACTCACGAATAAACAGCGTGTTAGACCCCTCTGACTGGCAAAGACCCAAAAGTTTGGTAATTTAATTACGGAAGATGAGAAAATGGGAACTCTCATATAAGGCCAGTGTGGAGTGTTCTCTATGGAATATCTATCCAAATGAGCAATGCACACACCTCTGTGATCCAACAGTTCCACTACTGGGAACCTTTCCTAGATACACTCCATGTGCCCATGTGTGATGCAGCACCATGACCACCAACAGGGGACTGGTCCTATAAAACACATACTCATCCTTCGGAATATTATACAGACACAAAAAGGAATAAGGGAACTCATAGGAAAAGTTAAACAAAAACAGCGGGAGGCGGGTGTAGACTAAGTATACAGTAGACTACTATTTGCGTTAAAAAAGGGAATACAGGGGCCGGCTGGTGGCACAGTGGGTTAAGTTCACGGGCTCTGCTTCAGCGGCCCACAGTTCAGTTTCGGATCCCAGGCGCAGACCTAGCAGCGCTCATCAAGTCATGCTATGGCAGCATCCCACATAAAACAGAGAAAGATTAGCAACAGATATTAGCTCACGGTCAATCTTCCTCACAAAAAAAAAAAACTTACAGGGAGTGGCCCTGTAGCATAGTGGTTAAGTTCAGCACACTGTGCTTTGGCGGCCCTGGATTGCAAGTTCAGATCCCAGGCACTGACCTACACCACCTGTCAGCCATGCTGTGGCAGTGACCCACATATAAAATAGAAGAAGACTGGCACAGATGTTAGCCCAGGGAGAATCTTCCCTGGTTTAAAAACAAAAAACAAAAAAACAAAACTTAAATTTGATGATCAAGCTTCTAGATCTAACTCCTAGATTGCAGGATATTTCACAGATAAGGAAAAACATGTTAAGAAGACATCATGAAGATACAATTAGCAAAATAGATTTAAAAAGATAAGATTCAAAAAGACTTAGCAAGCATTCTAATGTGTGGCCCTCTTTTTGGATCCTAAATCAAACAAATAACTTTTATTTTTGTTAAATATATGTTAAATATTTTGTTTTTATAACTTTTGTTAAAAAAACTTTTTTCAGACAATTTAGAAAATTTGAACACTATTAGAAGATGTTAAGAAATTATTTTTAAAACTATGATTATTTTTAACAAAGTTCTTATCTTCTGGATACACTATTGGCAGAATTTACAGATGAAATTCTCTGAGTAGGGGCTACTGTAAAATAATCCAGTGGGGAAAGACAGGATAAAGATGAAACAAGAGTCTTCACATTAATAATGACTGAAAACTAGGAGACGAAATCTGGAGATTTCATTATATTATTTTGTTCACTTCCATATGTTTCCAGTTTTCCTTAAAATATTTTTTTAAACATGCTAAGTAGATTCTGTCACAACCAAGTATAATACCCGATTCTTTGTATGCAGAGGAGATCTTCAAAAGCCAATGGGAATGGTGAAATATTTACAGATGAAACGACAGGATGTGTGAGGTTCGTGAGAAAAGTTCGGACAAACATGAAATACAGGTGGACACAAGCTGATCCTTCCTGAAGCTGAGTAATGCATACGTGAAGATTCATTACACTGTTACATCTACTTTTAACATTTGAGATTCTCCATAAAAAAAAAAAAAAAAAATCCCTGGTAAGTCAATCTTTCTTAGTCTTTTTTTGTAGAAAAACATTCCATTTAATCATAGCTTTAAACTGTTAAAAAGTTCTATGAGCACAACTCTCTACCTCCTTTTTGCCAGCGGAGCCTCAGAATTCCGACCTAGAGCCAATCCCTGAATTGGCAGTGACAGGCTTCCAGCAACTGCTCTGAAATAGTTCGTTAAAAAGCTCACCAACCAAGGTCAGCTCATGGCATTTCGGAAGCAGGATGCTGCTTTTAGAAAGTGTTTGCGTCCTTGCGTTTTAAAGCAGTAAGGAAGGGACTGCCTCCAGGAAGCGGAGAGTGCACAGGGAAGAAGGGCTTCAGGGGTTTTCCATCACAGTCTTTTAAAAGCCAGGTCCAGGAATTCTGATTAAGCAACACATGTTCAATGAGAGCACACAAAAAAGCTTAGAGTTGAAATCTCTAGCACGCACAATTTTGTATATTTGTCTTGCTCGTGATATCACAAGCAATTATAAGTTGTTAACAGGTTTCATAAGCATTAGTTTCAAACGAACAGTCTACAATATGGGTGCATCATAATTTGCTCATTCATTTTCCTCTTCTTGAGCATTTTTGTTGTGTCCTATTTTTCAGTCTTATAAACAAGCCTACCACAAACATCTTTGTGTACCAATGTTTGCCTGTATTTCCAATTACTTCCCTAGGACAGAGATTTGTAGAAATAAGTCACAAGGTAGAAATACTTTCAAATTCTCATTTCTGCCTACCATATTAGCAATCTGACTGGACCTAACAACTTTATCTGACACAGAAAATGTAATTCTTTCTCCTCCCCTCTCCCAAGAAATAATCACTTGAGTTTGGCATATACCTTTTAACACTGTTATTTAAAAAATGCATACATAAGCGAACAATTTTTATTCCAACCAAACAGGATAGTTTTGCAGGTTTCCTTTTTTACCTCAATGTACGCATCTTCTATGACCTATAGCTGTGCAGTATTTCATTGCATTTTAACAAAACTACTTTAACCCCTCCGATAGATACATATTTGGCTTTTTTGACTAATTCAAAATGATGCAATAAACATCTCATGTGTTCCCATACATAGGCAAATATTCTTCTAGGGCAATTTCTTACAAATTGCTAGAGGTGACTTGAAGTTTATAAATATTTTAAATTTGTATAAAGGACTGATGAATTCATATAAAAGGTCTACTGAAAGTCAAATGTCACTTAAGCCCATGAATTCAGCAACTAAGAAATAAAACGGGCTTGCCCCATGGCCGAGTGGTTAAGTTCGCACGCTCCACTTTGGCGGCCCACGGTTTTGCTGGTTCGGATCCCGGGCACGGGCATGGCACCACTCATCAAGCTATGCTGAGGCGGCGTCCCACGTGCCACAGCTAGAAGGACCCACAACTAAAATACACAACTATGTACTGGGGGGATTTGGGGAGAAAAAGCAGAAAGAAAAAAAAAGAAAAAAGAAGACTGACAAGAGTTGTTAGCTCAGGTGCCAATCTTTAAGGGAAAAAAAAGAAAGAAAACATATTTTAACAGTAATGCCGCCTTCTGTAAAGACAGAATTTTCTTTTAAACTAATGCATCATGAATTAATAAATCAACTAAAAATTCAAGTTTTAGAGAACAGTTTTTCTTTTCTAAAAGAATAAACAAAACGCATGGGTGTCTTAGCAGCACCGTCCAGTATGCAAAGCTTTCATGTTGATCTCACTACAATAATCTGTTCAAAAGAAAAAACCCTTGTAAAATAAAAACGGTTTATAATGTAATTCAAATGCCAGTTATATTTAATATATTTGATTAAAAACTATTCAATATAAAAACAAAATAAACATTATACTTTCATTGCCAGCCGTCTCTGTAATATAACCTGAATAAACAGAGCTCCTAAATATCCCTGGCTGACTCACTGGATGAAGTATGATTCCTCTCCTAGTGTCACATGACGCCACTTCCATTAATTCTGGCCAGTAACATCAAACATATAGCACCCTCAGAGACTTTGGAGATAAATGATTGGCCTATCTCACAGAACTGTTACCAAAAACAAAGAGATTCTACCAAAACACTTGGTGAGCTACACAAACACAAGTTGTTAAGAAAAATAAGAACAAATCATGGATTAGTGATGGTTCACAACCTGCGAAAATGAAACCTGTGTCCATCTCTCAATAGCGGTGATGACACTGCAGCCCTTCCAGAAACCAACCTCAACATGGACACATGGGAGCTGCAGATCCCCAGCCAGGGACCTGGACCACCCATGGGCCACACGGCAGGCTGGGAGCGTAGTGCCAACAGCAGGTTATCAGGAGGCACCAGCAGGTGAACCACAGCAAGAGTTGGCTCACTGACCACAACTTGCCAAAAAGCTTCTGAGGTGTCCTGTTTACCAAATTGCAATTCTGACAAGAAAAAAAATCACAACTAGCCTTTCTGACAGATACATTTGTTCATTTGGAATGGACTATCTTTGAAAAATACAGGTGACCTCCAGAGAGCAGTACTGGATGGTGTGTCACATGGAGAAGGGCAGATTTTTCAGCAAATAGCCTTTTATAACTCTGGAATCTGTAACAGCATATATTACCTACTGAAAAGATTTAAAAATTCATTTCCATAAAATTAATTTAACAAATCTATATATTTTGAGCAAAGACTTGATTTTTCCTTTAAGTTTTATTCTGCATAACTAAGGAAAAAAAGTTATTTTAGCTTTTAAAGTATTTTAAAAGTATTTTAAAGTCAGGGCACTTTTACTTACTTAAATTATTAAAGTAACCCATGCACATCCAAACACTACTGACATGTATAAATCAGAAAATTAAAGGTAGCATAAATTTTATGGCATATGAGTTATCTCTTACAGCCATCATTTAAAAAGACTTTTTTAAGGTCCAATCTCCCTCCCTAACACCCAGAGGTGTCTGCTTAGAGCTTCATAAAGCATCATTCCACTGTCCAACAGGACTACAATCTATGTAACCAGTCCCTCATTAATACATAGTTTCATTATAACCTTTTCTCCCCTTTAAAAAAAGTTGCCGCGAACGTCTTTTCTGCATACTCATTTTCACTTCCCTAGGATATATTCCCAGCAGCAGGAGTTCTGGACTAAGTATATATATGCATTTGACATGCCAACAGTGCCTGACAGACTGCCCTCCTACAAACACGGCTGTTCCAGGTTACCCTTCACTCTTCAGGGCAGGAGGACCTCTTCCATGTGTTTATAGCACCGGTTAGCAAACATTTTAATATGACCCATCTGTAAGGTTAAAAATTTTAAGGAGTTGGGGAAAGGGGTAGTTACTTTTTTAACTGAAAAAGTAATTCCTGCATATGGTAAATTTTCACAAAGTACAAAAAGATCTCTTGACCTGCTCTAGCCCTCAAACCAAGACAAGAGTGTTCACAATCTTTTCGGTTCCTCAAAAACTACTCTAAGCACATCAGCAAGTGTAAAACACCCTCCCTTTTTAAAAACACACTATGGAAGCATCATAACTACACTTTGCTTGTCCTTAATGTATCCTGGAGATAATCTCACATCAACATACACTGAACGACCTCAATCCTCGTTCACGGCCATACACCACCCCACTGTAAAGCATAGCTATGATTTTTCCAGTCCCTTACTGAGGAAGTCTCCTTGGTTCCTGCTTTCTTCAGCTATAATGCTGTAGGAATATTCTGGAGCAATTTATCTTTGTACCTACGCAGGTGTATCAGTAAGATACACTCTTAGAAGTTGCACTGCTGGACTATGATTTCACATCTTGAGATGCTGAACTATCCAGGAGCTGTACTCAGGTTACTCAACTCTCCATCTCTCTGGTTCTGACTGAGGGTGAGCACCTACCACAGAATTAGATGCCTGCTAGGAAATGTCTTTTTCTGTCTTTTGCCCATTTTCTATTGAGCTACTGATACTGTTCTTGTCAATCATGATGAATTTTATATATAAAGGAAACTAGCCTATCACCACATATACTGTAAATACTTTGCCTCAATTTATTATTTTATGAGCGGAAATTTTTGATACGCTAATATTTTAAGTTTTTACATAGACAAACGTATCCATCTTTCTCTCATAAGCGTCTAAGCTTCATAACATCTCAAGATGACAAAACAAAATTCATTTTGGGGATCCAACTTGGTATTTTTCCCACTGGCTACACCATGGTTTTCAAGACTATTCATTAAAAAATTCTATCTTCTCTACACTGGCTGAACACACACCCTTCATAATACGCCAAATTACTGTATATATTTCAGTCTTTTTCTGTAGTCTCAGTGTCTTCTATTAATCTATTCTCTAGCATTAATCAGGCTATTTAAAAAGTAAACTGACATTCTGATTTAGCAGAAATGCTAAGATAAGTGATCCAAAAAACTTCATTACTAAAACTGAGATTTCAACCTATATATCTGTGTATCAGTTTCTGAAACCTGATATCCCAAAGTAATGGCCACTTTACATAAGCATTTTCAGGTTACTGAAGAATTAAAACTCACAGTACAGAAAACTTCTACTTCCAAGCCCCATCTGTTAGTTGAGCTGTTGCTAAAGGCATTTTTAATTGATTCGAAGACTCAACACCAGAGCACACTATTGTTAAATAACGTATTTGAAAAAGAACTGCTAATTCTAATCACTTTTTAAGACTACTGATTTAAAGAGAATCTACTCTGGCTACAATATATCCTCTAAAATGCTCTCTGGGAGGAAAAACTGCCTTTCCTTGGGTTTCTTCTCTGGCTTCCTCACACCAAACTCGGTCCCTTCCCAGTCTTCACCCAGAAGCCTGAATGGCATCAAACCCCTCCACTGAGCTTGTGGTCATAGTGGTGACGGAGGATTAGGGAAAAGAAAAAATTACAACAGAGTGACTCTAAATCATGCATTCTCAGTGGGGACAGGGATGAAAAGTAGTCTTAAAGGGTGAAAAAAATCTTAGATATTACAATGGTTTGTGGCCTAGAAAAGATGACAGTATATAAACCAACACGCTGGGTATCTGTGTATCCAAATCTCATGGAAGGGAAGGGGACGAATTAAGAAAAAAGATCTAAAAAAGGCTCCTTGGGAAGGCAATAATGAAAGAAAAGTTGCAAAATGCCATTTTATAACCACTAAATTGCAAAACTTTAATTGTTTGATAATACCAAGTATTGGTGAGGATGCTATTGGGGGTGTAAATTGATATAGCCACTTTATCAAATGATAGAAAAAAGAAAAAGACACTACAGAACTATCTTGCAAGGACACAACACATATATCCCCTACAAATCAACAACTCCTTTCCTAGGAATAAACCCTGGATAAATCCTTGCACATGTGCACCAAAAAGATATTCAAGAATATTCATATTATTATTCATGATAGCAAAAATCTAGAATCAACTCAATGGTCTATGAATAAAGAACGCATAGTTTGGGAAATACTTAAGCACCAGTGAAAACCAACAAACCATACCCAACAAAATGGGTAAACAGAAACAATATTGAATGAAAAAATAAAGTTAAAGACTTATCTACACTATGAAATCATTTTTATAAGGCTTAAAAATAGGCAAGAAGAAACAATGTTCGAATCATAAGAATATCTAAAAAATATATTTTTTAAACAAAATGATACAAAATGCAGATTAGTATTGGGGTGGTAGACACTGAGGAAGACACAAAATGGTACTGGCCATGTTCTAGCTCTCAAGCTAGACTGGTGGAATAACAACTATTTTATTATTTTGCTTTATAACTTACAAATGTTACACTAAGCTTGTTAGTTCAATATTCTTCACAGCAGGGACGAATTAACATCAAATAAAACTTACATCCAATTCAAAAAACAGGTCCCTTTCTTTACTTGCAATCTCATAATCCGCTCGGAGGGCCAAGTCGTGGATTTTGGTACATTCTCCTAAATCCATGCGCTGTGAAAAAGAAAGAAGTATTTACACATGAATGTCTTACCCACTGTAGAAAGCATATGACCTGATGTTCAACTGTCACCAAAATAAATAATTTTTTTTGAATACTAAATTACAAGAAAATTAAGAAACAGTATAAAGCTGAGAAGCCTTTTTTTTTTTTAACCACCACGATTATATGATATTGAGATGCTGTGTTTTGTTAATTTACACTCTCTGGCTTGATAGCATGATCCTCAGCATGCACACTTTCCTGAGATAATTGGACTAATAATGAAAACCACATTAATTAGCTTTTGCCAGTTGTATTTTTACATCAGTCACAAAATAAACATGTATTCAGTGAATAGCAGCCGGAGGAAAGGGAGAGTGGCAAGGAAAAGGCCAGAAAACAAGAGTATCACCGACAGCAACAAGTTCCTAGGCATTCCTTCTTACAATCTTGACTAATCAAGATGCTCAAGGCCTAGGTTGCAGAGATAAGAAAAGGCAAAGGAAAGAGCAGACAGAAATCAGGTTTTGGCAATTACAACACAACCTAACACTTGGCTTTGTGTAGCTCTTTGTATACCAAAAGGACTAAACCAGAATAGGCTGATTCAGGGCCAAACTAATCCTTCAAATGTTCCAACCTAGTAAATGACCCTGGATATATAATTGGGGACATAGAATTGGGCCACTCAGTTGCCCCATTTGAGAACAAAAGGCTCTTTTACTGAAACCAATGATCTGTTACCAGTAAGATTAGTTGATGTGCTATTACATGTTGTAAGCACACGCAGAACAATGGGACAACACTGCATACTTCTCATCTAAATCCTGAGTACAGGACTGTGCAGGCACTTCCCGCCTCTGGCCATCTAACCAGCAACAGGGAAGTGTGAATGCTGAGGATCATGCCATCAAACCAGAGGGTGTAAGTCAACAAAACCCAACATCTCGAGGAGACACCCCTGAAGTCCAAGCTATCGGACAAAAGTACATTTTCTCCACCATGTGAAGATACAGCAAGAAAGTAGCCATCTGTAAGCCAAGAAGAGGCCCTCACAAAGAACCAAATCGGCCAGCGCTGTGATTTTGGACTTCCTAGCCTCCAGAACTATGTAAAACACTGACAGCTTGGACTGTCTTTTCTCTAGCGCACAGCATAGTGCCAGGCACATACTACTGGATGAACTCCCAATGATGTACAGCTGTTGTGTATTTGTGTACTGCATGTTTGAACGTTTCAAGATGAAGAACTCAGTAAACTATCATCTGCGTTTTACCTTAATTCTCTTCAGTTTAAAGTCACCACAGTTTGCCTTAAGGTAAAGGAGCCTGTATTTCAGCAGGTCATGCATGGAATGTTGGTCTTCACATTAGCACTTCCATCTGTTTATATTGTTACATAGGTTTATCCATGGCTAAGAGGACTCGGTTTTACATCCTTGGGTCTATTTTTATTGGGATCTTTATTATAGAACACAGATAACATCTTTTGCGAATCACTAAGGAACTTTCGAAAGAAGGTGCCACCTATCATAGGTGTTACCATACAATTTCAGGCATGGTGGCATATTTTAACTGGCCTTGGTTCTTATCTTCACATCCTTTTCAATTTATATACAAGAACACTTTACCTGAGATACAGGCCAAAAGTGAAGTTTCTCTTGGGAATCTGGCCAGTGATCCTGTTTGAGCCTCTCAGGAAGCACTGATGAATTATTCCAAGAAAACAAAAAAGCACCTACTACAGACCTGGCCAAATGAATAAGGAGATCCTTAAAGATCTATGCATTCAAGTATATCATGACCATCACAGCAAACGAGTGACTTTCCGACTAATGGTGCCAGCTACAGAGAACGAGGAATGGGGCTTGTTGGATGTTTAGCTCATGCCTTTATCTCATTTGTCCTTCTCCTCCCCCTCCCCAAAGATGTTTAAAATGAAACAAAAAAAAAAAACAAAAAAAACTAGGAAGCAGAATGATGGAGTCCAGGAACTCCTTTAAGCTCAAACTACAACTGTGTTCAAAACTTCATGGATCAAAAACTTCATAGATTATAAAATCCTTAACACTTCAGGCAAATGAGAGAGGCTGGCAGTGCCTGACTCATGGGCCCTAGTCTCACAGAAGGTGCGTGCCTGGCTCACTGACAAAATAGCCTTCAGTATCAGCAGTGAAAGCCAACAGTGGGCCACCGAGTGTGGAGTTCACCTTCATGTTGACCAAAGACTGACTTTCGTATTTGAATGCTAAAACTCTCCTCTCCTTCACTCTTCTCACTCTGCAGTCGTAGTCCCTCATGTATTTGGTTGCGTGGGGGATCTAGAGGTAGAGCAACAGTGGTTCTAGAAGCCAAAGTTTCAACTAGAATCACTGTCCCTGTAAAGCTGACAACTTTTGCTTCATTCACTCTTTTAAGTACCAAATACAGTTCTTCAAAATATATAACTTCCACAAATGAAACTAAGCACGATAGCCAAAAACTGAATGGTAGCTATCAGAAATACTTAAATGTTACTGAACGCTACTGCTCAAAGAAAAACTACCAGGAAAAACAAGCACTAGAACCTTCAGTCCTAAGATCTTAAGTGCAAATCAATTTCCACCCTAAAAACTCCAACTGCCAAGACAGTTTTGAAATTAGGGAACCACATGCGACGCAAGATTCACCACTGTCTTCCTTTGCGTGAAAGCTCTCAAGCAGCCACTGGTAAGCAAGTGAGGGACAGGACTGGGTTCCATGGTCCCGCTGGATGTACCTTGTCAGCTTTGCCAAGGAGGCAGGGAAGTACTGGCCATTTCCCCTCACAGCTAAACACCAAGCAGAGCTGAAATACCACATTCATTACGTCCTTTCAAAGTCTTCCAGGCGGCTGTTAAATCCAGTGCATCAGGACTTTCGCTGCCACACACCTGTGTCCTCTACCCTCTAGTGGCCTCACACTGCTGACAGGGAAGAGCACTGAAGACTCCTTCCAGAACCTTTGGAAAACAAAGATCTTCCACTGAGACAAGTTACACTACCTTCCCTCCAGCCACCTTATTCTTCCAAATTCACCAATCAATACTACATTTTCCCATTAAGCCTCAATAAAATTACTACTTCCATTCCTCCTTGCCTCACGCCTACAAATGACAGAGGATGATTTTAGCAAACACTCGGGCCTGGCGCAGGCCTTCGCAAGCTGACAGTTATAATCACTTTCATCCTGCTGCTATATTCTAAAGAACATACCCATTCCATTTCAATTTAACACAAAACACTACTCTCATGTAGCCCACACCAGTCAGGCTCACCCTTTACAGAAATCTCCAACCAAATTTCAATCCTCGCCACAATCGACCCTCAGCAGCCCCAACACTTGTTCATTTGCATCTCCACCTGAACGCGGGTGTCCGGGGTTTCCTTCTCTTCCTCAGATCGCTCCTTCTCAGACTTCCTTTGCTGAGTTGCTCCTGCCCAACCCCACCCGGGAGCGACCCTGTTCAGTCTGTGGCTTTTCATCACTCATTTGATTCCAGAGCCTCTGCCTCCCTCTCCCCCTCACTCACGCCAGTGGCATTCCTGCTGTCCTTCAGCTCCATCCTCCACCGAGAGCAGCATATCCTAAACTGCACAAGTGTTCTTTCTCACCCTTCAGGTCTCTGCTCCAAGGTCCTCGAGAGCCTTTCCTTATCACCCAATCTAAAACAGTCCACTATCTATCCGTTGTTTATTTATTGTCTGTCCTCTTCTCGTTAGACGAGACTAAAGATTATGTCTTACTGACACCATATCTCCAGTGCCTGGCACAGAGGAGGTGTCCAATGAGTATTTGGTGAATTAACCTATACCTAACACAATAAACATGTCGAAACGCCCTCATTGTGGGTATTTTCTCCCCAGCATTCTGGAACAACACTACAGAGGGACTAAGAAAAACACGGTTGAATGTTTCAGTCTGTGTCACGTCTCTCTGCTCCCTCTGACTTCTTCCACTAAGCCCTATCAACAATTCCTGGTTCCGATGCCTCCTACTGGAGTACCCGCCAACTGAAGTGCTTTCGACTAGTGGGAGCCGTTAACGCACACTGAGGGTACCCGCAACTACCTGCAGCAAACAGCCGTTACAACCTTTTCCCACACAGGTCAAACTGCAGGTAAAACCTCAGGCAGCAGAGGTACGAGGTTTGGCGATCATCTCCTATGCGCTGTCAGAAGAGCCAGCCTGAGACAATTTAACACATCTAAGCACTCTCCCAGAGGCTGCTCCCCCAACACGGCAATAACAAAGGCAACAACTAATCATGAAAATACTCCCAAGTACACACACATCTGACCCTCAGCAGTTCTATATCCCGGGAGGTAGCTGTAAAATCTTAAAATGGTGGTGTTTAAAGGACTCCTTTTCTAAAGTAGCTGAAGCATGGCAGATAATCCTCCACTCTTTAGTCTTCTTAAATCCTATCTAATTTTGATGAAACGCACATTCTGCAAAACTAGGATTTATCTGTTTGGCTCATCTGAAGCTAACCTAAAATTTTAAGGGTCTGTATTCATTGGATCTTGTGGTGATTTCTTGAAAGGGTAGCATAACACAAAACTAAAAAATTAATGTTATTCCCAACTGATTTTTTAAAAACCTAGATTTGAGAAAGAAATGTACCTGGTTAGACCAAAAGTCTAGCATACGTTTAACTTGAAAACAAACCAACCAACCCAGAACCTTCAAAGAACTATACGCTGACCCGAAGCACTTTTTGCTACAGCCAAATGAGACTTGTATCAGTTAGTTGTGAATATCTCAGAATAAATGACTACAAAAACCTGACCGCTTTAGATAAAATTTTACAGCAGTAAAATATATTCCACTATATAAAATTCTACCCAACTAACAGAATCTATAACTTGAAGGGCAGGAGGTGATTTCTGCCTGGTAAAGGAAGACAGAACTCAACCTGAAAAACCTTCACCGTCTACACAGCACCCGTGTCTGAGTGTCTACGGCAGCCCCCAACCCCCAATGCACCTACCGTCCCAGCCAGGATGTCATGGGGGCAGCAGTCCAGGAGGTGACTCTTGCAGACACGGTCATCTGTAAACTTGACCCTCTGTCTGGTTTCGTCTCCTGAAATTCATTTGTTGTTTTAAATAAGACAGTATTATCACCTTAAGCACAAAAGCATCTGTGGTACAACACTTCACCTGGATGATTTGCAGACTAGCAAATACACTGAAAAGCTGACCTAAAGATATTTACGACTGGAGCGGAACACAGATGTTTTCTGATGCTAAATATGTCATGAAGAATCACACTTAATGAGATCTGACTCCATCATTGTGCCAAAGAAGTCAAGAAGTCAGAAGTAAAATGCTGAGCACCAAAAGGCCATTAGCCCCCCACATACATGTGGGCAATGAGCTACCAAAACTCATGCTATCAGAGGGCCATGAATCACCACGTATGACTTATAGCTGGTAGTTTCCACCACCAAGAGCTACTTATTAATCTGATCATTTTGCCATGGACAAACGTGCAGGCAGTATTTTGCCCAAAATTACGTGAAGAAGCTTTCAAACTCTACCGCTGACTGATAAATAATCTAGACCTGGGCTACCTATCCCTCTTTCACCCCCACCCTTAAAAAAGAGTTGGCACCTGGGAGTCACTTTAAACAAGACAATACCAAAAAAAAGCAGAAAGGAACTAGGTTAGTCAATACACACTGTGAGTTCCAACACATACTGTACCCATCTGCATTCTTCAAGACCTCAGCTGCAGAATTTTATGCCCGCTGTTGAAAAGTTTTAAAGGAAAAGTTTTCTTGCCCAACCTGCAGTAAGGAAGTCAGGGGAATGATACATAAAAGTAAAGGCAAAGTGGAATGTGACAAATTTTAAAGCTAATCTGTGCATACGACACAGAGCTGTGTAATACTAAAGGAGGAATATATTTTAGGATTCGCAAGCATCCAGGATTAATGTAGTGTCTTTTTTTATGGAAAATGTTTTTCTTTCTAAACTACACTTTTAAAGTTACTTGTGAAAAAAAGCAAACACTTTTTTGTTATAACAGCTTAGAAATTGGTTGTGACTCACGGCTCGATGAACATGAGGCTTTTCTGCAACTCCCTTGCAGATTGATGTAGGCAGGCAAAGATACACTGAACCTTTATAAATAAAATAGAGGGGCCACAATTGTTCAGTTTGTATGAAATAAAAATATGGGAAGCAATTCAAAAGCAACTCAATATACAAAGAACGCTAAAAAGCACTTATTCACCTATGAAATGAAGTGCAAAGGATTGCACAGCCCTACGATTGTGCCAGTGTGGACTTTCAACTTCATCACTTCGGTAGAAAAGAAAACACAAACCACAGCAGGTGTCTAGCTCTGCAAGGATGCAACAGCGTCCTCCCGAGACAACACCGCGATCCGGCGCTCCTGCCTACAGCACGACCTACCTAACGCCTGCCAAGCGCTGGCTAACAGGGGCCTCCTGTGCGCTAGGGGGACAGGAAAAGCACCGGGCGGGAACCCACGTCAGAAAAGCACCGAGGCTCCCCGCGCGAGGCCCGAGCAGGAGCGGCCGGGGTCTCGAGGCCCGGTCGCCTCCCGCGGGCGCAGCGGCTCCCCCGAGGAACCCCGGAGGCGCGCCACCCCCCGCCGCCGGCGTCCGAGCCCGCGCGGCCGCGGCGCCCGCCGACTCCCCGGCGCGGATCGGCGCAGGCCCGCGAAGGGCCGCGGCCGCGGGCGCGGGGAGGAGCCCGCCGCCCCGGGAGCACCCGCGCGGCCGCCCGCGAGGCGAGCCGGCCCAGACAAAGGCCCGGCGCCTGCGGTCGGCGCGCGGGGGAGGGGGCGCCGGCGCAGGCGCAGACGCTCGCGGCCCCCGCCTCAGGCCGCCCGGCGGCCTCGCCTCACTCCCACCCGGCCCCTCGCCTGGCCGGCCGCCCCGACTCACCGTCCCGGGCCGTGCCCATGAGCTGGTCCAGCAGGGCCCGCATCTGCGCCTGAGCGGACATGGTGGCCGGCGGGGGCGGCAGGGACGGCCGCGGCGGCTTCTCTCAGCGCGGCAGCGGCAGCGGCGGCGGCAACGACGAAGGCTGGTCGCGTCGGCCTCGAGTTCGCTCGGCTCCTTCCCGCCGCGGGGGACGCCGGGAGGAAGTGCGTCGGCGCCGGCGCTTGGCCTGCTGGGAAATGTAGTTTCCGAGGCGAGATGGGCTGCGGAATTGGGCTCTGGAAGAGACTGAGGCTCCAGTGGTCCAACCAAGTTGTCCAAAGGGCGGAGCCAAAGTCCCAACCCTGATTTTATTCATGTGCTTTACTGAGGCTAAACTGCAATAAAATGAAATAAATATAGACAATCCAAAACAAGAAAATAAGTCCTGTATGTTTTCATGCTGATCATGAAACCGTGAACATTTTAGATACTCTCAGGCTCCGTGAAATGAGGATTCTAACGGTGCCTGTCATATGGCTTTTGTGAAAGTTAAATCAAGCATGGAATTAATGTTAGGTTCTGTCATTATTACTTCGTGGTAGTCCCTCTGTGAGCTCGTAGTCTGCCATACACAAGGCTGTCCAGCCCTAGCCACATCAGAGACTGACGATGAATCCTTGCTATGGTACTCTCTTGTGAGTAGAGCAGCCAGCCACTGGAAGGTTGGTTGACTACATTGGATCCTTTATACTCTAGGGGGACAGTGATTCATCCTTACTGAACTGTCACCATATCCAAGATGTGTATTTGCTTTTCCTGAATACAATGCTTCCACACCAAAACACACATGGAAAGGCTTGCAGAGTGCCTGATTCACTGACATGGGATTCTGCACAACACTGCCTCATACCAAGAGATCCATTTTATGGTAAATCATGTCAGTTATCTATTTCTATGTAAGTAAGCCACTTAAAAACTCAATGGTGTGTATTGGGGCTGGCCCTGTGGTCGAGTGGTTAAGTTCGTGTGCTCTGCTGCAGGCGGCCCAGTGTTTCATTGGTTCAAATCCTGGGTGCGGACATGGCACTGCTCATCAAACCACGCTGAGGCAGCGTCCCACATGCCACAACTAGAAGGACCCACAACAAAGAATATACAACTATGTACCAGGAGGATTTGGGGAGAAAAAGGAAAAAAATAAAATCTTAAAAAAAAACAAAAACCTCAATGGTGTGGGGCCAGCCCCATGGCCAGCAGAGTGGCCAGCAGCACACTCTGCTTTGGCAGCCTGGGTTCCCAGATTTGGATCCCAGGCACGGACCAACACCACTTGTCAGCCATGTGGTGACAGCGACCCACATATAAAGTGAAGGACGATTGGCAACAGATGTTAGCTCAGGGCTAATCTTCTTCAGCAAAAAATGAAATGAAATGAAACAAAACACTCAATGGTGTAAAACAAAAATGATTTATTATTTCTCATGATTCTGTGGAATTCACTCAGGGCTTAGCTGGTGTAGTGGAGGAAGAGAATTCTTTTACCCGTTCTACATCCTTCTGGCTGGTCTACAAATTAAGCTAACATGAGACAGAATAACAGGAGAAAGTCAAACAAATCTTAATAGGATGTATACACAGGAGAAACTCAGGAAAACTGAGTAACTCGCCAAAATGGCAGAGGCTGTTCCCTTACATTCCATCTTCAGCTGAAGACAAAGGTGGGTGTTGGGGGTAGTGGTTTGGGACTTCAAAGGGGAGGAAGGCAATTCACACGGAGAAGGAAAAGCAAATGTTTGGTAGATAAGAATTGGCTTAGAAGGACCCTGACAGTCTACGAATACCCAGAGTTATCTATGGTGATGGCCTGTCCTGGGGCCAGGCCTTTTACCTTAAATTTCTTTTAGGCAGTTAGAGGGGGAGATGAAAGCTTCTTTCAGAGTCTTTTGTTCTTAAAAATAATCAAGGTAGGGGCCGGACCCGTGGCCCCCCGTGGCCAAGTGGTTAAGTTCTCGCACTCTGCTTTGGCTGCCCAGGATTTCACTGGTTCAAATCCTGGGCGTGGACATGGCTGAGGTGGCGTCCCACATGCCACAGCTAGAGGGACCCACAACTAAAAATACACAACTATATGCCGGCGGCCTTTGGGAGAAAAAGGAAAAATAAAATCTTTAAAAAATAATAATAATAATCAAGGCAAAGAGACACATTTTGGGGTGGCCAATTCTGATCCCCCACACTGGGATGTGGCCTCTTCTGCTCTAGGTGGTGTTGGCTGGGTTCACAAGATTGCTTGTATGAAACTGGGCCGAGCGAAGTTCCAAGAAGGCTTCACTGACATGCCTGGCTCCTCTGTGGTCCTCTATGTGGCCTCTCTCTCCGTACACAAGAGTATGACATCAAGAAGTCTAGCCCAAGCTGCTTCATAGTATGGGAGGGAGTAGAAGCTGTCAGTTCTTTTAAGGCCTAGGCTCAGACCCCAAACTTTAGTTCTTTCATTATCTATTGGTCAAAGCAAGTCAAAAAGCCAGTGCAGACTCAAGGGGACGGGAAACAGATGCTGCCTCTCAATGTGAGGAGCAGCTTGTGTACAACGATGAGAGGAACTTTCAGCAGCCATATTTGGAGACTACTGACCACAGTCGCCAACAGCTAAAATACAAAGGCTTAGGAGTTAAGGGTGCGAAGCAGTAGTGACACCTCACCATTGATCTCAGTGACCGCCTTGTGCAATTTGTGCTTCTTGCCCCACCCAGGGGCTTCCCGGTTGTCACCAAGGCCTGATGTAAACCCACAGGTGCAACCCAGAAGCACAGAGGAGTTAAGTCTACGGGGTGTGGAAATTAACAGAAACCTTAACTAAATTGGAGTCAGGAAGGACTGTAGGGGGCGCTCTCACCCCCATCACACGTGTCAGTTATACCAGACAGGAAGAGTCGGCCGCTTGCATCTTGGACAGGAAGTGCCACTCCTTAACTACTGAAGGAAGAGTTCTCTCCCAAACGTGGCAACAGCCCAGCCTATGAGAAGCCGTTGCCACGCCGAACTATTTCCCTCCAATGTCCATATCCTCTGGCAAAGACAGACTTAGGAAAGCAAGCAGTCCAGAGTCCCTGATACCAAACAGTGCCCAGCTCATTAACTCACCCTTGTTTGTGCTCTCCTCCTTCCATGCCTCACTCCCTTTGCTCCTGACAAACAGAAATGGCAAGCAATAGGATATATTGCAGTATATGAGGAAGCCATCTGGTGTGAGCCTAATTCAGCCTGACTTTGTTTTTCCAAAAGGGCCTGATGTGGCCATTGAGCATGCATTGTATATCTGCTTTAAACATTTGCTATGTCCCAAAGACAAGAACAAATGCCCTTAAGATAAAGGTGCAACTTCCTCCACATTGGCATTTCCTTAAGGATGAGCATCTTTCCTTAGGCTAGGAATTGATTGCTGTGCTCACCTGTGACCACCCAGCTCAAGACAACAGACCTGCTGTGTCCACCAAGACAGCACACCTACTGCCTGCTGTGTCCATCAATCACTGGGCTGACAGAGCAGTCTCGTGACAACTGTAAAAGGGGCATTTCAATCATATGTAAAACATCTTCTTTGAGGGTATATAACCACTCTGTACAGCCTACTTCTTTGGTGCCTGTCCTTCCTTGGGGAAGGAAGGCCCTGGGCTATGAGCCTCACATTTTGGCTCAGAATAAACTCATCCAAATTTTCACTTATAGTTGGTTACGGATTATTTGTGTCAACACTCCCTTTCCTAATTCCCTGGGACTGAGGCCCTTCAGTAGAGTAGCAGTGATTAGGATCAAGGCTGCCCCAAGGAGAGAAGCCCAAGGCATTCTGGCCCACGTGCTGATCTGTATCACCCTCTGGGATGTACAGGACATCCTGACCTTATTTGTGTCTAAAGTTATACGACCACACGAGAACCAGACCCCACCTGCAGTGACACCATTTTAACAACTTTTTTACGTCATCTTTCCTTTGTCTTGTAAAAAATAACTCACACGTCTACGCCTTATAAATTTAGCCCTACCCTCAACACATTGCAGCTCTTCACTGCCCATGGGTCCTGTCCCCATGCTATTCTCTGAATAAAGGAGCACTACAACCAGACCTTGAGAGTCCAAGATATCTTGCCCTCAACTCCTCGGCTTGCCAAGCCCACAGCAGCAGCACAAAAGCTTCTCGGTCAGGTTCTGCTTTCTGGGGAACCAAAGCTAAGACAGTGAGACCTGCACTAAAGGAATTTATAAAGGATGTCATTCAGAAAGAAAATTACCTCAAAAGACAGTCTGAGATGTAAGAAGGAATGGTGAGTGAAACAGGGAAAAAACGGTGAACATGTAAAATTGGAGACAAAGACTGTATAAAATAAGAATAAATTAGTTTGTGGAGTTTAAAAAAAGACTGATAAAATACTGAACAACAATAGCAAGTTAGAAGGGTGAACAATTAAATAGACATATATAGATCATTTCACCCTAAAAGAGCTGAATACACATTCTTCTCAAGTGCACATGGAACATTCTCAAAGATAGACCATATGTTGGGAAACAAGGCAAGCCTCTACAAATTTAAAAAAATTGAAATAACATCAAGCATCTTCTCCGATCACAGTGCTATAAGGCTAGAAATTAATTACAAGAAAAAAGCTGAGAAAAGCACAAAGATGTGGAGACTAAACAACACACTACTGAACAAGCAATGGATCATTGAAGAAATTAAAGAAGAAATTAAAAAATACCTGGAAACAAATGAAAATGATAGCATGCCATACCAACTCATATGGGATACAGCAAAAGCTGTATTAAGAGGAAAATTCATCTCAATACAGGCACAGCTTAACAAACAAGAAAAATCCCAAATAAGCAATCTTAAACTACACCTAACTGAACTAGAGAAAAAAGAACAAATAAAGCCCAAAGTCAGCAGAAGGAGAGAAATAATAAAAATCAGAGCAGAAATAAATACTATTGATATGAAAAAGGCAGTAGAAAGGATCAATGAAACAAAGAGCTGGTTTTTTGAGAAGATAAATAAAATTGACAAACCACTAACCAGACTTACAATGAAAAAAAAGGGAGAAAGCTCAAATAAACAAAATCAGAGATGAAAGAGGAGAAATAGCAACAGACTCTGCAGAAATACAACGGATTATAAGAGAATACTATGAAAAACTATATGCCAACAGAATGGATAACCTAGAAGAAACGGATAAATATTCTTGGACTCCTACAATCTCCCAAAGGTCACTCAAGAAGAGGCAGACAATTTGAACAGACCAATCACAAGGAAAGAGATTGAAACAGCAATCAAAAACATCCCAAAGAATAAAACCCCAGGACTGGATGGCTTTCCTGGGGAATTCTACCAAACTTTCAGAGAGGATTTAATACCTATCCTTCTCAAGCTATTCCAAAAAATTAGGGAAGATGGAACACTTCCTAACACATTCTATGAGGCCAACATCACGCTGATACCAAAACCTGACAAGGACACTATGAAAAAAGAGAACTACAGGCCAATATCACTGATGAAGATAGATGCAAAAGTTCTAAACAAAATTTTGGCAACGAGAATTCAGCAATTCATCAAAAGGATCATACATCATGATCAGGTGGGATTCATACCAGGGACACAGGGATGGTTCAACATCTGCAAATCAATCAACGTGATACACCACATCAACAAACTGAGCAATAAAAACGACATGATCATCTCAATAGATGCAGAGAAGGCATTTGACAAGATCCAACAGCCATTTATGATAAAAACTCTGAACAAAATGGGCATAGAAGGAAACTACCTCAACATAATAAAGGCCATATACGACAAACCCATAGCCAACATCATACTCAATGGGCAAAAACTGAACCCCATCCCCCTGAAAACAGGAATGAGACAAGGATACCCTCTATCACCACTCTTATTTAACATAGTACTGGAGGTCCTGGCCAGAGCAATCAGGCAAGAAAAAGGAATAAAAGGAATCCAAATAGGGAGGGAAGAAGTGAAACTCTCGCTGTTTGCAGACGACATGATCTTATATATAGAAAACCCCAAAGAATCCATTGGAAAACTCTTAGAAGTAATCAACAACTACAGCAAAGTTGCAGGGTACAAGATCAATTTGCATAAATCAGTAGCATTTCTATACTCCAATAACGAACTTTCAGAAAAAGAACTCAAGAACATAATACCATTCACAATCGCAACAAAAAGAATAAAATACCTCGGGGTAAGTTTAACTAAGGAAGTGAAAGACCTATATAATGAAAATTACAAGGCCTTTCTGAGAGAATTGGATGACGACATAAGGAGATGGAAAGACATTCTATGTACATGCATTGGAAGAATAAACATAGTTAAAATGTCCGTTCTACCTGAAGCAATCTACAGATTCAACGCCATCCCAATCAGAATCCCAATGACATTCTTTACAGAATTAGAACAAAGAATCCTAAAATTCATATGGG
The DNA here is from genome assembly GCF_037783145.1 of Equus przewalskii. Lineage (NCBI taxonomy): Eukaryota > Metazoa > Chordata > Mammalia > Perissodactyla > Equidae > Equus > Equus przewalskii. The sequence goes on along the minus strand of NC_091842.1, from coordinate 42,514,958 downwards.
GCAACAAAAGACCCCGAATTTCTAAAGCAATCCTGAGAAAAAAGAACAAAACGGGAGGCATCACAATCCCCGACTTCAAAACATACTACAAAGCTACCGTAATCAAAACAGCATGGTACTGGTACAAAAACAGGTGCACAGATCAATGGAACAGAATTGAAAGCCCAGAAATAAAACCACACATCTATGGATAGCTAATCTTTGACAAAGGAGCTGAGGGCATACAATGGAGAAAAGAAAGTCTTTTCAACAAATGGTGCTGGGAAAACTGGAAAGCCACATGCAAAAGAATGAAAACTGGCCATTCTTTTTCACCATTCACCAAAATAAACTCAAAATGGATCAAAGACCTAAAGGTGAGACCTGAAACCATATGGCTTCTGGAAGAAAACGTAGGCAGTACACTCTTTGACATCAGTATTAAAAGGATCTTTTCGGACACCATGCCTTCTCAGAGAAGGGAAACAATAGAAAGAATAAACAAATGGGACTTCATTAGACTAAAGAGCTTCTTCAAGGCAAATGAAAACAGGATTGAAACAAAAAAACAACCCACTAACTGGGAAAAAATATTTGCAAGTCATATATCTGACAAAGGCTTAATATCCTTAATATATAAAGAACTCTCAAAACTCAACAACAAAAAATCAAACAACCCAATCAAAAAATGGGCTGGAGACATGAACAGACATTTCTCCAAAGAAGATATACGGATGGCCAATAGGCACATGAAAAGATGCTCATCATCGCTGATCGTCAGGGAAATGAAAATCAAAACTACACTAAGATATCATCTTACACCCATTAGAATGACAAAAATATCTACAACTAATAGTAACAAATGTTGGAGAGGTTGTGGAGAAAAAGGAACCCTCATACACTGTGGTGGGAATGCAAACTGGTGCAGCCACTATGGAAAACAGTATGGAGATTCCCCAAAAAATTAAAAATAGAACTACCATACGATCCAGCCATCCCACTACTGGGTATTTATACAAAGAGCTTGAAGTCAGCAATCCCAAAAGTCCTATGCACCCCAATGTTCATTGCAGCATTATTTACAATAGCCAAGACATGGAAGCAACCTAAGTGCCCATCAACAGACGAATGGATAAAGAAGATGTGGTACATATATACAATGGAATACTACTCAGCTGCAAAACAGAACAAAATCATTCCATTTGCAATAACATGGATGGACCTTGAGGGAATTATGTTAAGTGAAATAAGCCAGCTAGAGAAGGATAATCTGTGTATGACTCCACTCGTATGAGGAATTTAAAATTATGGACTAAGAACAGTTTAGTGGCTACCAGGGGAAAGGGGGGGTGGGGGGTGGGCACAAAGGGTGAAGTGGTGCACCTACAACATGACTGACAAACATTAATGTACAACTGAAATTTCACAAGATTGTAACCTATCATTAACTCAAAAAAAAAAAAAAAAAAGAAGGGTGAACAATTAAAGAGTTCTGTGGCCCTTGTATTGTTTCAGAGGTTCATTAAGATACTGTTTAAATTTAACTTTGTTAAACTAAATATACATTGTAAAATTTCAAGGGTAACCACTTAAAAAACATAAGTGGATTATATAAACCGCCAACAGGCATATGGGAAAAAACGGACCAAGAACATAAACAAATGTAATCAATCTAAAACACAAAAGAAGCATTGAAAAAGTGGGGTAAATAAAAATTTAAAATAATATGGCTAAATACAAAGTGGCAGCCTGGACTGGAGCCTTGAACAGAAAAAGAACATTAGTGGGAAAACTGGTGAAATTGAATAGAGTCTGCGATTTAGTTAACAGTAATGTGCTAATGTTAATTTCTTAGTGTTTTGGTTTTTATTTTCTGCTGAGGGAGATTCCCCCTGAGCTAACAGCTGTGCCAATCTTCCTCTGTTTTGTATGAGTGTTGTCGTCACAGCATGGCCACAAATGAGTAGTGTAGATCCCAGCCCAGGAACCAAACGGGGGCTGCCAAAGTGTAGCACATAGAACTTAACCACTAGGCTACGGGGCTGGCCCCAATTTCTTGATTTTGACAAATGTATCATAGTAATGTAAGATGTCAGCTTTAGAGGAAACTGAGTGAAAGGGACATGGAACTTCTTGTACTGTCTTTGCAAATTTACTCTAAAATTATTCCAAAAGAAAAAGTATATTTAAAAAATTATATGGTAGAAAAAAATTCAAATAAATTATTATCACAATAATTATAAAGAGATTAAATTTATCAGTTAAAAGAGAAAATCAGGATTTTATGATAATTCAGTTTTACGCTATTCAGAAGCAATATACGTGAATTATAAAGACATGTAAAGGTTGAATGTAAAAGTGTTGAAAAATATGTAGACAAACAACAATATAAACAAACCTGATATAGTTACAGTGTAAGGTTTAATGGAAATAATATTATTAAGAATAGAGAAGAGAAGTCTCTGTATTTAAAAAGGTTTTGTTCATAGGAAGATATAGCTATTCTAAACATGTATGCACCTAATAAAATGGCCTCAAATTATGCAAAGCACAAGATGACAGAACTACAGAGAAAACAAACACACTATCATAAAAGAGGATTTCAACATACCCTTTTCAAAATGTATTAATCAGACAGCCCAAAAATCTGTAAAGATATAAAAGATTTGAATAACAAATTAACAGGCTTGATACAAGGACATGTATAGAACTCTGCATCCAACAATCAGAGAATAGACATTTTTCTCAAGCACACAGGCCATTTTCAAAAATCAATCATGAAACAAGGATGACACTGAGAATGAAGGAGTCAAAAAAGTCTTCCCTGGAGCAAAAACTTTGAGATGAGCTCTGATAACTGCAGCTATGTATGTTCAGCATAATCAACTGTTGTTTACAACTAACCAGGTCTTTCTGTCCCTTCTAGTATATGAGTGAGCTGTCTTTTCCAGGAAGTCAAGGTCCAGACGTCAAGATTCAGCCTCACAAGGCCAAACGCAGGCTGAAGGTGAAAACTAACCAGAGAAGTCCAGACAGTCAAGGGAAAAGAAATTCAGTCTTCAAGGCCAAACGCAGGCTGCTGGGAAGGCACCAACCAGCAAGGCCACACGCTCCCTCTCTCCTACCTAAATCCCCAGCACATGCTCTCGCTCCCCTACCTAAAACCCCAGATAAAACCTCTACCCTTTTCCCTTCAAGGAGGTGGATCTGAGTTTTAATCTCCTTGTCTGGCTGCCTTTCAATAATAAACTTCTTTCCTTGCCGCAAGCCTGGCATTTCCAGTTTTTGGCCCTCCCGTGCAGTGGGTAAAAGAACCTGTGTTTGTGTTCAATAACAAGGACATAAAGCAAACGTCAATAGATTTAAAAGAATCAGTGTCATTGTCATCTTAAAAAGTGAATTTGCCTATTTTATCCTCAAAATGAGTTTCTTCAGGAATAGCAAAAAGAATTGTAACTCAGGATGTGCATGCTATGGTGAACCATAGGCAAATCCACAAAACAAGGGATGGAAGCTGCTTTTATAGAGAAGAGGGGGAGGAGAGAGGGGCTGTTCTAAAGGAAAGTTCATTGGGGGAAATTAGCAGTTCAGGGTGGGGATGGCTTCTCATTGGCTGAGCTGCAGTGTTTCTGATTGGCTGAGCTACAGGCGTTTCTCATTGGCTGGGCTGTGGCATTTCTGATTGGCTGAGCTGTGGTGTTTCTGATTGGCTGAGCTACGGGCGTTTCTCATTGGCTGGGCTGTTGCCAAGTGGGGAGAGAAATCTTCCTTCAGTAGCAAAGTAGTTGTACTTCCTGTGGGAGTTGCTAGTGTCCTGTCTGTTCCCGTCTGGTGTAATTGACCATGTGTGATGGGGATGAGAGCTCTCCTGCAGGCACCCCCAACTCCAATCTAGTTGAGGTTTCTCTTATTAATTTCCACATCATAAAGCCCACAATCTTTACCACAAGTAAGTTAAATTAGAAGTCAATAATAAATAGGTAAGTTAAAAAATACCTGTACATTTGGAGATTATAAAGTACAAATATAAATAGCTTTTTTTAAAAAGATTCTATTTTTTTTCCTTTTTCTCCCCAAAGCCCCCCAGTACGTAGTTGTATATTTTAGTTGTGGGTCCTTCTAGTTGTGGTACATGGGATGCTGCCTCAGCGTGGCTTGATGAGTGGCGCCATGTCCATACCCAGGATTCGAACCAACGAAACACTGGGCTGCTGAAGCAGAGCGCGCGAACTTAACCACTCGACCATGGGGCCAGCCCCCTATAAATAGCTTTTGAATAAAATAAAAATATTTAGAAATGAGTGGTAGTGAAAATACTATATATTCAAATTTGGGAGCTGCACCAAAAATGGTATTTAAAGGGCAATCCATAGTCTTAAATGCTTAAAATATTTTTTTAAAGACTAAGATTTAATGACCTAATAAGCATTCAACTTGAGTTAGAAAAGGAAAACAGACTATGACTAAATAAAGCAGGAAAGAGAAGACAAAAACCAATGTAATAGAAAATAAACACACAATAGAAAAGATCAACAGGGCCAAAAGGTGGTTCTTTGAAAAGATTAATAAAAGAGACAAACTTCTGGTGAAACTGACGGAAAAAAGGGAGAGATGAGGGGCCAGTCCCATGGCCGAGTGGTTAAATTCGTGTACTCCACTTTAGCAGCCCAGGGTTCGCCAGTTCCGATCCTGGGTGCAGACCTACACACCACTCATCAAGCCATGTTGTGGTGGTGTCCCACATAGAAGAACTAGAATGACTTACAACTAGGATATACAACTACGTACAAGGGCTTTGGGAAGGAAAAAAAAAGAGGAAGATTGGTAACAGATGTTAGCTCAGGTCCAATCTCTCCTCACCAAAAGAAAAAAAAGGGAGCAATGGCACAAAATAAAGAATAAAATGGGAATGTAACTACAGAGAGAGAAGAAATTAAAAACTAAGAGAACACTGTGAACTGTATGTCACTATATTCAAAAACTTGTGCTAAATGGACTAATTCCTAGAAAAATAACTGACTAAAATTGATTTGATAATAGTTGTCATATAACTATTAAGGAAGTTAAAAGAGTAATTGAAAACCTTTCCTGGGCTCCTTGCAGCAGTTTGTGTGATTTCTGAAGCATGTGAACCTGCAGGAAAACAATGGCCTGCAGGTCCCCTTGATGCCTGGGGAGCGACTTTGACCCTCAGCAGGGGCAGGTAGGCAGTCACAGCCAGGAGTGACCCACACCCTCCTTTCAAAGGGGCCTGGCCGCAGCTCCAGGAGGAGGGCAAAGAAGGCCCCAGAGGAGGAGGAGACCATGACCGTGAAAAAACAAACAAAACACTAATATATACTTAATAAAATGAAGCTCTGAGTTTACATATTACAATGTATGGGAAAGTACAAAGGGAAAACAACACCCCTTTATGCTAGGGAAAATTCTATTTTGCTCCTTCTCTAAATTTTCATTTTTCTCAACAGTCAAAAGGTTGTAACTGTGCTTCATTTTAAGTAGAGCAAGTGAGAATTGTCAAAAATCAGGAATGTCATACATCTTGGGGTAATAGAATGACTTATGCCATCAATCTTTAACAGCCTTGAGCCTGCCCAGATCTTCACCTCAGTATCTGAAGTTTCCCTCTGTCTCCTTCTCTAATTAACCTTATTTTTTATGCACTAACATTAAGATAATAATAAATCTTACTTTAAAATTCTTCCTCAAAAATGCATCAGGCCCACATGGTTTTACTGGTGACTTCTACCAAACTTTTAAAGAAACAGATTATTCCAATCTTATACAAACCTTTCCAAAAAATAGAAAAAGATTAAATGCTCCCCAATTCATTCTATGAGACCAATATAACATTGATAGCAAAAACAGACAAGGAGAGTAAAATAAACTATTATTATCTTTTTTCACTCATAAACATAGAGGCAAATATCCCAAACAATGTCAGCACTATGAAATCTAGCACTATGTAAAATGATAATAGGCCACCAGCAAATTGGTTTAATCTAAGAATGCAAGGACGGTTTGTCATTAGAAAGCTAACAGCATTTACCACATTAAAAGATTAAAGGAGAAAAACCACATAATCATCTCAAGAGATGCAGAAAAAGCAGTTAAAATTCAATGCACATCAATGATAAAAACTCTTAGGAAATTAGGAATAGAAAGAAACATTCCTAACCTGTTAAAGAATATCTATCAAAATCCTAGAGCAAATGGGCAACTTTTGAAAGTATTCCCTTTAAAATCAGGGACAGGACAAAGATGCCTACTATTGCTTCTATTGAACAGTCAGCTCAGAATAGCAAGAAAGAGAAATTAAAGACACAAGGATCAAGGAGGAAAAAACAAAATTGTCTTTCTTCAGATGATATGATTATATTCCTAGAAAATTCAAAAGAATCCACCAATAAAGTATTAAAAACAGTGAGGTTAGCACAGTTTCTGGTTAAAAAATAATATATGGATGGCTATCCACTATTTCTATATACCAAGAATGGAAAATATAATTTATTTTTTAAAGACACTATTTTCTTTCTTTTTCTTTTTTTTTTTTTGGTGAGGAAGTTTGGCCCTCAGCTAACATCTCTGCCAGTCTTCCTCTTTTTGCTTCAGGAAGATTGTTGCTGAGCTAACATCTATGGCAATCTTCCTCTATTTTACGAGGGATGCCCCCATAGAGTAGCTTGATGGGTGGCGCTAGGTCTGTGCTGGGGATCTGAACCCAAAAACCCCAGGCCACTGAAGCGGAATGCCAGCCAGTGGGCTGGCCCCTGAAGACACCATTTTCGAAAGCATTGAAGACCACAAAATGCCTAGGAATAAATCTAACAAAAGATTCAAAAGACGTGTACGCAGGAAATAAAAATCTTACTGTAAGACATCGCAGAAGGCCTAAATTAAGTGGCTAGAAGATAATATCTTGTCAGTTCTCCTGCAAAGTGATTTGTGGATTCAATGCAATTCTTTAAAAAACCCCTATGAGGTTCTTCTGTGAAACTTGGCCTGATTGTAAAATTTTACTGAAGGATGAATGGCTGAAGCTTTCCAAGAGAAGGATAAGGTGGAGGTATCTGTCCAACTGGACATCATGAGTTATTATAAGGATGTTGTAACCGAGATTGTGTGTACCTGCACGAGAATGGGTGGAGAGAACAACAGAAGAGAATACAGATTCCAGAAAGAAGCTGTGGGGAAATAGAACTTCCTTCAATTCCCCAGAGCTCCCAGAAAGGGCCCTAGTCACCTCAGACTCCTCACATACCGTGAGAATTAGACCTGTAGCCATTTGTCTAGTTAATTGCTCTGATTCAAAAGTGTAATAGCTTCCCTCTCTCTCTCAGAGAGCCAAGTGGTTACAGCCAGGATTAGGTGCCTAGGGACTGGGGAGAATGGAGTGTTATCTTTTTAGGCACAATATTTACACGTCAAAGGTTAGACAAGAGACATTGGGGCTGCCTGGCCCCTGGTTAGATTCATTTTCATATCAAAGGGCTGGAGCAGTGAGGAGACCCTTTCAGAAGGCCAGCTGCCTCTTCCCCTTTGTAAACACAGAACAGTCATTTTTCCTCATCCCTCACCAATGTTGAGTCGGGCCACTCAGGCAGGAAAAATGTCTATCAGTTCTCTATGTGCTGCCCCAGGGTAAGGCCTATGGGGAGTAGGTGTGAGGGACTCAACATGCGAATTATTACTGTGGGGTAATTATTAAGAAATCGTGCACTACGATACTGCACCCCAGGGTTTCGCGGGTTCAGATGCTGGGTGCAGACATAGTACCGCTCATCGAGCCATGCTGAGGCCGTGTCTCACATAGCACAGCTAGAAGAACCTACAACTAGAATATACAACTATGTACTGGGGGGCTTTGAGGAGAAGAAGAAGAAAAAAAGATTGGCAACAGATGTTAGCTTAGGGCCAATCTTAAAAAAAAAAACAAAAAAACTGATCTGATCCAGAACACCTCATGTGAGCATTAGGATAAAATTAATAAAGTTGAACATTAAAAAACCACCAGAAATTCATGCATATACAATTTTTTTTTAAATATGGCAGATGTGGGGGCTGGCCCTGTGGCTGACTAGTTAAGTTGTGTGCTCTGCTTTGGTGGCCCAGGGTTTCACCAGTTTGGATCCTGGGCATGGACCTAGCACCACTCCTCAAGCCATGCTGAGGCAGCATCCCACATAGCACAACCAGAAGGACCTACAACTAGAATCTACAACTATGTACTGGGGGGCTTTGGGGGAGAAATAAAAAAAACTAAAAAGAATATTGGCAACAGAGGTCAGCTCAGGTATCGATCTTTAAAAAAAAATATGGCAGGTGACACTGCACATCGCTGGGGAAAAGAGGGACTAACTCAATCAATGGCACTAGGACTACTAGTTATCCAAATGGAAAAGAAAATGAAATAACCTCTTTACCTCACATTAAATCTATTCCAAACTGAATTAAGGATTTAAATATTAAAATCAAACTTTAAAACCATTAGAAAAAAAAGTGAGAGAGTAAATTGGGGTAGGGAAGGAATCCTTAAACAAGACACAAGAAATATGAACCATGAAAGAAAAGATTGACTCATTTTCTAGATTAAAATACAAACTTTTGTTCATCAAAAGGCACCATGAAGTGAAAAGACGACGCAAACTGAGATGTTCACGACACACGTCACTGATAAAAACTTAGGAAACAATAAGAGACAAACCATTCAACAGAAAACTGGACCAACGACGAGAAAAGGCATTCAGAGAAGAGGAAACGCCTTGGCCAATAAACGTATGGAAGATGCTCAGACGCGTTAATAATCGTGGAACGCGAATAAAGCCACAGGAGACTCGACTTCAAAACCATAGGACTGTCAAGGCCAGCGCTGGGCAGGGGCGACCGCACCCTCCCGCGGTCCCGGGGACCCCAGAGCGGACAGGTGCGGGCCAGGTCCGCCAGCCGGCGCGCAGGACCCAGAACAGCGGCCCAAGCAAAGGGGTGCGCGTTGCTTAGCAACCAAGGCCGGCCGCGGGGCGGGGCTCGCTCCCGCGCACTTCCGCCCCCGCCCTGGGCGACCGGAAGTGACGCTCGGGGGCGGTGCCGAGGAGCTCGGCGGCAGCGCCGGCTAGAGGGCGCGGCGGCAGGTGAGTGAGCGCGGCGCTGTCTTCCTCGCGCGTGCCCGCCGCGGGCCCCCTCTTCCCTTCCGATCGCGTCTCCCCACCTCAGCGGCCCGCCCCCCGGACGCCCCGGCCCCGAGGACTCCGCCCACGCCCCTCCTCCCTCCCCCGAACTGAGTCCACGCGTGTCCGTGCTGCCGTGGGGGCTAGGGGCCGCGCAGGGAGCCGGGGCCGCTCAGCCCCGGGGGTCGGCGGGTCCGAGCCCGCGGCCTGGGCTTCCCCCGGAGACTGGATGGACCCCCCAGTAGGAGACTTCCCACCCCGGGGGCAGCACAGCCCTCGCGTCAGGACGTTGTCATGTCAGCCTGGCAGTAAGCCCCGCTCGGCGACCAGGGCTCGTCTGTAGGGGGGATCCTCCTCCTGAAGGGAGAGGACACCGGGCTGTGGGAGCGCGCCCACCCCCCGCAAGCTGATCGGCCGAGCGCTGACCGGGGGCGTTTGCCTTGAGCAGACTGATGAGTTACTTATCAGGGCGGCGCCTGAGGTTAGTTCCTCGGGGGTTCTCCGAGAAACCCCGTGATTTAAAGCGGAGGTGCTGGTGTGATGTGCCCGTCTCCAGGGACCGGCTGCTGGTGTCTGTCTAATGCCACCACCAGACCGCACCGCTTCTTTGATCGCAGTTTCACAGTGAGGGTGCAGTTGGAGAGCGTCTGCTGCGTGCCAGGCATGGTCCTGGTGCCGAGGACGTAGCGCTCAACAAAACAGAATTCCTGTCCTCAAGGAGCTTCAGTTCTACAGGAGGATGCAGATAATAAGATACATAAAATATGGAGTATGCTAAAGAGAAAATACACCGTAGGAAATATGAAATCATGGAAATGACCCTGGTAGCAAGGGGACATTTTTGGGGACATTTTACCTGTTCTCTGGGTCTTTGTTGCCCTGATTGGAGTGCTTTTGGCTTCAAGTGTCAGGAATCCATTAAAACTGGTTCAGCCTGTGGAGGGATTCCACTGGCCTTCGTATGGGAAAGTCCAGGAGACCAGGAGTAGAGGGAGCCAGGGGCTTAATGAGATCCTCAGGATTTGGTAATGGTGTGTAGGGGATTCTGATTAGCCTCCATCCTCGCATACCTTCTGTTTGCCCTGTTTCCCTCTGTGTTGGCTTTTTTCTCAGGTTCCCACCATCCTACCTACTTAAGTTAGTTATCTGCTGCTGCATAACAAAACACAAAGTTTAATGGATTAAAACGTCAAACATTTATTATCTCAGTTTCTGTGGGTCAGGAATTCAGGAGTGGCTTAGTGAGGTGATTAAGGTTCAGGGACTCACATGGCGCTGTAGTCATCTAAAGTCTTGACTGGGACTGGAGGATCTGATTCCAAGACAGCTATTCACATGGCTAATGACTGGAGGCCTCAGTTCCTCTCTGGCTCTTGGTAGGAGTCCTTATTTCCTTGCCTGGTAGGCCTTTCCATAGCCCCGTGTCCTTACAGGGACGTTGTCTTCCCTCAGAGTGAGTGATCTGAGCGAGAGAGATGGAAGCCCCAGTGCCTTTTATGACCTGGTTCTGGAATTCTGTTACTTCTGCCATGTTCTATTGGTCAGTGTTACTAAGTATAAGACTTAGTAACTCTTTGATATCAAAGAGTTTGTGAACATATTTTAAAACCACCATTCCACTTACCACTCCTGTGGGAAAAGAGGGCCTGTTCCCTGTAATTCCAGCTGAAGTTCTGGGCCTGATACTCAGTTGGGCCGTAATCAGTGTGAATCTGGTCAGTTAGCTAGGTCTGGGTGAAGAACCCTCCTCAAGGTGGGGAGAGCTCAGTTCCACTAGAAACACAGTAAGCGTGTGGGAAAGCGAGTTTCCCAAGGAAAATCAAGGAGCTGTTACAGGAGGGAAGGAATGGATGTCAGGTAGTCAAAGTGACCCCTACGTCTGATTTATGCCATCTATTTCAGATCAGATCTTAAAAGTCAACTCCTCCTGCAAGCTGTAGATTTCAGAGCAAATGGTTAATAAATGCATCAATAAATTATTCTTCCAAGAAAAGTTTATAAGCAGAGCATAGCAAGAACTGGACGTTTATTTAGACACGAACGTGTGTTTATTTTATGCCAGGCAGTATACTTTGTCCCGGGGAAACAAAGGCAATAAAAACAAGTGTATGCCCCCAAGTTGCTCGTAGTCTGGCAGAGAGGTCTGACCAGTGGCTCAGTGAGCATGGAGCAGTGTTGGGGGGAGGCCACGTTTGAATCGGCTTTGAGGGTACAGTAGGAGTTACCAGATGAAGACAGGCAGAGGAACAGCATGTGCAAAAGATCAGCAGTATGACTGGGGGAACAGATGTTGGGCGTAGGGTTTGGGGAAAGAGAACACCAGAGGTAGGTGAGAGCTGGGTGGTGAAAAGGCCTGGAACCCGGCTCAGGTGTGGGAGCTTTGTTCTAAGGTTGTGAGGGTCGTTCAAGAGTTTTAAGTAGGGAAATGACATGATCTGGAGATATTTTAGGAAGATGTCTCTTTCAGTCTCAAGGAAAGAAGATTTGAGAGGGCTACGGAAATACTGGTGAGCAGCTACTAAAATATGAGTTAGGGCTGTGGCCGTCGAAAGGAGGAACTGAATTGAAGAGATAGATAAGTTAAAATCTGCTTGGGCCGGCCCCGTGGCCGAGTGGTTAAGTTCGAGCACTCCGCTTCGTTGGCCCAGGCTTTCACTGGTTCCGATCCTGGGCGCAGACATGGCACCGCTCATCAGGCCATGCTGAGGTGGCGTCCCACATGCACAACTGGAAGGACTCACAACTAAAAATATGCAACTACGTACAAAGGGGGCTTTGGGGATAAAAAGGAAAAAAAATAATAAAATCTTTAAAAAAGAATGTGCCAGATTGCAAAATAGATTTCCTTAAAAAAAAAAAAAGAATCTGCTGGATTCGTTGGATGTTTCAAAATGTCCTGTATATCTCACTCAAAATTGGTCTTTATAAAGCCCACAAACTTAGTGAATTTTCTTCCCATTCTCACTTTGCAAAATCCTTCATGGAGCTTAGGTTGTCTGGATGTGGTTTAAAAAAGAAGAAAAAGAAGAAGAAGAATGCTGATTCCTAACTGAATAACCAGGAAGCAGATGCTGAGACATCAAGTGACATACCTCTAAAGTGGAGCAAATTTTTTAAAAATCGGAAGTGGGGCATGGGGAGAAGGGCACTGGCTTGCAGCTGAATGATCAGCTGTGTCGGTGTTGTTGAACCTGGCTAGTGGGGCTGCTGCTCTCTGCTTTTGTGAATATTTAAACATTTACATGACAAAAGGTTTAAAAAATAAATAATGATAAAAATAAGTAAATTGAAGTTAAGACCCACTTGTCTTGTAGGGTTGATCGAAAGTGATCAAGTAAGAGTTATACTTCATCTTTTTAAGAGTTTCTCCTTTCCTTCTCCCCCTCCCTGCCCCCTTCATGTCAGGACAAGAAGTAACACTGATTTGTGTGGGAGTCAAGGGAAATAAAATCTGCCTTAGAATTCAGGAAAAAGCCTTACTCCGTGTTTTTCTCTGGACAAAGCTACACAGCTTATTCTGTGTAGCAGTGCCTTGTCTGAAATGCAGACAGAGGCTCGTCCTTCGCTTCTTTCCGGAGGCCCTGTGAGCTGTCCTCGGTTACTGTAGAGTCCGAGGTCGTGTCAAGGAAGGAACTGCGTGTTGAGCTTTGTGAGCCTGACTCATGTGCTGTGATACGTCTGCCTTTGTCTGCGGACCATGACCTTAAAATTCTTCTTGTCTGAAAGATGAATAAGGGCCTATTCTTCGTCTTGAGATTATTTGCTTGGTGAAGAGAGGAAATAGTTGTTCAGCTGTAAACAACTGAACACTAGTTGTCATTGTCTGACTTGTGCTTTGCTCAGCCTAAAATCCAGTGCCCAGCTGGATATCGTGGGTGTCTCTCAAATACCTCATGCTGAACTGCTCTCAGAAGCCTTGGGCCACTCTTGGCCATGACACAGCCTCCCAATGTAAGACATTCTTAAGCTGTTTGTATGTATAACAGCCAGCTTTAGGGACAAGCACCTGAGCACACTTGCTGTAAGATCTATTCGTGACTATAGATCATGAACTCTGTGCAAAAAGACAGGCCCTGGAGTGAAGAGAGTGATCGTGTGTTATGTTATTCATCTCCTGACATTTACTGAGCGTCTGCCATGTGTTTGGCACAGGGGACGTGGCAGAGTCCTCTTCCCTTAAATAGCTCTCAGTCGGCCGTAGGAGGAATATTGAGTGCTTGGGAAGAAGAAGGCCAAGATCTCTGGGGTGGAAGTGGCTGGCCCGGTCAGTAGTGCTCTCACAAAACTTCCCAGGGCTGATGCTGGTCCACCTGAGGCTTGGAGGACTGAGAGGGCTTCCAGGACCAGCATTCAGGAAGTGCTGGAAGTCAGCATCCCTTACTGCTCACGTCAGCACAATTCAGTGGGCAAAGGTGGTTCACAGGTGAGCTGCACAGACGCCCCTGAGTGTGTCACAAGGCGCAGCGTTTCTGCTCTGTATGACTCCCATCTTCTGGACAGCGATCCAGCGAGTGTGAACTCGGGGCCAGAGTTCCCCATGGAGAGAAAGAAGTCAGCTCTCACCCAGACCTCCAGTGACTTGGTCTGACCAACATGTAGTGCTAGAATTTTGAGGGGATCTTCTCGTTTTTCACTCCATTGACAAAATCCTTTCAGTTTCTGCCACTAACTGGTAAAGCCAGATAATAAAGTTGACCTATAATCAGAGCTTTTCCCTAAGTGTTCCCTACATATTTTCTCCATTTAAGAAACTCATCTGCTGTTTCCTCCAAGCCTCTCCTCTGCTTATTTCCCCCGCCCCCTCTGTTTTTTAATTTGCAGGTGCTTTTTTCCTCTTGCTTTATTAATTTATTTATTTAAATTTGCAAGTACCCTTGACTAAAGTAATATCTCCTTTGTAAAACTGTCACCCTGGTGAGGTCAAGTAATGCAAGAAGTAGATGTTCTTTGAGTGTGGAAAGCATTTAGCTGGCTGTGCTGAAATAAACAGAAGAGGACCTTCTCCCGCTTTATTCCCTCACAGAGAGCAAACTGTAGTGCCAAGTTCTTCTCAAAATTCTCATATCATACCAAAGCTGTGAGTTTAAGACATGCAGTTAAAACTAAACACAAATTTTACTTAGTTTAAACCAATTTTTAAAATATGCAAACTACCTTTTATTGAAGTGATTAATTTTGAAAATCTGATCTCTTTGGCTCATTGTCTGAAAATTCCCTTAAAAGAATGCTGTAAAATTCAAATTTTAAAAATTAGGGGGACTTTCTTATTAAAGTACCTTGAAATGATCTTTTCTCCAAAAAAATAAAAAAGTTATCAAATTTTAGTTTAAAAAATTAGACCCCCGACTTTCGTGTTATCTTTGGAATTGTCATTTATTTGTTCTGGCAGTTTTTCCTTCTGCCCTTGCTAGAATTTTTATGCTTTCTTTATCCATTAAAAACAATTAGAGTAGGACTTTAAAAAAATGTTTTCTTTTTAATTTTCTGTTCTCTCTGACTCAGTAGACTGTTCTTAGAGACAGAACCCTTGGAGGAAAAGGAGACACCTCTTTCCTTTCTGCATATACTGTAGTATTCCTACCCCCTTGAAATGTTAACGAGCTGCCTGAACTGTTCGATTTTTTATTGTTCTGCCCCATAATCAGAGTTTCCGTTCTGGACGCGATAGCCCTTGTACTCCGAGGACAGGTGTGGCAGCTCCAGTGGCCTTGCACAGACACACCCACCGTAGCTGGGTATCTGTGGTTCCTCATATTTCCTTAGTACCAGGGGAATAATGTTTGAAAAACCATACACAGGGATTATGTGTTCATCTCACTTCAGCTTATCCTTAGAGTCTCTGTTACCTCAATACGTATCATATCGATACATTTTCTTTCTCATCTGTCACATTTTGCTTCATCGTTTTTAGTTTTGTTTTACATGACATTGAGTCAAAAAGTGAACTTTATAGTTAATCATTTCAGAAGCTCCGAATTGATAGGAGAAAATTCCAGCCAATGACTGTCTGAAAATCCTGTGACTCTATTTCTCATTTCTGTCCTCAAGACCACCAGCTTGTTAGAAGTGACACATAAGAACATTGGATGCAAATGAGGTAAAGACAAAACTCTTAACCTCATGCTCTTTTTCCTTTATTATCTTTCCTTCATCTGTTATGTCTTAACAGCTTTTATCTTAATGAAAAGTTCTTAATTCCTTTTTAGTATCTGGAAAGTGTTCATTTAATTTCATATATATGTATACAAATAGGGATTTTGTTTTCCTTTGACGATTTATTGATGTGAACAGCTCCCTAGGGCTCTTGTTCTCTGGACTGCTCACACTGAATTTTCTAGGATAGAGATAGACCTTTTTGTCCCCAGGTTAGACTTTTGAAGCCTCTGTCTTTTTTTTTTTTTTTTATTAATGTTATGATAGATTACAACCTTGTGAGATTTCAGTTGTACATTTATGTTAGTCATGTTGTGGGTACACCACTTCCCCCTCCGTACCCTCCCCCCACCCCCCCTTTTCCCTGGTAACCACCGATCAGATCTCCTTCTCAATATACTAATTTCCACCTATGAGTGGAGTCATATAGAGTTCGTCTTTCTCTGACTGACTTATTTCGCTTAACATAATGCCCTCGAGGTCCATCCACGTTGTTGTGAATGGGCCAATTTTGTCTTTTTTTATGGCTGAGTATGAAGCCTCTGTCTTTTAAGTAGGCATGGTTATTTAAAGCCCATAGGCCTACTGGCTATGGATCTTTCCTATGCTAGCAAATAAGGAATTAATAAAGACACTTGATGTCAGGGATATGGTTCTTTCCAGGTTTATCGTTTGCAGATGCTTCACTGTGGTATTAGAAGCAAAATACTTTTTAAGTTTCTCTTACTCCCTCTTTATGTGGAATTTAACAACAGTAGCTACAATTTGAAACAAGGAGGGGCTAGCCTGGTGGCATAGTGATTAAGTTCGTGTGCTCTACTTCAGCAGCCCAGGGTTCGCGGGTTCAGATCCCAGGCACGGACCTACACACTGCTCATCAAACCATGCTGTGGCAATGTCCCACATACAAAATAGACGAAGATTGGCACAGATGTTAGCTCAGGGACAATCTTCCTCACAAAAAAAAAAAAAAAGAAGAAACTAAAAAGAAAAAACCTGGGAGTTCATAGACATAAAAATTCAGTTTAGGGAGAAAACTCGGGTATTTTATTTTTGAGTCTCTTTGGATCAGGTTGGCACTTTGAGCCACTCCTGTTAATTAGGTTGCAAGCTATGTGCTTCACAATACCCCAGACTCTTAACTTGGAGGGAAGAGGTTTGTCCTTAAGTGGACCACTCAATTCCAGCATTGTCCTCGGTACTCTCCAGAGTGGACATAGAGACCCTGCCCAGCATGCCTGCCAGGACTTCTGAGACTTTTCCTCTGCTGACCCTACTCCTCAAGGCAAGCCAGAGTGAATACGTGCCCTGGGGAGTCTGGAACCTTCTCTGCTCCCAGCAGAAAACAATTTTATATGCTCCTCCCGAATCCTCCAGAAGATCATGTGTTCACCCTGCAGTTTCTCTGCCTGGTAGCCAGCGGGCTGAAAGCACTTTGCTGTTTGAGAAGCAGTTGGGGATGTAAGAGGAAGAGGCTGAGAAACAAAGCCAGGTGGGGAGGCCAGTCGGGGTCAACTTCATCTAAAAAGACTTTCTTCACGCCTTGTTAACTTTGAAAGTTTTCTCGTACCACAGGAGAAAGAGCCCTGAGAAATCCAAGTGCTGTGAAGTTAAAAATACTCTCTTTGGGAGCCCACTCATGTCAGAAACTTTAGGTTAACAGTAGGATTGAGAAAATTTTGGGTTATTAGCTCGCTTTTTTGTTTTAGTTTTTAAATAGCCAAATGGCCTGACTCTAGATGGTTATGAGTATAGATGCTGAAGTGCAGCAGGCACAGTGCTGGCCTGGTTTGCCTGACCTGGACTCCACGAGGATGTTCTCTGGCTCCCAGGTCTCCTGAAGCTTTGGTTAGTGCTCTGGGTCTTTTTGAAACGCAGCAGGCAAGAACATGCATACCTTCTTGCCATGGATCCTCACTCACTACGTCCTTATGTGCAAACGGGGTGAGATGTGAACTGACTGGCCTTGGCTGTGTCACTGTTGGCCTCTGATATTGGACCCATTTTCTGTGACTGAGTAACCAGGGTTCTGGGAAGAGTCCTACCTGGGGATCCTGTTGTCAGCTTAAAAAGCAAATTCGCCACTTATTTTATACCCTCAAAACAAGTTTATTTGGGAATAGCCAAAAGAATTGCAAATGGGGATGTGCATGGATGGCAAACCACAGGCAAATCGGCAGAACAAAGGAAGGGAGCTGCTTTTGTAGAGGAGAAGAGGGAGTAAGGCCGGGCTGTTCTAAAGGGAAATCCCTTGGGGGAGAGTAACAGTTCAGGGTAGCAATGGCTTCTCATTGGCTGAGCTGCAGTGTCTCTCATTGTTTGGGCTGTAGCTTCTCTCATTGGCTGGGCTGTTGCCAAGCAGGGAGAGGAGTCTTCACTCAGTAGTAAAGTAGTTGTACTTCCTGTTGGAGATGCAAGGACCCACCCCCTCTTCTTGTTTGCAGTAATTGACATGTGTGATGGGGTGAGAGCTCCCCCATAAGCCTTCCTGACTCCAGTTTAGTTAAGGTTTCTTTATTAATTGCCACACTGTGAAGCAATATCTGATCAACTTCTTAATTTTCCAGACAGTTTGACCCGTGTTGAGTGTGCACACCCTTTCTGAACAACATTCACGCTGCATAGAGTGTGTTAGGCAGTGAAAGCTCCCATCCCTTTGGGCATTTACATTGGCCAAGTGACCCTTGCTGAATTCTGGCATTTGCTGTGTGCTCGGAGTGTTTTGGGGTATCATTATGCATGAGTTATGCTGGGAGGAACTGCAAGTATCTTTCTTTCCCACAGTGGGAAGGGAGATGATTGCTATGGTGGTTTTCAGAAAGCCGGTAATTGTTTTGAAATAGAGGATTGCAGTGCGTCAGGGCTTGGCCATTCTTTCAGATGTCTTCAAGTTACCACAGAGCTCCACCGTTGTGGACATCCCGCCAAACACAAACAAAGCAAGACACGGAAAGTTCCTGCCTCTGGAACAAAAGAGCTTCAGAAAAGGGTAGCTTTGAGGCTTTACCCAGGGCTGCCTGTGGGGAAGCTGGTTCTTCTTCACGTGGAATGAAGCTCTGACCCCGCCCCTCCTTGTAAAGATTTTCTTTTCTTTTTTGATTTTATTTTTAACTGTTTATTTTGAACTAACTATAGACTCAAGGATGTTATAAAAATTGTCCAGAGCTGTCCGACTGTACTTTGGGCAGCATCCTCGAATAGCACACCTTACGTAACTGTGGCATGTTATCAGAAGCAGGAAATGGACGTTGGCACAGGCAGTTAACTGGACTACAGACCTTCCTCCCGTCGATTTCACCAGTTTTTACATGCACCCATCTAATTGTATGAAGTTTCTTCACAAGTAGATATTTCTGCAACCAGCAGCACGATAAGGATACAGAACTGACCCGTCGTGACAAAGCCCTCCCCGTGCGGCTGCTTTGTACTCCCGCTCCCTCATCGTAACTGCTGCCTAGTTCCTGCACGTTGGAACCACTGCACGCTTCACGGTGGAGCCTGTGTGGTTTGCCATTGGAAACCCAGTGAGGGAGGATTCTAGAGGGAATGAACTGCGGGAGATAATTTATTGTCGTTCCCTGAGGGAGTCAAATAGTGAGGCTGTCATCTCTCTATCTGTTTAACTCAGTTTGTTCTTAGGTAAATAAAGTTGTATTATTTGAGTTGGGTATGTGTCCCGACTCAGTTTTCTCTCATAAAGAATAGAAACCTTCAGAGAAGGATCACAGTATCTTTCACCTATTTGTTAAAAAGTATCTTTAATTTTACTGGCACAAAAGTCTTAGCACTCTATTAATGATTTAAAGGAAAAAAAATAAGGAAAGAAATTTTTCAGAGTCATTTAAATGTCAGTGATTTATACAGAAACAGTAAGTGACAGTCCTTGCTTTTAAAGAGATGACGGCAAGCCAGAGCTGTAAGACCAGTTTTGGGGTTTGACCTCTAGTCATAGAACATCAGGGTTAGAATGTCCTGAGACATTCCTGCCAGGTGGTCCTGTCACCCTGCGCTTGAATCCTCCATTGAAGGCGGATTGTTGCCTCCCCGGGAGGTTCAGTAAGCCTTGGTGCTGTGCTGACTAGGTTCGTTCTTGTTTTAGCTGAAATAGCTTCTTGTGGCTTCTATCCGTTGACCTAGTCCTACTGCCACCCCTTCCGTATGAAGCCTTTCAAATATTTGAAGACATTACAAGGCAGAATTTAATATCTCACTTTTCAGGATTGTTTATTATTGACCCCAATATAAAAATAACCCTCTGAGGTTAGACTTTGCCCGAGGTGAGACCTGTGGCCTTTGGCATTGCTCACAGTGTAATGTAGTGAGGCCTGGGCAACTACGTGGCTCAACCAGCAGGACTAGGAAAGCCCAGATGTAACATTTTCTTCTTACTTCTCTATGTTTAGAAGATGTTTTTCTTTTGGGATAGTTCTGTTTGTTTCTTCCATAGGACTTTGTGCTGTGTGCTTGTTGCTGTCTCCAAACTTCTCTGGGGCCCTGGTGAAGAAAGTGCGTGGGTGGGAGGGGCATTGGTATGTACTTGGAGGGCCTAGCCTGAGGATATTGGCTCATTCACAGAATCAACAATTGGAGGTGCCCCGCCTGTCCTGGGAGAATCCCACTGTGAGTCCTGTGGGCGGCAGGGGCAGTATCCAGGGTGCATGGTGGCAGCAGTGGTGTCCCAACCAGACTGCTTCCATGCCAGGGTATTGCTGTAGGCTTGACCACCTAGCGTCGCTTGACGGCCACCCATTTTCTGAGCGTGGCTCTCTAGTCTTCCCATCAATTCTGGGTACTATCCAGTCTCTTTCCAGCAAATCCCCTTTCTACCTAAATTAGCTAAGGTCTTTTTGGCAAGTAAGAACCTTGACTGATTTATTAGAGGGGCTGGGTCTCGGATGGGACCAAGGTGTCTCAGATGGTAGGTGGTCCTCCAGTCCCAGCCACTCCTCTCGGCTGCACCCTCACCATCAGTGAATTAGATTAGGTAGGGACTCAGTGTTCCTAAATTAAACAGGTACTCCCCTCCCTCCAGAACAGCCAGACATGGCTAGAAAACCAGAAAAAGCTTCATAAATAAGATGGCGTTTACCATGTGCCTTGAGGGATGGGTAGGATTTGAAAGGGAAGGATGTTTTAAGCAGACTTAGACAATGGGAAACTGTTAGAGTTAGGCTTTTCAGGGACACTGAAGGACCTATACAGCCCATGGTGTCTGAGCAACAGTTGTAAGTGTGGCAGGGGAAAACCACCTGAATACAGTTTGTTCATTAATACTCTTTAGACACTTGAAAGGCTTACATGTAGAAAAAGAGATTAGATATATCAATCTTAAACAGCTAGGGCCAGCCCCGTGGCTGAGTGGTTAAGTTCAGCCCCGCTCAGTAGCCCAGGTTCAGTTCCCGGGTGTGGACCTACACTGCTCTGTTAGCGGCCATGCTGCACTGATGGGCCACATGCTGAAAAATAGAAGAAGACCGGCATAGATATTTGCTCAGGGTGAATCTTCCTTAGCAAAAAATAAATGAATAAAAAATAATAAAACAGCCAGTTGTTTTATCAGCAAAATAAGTTTTTTCAGGAATAGCCAAAGAATTACAATTTGGGTTGTGCATGCTATGGTGGACCACAGACAAGTCCAACAAACAATGGAGAGGAACATTATTTTATAGAGAAAAAGGAGGAAATTGGGAGGGGTTGTTTTGAAGGAAAGTCCATTGGAGAAAAGCAGGAGTTCAGGGTGGTGGTCTCTCAGTGGCCGAGTTGCTGGGGTCATTGTCAACTTCCGTTTGGGATGCGTGTGCAATTCTTGCTGTCGTAGATTCTTTCCCGTTGACCCTTCTTTCTGTTGGATCCTGTAATCGACCATCTTCCTGTAATTGAGGGAGAGTGGTACTGCCTGGGAGCTCCCCCTTCTGGTGTCCTGACTCCACTTGAAATGAGGTTTCCCTTTATTAATTTTCATAGATATTATTCCGAAGCACAGAATCTGGATCAGGAGGCAGTTATAGGAGAGCATGTTTTAGTTCAGAATTTGGCAGACTTTCTGACAGCTGGGACTGTGCAGCAATATAAGGTGTTTCAACTTTCTCTTCCTGCGAGTGTTCAAGCTGAGGCGTCACCATCTGCAGGGTTGCAGAAAGCAGTGTTTCCAGACTTCATTCATTTATCACTCAGGAATTTTGCCATATCTGCAGAACAACTATATACTTATTTCTGTTTAATACTTTTCTTTAATCAACTCACTTTTTCTATTTAAATATACTTTAAAATGAAACCTTGGAGGGGCTGAGGGCTTAGAGCTAGAGGACAGAGCACAGAGGAACTGGCAGAACCCAGGGTCCCAGGCCCCCGGCACTTGCTTCCCTCCTCCAGGCCCCCACGGCCTGGGCTGCAGCTCCCGCACCCCTGTACCTCTTGCAGGTGCTGCTGCTGCTCCAGGAAACTGAAACCCTGGCTGGAGAGATCCGTCATTTGACAAAAGAGGTAAACGTACAGGTTCAGGAAGCTGAGCAAACCTCACACAGAATGAACCCAAAGAAAGCCATGGAAAGACAGATTATAATTAAACTTCTAAAAACTAGAAGCAAAGAAGAAAATTTGAAAGCAGCAAGAGAGAATTGACATCTTCCTTATGGGGAAAAACAATTCAAACCACAGCAGATTTCTTGTTGGAAACCATGAAGGCGAGAAGGAAGTGGCATAACGTTTTTCAAGAGCTGGAAGAAAAGAGCCTATCAAACCCTGAATTCTGTACCTGGGAAATTACTCTTCAGGAATGATGGAGAAATAAAGACATTACCAAATGAAGGAAAATTAATTTGTCTCCTGCAGACCTACTCTAAAAGAATGACTAAAGAAAGTTCTTGAAACAGAAAGGAAATGATAAAAGAGGGAATCTTGGAACATTAGGAAGAAAGAACAAGAGAAAAAGCCAAAATATGAGTAAATATAGTAGACTTTCCTTCTCTTGAGTTTTCTGCGTCATGTTTGATGGTTGAAGCAAGAAGTATATTGAACATTGATGTAGCTCTCAACATATGTCAAGAACATAGTTAATACAGTTATGTTACACAGAGGCAGCTAAAAGGGCTTAAAGGGAGGTAAGTTTTCTACACTCTACTCGGACTAACTAGTGAGATGCTGACACCAGTAGATTGTGATAAGTTGTGTGTCTCTTATAATACCCCGAGCAACCACTAAAAAGTCTATGCACTCAGAAACACTCTAAATAAATCAAAGCGCAATTCTAAATAACGTTCAGTAATCCACAGGAAGTCAGGAAAAAGAAAACCAAGAAGCAAAAAACAGGGAACAAAGAGAACAAAAAGGTAGATTAAAGGCCTCACATATTGATAATTTCCTTAGAAGTCTGAAAATAAAAGCCAGATTGGCAGAGTGGATTTAAAAAAGAAACAGGGTCCATATGCTGTCTAAAAGAAAGCTGCTTCAAATAGAATGGTACAGGTGACTCAAAGTAAGAGGACGGGAAAAGATACACCATACAAACATTAATCAAAGGAAGATAAGAATAACCATGTTAGCATCAAGTGGAGTAGACTTCAGAGCAGGAAATCACTCGGGACGGGGTGGGCACTGTGCAGTGATAAAGAGTCAGTGCACACGGAAGTTTCAGCCTAAACGTGTGCAGCCAGCCACAGGGCTGCAGTGTCTTTGAAAACCAAACATCTAACTCCATACAGTTCAGCAGCCTCACTGCTGGGCATTTATCCCAGGGATGTGGAAACCTGTATCCATACAAAACCCCATGTGTGAAGGTTCATAGCAACATCATTTGTTGTTGTTGTTGTTTTTTTTTGAGGAAGATTAGCCCTGAGCTAACATCTGCTGCCAATCCTCCTCTTTTTGCTGAGGAAGACTGGCCCTGAGCTAACATCCGTGCCCATCTTCCTCTACTTTATATGCGGGATGCCTGCCACAGCATGGCTTGACAAGCGGTGCCATATCCACACGCGAGATTAGATCCGGCGAACCCCGGGCCGCCGAAGAAGAACGTGCACACTTAACCGCTGCACCACCAGGCCGGCCCCTGCAACATCATTTGTAATAGCCGAAAACTAGTAACAACCCAGACGGCCTTGGTTAAAGAAACTGGTACATCCATACGGTGGAGTACTACTCAGCAATAAAAAGGAATCAAGTGTTGATACAGCAACAACGTGGAGGGCCCTCAGGGCATTGTGCAGAGTGAAAAAAGCCAATTTCAAGGAGTGTTTATGTTTGCTGTGTGATTCCATTTACATGACATTCTCAAAATGACAAAATTTTAAAAATGGAGAACAGATTGGTGGTTGCCAGTGGTTAGGGACGGTGGGGAGGAGGAGATGGGTGTGACTCTAAAGAGAGAGCACGGGGACATCTTTGTGGTCTTGGGTGGGCCTGTTTCTCGACACACATGAATCCTCGCTTGTGATAAGATGGCCTAGAGCTGTGTGCGCACAGTGTGCTAGTGTCGCTCTCCCGTGGTGGTGTCGTGCTGTAGCTGCTCAGGAGGCTGGGGGGAGAGCGAGACTGGACCTCTCAGGACCATCTTTGCAACTTCCTGTAAATCACTTGTTTCAAAATAAGCAGTTAAGAAGGAAACTTTATCAGTTGTCAGAAGTCTGAGACCATTATCACTTACCATAAATGGAAAGACATCTGTGAAAAATATATCTATTTAACTATTGAAATTAAAATGTTCGTTTGTGTACCACCTAAACTGTCTTGCACACCGCCAGTGGTGTAGGAGCCTTTCTTTGTGATGCCCCCTACGGAGGATATTCCTAAGGTGGTGGGAGGTCACAAGACTTCACTGGAGGACTCCCAGGAGCCTGCAATGCAAGGAGTCTGTGTTCCTTAGTGAAGTTCAGGTTCTCAGGATCTCAAGTATAGACCCTTGACTGCGTGGGCAGCTTCAGACTTGAAACAGTTTTTTCAACAGGACAAGAGGCTGCCAGCGAGACAATGGCTGGAGAAGAGTAGGGGCAACACAGGTTGCCGACGATGAAGATGAAGATGAAGACACTGAAGAAAAGGTGGCGATGAGAAGGGGGCGCCCCCTAAATGACACTCTGAGCCTGGGACTTTATAAACATTGTCTAAAACCTTCCCAACAGCCCTGCAAGACAGACGGTTCCCCACAGACAAATAAAGGAAATGGAGTTTAAAAAGTCCGCAGAGGGGCCGGCTCCGTGGCCAAGCAGTTAAGTTCGCGCGCTCCGCTGCGGTGGCCCAGGGTTCAGATCCTGGGCGTGGACATGGCGCCGCTTGTCAGGCCACGTTGAGGCGGTGTCCCACATCCCACAACTGGAAGGACCTGCAAGTAAGATACACAACTATGTACAAGGTGGGGTTTGGGGAGATAAAGCAGAAAAAAAAAAAAAAAAAGTCCGCAGAAAGCTGCAGAGCTGGAGGTAGAGCTCGCTACCAAACCCACCTTCAAAATCTGCTCTTTTTCACTATCCTGTACCACGTGGACATGGATTTAGGGTTCCTTTATTTTGGTGCTAATATCTTCCTTTTTTTCTTAATGACCAGCGTGGTTTTATTTTTGTCATTGACAACATTCACAACAGTGCAATTGTATTATTACTTTGCTTGATTACCTTAAATATTACTCAAGTGTGCACTAAAAATGTTCACATTTAGGAAAAGTAACACATAGGGGCTGGCCCCGTGGCTGAGTGGTTAAGTTCGCGCGCTCCGCTGCAGGTGGCCCAGTGTTTCGTTGGTTCGAATCCTGGGCGCGGACGTGGCACTGCTCATCAAACCACACTGAGGCAGTGTCCCACATGCCACAACTAGAAGGACCCACAACAAAGAATATACAACTATGTACCAGGGGGCTTTGGGGAGAAAAAGGAAAAAATAAAATAAAATCTTTAAAGAAAAGTAACACATTAAAGCAGCCCTCTGTAAGCATTACCCCTTCTCAGTGTATTTTCCTGCTACGTTTCATACATAAACAGCAGTTTACAAAGTTATAAATAAAACTATCACCTCTCATGGCCTGAACATATATATCGATTCTGGAGCTTGACAAAATGCCCTCTTGATGATTTTGTAACTAACAACATGCGCCATTTGCAGTGTTCACCGTCAGTCAGTGACTTAGCGCCACAAGTTCTTGTTGAGCCCGTTCTGCCAGTGGTAGACCTTGCAGTGCACTTGATAAGGTAGCACGTGTTTAAAGTCAAAATAGTCAAAGACTACGTTTTTAAAACAATGGTAGAGAAGGTTGTTATTTAAATATCACTAAGCTTTATTAAAATCACTTCAGCTTGTCTGAAGAACAAACATGAGAAATGCCACTAACATGTGGACGCTTGTTACTCTCGTTTAAGTGGAAGCTGACAAAGTCTAAAATGTGAGAAACTACGATCAGATTAAATCCACGTTGGTCTTGGGGACAATATTCCATTGAGATTCTGTTACAGGAGCAGAATCAGTACTCCCCTAGATTTTCTAAAATTTATTTAGTTATTTTTTGGTGAGAAAGATTGTCCCTGAGCTAACATGTATGTCCATCTTCCTCCATTTTGTATGTGGGACGCCACCACAATGTGGCTTGATGAGCGTGTGTAGGTCCACTCCTGGGATCCAAATCCCTGAACCCTGGGCTGCCAAAGCAGAGCGTGCAGACTTAACCACTGCGCCACCCGGCCGGCCTCTCTGAAGTTTACTTTGAACCATTACTGTGACTAGTTAAAAGTTTCAGAGTAAAAATAATGACACACAAAAGTGACCTTAGAAAGGCATACTTAACAATTCCTAATTCAGAACACTTGATTATTTAGTTTTTATTTTAAAATGAAATCTTTATTCCTTCAGAAAATGTTAACGTATTTGTTGAAAGACACCTCCTATCTAGTGATTTATTAGGTAAGCACTCAAATTATTTTTATGTAATAGAAGTAAAAATGAATTTTGCATGTTGGTTGCGTTTCATTTTACACACCACATCATTTTTTTAGGCCTTCATTTATAGGATATAAAACTTGGAAAGAAAAACATTCTCAACTGATATTCTCATTAGAGTTCAATGATTCCAACTACAAATGAAATACTAGGCTAAGCTAGGGGCGGCCCTGTGGCCGAGTGGTTGAGTTCACACGCTCTGCTTTGGTGGCCCAGGGTTTCACCGGTTCGGATCCTGGGCGAGGACATGGCACCGCTCATCAAGCCACCACGCTGAGGCAGTGTCCCACATGCCACAACTAGAAGGACCCACAACTAAAAATATACAGCTATGTACCAGGGGGCTTTGGGGAGAAAAAGGAAAAATAAAATCTTTAAAAATACTAGGCTCAGCTAAGATGGAGACGGGGATCTCATTGATGATTTTAAACTAGTTTCTCACAAATTCTTTTTGATCTTAGATCAGGTTATGACCTCTACAAACGTCTTAATGGCTGGTTCAGGTTTAAAAACCAACACTTGCCAGTTGAAATGATGCTTCCCACAAAAATGTTGAGTACAGCGTGCCACCCTGGCCCAGGTCAGCCACAGGGTGTGGTGGGCTCCGCAGGGCTGCCTGGGGCCTGACGGTCCCCCCGCCGAGCTGGGCTGGTTCAGAAGAGGTGCCTCTGAGGGTGGGAGCTGCCTCTTGAAGCCTGTGTCTGTCTTCCCCTTGGCTGTGATGTGTCATGTTTCGTTCCCTGTGCACGTGGGGCACAGCCAGATTGCAGGCGCTGACAGGAAGTGGATTGCTCGCCTGCCCAACCGTGTTCTGATGGCCATTTGGGGAGACTTTTCCCTCTGCTTCTGGACCTCATTGCAGAGATGGGTGGCAGCATGGGGAGGGTTGTTTCCTTCAGCCGGGCTCTCCAGGTGAAAGCCGGTCGTTGTGGAAATGACAGTATTCCCTGTCTTCCTGCCGGAGGATACACCATTTGGTCTGATTTAGCGACGTAAACCACGTAGTAGAGATAAGAGAATAGTTTGAGCTTATTTTCCCTTTAATTTTCAGAGGTCAGATTTATGACTTGGCTATTCCAGTCACATTATAAAACATGCTTTATTCTTGGCAATGCACAGGATGATTCTGGAGGCCCGTAAGAAACTAGTAACGCGCTTCCCTTCTCAAACCTGAGGGCCACAAGAGGAAGGAGATTTATGCTTTCACCTGATTCAAATGTGTCATGTATATCTATTGCTGACTTAAAAAAATAAAAACCCGGGGCCAGCCCAATGGCGCAGTGATTAAGTGCGCGTGTTCTGCTTCGGCGGCCCGGGGTTCACCGGTTCGGATCCCGGGTGCAGACATGGCACCGTGTGGCACACCATGTGTGGCAGCCGTCCCGCATATAAAGTAAAGGAAGATGGGCACGGATGTTAGCTCAGGGCCAGCCTTCCTCAGCAAAAAGAGGAGGACTGGCAGCAGTTAGCTCAGGGCTAAGCTTCCCCCCAAAAAAATTAAATTAAAAAAATAAAAACCCAAGCGTCGTCAGTGATGATTGTTCTGCACTGTCCCTTGTTTAGCTTTAGGGAGCCACGTCACTCAGGGATTCAAAAAATGATTAGGAAATGTGTGATTTGACTTACGAGGTTGGGGCCTGCGTTTGGCTTTACAGTACTTTGCTAGGCTGGCCGAGGATTCGAGAACACCCAGAAGGCAGCCTTAGGCAGCTCGGTGGAGGGGAGAGGCTCTTCCTCCCTCCGCTTTGCTTCCCTCTGGGCTGGCAGTGGGGAGACGGAGTCTCCAGCTCAGGGCCCGGAGGCAGGAGAAGTCATCTGCTGGCGCTACTGGGGCGACCAGGACAAGAGAAGGGCGGACTTCTTGGTCTGCACTTCTCTACGTGGCTGTTCCTTGGAGTCCCCTTGAGAGCCTTAACAGCTGCTCCTGCCCGGGACCCCCACCCGGAGATGCTGATTTAATCGGTCTGGGTTCTAATGTGGAACCGAGGCTGAGAATCATGGCTTAGCTACGTCCTTCTCCCAATGCATTCACAGGCTGCTTGAGATGCATTTCCCCAAGGACTTTACAGTCCCTACACCCTCCTGGGCTTATAAGGGCAGATGCCCTGTCCAGACCTGGTCACCACACGTGCCCGCGGCCGTCCAGCTCTCATGTTGAACATGTCTCCCAGGGCTGCTGCTGCAGCGTGGGTCTGGGAGAAGGGGGTCGTGGCCTGGGCGTGAACACTGTCATTTAGAGCGGATGCCCCTTGTTCCTGCATGGACAGTCTTAGGGTGCTTTCCTGCCGTCGCCTGTAGATGTTCCAGCTTCTGGCAGGTGAGGGCGGCTGCAGCCCAATGTTTTAAAGCTCTTATGTAAGAGAACTTTAAAGACAGAGCTTTTAAAATGAAGAATGTTAGCATTCTGCTATCTCACTTGGTTTTCTTTCCTTTATCAAAGATTCCTTTGTGTGTTTTAAGTATTTGAAACATCCCCTCACTGGGGACATAGTGGCTAGATCTGCTGGGTGAGCAGCTATGTCCCGTCCCTCAGGCCTGATCCAGGTTCTGTCTCTGGCTCCCTAGTTCCCTCTTCCAGACAGCCCGCCTGGCCGCCCCACGTCAGGGGCTGGGGTTCACGGAGGCCCTGCTGGTGAGTCACTGTTCGATCTTCCTGTGTCCAGCTCTTTACCTTCGACAGGCACACCTCCTCTGACTTCCAAGATGTTAAGAACTCATGTCTCAGCACTAAGGAGAACGCACACAGATTTGTTTTCTTTTTAAATAGTGGTAAAATACACATAACACAAAATTTACCATTAGTAACATTTAGTACATTCACGACGTTTTGCAACCATCACCACCATTGTCATCATCCCAGAAGGAAACCCTGCACCCATCATCAGGCACACCCCACCCCCTGCCCCAGCCCCTGGCAACCACTCGTCTGCTTTCTGCCACTGTGGATTTGCCCGTGCTGGGCGTTGCATATAAATGGAGTCATACAGTAGGTAACCTTTCATGTCTGGATTATTTCACTGAGCACAAATGTCTTCAGGATCCATCCACGTTGTAGCGTGTCAGTGCTTACTCCTTTTTATGGCTGCATAATACTCCATTGTGTGGATGGACCACATTGTGTTTATCCATCATCTGTTGATGGCTATTTGGGTTGTCACGACTAACGAAGCTATGAATATTTGTTTACAAGTTTTCGTGTGAGTCTCTGTTTTCAGTTCTCTTGGGTGTATACCTAGAAGTGGAATTGCTGGATCATATGGTATTTCTATGTTTAACTTTCTGAGGACCTGCCAGGCTGTTTTCCACAGCAGCTGCCCCATTTTACATTCCCACCAGCAATGTACATGGCTCCCAGTTTCTCCACGTCCTCACCTACACTTGTCATTCTTCTTTTTTATTAAAGCTACCCTAGTGGATGTATACGCAGGTTTTAAAATGAATTATTTTTATTGAATAATTGGAGAAAAACAGTTAAAGTCAGAAAGTGAAAAGTTTATACAGAAAACAGCAGTCTTGGGGCTGGCCCGGTGGCACGGTGGTTTAGTTCATGAGCTCGCTTCGGTGGCCTGGGGTTCTCAGGTTTGGATCCTGGGTGCGGACCTGGCGCCCACTCATCAAGCCATGCTGTGGAGGCATCCCACAGACAATAATAGAGCAGGACTGGCACGGATGTTAGCTCAGGGGCAACCTTCCTCACCAAAACACCCAGCAGCCTCTCGTCTCTTTCCATCTTCCTCCACCTGTCCCTCAAGAGAGCCACTTCCAGCTCTCAGCTGCTTCTTGGGGTTCTCACCTTCAGTTAACCTCTGGCGTAGCCTCATTTGTCCATTTGAATCTGAACCACTGAGTCCCTTTTTGGGTAGACGAGGATTATAACTCACTCAGACCCATAGGATCCCTTCCCTTCTCTCCTTAGTTAGGACACTGGTTTGGCTGTTGAAAAAGGACTAAGATAACAAGTATCTTGCCTCACACAAGATAGAAGTTTGTTTCGTTCTCACGTAACAGAGTGTAGAACTCAAGGATTGGTGGTGGTGGTTTCCAGCTCTCAGGGACCTGCGCTCCTTCTGTCCTGTGGCATCACCGTCTTCAAAAGTGTTTTCTGTCTTATTTGCCAAGGTGGCTGCTCCAGATTCCCTCCTCACACCCCCCAGGGAGCAGCCGGCAGGAGTGGCGGGAGGGGCACCAGGCAGGGGAGAAGCAGCAGAGGTAGGGGGAGAGCGTGTTCTTGTCCCGCAGGCGGGCTCTGAAGTCGTGGGCAGACTTGTACTCGTCCCCCCTCCTCCATGGGACTTCCGGTATGTTTCATCTTGTTATTAGTGATAATCATCTGGCATCTGAGTGCTGAGTATGTGTCAGACACTGTTATAACTGCTTTGTGTGCACTTGCTAGTTTAATCCTGAGACCGTCCTCTAAAGTCACTGCTGCTTCCCTTTCACAGACATGGACCCGCGGTCCAGGGGCGAGGGCGGGGCTGGGACTGCACAGCCCGCCCTCACGAAGCTTTTGGCTCCAGGGAGGCCCCGTGTGAGGCTGGCTTCAGCCGATTCCCACCGGGGCTGCCCTTTCCATCTATGCTTGAGGCTGCGGAAGGCGGTCAGGCGCCCAGACTTTGAGCCTCGGGGCTTAGTTAATGTTTAGCCTGTGGGTCTAGCAGCAGTAGCCTGGCCCCAGCGTCGCCCTGTGGCTCCCTCAGCTGCCCCAGAGTCCGCAGGCGGAGGCCCCGAATGTAAGGATGAAAAACTTTCCGCCTGCTGGCTCTACGCAACCGATCTGCCTCTGAAGTAAAGACTTCTCAGGTGGAAGCTGTGCCACCCTAAACATTTATTTAGCTTTATTTCCTGGCGGATGGTGCAAGGTCACAGCTGCAGCCAGGCTCCTAAGAGGCTGAAAACAGCAAAGCCCCGGGAGACTGTCTCTGCCGCTTGTTGACTGTGCCCTGTTCTGTTGATGCAGTGACCAGGAGTCAAAGTTGGGGATGTGCGCACGATGACGGACACCAAGGACTTAGAAGCTGAAATCCACCCCTTGAAGAATGAAGACAGGAAGTTGCAGGAGGATCTGGAGAACCGAGCGAAGAAGGAAGACATCCTGACAAGGACGCCTCCGCAGTCCCGCCTCTCCCGCTGCCGGGCGGTGGCGTTTTTCCTTTCGCTGTTCATCTGCCTTCTTGTGGTGTTTGTGGTTTCCTTCATCATCCCGTGTCCAGACCGGCCAGCATCCCAGGGGACGTGGCGGATCCATTACAACACAGCAGGTGCGCCCCCTCCCCAGCGCGGTCTGAGGGGTGGGCGGTGGGGCGGCAGGTGTCCCAGAGTCCAGAGGTGTCTTTGACAGTGAATCACCCCTGAGTGGCCGCCAGTACAGTGTTCACGGTTTTCCTGGACTTTTAGGGATCAGCAGAGCGGCCTCTAAGGAAACATGGAAGGACCACCGTGGGAGCACAGGAAGGGTGGGTTGGGGCAATAAAGGAAAGTGGCCCATTTGGTTCCTTTTCTGAATTAAAAAAGAAATTAATGAAACGGCACAGTGGGCAGAACAGACACAGAGAAGCTGTCGTGAAATGAAGAGTGTGCGGCTGATTTTGTCGTCCAGACCCGGTCTGCTCAGCCAGAGTAAAGCGCACTTTCACTTCTCCCTGACGATGGGCAGCCTGGACCCTGGCCTTCCTGAGAGCTGAGTCAGCCTTTCTCTGGACGCTGGCTTCTGGAGCCGGGGACAGCCCTGCAGTCACCGTGTGGGTGGATGTGAGCGCTCGCGGCCTCGGAGTGCTGCTTTGCATAGACCCAAGGGCTTCTCTGTGGAGTAAAGAGACTTTCTTGTTTCAGCCTCACTCGGGGTCAGTTCTGTTCAGAATTTGGTGCTTAATTTTGAGGGGGAGGAATAATATGTTTCTGTGTTTATTTTTTGCAGCTTTATTGAGGTATAGTTTACATAATATTCACTTGTCTTGAGTATACAGTTCCACGATTTTAGTTAGTTCACAGAGCAGCTATGTAACTGTCACCACAATCCAGTTTTAGAGCATTTCTGTCGTCCCTGTGGGATTCCATCAGTGCCGTCCCCCTCCCCAGCCCTAGGCGGCCACTGGTCTGTCTGTCTTTGTAGACTTGCCTTTTCTGCACGTTTCATGCAAATGAAATCGTATAATACGTATCTTCTGAGTCCAGCTCCTTTCACTCAGCGTGAGCTCGTCCGTGTAGCATACTCCTTCCTGTTTATCACCGACCAGTCTTCCTTTGTAGGGAGAGACCATATTGTTCATCTGTTCACCAGGTGGTGGACATTTAGATGGTCTTCAGGTTTTGACTTTTATTAGTAATACTGCGATGAGCATTTATGTACAGGTCTCACGCGGACGTGTTTTTATCTCTCCTGGGTAGATTGCTAGGAGTGGAATTGTATGTGTAACTTTCTAGGGAGCAGCCGGGCTGTTTTCCACAGCACCAGTGGAGAGAATTCCAGTTCTCCACATCCTTGCTCACACTTGTTACCATCTGTCTTTTTGATTGTAGCCATCCTAGTGCGTGAGAAGTGGTATCTCACTGTGTTTTTAATTTGAATTTCCCTAATGGCTAATGATGTTGAGCATCTCTTCATGTGGTTATTAGCCATTCCTACATCTTCTTTGGTAAATATCTATTCAACTCTTTTGCTCATTTAAAAAATCTGATTATTATTGAATTATTAAAGTTCTTTATATATTCTAGATACAAGTCTTTTATCAGATATATGATTCGCAAATATTTACAACCGGTCTGTGGCTTGTGTTCAAAGGATGTCTTCTGTAGCACCAAAGTTTTAAATTTTGATGAAGTCAAATTTATCAGTTTTTTATTATGGATTGTGCTTTTGGCATAAGAACTCTGCCTAATTTCTTTTTTTTTTAAAGATTGACACCTGAGCTAACATCTGTTGTCCATCTTCTTTTTTCTTCTTCTCCATAAAGTGCCCCAGTACACAGTTGTATATTCTAGGTGTGGGTCCTTCTAGTTGTGGCATGTGGGACGCCACCTCAGCATGGCCTGATGAGCGGTGCCATGTCCGGGCCCAGGATCCGAACCGGCGAAACCCTTGGGCCACCGAAGCAGAGCGCACGAACTTAACCACTCAGCCACTGAACTCTGCCTCATTTAAGGTCATGAAGATCTTTTCCTGTATTTCCTTCTAGAAATGTTATAGTTTTAGCTCTCCTATTTAGGTCTGCAATCCATTTTGAGGTAGTTTTTGTGGCCAGTGGAAGCAAATGGTGGAATTTCTGGAAAGCAGCCCAGCAGCCTCCGTGAGTCTGGGGGAGGGTAGCTCACATGTCAGCACCCACTGGTCCCAACGCTCTTTGTTGAGGACGTTGTCCTTTTGCCGCTGAATCGCCTCGGCTCCTGCTTTGACACTCGATTGACTGTCAATCCTGTTGGGTTTGCCTCTGTCTGTCCTCACACCACATTGTCTTGATTATAGCTTTACGGTGTTTTGAAATAGGGAAGTATAAGTCTGCCGACTTTGTTTTTTTTTTCCTCAAAATGGTTTGGCTCTTTTGGGTCCTTTGCATTTTTATGTAAATTTTAGGATCAACTTGTCAATTTCTGTAAAAAAGCCTTCTGGGGTTTTGATGGAAATTGTGTAGAATCTATAGATTAGTTTGGGTAAAATGCCATCTTAACAATTAATCTTCCAGTCCGTGTAAATGGAGTATATCTCCATTTATTCAGATCTTTAATTTCTCTTAACAATGTTTTATAGTGTTCCATGGACAAGTCTTGCACTTCTTTTGTTAAATTTATTCCAAAATGTTCTGTCTGATGCTACTGTGAAGGGAATTGTTTTGTGAACTTAATTTTCAGGTTGCTCATTGATAGTATGTAGAAATACTACTGGTTATTATATTAATCTTTCATCTTGTGACCTTGTTGAACTCATTAATGAGACTGGTAGGTTTATGTGTATGTTCTTTTTTTCCCCCCAGTTATTTTATAGAGGTCATAGTGCTTTATAACGTTGTGTAATTTCAGGTGTACATTATTATTTATCAGTTTCTGTATAGAGAGCATTGTGCTCACCACCAGTAGTCTAGTTTTTATCCATCACCATGCATATGTGCCCCTTTACCCCTTGTGCCCACCCCCAACCCCCTTCCCCTCTGGTAATCGCTGATCTGTTCTCTTTATCCATGTGTTTGTTTATCTTCCACGTATGAGTGAAATCATAGGCTGTTTGTCTTTCTCTGTCTGGCTTATTTCACTTAACGTCACACCCTCAAGCTCTATCCATGTTGTCACATATAGGACGATTTGTCTTTTTGATGGCTGAGTAGTATTCCATTGTGTGTGTGTGTGTGTGTGTGTGTGTGTGTGTGTGTGTGTGTGTATATATACCACATCTTTATCCAGTCATTTTGGCTATCGTGCGTAATGCTGCAATAAACATAGGGATGCATAAGTCTCTTTGAAGTGTTGATTTCATGTTCTTTAAATAAATGCCCAAGAGTGAGATAACTGGATTGTATGGTATTTCTATTTTTTATTTTTTGAGAAATCTCCATACTGTTTTCCATAGTGGCTGC
The DNA here is from genome assembly GCF_037783145.1 of Equus przewalskii. Classification (NCBI taxonomy): domain Eukaryota; kingdom Metazoa; phylum Chordata; class Mammalia; order Perissodactyla; family Equidae; genus Equus; species Equus przewalskii. Next base: position 42,480,184 of record NC_091842.1, on the reverse strand, counting down.
ACCAGTTTGCATTCCCACCAGCAGTGTATAAGGGTTCCATTTTCTCCACGTCCTCTCCAACATTTGTTATTTTTTGTCTTGGTAATTATAGCCATTCTGACAGGTGTAAGGCGATATCTCATTGTAGTTTTGATTTGCATTTCCTTAATAATTAGTGATGTTGAACCTCTTTTCATGTGTCTGTCACCATCTGTGTATCTTCTTTGGAAAAATGTCTCTTCATATCCTCTCCCTATTTTTTGATCGGGTTGTTCACTTTTTTGTTGAGTTTTGTAAGTTCCTTATGTATTTTATTTCCAGAACTTCTAATCGTCTCAGACAGAAACTCTGTACTCAGCAGACAGTAACTCCCCATTCCTCCCCGCTCTCCATCCTGTAGGAACCTCCAATCTACTCTCTGTCTCTATGAATTTTCCAACTCTAGGGACCTCATAGTAGTAGAATCATATCATATTTGTCCTTTTGTGTCTGGCCAATTTCACTGAGCATAAGTTTCCTCAAGTTTCATCTATGTTGTAGCATATGTCAGAATTTCCTTCCTTTTTATGGGCAAATAATATTCCATTGTATGGCTGGACCACATTTTGTTTGTCCATTCTTCTGTTGATGGACACTTGGGTTGTTTCCACCTTTTGGCTGCTGTGAATAATGCTGCTGTGAACACGGGTGTGCAAGTGCTTAGTTGAACCCCTGCTCTCACTTATTTCGGGTGTTTCCCCAAAGAATGAAATTGCTGCGTCACATGCTAATTCTGTGTTTAACTTTTGAGAAACTGCTGGACTGTTTTCCACAGGGGCTGCACCGTCTTATGTTCCCACCAGCAAAGCACAGGGCTCCAGTTTCTCCAGCTCTTGTTTTCTCTCTCTCTGTTTTTAGATAACAGCTGTCTGAACAAGTGTGAAATGGTGTCTTGTTATGGTTTCGATTTGCTTTTCCCTCATTACTAGTGAGTGTTCATGTGCTTATGGTCATTTGTATATCTTCCTAGAAGAAATGTCTATACAAGTCCTTTGCCCATTTTTCACTTGGGTTTTCTTTTTTGTTGTTGAGTTGTAGGAGTTCTTTATATATTCTGGATATTAATTTTTTATCAGATAGATGATTTGCGAGTATTTTCTTTTAATCTGTGGATTGTCTTTTCACTCTCTCTCTTTTTTCTTCTTCTTCTTCTCCCCAAAGCGCCCCCCTAGTACATAGTTGTGTATTCTAGTTGTAGGTCCTTCTGGCTCTGCTATGTGGGACACCACCTCAGCATGGCCTGATGAGCGGTACCATGTCTGTGCCCAGGATTTGAAGTGGCGAAACCCTAGGCCCCTGAAGTAGAGCACATGAACTTAACCACTCAGCCACGAGGCTGGCCCCTCATTCTCTTGGTAGTGTCCTTAATGCACAAAAGTTCTTAATTTTGAAGTCCAATTTATCTATTTTTTGTTGCCTATGCTTTTGGTGTCATATTAAAAAAATCATCTCCAAAATCAATGTCATGAAGATTTTTCCTTATGTTTTTTCTTTTGTAGTTTGAGCTCTTTTGTTTGTTTGTTTGTTTGTTTTCCCACTGGGAAATCTTTATTTTATTAATTTTTCTTTTGGTGAGGAAGATTGGCCCTGAGCTAACATCTGTGCCGATCTTCCTCTACTTTTGTATGTGGGATGCTGCCACAGCATGGAGTAATGAGTAGTGTGTAGATCTGCACCCGGGATCTGAACCGGCGAACCCTGGGCTGCTGAAGTGGAGTGTGCAAACTTAACCACTACACCACCAGGCTGGCCCCAATATAGTTTTAGCTCTAAAGTTTAGGTCTTTGATCCATTTTGAGTTCATTTTTATGTATGGTGTGAGGTAAGGGGCCAACTTCATTCTTTTGTTGTTTCATTTTAAAGCATATAGTTTGTCATTTGAGTCCTTGAATGAAAGGAAGGAGTAGACCTTACGAGTATGGAATGTGGACTCCAGATCCCAAGCGGATGTAGGGGAGGGTCCCTTCCTGAAGAGAAGTTTCAGAACATCCGTGTGTGACACTGTCCCTCCCTAAAGCTCACACGTGGCACCTGCGCCCGTCGTGCTCATGCGGCCTTGCTGGTGCGGCAGAGCATGGGGACTGCTCGTCCTGGTGAGGCAGAAGCCACAGGTCCTGTGCTGGTGATCTCATGGGGGCGGATGCTCACTGCCACGGAGCCCCACGGAGCAGAGAAACAGGTGGTGTCCAACGTGGCCTGGCCTTCGCAGCGGACACGGCCCGAGGAACGTAGTATGTGGTTTTCTTTTTCAGTCACGTACGACTTTCTGGCTACAGAAGATGTAAACAGAGACAGGATCCAAGATGTTCTCTTTCTTTATAAAAGTACCAACAGCAGCAACAGTTTCATCAACCGATCCTGTGCCGATGAAGGTAATTTTGTTTTTATCTGGAAAAGGAGGGGTGGGAGGAGGAATCCTCTCACTCTGCAGTATCTGGGGAGCACTGGTGGAATTTCTGGGAACTGTCACATTGCCCTTCCTTCCTAGCAGGACTAGAAAGAGACAAGGAGACAGGCTCTGGTCTAGGCACCCAGGTGGCTGCTGACCCCTGTGGGGTGAACACCAGGGCACCCATGAGTCTGGGGGTCAAGGGCCCAGGGACAAAGGGAAGGAGCCCAGGCGGTGGGGCTGTGGCCGGGAGCAGGGTGCGCACCTGGCCCACAGAGTTGGGTCTCCCCCTGCAGGCTTTTCCTCTCCCTGCACCTTTGTGGCTGCAGTGTCAGGGGCCAACGGCAGCGTGCTCTGGGAGAGACCCGCAGCCCAGGACGGGGCTCTGGTGGAGTGCGCCGTCCCCCAGCCGAGGGACAGCGGGGCATCTTCTGCCTGCATCCTCGTGGGCAGACCCAGTTCTTTGATCGCAGTCAACTCGTTCACAGGTAGGCCACTTCTCTCTGTGGCTTCACCTGGGCCTCACGCCGGGGGTCCAAGGCCACGATGCTCTGAGAAGGGTCAGCCCGTGACAGCAGGGGTGGCGTGACTGGATGGGAAGGGAGATTACAGGGGTGGGAGGTAACTCCCACACAAGGTATCATATGCCTCGGCTACTCTGACATGTCACACTCCACGGTGTCTTGTCACCTCCGGTTTAAATCCTGCTCATGGGTCACAGCAGAGCACCTGCTGGGGGTTAGCAGAGGTGAGGAGGAGCTGAGCTGCCACTGGCTCCCGGGCGGTACATGGGGCAGCCAGAGCGAGCCAGGCCGTGCCTCCGCATCGAGCCCACCAGGGCAGCCAGGACCTGTCCGTGCCATGGATTTGCAGGCGCTTAGTGTAACAGGCATGTTTAGGCACTGAGCGATGGCCCCTCGTAGCTTACCAAGGTCCTAAGGAATTTGGTGAGTGTTAGCATTTCCCTTACCAGTTATGGTTTCAAGGATAGAGAGGAAAATGAAGAGCAGGCTGGAAATATTTTAAGAGGAGAGGACTCCAGTTAAAAAAGATGTGGGCAAGATTATATCTGGGTGAGGACCTGTGGTCCCTCGGTCCCACCATGAGCATGCACTTCACTCTCTCCCTCCCATGTGCGGGGCACGGGGAAAGGCCCTTGTGGAGGCAGGGGGTCCACCTGTGACCCCAGCAGGAGACGGGGTCCTGAGAGGCCTCAGGAGGTAGCAATCAGGCCCTGTCCCTCCGGGTGGGGAGCGTCGGCCCTAAGATGTTCTAGAGCCGAATGTCAGAAAATGCAGACAAGCCGGAAAGGAGGGGACTCTGTGGCTCCCAGCGTCGCTGGCCCAGCTGGAGCGCCAGCACCGTGAATCAGTGTTCAGCGGGTGTGGCCTGCACCTGCCAGGAGCCTCCCACTGGTGCTGGTTGTGTGTCTGAGCGCGGGGAAGGGGCTGCACCCACAGGCAGTGACACTGCACTTGGCTTTAGGGGAAACACTGTGGAGCCGTCCCAGCAGCTTCGGTGGGAATGCTTCTGTGCTGCGCCCTCTGCTCCAGGTGCCCGACGTTGACGCCGATGGTGCCCCTGACCTGCTGGTTCTCACCCGGGAGGACGGGGAGGTAGGGCTCCTCCCGAGTCCCCACAGCCTCCTCTGCCTCCAGTCCACTACCACTTCCCAGCAGAGTTTGGGTCTGACCACCTCTCCGGGGACGCGCCCAGGGCCCTGCGCCCCTGGCATCTGCAGACTCAGCACGCTGGGAGGCTCTGTCCCTGCCCGCAGCTTCCGGCCGCCCCAAGAGCAGGGAGCGGGGAGTGCCTCTCATGGGTGCCATGCGGCGCTGGGGTGAAGCTCCACGGATGGAGGGCTCCGCGGGCTGAGATGGGGCTGCCCGCGTCTCCCAGGAGGGCTGCGCACAGGCACCCGGTATCAGACACTAAATCACAACCACCTCCTCGGACGACAGACTGCTGACCCCTCCTGTGTGTTGCAGGTTCATGGCTATGTCCATTCAGGCAGCACTGGGCACCAGATCGGCCGCCGAGGCAGCCTCGGTGTAGACGGGACCAGCGGCTCCCTGCTCCACGTCACTAGGGCGGGTGCCCCCTACATCCTTCTCCCCTGCGGTATGTCACATCTGCTCTTCCCAGGGCCGCCCCAGCCTCGGAGGCCGTGCTGGTCTCGGAGGCCGTGCTGGTCTCAGAGGAGCTCAGCCCCTCGGGGAGGACAGAGTGTGAGGAAGTCTGACTGCAGCCACACTTGTCAGCTTCTGCCTTAATTCCAGGGATGCGAGTCAACACCATCGGGCTCAGAAAACCTCAGGAGCCCCAGCTCCCCGAGGCTCGGGGAGGGCACCGCGTGTCCTGGAAGCGGGGCTGGTGGGCGCGCCTCCTCCCCAGACCCCGGCAGAGGCCCCCATGACTTGAGGCTCTTCCATGTTTGAACAGCGGGTTCGCTGTGTGGCTACTCCGTGAAGGGCCTCTACGAGAAGGTGACCGGGAGGGACAGCCCCCTGAAGAAAGACCCCCGCTGGGAGGGCATGCTCAACGCCACCACCCACAGGCTGCTTCTGCACAGGTTGGTCTGGGCGGCAGCTCCTACGGGTCGGGGCCGCTCCCGAGTGCCCAGAGCCGTCGAGCCGGCGGAGGGGACGAGGGCCTTGCTGTTGGGAACCATGAGCCAAAGTCGGCAAAGAGAAGCTGGATGAAAAGCAGAGAAGACAGGGTCCTGACAGTGGGCTTTTCCTGGTCTCCCCGGAGGGTCTCGTTTCAGAGAACTGGGAGTGCGGGCTGTGCCACGGGAACCCGAGGGACGCAGCCCAGCAGCACATGGGGGGTCCCGGCCTCCCACCACCTCTGTGTTGAGCCCAGTCCCCTGCCTCTGCAGCTCTGGAGCTGTCCGCTTCCTGATGGTGGTCCCGGGGAAAGCCGGCGAGGACCTCCTCCTCGTGAGCTCAGAGGCCTGCAAGCTGCTGGACGGGCAGGACCTGGCCCCCAGGTGGACCCTCAGTGCAGCCCAGGTCCTGAGGTATGGGGTCCTTCTCCAGGAACCTGTGCGATCGCTGCAAGCCAGGCACCCCCAGCCTATCCCCTTGGTGGCCCTGGGGATGACACTGGGGGGCTGGAGGGCCATGAGCTTCTGCCAGAGCCTCCTGCCTGTCACCTGGTGCTGCCCTGTGCCCACATCAAGGGGCTGGTGAAGCCCCTGGTGTCGGCTTCCCGTCAGGGCCCTGGCATGGGCTGCCCCCGCTCTGCCGAGGTGTGGCCAAAGAAGGTGGGGCGGGCCTGTCCCCAGGTGTCTGCTTCCAGAGGCCCTTGTGAGTTCTCCTGCCCTCTTCTCCTTCCAGGAAACCCGTCCTCGGCTACTACAAGCCTGACACCTGGGCCGTGGTCATTGAAAATGGGACCGGCACTGACAGACAGGTCGGCTGCACTTCCTTCTGAGGGGCCTGCCTTTGTCCACAGCTGAGGAGAACTAGTCTGAACGGCACCTGGCTGTGGCCGGGAGGCTGAGCCCCAGTGACCCGTCCTGTTTGCCTTTGGGGGACAGCTCCTCAGGGCTGGCAGGGCTGGCCGTGTGCCTGTGCAAGCCCCGCCGAGCCCCGCACGCTGCCCCTCCCTCCCCAGATCCTGCTCCTGGACCTCAGCAGCGGGGCCGTCCTGTGGAGCCAGGTCCTCCCGGGCCTCCCCGGGGACCCTCAGTCCGCCAGCCTGCCCACCGCAGACCACCGCTCGGCCTTCTTCTTCTGGGGCCTCCACGAGCTGATGGGCACCAACCAGATGGTACGGGCAGGGCAGGTGCTCGGGGCACGCCCGCCAGGAGCATCCAGAGTCCAGCGGACAGGCCTGGGTCCTGCCTTGAGGCGCCAGGAGCTAGCCGGTGACTGTGACCCGGCGAGCCCAGATAAACAGCAGCTGTGTGAGAGCGGGCGGGATGCGGCAGCTGAAAGGCCACAGGGGAAGCCGGGGCTGGGGTCTGCCTTGGGGCGGATGAGGGGAACCTGGGAATAAGTGGGGGCACAGGAAGACGGGCACAGTGTTCAGCTAGAGGACACCGAGGAGGGTCCGGGTTGGTTGAGGGGAGAGGCGGCAGGTGGGTGGAGTTAGAATGGGCATTTTTGGGCCCCGGGTGGGGACGCTGGTGGACACAGCTCTGGGCGTCGTCACTGTCAGGAGCATCCCGTGAGGGGTGAGCTCAGCATTGCCTGGCCACCTGGCCAAGGACGCTTGGTGTCTGCCACCCGGACATGGAGCTGGTCGTGGCCCCAGTCACCCACGCCCCATGGCCTGTTCTTGCCCTAGGAGCCCGGAGACGCCCAGCACAGCCTGTACATGTTCCACCCCACCCTGCCTAGCGTGCTGCTGGAGCTGGCCAACGTCTCTGCCAATATCATCGCCTTCCATGGTGGGTGCGGCCTCCACGTGGCCTGGGCTCCACCCGCTGCGAGGGCTGCTCTGGCTGGTTCCCAGACCTGATGGCCGTGTCCCCCACAGCGGTCCTGTTTGAGCCAAGCCGCCACGCTGCCTGCCTCCTGCTGACCGGCCCAGCCAGCCCAGACGTACCCGGCCTGGTCTCCGTGGCCAAGCACAAGGTGCGGGACCTCATCCTGAGCAGCAGGGTGGTCCACCTGGCCGAGGGCGGACCTGACAGTGACGAGACTGTCAGGGACCGGTTCTCCCGCCTGCGGTACCGGAGCGAGGCCTAGCCACGCCGGAGCTACGGGAGAGGCTCCAGCTGCTGACATTAAAGGTCCTGGGACGTCGCCCCCTCGCCCACTCAGTCTGCACTCCGACCCCCACTCCCGACCCTGCCGACACTCTCTGCCAGGTCCTCGTCCTGCCCAGGGATGCGCGTGGGCGAGGGGACGCCCAGGCCTCTGCCCTCTCCTGCCCAGCATGCTGTGAGGACACTGGGGTCATGCTCAAGGCCACCTGCCTTCCCGGCGGTGTCGCTGGGCCACTGTGGGCCGTGCTTGGCCCTGCGGCGGCCCACCTCACTCATCCACTAGCCAGAGGGGCTGTTGCTGTGGGAGAGCCTGGGCTCCATCCACAGACATCCCTCCCCTCGACCCGTCTGAGCCTTTCTCTCTGCACTGTCCGCTGGGGTCATGGCGCTCAGAGGGTGGTGGGCCCTGGATGGCAGTTCCAGCCCCGCCCTTCGTACTGCAAGGAAGGGAAGGCGTTAGCGTGGCTGGTGGTGACTTGCCCTGAGGTGTCCCCTTGACTGGGCCCATGGGGGGCGGGGCTGTATGGGCCGGGAGGCCCGCCAGCCACTCGAGGGTGTCCTTCGGAGGGTTCACGCCCCCGTGCTGGCTGCTTGTGCTGTGAATGTCCCAGGGAACTGGCCGCAGGACGCGCCCCCTTGATGCACACTGGAGCTGCTTGTCTCCTGGGTCCCTGCACCCCTGGGTGTGGCCAGCGCCTCTCCTCCTTCCTGGTGCTCGGACGGCCCCGGCAGTCGGTGTCACCTGACGCGGGACTCACCTCTGTGCCTTGTGCGCCCAGGCCCGCCCCGCCATGGTGCTCTGTGCGGTCAGCCGTGCCCAGATGAGAAAAAGCAGCCTGACCCAGGCACCGCAGGAAGAAAGCAGAATAAACATCTTGCACTGACCGAAGAGCCCGTGAGGGCGCACGTGCCTCATGTCTGTCTGTCTGCTCCAGAGGGGCGAAGTGGATCTGCTGCCGGCCGGGCTGCTGGAGCAGGGTGGGGAGGGTGGCTGAGGGGGTGAGGGACCCTCTACCTGTGCTTCTCGGAGCGCCCCACCCACAGCAAGCCGGAAACCCGGCCATGGACGTGGATGTGCTCCGCCTGGGGCAGGCAAGGAGTCCCCCAGCACCCGTGCGTCCCCGAGGCTGGCCAGGGAGGGGCTGGGGGTGAGCTCTGGCAGGGGGACCCCCAGGGGGCCTCAGTGAGACCAGATCTGGGTACCAAAGTGATGAGGGCCGTGGCTTTGGAGGATCCTGCGGAATTTCCTGTGGACATTGAAATACAAAAGCCTTGTTTTCTAGCCACACAGAACCACATCCGAAGGCCTGGGGCGGGTGACAGGGGGCTGAGTTTGAATGAAGCATGTCCCTTGTCCCTGTGAAAAGCTGCCCAGCCAATAGGGCCTCAGCATGACGGGGCTGCGATGACGAGTCCTGTGAGTGAAAGTCACCAGGGGCAGGCAGGGCTGGGGCTCAGCGCCACCCACAGTCTCCCAGGGTCTAGGTCGGGCCTGCAGTGCTGGATGGAGGAGCTGGCTCTGGGAAGGAACTACCCGCAAGCCCTGGGACAGTAAGCAGAGTTGGGACCTGAGCCAGGGGACGCTGTCACAGGTGGGCATACTGCACCTGGACTTGTAAATCAAGCAGCTGCGCACAGTCACTCGGTGCCTGGGGGTCGGCCTCTGCCGGGCTCCCTGCAACTCTGAGGCCTTGGGCACCAGAAGCCCAGGAGACCCTGCATTCAACACTAGGAGTCTCCCCACCATGGGGCCCTTGGACTTGGTTTCCTCACTGTCCCCTGGCACACTCACATCCTTGTCCTGCCAGAACACAAAGAACGTTCCCCACTCTCCCCAAGGACCACACCCCACGTCTGAGCCTGAGGACTGAGGGCTGGGTCCTTCCTCTGCTGTGGACCCCACACATGGGACCATCCAAGCCACTGCCTTTGACAGTGAACTCCCCTCATTGTCCTTCACCACCTCCCTCACCACTGCACACCTCATGCACACACACCCCCACACGCACACATGCTCACACACCACACACACATGCACACACGCACGCAAACCCCCCACAGACGTATGCACACACACCCACACATATGCACACACACACCCTACATCTACACTCACGCCACAATATGGACCACAGCAGCAGGGCCTAGAGTGATGGCTGAAGGTCTTTTATTTCTGTGCCAGGCGTGGGCAGGAGAGGGAGGGAGGGGGCCAGCCCTGTGGGAAGGGTGGCACCCCAGCTGTGTCAGTCAGAGCTGCCTCCCAGAGGAGTGGCTGCACCTTCAGCCTGCGTCTGGGGGCCCCGCGAGAGATGGTGATGGGTGTCACCACCTCTTCCCCCAAAGACTCCACCTGTCAGCCCTGGCAAAGATCCGCCCTGGCCATGAACCAGGACGGCTGTCAGAGGGGTGATGACACGGGAGCCACCTCTGTATGACTCTGGCGGAGAAGCCACGGCCTCAAGGAGACCAGACGGAGGTGCACCTTCAGGACGAGGTCTGAGACACGCAGTGACGGCTGAGGCTAGGGCGATGCCTTTGCACACGGCTCTGTGCTCGTCGGAAGGCTGAGCACGGCCCCAGTGGAGTTGGGGGAGCTCCGTGTGTCCCCACCTCTGTGGGTCCCCATCAGCATCCTGCGGGCGAGTGGAGCGGGTGAACTCGCCCTGAGGCCGGCACGTCCTCACCACAGGCAAGTGCTGCCTGCGGGAAACCGCCAGTCTGTGTGTGCATCTTGCTCCCCAGGTATTCGCCGCCCATTTAATGGTTCTGGGGATGGGCGTGGGCACCCAGTACCATTCAGCTGAAGACCACAGAACGCCAGGAGCTCCGCGTGGCAGCAGTCTGGTCTGCCCATCCCATCTCCCCGTTCTCCAGGTGACCCAAGCTCGGCCAATGACAGCCCCTCCCTTGGAGCCAGCACCTGGACCGGTCCCTTCTGGGGGGGGGGGGGCCCAAGGGAAAGGTGGGAAGCCCACGAGAGGCTCCTGGCCCTGCAGCAAGGCCAGGCCCTTTGGGCACGAGGGGACACCGTGCCGGGGCCTCAGCAGCTTCCAGGACCGAGGGGACAGTGATGAGAGTTGAGAATGGCCACCTCCTCCTGCTGTCAGGCCCACCTAGGCCTCCCCGTCACCACCCCTGGGGCCGCCAGCAGCGGCAGCGGGCTCCATGGAAGCGAGGAGAGCAGGGCTGGGGCTCGAGCGCCTGGGCTTCCGCATGAACGGGAACACCCTGGGGGCAAGACCGGGCCTGAGTGCAGGGCGGCGACCTCCTGCCCACCTCGCTGTGGGCTTGGCCGGCTCCAGGCGCTGGGCCCCACCGCGGCTCACCGCCACTTGGTCTCCGGGGGGACCACGGCCTCCGCCAGCAGGCCTCTGTACATGTCGGACTTCAGGAACCTGGGATAGGAATCCTGCAAGAGACAGTGTGCAGCCCTGACCCCTTGAGCCCCTCGCCTCAGCCAGCTTCCCCGCGGTGCAGCTGGCGCTGCTGGGGTCTCCTCCAACCCTCAGGTCCCCCAGGGGACAGTGCTGGAGGTGGCGGTCCCAGACCTGCCACACCAAGTCAGACAGCCTCAGGGAGACCTGGGCTCCCATCCAGCTGGGCCATTTACCAGCAAAAGGAGGGTAGGAGCCCAGTGCCCATGCCTGGAGCACGGACCACGGCCCCTCCAGCAGGGGACTCCTGAGCAGCTGTCACAGGGAGCCAGCGTACCCCTGTTCTCTGTGTAACAGCAGAGTGAGGGCAAGGACATGGAGCCAAATAAAAAACAAGGTTGAGGAAAACTGCATAGTGTTCAGTAAAGAGGAAGGGGAATCTACGAACTGAATTGCTCATATTTTTAAAAGACAAATAAATATAAAAGTCAAGTTGTTAACATTAGTGGGAAGAAGGGAAGATGGAGGGGCAGGGACACGAGCAGGTTTATTTGAATGTACTTTGTTTCGTATACTGGATTTTGAAACTGTGTTGATATTTTACATAATTATAAAAATAAAATAAGGGGACCGGCCTCATGGCCGAGTGGTTATGTTCGCGTGCTCTGCTTCGGGGGCCCAGGGTTTCGCTGGTTCAGATCCTGGGCGCGGACACGGCACCTCTCACCAGGCCATGCTGAGGCGACGTCCCACATGCCACAGCTAGAAGGACCCACAACTAAAAATACACAACTATGTACCGGGGGCCCTTGGGGAGAAAAAGGAAAAATAAAATCTTAAAATAAATAAATAAGTAATCCGCAAACACTGAAAGTGAAGTGGAACAAGTCTAGCTGGGCATCCGGTGGGTGACACCACCCGAACCACATGGTGGAGCTGTTCGTGGAGACGTCCCCGTAGGACACACACCAAGGACAGAAAAGGGAAAGAAGGAAGCCGTTTTTGTGACTGCGTTGTAAACGGCAGAGCTGTGCTGCTCGTCGGTGCTCCTGCGTGAACTTCAAGAAAAGCAGATGGAAAGATCTTCGGTAGGGGAGTGAGGACAGAGAGGGAAGGTCAAGGAACTTGAGGAAGCGGCAATCCTGGATCTGAATTACAGGTCTTAGGATGAACTCTGGATAGATTTTATTTAAAACACACCTATGTCCCACTTCTGTCCACTGAAAGGCCTGAGCACGATGGCCACCCCAGTCTCAATGACACAACTGGAGTGCAGGTCAAGGTGTCTAAACACCACCCTGGAAAAAGGGCCAGGGCTTCTGTGGAAATTGCTGCCTCTACGTCCGGGCAGGAGTCGTCCAAATTTGTGCTGTGGGACAAGCCACCATGCGAGAAAGCAAGGAAGCCCCCGGGGCTGGCGGGGCACATCAAATGACTCAAGAGCCAGCTGGCCGGAGACGTGGCACTCTGAACATCATGTAAGAATAAAAACCCATCAAATCTGGTGAAAATGTGAATTTATGAGGGTATTAAAAACATCCCACCCTCACTGACCACCCTTCGCAGATACGAGGGGGTCCCACTTATTATTTTTAAAAGTGGTAAAAAAGGAAAGAATCGAGCACTGATTCTGCTTTTCTTCTAGGATGGGGCCGCTGGGCCAGCAAAGAGCAGGCGAGGGAGGCATCTCACAGGAAGCTTCCAGCTCAGCCGTGATGGGATCAGAACGTCAAACCCTAAAGAAATCACGGATCTGAGCCACGATTGTGAGTTGCTGTATATGTCACAGAGAGAGGAGGGGTGGAGCTCTCAGACCTTCTGATGGAGACACAGCAAGCACGTCTCTGCAGTAAATATTCTTGACAAAACCGACCAAAGACACAAACAATGAAACCGAAGATGAATCTGACAAACTTTAAATGTGACTACCGATTTGCAGAAACATAGGGGAGACCTCAAAGAGAAACACGTCCAAGATGCCACAGGGGTGTGGTCAGCAAAAATCCAGACGGTGGGAAATGCTACAGGACAAAGGACTCAATTCCTCCAAAACAAAACCAGAAATCAGAAAAAAAAGATCTAGAGAAGAAACCGACACTTCAAAAAGAGGCTTAAGAGACTTAATCAATTCTGACGTATGGACCTCGTTTGGATCCAAATTCAAGCAAATTGAAAAGAAAATAGAAAGAGAACTATTTCTAGGCCGTGGTATAAAGAATAAAAGCCCCCAGCGATGTCAAGCCCTGGGCCCTGGAAGCTGTGACTATGTCCCTTAAAAGGCAGAGAGACTCTGCAGATGTGATCAAGTTAATCCTCTCGAGGTTGGGAGGCACCCCAGATGACCCAGCCGGGCTCAGCGTGATCACAGGGGCCCCTATAAGTTGAAGTGGGAGGCAGGAGCGTCAGAGACAGAGAAATCTGAAGCTGTGCTCTGCTGGCTGCGAGGATGGGAGAAGGAGCCGGGAGCCAACGAATGCGGCGCCTTCCGAAGTTGGAAAAGGCCAGAAACGGATTCTCCCCTGGAACCTCTAGAAGGAACCAGCCCTGCAGACCCCTTGATGTTAGCCCAGGGAGACCGTGTCAGACCTCTGGCCTCCACAACTGCGAGAGCATAAATCTGTATGGCTTTAAGCCACCAAGCTGGGGGCGTGTTTTTGCAGTGGCAACAAGAACGAACACGGAGGGAGGCCGTTGGGGAGCGAGGACCCCGACTGAGGCCGTGGAGGGAAAGCTGCTCGTGTTCAGCATGTGATGCTGGCATGTGCGGTCAAGTTGAAAAGGGAGAAGGTCCATGTCCTTCAGAGGAACTTCCCGAAACACCTGCAGATAGGAAGGCTGGAAACGGCGCTAAAGTCATGGGGTGGGTGCAGCGGGCAGGAGTGACCGTGAGTCTGGACAGGCCCTGGGTGACCATTTTTGAAGCCAGGCAGTAGGTTCCAGGGGATTCATCATTTCACTTTATTTTTGTGTATATCTGAATTGTTCCCTATTAAAATGCTTCTTAAAGTCAGCGCTGGGCCCTCATTAAGCGCGTGCCTGGGGCAGCCCCTCGGAGGCTCAGTTTGTTCTGCTATAAAGGGCAGAGTAAGGGCAGCCCCCTGGGGGCGTGAGTGTATAGACAGGGCTCCAGGGCGGTGGCCCTTTGACCCTGCTCTGGGGGTGGGGGACACTGAGGCCTGGCCTGGGCTGGATGCCCCTGAGCCTCCCGGGCGGCACAGGGAGGGGGTGCCTACCTTCTTCATCAGCATGTAGATGTGCAGCTGGGCGTCGTCCAGCACGTAGCGGTGGGGCCGGCGCAGCCCCTCCAGGGTCCGCTCCATCGTGTGGCTGTCGATGTTGACCCAGCGGGCGGCACCAGGGGCCAGGAACTGCCTGTGTACGGGGAACAGCCGGGTGGTCCAGGCTCTTCACCCCAGCCGGCCGCCGGCCAGCACCCGCCACTCAGCACTCACTCGTACACGGCGTCCACCAGGGCGGGGACCTGGGCCTGCCCTCCGTGGCGCAGCTCCTCGCATGCCTCCCAGAAGCTGAGGTTCTCGGCTGGGGGTCCAGGCACCAGGTCAGGCCCACCCCGAGCTGCAGGCAGGGCTGGTGGGAACAGGGTCGGGGGTGTTCCGCCCTGGGACCTTGAGCAGGGCCTCTAGCTTCTCACCACTGAACTCCTTCCTGAGAAATTCCATGAAATGGGCGCGTCCCACGGGGTCTTCCAAGAGCTCCCGGAAACTGAAGCCCCATCGGTCCACACGGAGCTTCGTGGGCGCAGCCACGCTGGGGGAGAGGGCGGGGTCAGCCAGGAGCACAAGGAATGTGGGGCAGGTGGGGAGGTGGGGAGGACACGGGCCATCCTGGGCTCACCTGGGTGCGTTCACGACCCAGTAGGTGTCGCTGTCTGCGATCCAAGGGTTGCTGGGCAGGCACCCGGACATGATGGGGTCATGCGGCCCGTGCTGGCTGCTGAACTTGAGGTACCTGGGGGTGGGGATGGGCCAGGGCCAGGGCAGGGAGGGGCTGTGGGGACGAGGGCCAGGGAGGAGGGTCTGGGTTCTGGGCTGGGGGTCCCCAGCCACCACCCCCCATCCCACTCACGCCTCGAGGCAGACTGAGGACTTCACCCGGGTCCGGCCCAGCGCCTTCCTGCAGTACTCGATCTGGGACACGAGACCTGTGAGGTGGCCTGCGCAGGGGTCGGCCAGCCCTCCCCTCCCAGTGGCCCCCAGGACATACCTCCCGCCTGTAGAAATCCATGTTCTTGGTCTGGAAAGGGCCGGGTGGGCTGCAGTCAGGAGGCAGGCCCCTGTTGGGGACTGACATCCCACCCCTGTCCCAGCCCTCAGAGCCCCCTCCTCCAATGAGGGGTCTGACTTCCCAGGAAACGTCTAGGGGCCTATGGTCTGGCATTTTCCAGAATGTTCCATGGAGCCCTTAGGTTCTCAAAGTTGCTTTGAGGTTCCCCAATTGTCACTCTTTCATATTTTCAGATGTATTTAGATCCTTTATATAAACAACCTATGCACAAGAGATGCTGCTATGGGCTCATGCTGGGCCCCTGGCCTTGTTAACTTATCTCCAAGTTTAACTCATTGTGTGCAGAGCTCAGACCCCGCCTGCCGTCTGCTCATGGGCTCTGGGACAGAGTGTGACCACGGAATGACTGGCCCCTCCCAACACTCACAACCAACACGGGAACAGGCGGAGGCGAGGGCCACAGCACCCTCAGGAGGCCTGTGATTTCAGTCTTTCTCAGTTCTCTTTGACCGACTTTATGATGGGGGAACTATAAACCTATGACCGTGAGCTTAGGGTTTCGAGGTTAGGAAGAAGCTTTGTCAGTAAGGCCCCAGGCGAACCTGTTGCGTATTTTAGATTTCACAGGATTTGAACAGAGGGCCCTGCTGTTACAAAGTTTGGACATGTCTGTGCAGGTCCAGTTCCCTCTGGTTCCAGAGGCCACCAGAGGCCTTGGAGGGAGGTGGCTGGTCTGGCCCAAGTCCCTCAGGCCCATGGCCCTGCTTGTCACCCCTCCAACTCCCTGTGGACCCTGATGCTGCCCTGGTCTTGGGGAAGAGCACCCCCGTCCCCCCGCCCGGAGTCATTGCACTTACTTGCACCCAGGGCAGCAGGTGGGAGGCGAGAGAAGGCGAGAGTTAGCAGGGGGCTGGGAGAGGGGACTGAGCGAGGGGAGAGGGAGACCAGGAGCGGGGCAGTGATGCAGCGGAGCAGCTGCGTCAATTGCCATTTGGATGGACAGATGGACAGAAGGATGGACGGCAGCCCCCAAGTAGTCCCACAGTGGTGCAGGAGTTGGGGGGGGCTGGGGGCTGCGTGCAGGGCCCTCACCATCTGCACTCGCCTGGCTGTGCAGGAGCCCCGCTCTGGACCCTGCTCCAGCACGCTGGGGACCCCAGGCTGCAGAGGGGAGAGGAGATGAGGTGGGGGGCTGAGGTGGGCTGCTGAGACCCAGCCCGGGGCTACGTTCCTGCCCCCACTAGCCCCCAATGCCGAAGCTCTGCAGCCACATGCCATGCCGTTAGTGTGAAAACAGATTCAGAGGAACCCAGGAGCCTGAGCCTTGAGCCTCTCTGAGTCCCCTCTCCGCCCATTCCCAGCTCCTGGCCACCTCCCCTCCCAGAGCCGGCTCCAGGTTCCTCTCCAGCACCTCGCCCAGCGCATGGCCCCCTGAGCTCCACATGCACACCTCGCCCCAGCCTGGCTCTGCCACTCAGGCGAAATCCTTGACTTTCTCCCCAAAGCTCCCCGTTCTTCCTCGCCTCCGCCAAGCTCACCTCCACAAGCCGCCTGCTCAAGCAGAAACCTGACGTTCTCCAGAGAGTCCCTCACCACAGCCGTACGTCCCACCACCCCTTCCTCAGTCACACACCCCGGGCTGGCCCCTCCCTCACCGCCGCCTCGTGCCCACTCGCCCTGAGGTCCCCTCCACATGGACCCCCACCCCTCATGGTCAGCCTGGCTGACCCCGGGCCATGCGCACAGCCTTGGGGCCACGCCCACTATGCCCTCTTGCCTGGCCCTCAGGTGCACGACGAGTTGTTTTCCCAGATCCCCCCGCCCCCCACACACTGGATGGGCTGTGGGTTCCTCTCACTTTTTTTCATGGATTTTTCCCACAGGAGCTTCCATTCACGGTAGCTGTGACTGCCCGGCCACCCCTGGCTGTGCCCACTTCATCTCTCTACAGGCCCACACAATAGGGGACCTCAAACAACCCACGAGGACCACGGCCCTGGGTAAGGCAGGAACCCACCAGAAGCTCTTGGCCTCTGACCTCTGTCCCTCATGCTCTGGCTCCACTTTGCCTCCTCCCAAGGGTCCTCAGGACCCCCATTCTGCTTCCCAGTGCCTTTCCCTCAGACCTGGAGAGAAATTGGTTTGTCCTGGGGTCCGGGAGTGTGGGGCAGCGAGGCCTGGCCTTGTGGTCTCTGGGTTCGGATGAGCCACATAACTAGAACCTCCCGTCACCCACCAGGACCCCAAAAGGCACGTCCTTCCCACAGGCTCAAAGCACAGGTCTGCGTGAGCGTTTGAGCAAGACACACCAACTCCCAGCAGGACCCCACTGCCGTCCGCAACCCGCCCCATCCCCACACGGGGCTCACCGGGGGTCTGTGCACCAGCCAGAAGGTCTGCTCCTGGCACGCGATGACCAGCCTGTCCCCCTTCCTGCGCTGCTTAGCTGCTCTGGGGGGGAGGTGGCGTTGGGAGGACACCGTGCCCACCACAGCGCCTCCCCCACCCCATCAGGCCAGGGCCCGGGCAGGCAGCCAAGCCGGCCGTGCCTTCTGGTCCCAAGGCTGCAGGGCCGGGCCTCACCGCAGCTGTTCCCTCGCCTGCATCACTACCAGGTCCCACGTGTGGCTGATCTTCCTGTGCAGCTGGTTGTAGTGCTCCTGGGGGGTCGAGGTCTCAGTGGGTGACCCCTCCCGTGCCCGGCTCTGAGCCTTAGAGGTTGTGCGCATGTGCATTATCCTGGGGCCTGGGCTGTGGGCTCCAGGGCAAACTGTGAGGCCCTGGGGCCACAAGTGGGGCTTGAGGTCCAAGGGTTGGACTCAGCCTGGCGGGGAGCCCACCTTCTCATGGTCGACCAATGCTCCTTGCTTTCGGATGTTCTTCTTGGCCAGATAGATGGCTGGAAGGACAGGGGGACAGGCTGCCAAGAGCAATCTCTGCCCCTCCTTCCCTTTGGCATTACCCAGAGGCCACCAGTCCTGGGAGCTTGTGCAGGCTAGCCTGCCGCTCCCCACTCACCATAGTCCAGCTCGGCGGCTGGCCACTGGGTGCTCGTCCAGAAATAGGGCGTCTGGTGCAGTGCAGGGACAAGAATGTCTGGGACCTCCTGGGCCTTCCCTCCCCAGGAGTTGCCCCCACCCTCTCAGGTCCCTTGGGAGGAGAATGGGCTGGCTGCCAGGATCTGCCTGTCCGCCCATGGCCCCGAGGGTCACTGACCCGGGCCATTCTCTCCACCTTGAACCAAGCTCCACTCACGCCTGGGGCCCTGTGCAGGGATGGCCTCCCTGACTCCGGGCTCCGAGGTGCAGCCCCAGGGCAGGGTGGGGAGGAGCCCAAGTCCCCACTGCAGTCACAGCCTGTGCTGAGGGGCCAGGGAGGGGCAGGGACTGAGGGCAGGCCCAGCCTGGGTGCCTGTTTGTGGCCAGGGAGGGCAGGAGGGGGCGTCCGTCATGACTGAGGACACAGTGAGGTGGAAGGCTCCTGCACTCAGGCCCCACACAGCCTCCTTCAGGGGCAGGGGTCAAAGGACCCCTGGAGGATCCTCCCCAGGCACTACCCTTTATGGGGGCCCTACTGTGGCCCCAGAAAAATTGAAAGTCCCGCCCCTTAACTTGGTGTCTCTACCACAAGGACCCTTCCAGTCCAGCCCATTTGGGGAAGCGTGGCTGGACCACCAGGCCTGCAGTGAAATCACCCAGTACCCTGCTCCAACCCCAGCCCTGCCCCTTCCAGGGGTCCCCACTCGTTGGGCTGCTGGAGGGGGGGACGTTCCACCTGCTCCCAGCTGAGCCTGACCTGGAACCTGTAGGGCGTGTCGTCTGGCTGGAGCAGGAGGCTGAGGGGGTCCCGCAGTGGGTACAGGTAGCCGTGGCGCACGAGGAGGGTGCCCAGGTGCAGGGCCTCTGGGGGCGCGTGGGGAGTGCTCAGCGGGGAGAGCCGAGCTGGTCCCCCCACCCCACAAGCTCCCCTCCCCAGCGCACTGGGCTTGGTCTGACATGGGTGCGCCGGAGATGCCCCGCCCAGGCCATCCGCAGGGCGACCCCCAGGGGGGTGGGGGGAGGGACGGGCAGCGGGCCGACCCCTCACCCTCCTCCGAGATGCAGTACTTCTGGATCAACCACTCCACGATGTCGCTGCCTGCACAGCAGAGACTGGGGTGGGGGTAGGCCAAGGCAGGGCCGCTCGCCCCCCACCCCAGCCTCCGCGGCCCCTCACCGGCAACCGCGTGGGGGATGACAGTGATGAGCAGGCGCTGGCTCCGCATCTTCACGCCCTGGTCGGGGTCTTGCATACTCACGACCACCCGCTCCATCTGGGCGAAGGGGGCCTTGAGGGTCCGCTCTGGCCGGCCTCCCCCACCCGAGACCCTGATTCCCGGACCGGCCAGGCTGCCCGGATCAGGGCGCTCAGAGGGGATTAACGCGCAGCGATGGGGTATTTCAGGCCGCGGCTGGAGGTGGAGGCGCGAGCGGGGGTTGGGGGAGCGGGCAGACGCGAGGGGCGACCCTCAGCTCGGGGGTTTCCGCCGCCCGCCCGGCGCCGCTCCGCCCCACACAGAGCCAGCGCCCCCAGCCCCGCGTCCACACTCGCGCGCTCGCGCAGCGTCCACACTCGCGCGCACCCGCACCCACTCCTCTCCGGCCCCTCCTGCCCTCGGATGTCGGGAACCTGGGGCACGGTGGGACGTCCGCCCGGCACCCACCTTGCTCAGATGCGGCCTCTGCGCGCTGGGGCACCCGCCGGGGGGCGCGGGGCCGGCGGCCATGGCGACGGCCGGGAGGGTGAGGGTGTCCCGCCGCCCCGCCCCGCGCCCGCCCGCGCCCCGCCCCGCCCCAGTTAACCCTGGGCGGCCGCGCGGCCTGGGTCGGCCCAGCGCCCACTCCGGGTGCGGAACCGGCCGGCGCCCGAGGAGTCTCCCCCACGACACGAGAACCTCAGACCCTGCCCCAGGGACTCGCTGGGGACCTTGCGAGGGGGCTTGTGAGGGAATCGGGGCCCACCTGGGAGAGGAGGGGGCTCCGGGAGAGGGAGGGCGCTCCGTGCGGGGAGGGTCTCCAGGAGAGGGGCCCCGGGGCGAAGGTGGGCTGCGGTGGGGGACAAAGGTTTCGGGTCTGCTGTCCCCCCCGCCCCGCATACCCACCCTACGTGCAGCACCCTAGCACCCTCAGGATGTGGGGACCAGCAGTGGAGGGGGCTGTGGGGTCACATGAGGGGTCTGACTGCCCTAGGAGTGTGTCCCTGCAATTGTTTGATCCCATACATGACTGTGTGTGTGCCACCAGGTTGCTGTGACGCTGTGGCTGCATAGGTGTGCTGCATGGGGGCCCTTGGAGGCTTGGGGGAAGGTGGCAGCGGGCTCAGTTCCCCTCAGCTGCAGGAGGCCTGGGTGGGGCCAGTGGAGGAGCAGACAGAGACCACATCCAGGATACCCCTAGACGGTGGGAGAGGGGCTTCACTGAGGAGGCAGGATCTCAACAAGCACCCACACCCCCAAGGTTCGCCCCAGGGCTGGGGGCTCAATCTTGGCCCTTTTTCTCTCCTCCAACAGCTTCGCCCCCACCCCCGCCTTTGCTGGGGACATTTTTAAGAGGTGCAAACAGGTCTATTTCTGCTTTTCAGGGATAGAGTCCCTCCCCTCCCCTCCCCACTCAGGGGGAGCTGGGGGCGGGGCAGGATGGGGGTTTTTCCTTTGGCCAGCAGCCTCAGACATAGCTGTCTGAATCTATTTCCACTGCCCACAAGGCCAGGTCCCGCAGGAGTCCCGGCCGGGGCACTGGGGGGCCCCTACCTCTGCCAGGGCACTGTCCCCCAGTGAAGTCCTCCCCCCACACAGGCGGGTCAGGCTGGCCCCAGGCCTGGCTGTCCTCTGGACGGGGGGCATCCACAGAGGCTGGAGACCACCAGAGGCCGGAGCTGTCCCCAGCCTGGGGACAACTGGCTTCCTTGACTGACACCCATCGTCCCAGGGAAGGGGCAGCAGGGACGGGGCCCTAGAAGGGCCTGGGCCCCAGCTGGGGGGATCCTGCCTTGAAAGATTGTGGGCGGGTGGGGCCGCAAGGGGGGCAGCTCTCTGGCACCCATGGCCTGCTGGCCTCCTACTCAGGGGCACCTTTGGGAAAGGGTGGGTCTGATCCCTGGGCGTCCTCAGAAATGAAGGTGGGGGTGGATGGGGTGGAAGGACTCAGGCTGGCATTCTGCCTCCTCCCCAGCTCAGACCTCGGCCTTCACTCCGGCTGTCCTCAGCCCAAGGTCCAGCTCACCCTTGTTCTCTGTGCGGGCTGACCCCTGGCTACTCACCCCACGTTTGTTTAGGTATCAAGACCAGCCCTCCAAGCTCCCTTCTCAGCACTGCACCCAGGGGGTTCTGTTTTGGATCAGTGTCTGTTTCTCCCCAAGGACGGGCCATTGGAATCGTCCAGGTCCCCACAGCCAACAGAGACCCCACCCTGCCATACTGACACAGCTCAGTCAATAAACACTTGAGTGATGGCTGTGTGTCTCCTGATTGCACCTCACCGTGTGCGTGGGACCCGGGATCCCTGTGTGTGGACACTGCGAACCTCTGGGGTGCGGGGCCAGGAGGCTGTGCAGACACACACAGCCCCCTGCTCCGCAAGGCTGGACGGACTCCAGGAGTCCCCTCTGCCCAGACAGGAGCTCCAGCGGGAGCGGGGTGGGGGAGGGTGGGGGACTGTTGGGCTCCAGGTGCAGCCTGCACTGCCTGCAGGTAATGAGGGCCTGGGGACACGCGGGAGGGGGGACACACACGCACCTGCTCCGCTCGGCGCCCCCAGCCCCACCCGCCCCGCCCAGGGGGCTTCCCCGGAGACTCCCCAGACGCCCGCGGCGCCGTTGGGTGGGGCGGCCCCAGTGGCCAGAGCGGGGTGCGGGCCGGGCGGCGGCTGGGACCGTGACGCGGCCGTGTGCGTCCGTGTCCGCGGCGGCCGTGCGGGGTCCGGGTGCGCCCGCGGCGGGGACGACCGGTGCCGGCGCCGTGCGGGCGACACGCGCGTCTCTGCGGGCTGCGCGGGGTCCGCGGAGCGGCTGGGGGCGCGCGGCGCGGGCGCGGCGCTGGGCGCGGGGGGCGCTCCCGGCCGGGATGAGCTCACCGCAGTCGCGCCGGGGCTGAGCGCCGAGCCGGGCGGCGGCGGGGCGGCGGCGGCTCTCGGCGGCTCCGCGGCGCCCGGGCCGCGGCCACCATGCTGGGCCTGGACGCGTGCGAGCTGGGGTCGCAGCTGCTGGAGCTGCTCCGGCTGGCGCTGTGCGCCCGAGGTGAGCGGCCGGCGGGCCCCGGGCGGCCACGTGGGCGGGGGGCTCGGCGGGAGGGGAGGGGGTTCGGGCCGGGGCGGGGCGGGCCCCTCCCCCGCGGAAACTTTGGGGGCGCGCGTGGGGACCTCGTGGGCGGTCCCCGGGCTGGGCTCTGGTAGGGGTGGGGGCTTCGTCCAGCTAGACACTCACGGGAAAGGAGCCAGGAGTGGGCGGGTCTGTTTGGGAGGCCAGGGCGGCAGGGGAACCCCCTACCCTGGAGAACCTGCCTTGAGATACCCTCTCCCTTGGGTGGGGCTCCGGCCCCTTCAGGGCGTATGGTGACCCCTGAGAAAATTGGGGCACAGTGGCCAGAGACTCAGAAAGACTGTCCCACGACACTATGGGAGGGGGCCTAGAAAGACCCCTACCCCAAGGCACCCTGGGAAGGGGCTCTAGGAGACTGGCCCTGGAGGCACCAGGGAGGGGGCCCCAGAGCATCAGCCAGGGTTTCAGAGAGAACCCCCCCCAGGAGTATTCTGGGGAGGAACCCGTAGGACTGTGGGCAGGTGTACAGAGACGCATTCCCAGAGCAGGATATGGGGACCCAGAGGCGTCCAAGAGCATTGTGGGATATGGGAAGCGGCCAGGGAGCACTGGGAGACCCTAGGGAGCCTGGGGGGCTAAGCCTCTGCTCAGGGGAGGCCTGGGAGTCTCCCTCTACAGGGGTGGCCCAGTCCTCGGGGCTGTCCCCGATTTGGGGTCTCCTTTCCCCTCACCTTTGGCCTCGGAGTCAGGGAGGAGCCCTGGCTGGCTGGCTGGGCCAGGAGAAGGCAGCCAGTGCCTCCAGGGCTGCGCTTGGCTCTTGTCTCTTGGGAGCCTTCTCCAGCCACCAGCGCCCTCCTGAAGCACTTGGGCGTGGGTGCTGCTCTGCATCTCCCTGGCCTACCCCTCTCCCCGAGCCCCCGTGCACCCCTCCCTCTCAGAGCTCCCACCGGCTTCCTCCTAAGTTCCTTTGGGCAGTGAGAGGTACAGCTGGCCACATGGGGGGCTCCAGTTGGGCCGGCAAATGCCAGGGGCAGCTGGCACAGCTGCTCACGCACCTCTCGGACCCCAGTCCTCCTGACCGACAAGGAGGGGGGGCAGCTGCCACCAGACGAGGCGCTCGACGAGGCCGTGCCGGAGTACCGGGCCCCGGGGAGGAAGAGCCTCCTGGAGATCCAGCAGCTGGACCCAGATGACCAGAGCCTGGCCAAGTACAAGCAGGCGCTGCTGGGGCCCCTGCCTCCCGTGGCGGGTATGTGGGGACCCCGGGCGGGCGGGGGTTTGAGGGCGGGGTGGGGGGCCCCTGCCTCCCGTGGTGGGTATGCGGGGGCCCCAGGGTGGGGGGGCGTTGAGGGTGGGGTGGGGGGCCCCTGCCTCCCGTGGTGGGTATGCGGGGGCCCCCGGGTGGGGGGGGGCATCCTGTAGATACTCCTGGTTTCTCCTCAGACCCAAGCCTGCCCAACGTGCAGGTGACCAGGCTGACACTGATGTCCGAGCAGGCTCCAGGGCCCATCACTATGGACCTCACAGGTAACTCTCAGGATGCCAGGTGCAACCCTGAGCCGCGGCCAGGGACCTCACAGGGAACTCCCTGCTGCAGACTACAAACTGACCTTTGGGATAGAGACCTGGGCTCCTTGCCATGGATTCTTAAGACCCCTGTGCCCCATCTCCCGTCACTGTAGACCTCACAAGTGCCACCCACCACGGGGCTCCTGGGTCTCGGCCGTGGCTGGAGGTCACGCCTTAGGCGCACTTTCCCTGCAGGGGAGCTGGCTGCGCTGAAAAACCAGGTGTTCATCCTGAAGGAGGGTGTGGATTACAGAGTGAAGATCACCTTCAAGGTGAGGCTGCTGTCCCCGGGGCGCCAGCCGACCTCAGGCCCAGCCCCCGGGGACCCTTACACCCTCTGTCCCTCAGGTCAATAAGGAGATCGTCAGTGGCCTGAGATGTCTGCATCACACCTACCGCCAGGGCCTGCGTGGTGAGGGCGGCATGACAGGGCGGCTGGGGGACTGCGGGGCGTGGTGGGTGGGCAGAGGGCGGTCCCTGATGCCCCGGCCCTCCCCCAGTGGACAAGGCCGTGTACATGGTGGGCAGTTACGGCCCGAGCGCCCAGGAGTATGAGTTCGTAACTCCGGTGGAGGAGGCGCCGCGGGGCGCGCTGGTGCGGGGTGCCTACGTGGTCACATCCTTCTTCACCGATGACGACAGGACGGACCACCTGTCCTGGCAGTGGGGCCTCCAAATCTGCCGAGACTGGGAGAGCTGAGCACCACCCCTGCCTGGGGCTGTCTTCCCACTCGGGGTCCTTGTCTCCCCCGCCTGTCTGTCACTGCACAGGGACCCCCATGCACTCCCCCACCCCCTCTGTCAGTGACCAGACCCTCCATGCCCTCTGCCCTGTCCTGGGACCCCTCCTCCCTGGGCCTGGCACTGTGCCCTGAACAGCCCTATTAAACGTGGCCCTGTCTCTGTGCCCTCGGTGTCGCCTCTGTCTGCCTCCCCTCCCTCGGGGTGGGGGGAGCCTTGGGGCCTTATCTTCCGTGCGACTGGGCCTGGGTGCCACGTGGCGGCTGCAGCTTGGCCCCCGGCCCCCTTATCTGCCCCTGCCCTGTGGGCCCGGCACTGCCATGGACGGCCAGCTGCTGCTTGTGCTGCTGCTTTTGCTGCTTGGGGCCTCAGGCCCATGGGGACAGGGGCCAGGGCCCGAGGGTCCCTCGGAGGAGCTCCTCAAGGAGGAGTTCCCCGAGGAGGAGGTCACCGAGGAGGAGAATGGGATCTTGGTGCTGAGCCGGCGCACCCTGGCCCGAGCTCTCCAGGAGCACCCTGCCTTGCTGGTGGAGTTCTGTGAGTGCTCGGGGCCAGCGGGGCTGGGGATTCAATCCCCCACTCCATGCACATGGGGGCTTCCTCTGAGGTCACTCGGCCCCCCTTGTGCTCCTGGGGATCCGTCGGAGGGCACCTGAGGCAGAGCCGTGGGACTGAGCTGGGCCTGGGGGTCCTGAGCAGGTAGGGGCACAGCTGCAGGGGAGACCAAGGTCCTTGTCCTTCGCAAACTCTTTCTGTAAAGGCCCAGGCTGCACTCAGGCCTTGCGCCTTCTG
Source organism: Equus przewalskii (assembly GCF_037783145.1). NCBI lineage: Eukaryota > Metazoa > Chordata > Mammalia > Perissodactyla > Equidae > Equus > Equus przewalskii. The sequence continues at coordinate 42,455,043 of NC_091842.1, read as the reverse complement.
TGGCTCTTTACATGTGTGAAAGCCATTCCTGGCCAGCAGGCCCCAGTGGGCAGCCTGTGGCCGAGGAGCTGGCCTCAGGGAGCTGCATCATGTGGGTCCTCCTGACACTCGCTGTCGGGGGCTGCTGGCCACTGCACCCGAGCTGGGGGCCTTGAGGAGCTGCCCTGTGCTGCTGGGCTCAGTGTGGCTGGGGCTTAGGAGGATCCCTGAAGGAGGAAGGCATGGACGGGTCGTGCTTGTTCCCTCCAGACCTGACTGACCCCAAGGTCTGCCGGTTCCGGCCAGGCGGGAGCGGGAGCTGTGGCTGGGGCCGCGGAGGCCAGGGCACTCATGGCCCTGTCCACCAGACGCCCCATGGTGTGGGCCCTGCAAGGTGCTGGCCCCCGAGTACAGCAAGGCGGCTGCCCTGCTGGCAGCAGAGTTGGCCACAGCCAGGCTGGCCAAGGTGGACGGGCACGCGGAGCCGGAGCTGACGGAGGAGTTTTCTGTGACCGAGTACCCCACGCTCAAGTTCTTCCGTGACGGGGACCGCCTGCACCCGGAGGAGTACACTGGTGCGGGGCGTGGGCATGTGGGGGGCGGGGGCAGCAGCTGGACCCATGCTGAGGGGGCTCTCCACAGGCCCCCGGGAGGCCGAAGGCATCGCTGAGTGGCTGAGGCGGCGGGTGGGGTCCAGCGCCACACGGCTGGAGAACGAGGAAGGCGCCCGAGCACTGATAGATGCCCAGGACGTAGTGGTCATCGGCTTCTTCCGGGTGAGCTGGTGGCACGGGGCAGGGGCCAGGCCGTGGGAGCAGGGCCTGTGGCGCCAGCTGGCCTCACAGGCTTGGGCTTCTCAGGACCTGCAGGACGAGGACGCGGCTGCATTCCTGGCCCTGGCCCAGGATGCCCTGGATATGACCTTTGGCCTCACTGACCAGCCAGAGCTCTTCCAGAAGTTTGGCCTCACCAAGGACACCGTGGTCCTCTTTAAGAAGGTGGGTCAGGGCCGAGGCAGGGCTCAGGGTTGGCGCTATGGCTCCTGCTGACCCACCCGGTGTTGTCCAGTTTGATGAGGGGCGAGCAGACTTCCCTGTGGACGAGGAGCTGGGCCTGGACCAGGGAAATCTGTCACGCTTCCTCCTCACACACAGCATGCACCTGGTCACGGAGTTCAACAGCCAGGTGCGTCGGGCTGCAGGTGCAGGGGCGGGGGTGGGGGAGTGGGAGGGTGCCCCCGAGCCGGTCCCCATGAGTCTGGCCTGCCCCTGCAGACATCCCCTAAGATATTTGCGGCCAAGATTCCCAACCACCTGCTGCTGTTCATCAACCAGACGCTGGCCCCGCACCAGGAGCTGCTGGCGGGCTTTGGGGAGGCGGCTCCCCCATTCCGGGGGCAGGTACTGGGGGGGGGGGCGGGAGGGCGGGGCAGCAGGGAGGCGGGGTGCCCAGCGCGGTCTCCCTGTGGCAGGTGCTGTTTGTGGTGGTGGACGTGGGTGCCGACAACGACCACGTGCTGCGGTACTTCGGTCTCGGGGCCGAGGAGGCCCCCACCCTGCGCTTCATCGACATGGACACCACCAAGAAGTACGCGCCTGCGGCCGGGGAGCTGGTCACCGCAGCCACCATCACGGCCTTCTGCCATGCAGTCCTCAGCGGCCAGGTCAAGGTCTGCTGCTGGGCTGCCCAGCCAGGGACGGGGGCGGGAGCAACAGCAATTGAGAGAGATCCCCAACGAAGCACTGGGCCCGGTTCCCCACAGCCCTACCACCTGAGCCAGGAGGTGCCCCCCGACTGGGACCAGCAGCCGCTCAAGACCCTCGTAGGCAAGAATTTCGAGCAGGTGGCTTTTGACGAAACCAAGAACGTGTTTATCAAGTTCTGTGAGTGCAGAAGGTAGTGGGCGGGCGGGGGGGGGGCCCCTGCTGGCCTTGCTGACACGCCCTGTCCTAGATGCCCCCTGGTGCCCCCACTGCAAGGAGATGGCCCCCGCGTGGGAGGCACTGGCTGAGAAGTACAAGGATCATGAGGACATCGTCATTGCCGAGCTGGACGCCACAGCCAACGAGCTGGAGGCCTTCGCAGTGCACAGCTTCCCCACCCTCAAGTACTTCCCCGCAGGGCCCGGGCGGAAGGTGAGGCGGGACCCTGTCTCCCTTGGTCTGAGGTTTGGTCTGGGAGTTCCTCGGGCTGTCCTGTGCCCGGGAGATGGGGTGCAGCCTTGGAGGGCGCTGCCTGGGAGGGTGCCCCGGGTGTGGGACAGGGTGGGTGTGTCCTCCAGATCCTCCTGTCTCCCCTCAGGTGATTGACTACAAAAGCACCAGGGACCTGGAGACCTTCTCCAAGTTCCTGGACAGCGGGGGCCAGCTGCCTGCAGAGGAGCCCACCGAGGAGCCCGTAGCCCCCTTCCCGGTGGGTGCCTCTGTCCCACGCTTCCTGGCTTGTAGACAAGTCCTCTGGATGCATGGCTGTGGGGCTGACGGGGGCAGGGGTGGCAGAGGGTGCAGCTTCCAGCTGGGCCTCGGTGACTTTCCAGGAGACGCCAGCCAATTCCACCACAGGGCCCAAGGAGGAGCTGTAGCCGCCCAGGTCACCGCGGGGGAACCGTCTGCTCCGGCACCCAAGGAAGCGGTGGGCCATGAATAAAGAACTTTGGTCCTGGACTATGTGCGTGGTTCCTGAGCACGGCTCCCCTTGGCCCTTGGCTTTGGCCAAATCTCAGCCTCCTGGGGCCTATTCCATCCTGGATGGACCCAGCCTGGGCGCCCAGCTCACCTGGGTGGATGCCTGGCTCAGGTCTGGGCCTGGGGCCCCACCTGGACAGGAAGGGGGACCTGGCGTGGCTGCCGGCTTCAGCCCCACCCTCTCCGGAGCCCTAGAGCGTGGCTGCACAAGACACCCCACCCCATGTCCCTCGGAGGCTGGTGTGACCGCCTTCGCCGCCAGGGGCTGACAAGGGCTCACATGGCCAGGCCAGGCTAGAGGGGACAGGCTGCATGCCCCAGGAGCTGGTCGAGGATGACAGGCCTGCCAGTCAGACCCACTGAACACAGGTGCCCTCCACAGGCAGAGAAGGTTCAAAAATGGTTTTATTTCATTCTTATCCAAGTACCTTTGAAAAGATAATTGTACAAGTCAGCGCATGAAAAACGGGCCCGGGGCAGCCCCCCGCTGGCCCTGGCCTGAGAAATGTACATATTTACACGGGCCCTTGGGAAGGGGGACCTAGGTCCCGCACAGCCGGCGCTTGGGGACCTGAGGGCGGAGAAGGGAGGGCACCGCGGCGCTCCGCTGCCAGGTCCATAGTGGCGGGCAAGAGACAAGCTGCGTTGAAGGCACTCGGTGACATGTACAGTTTACAGAGGCCTCGCGGGTCCCGACCAGGGCAGGGCGTGGTGGTGAGTCCCAGAGGCAGAAGCAGAGCCCGTGGTGGGGTGACCCGGCGAGGCGCCAGTGGGCCAGCCTGTGGTCAGCAGCAGGGCCGCTGGGGTGGGTCATTGGGGCGGCCCCTCCGAGTATTGCTGTGGAGGGCAGACGGGCTCCCTCCTCGTCGGCAGCGGGATGGAAGCCTGTGGGACCACTCGGAGGGACCACCACCTGGACAGATGGACCAAGGGGTGGGTGGCGGGGGGCGGGCAGCAGCTGGCCTCCCCAGCAGCCGTGTGTCAGGCACACACATGACAGCACATGACATGCGCACCCTTCGTGGCTCAGCGTGGCTGCCCCGCCCACCTGACAGGGCCCAGCCGGGCGCAGAGGCCAGGCTGCGGTCAGTCCACCTTCTCCACCTTGCCGATGATCTTCTCCTCGAAGACGGGCAGGACGGCCTCATCCTCGCGAACCTCCTCAAACACCACCCCACAGTCGAACTCATCGCTCACTTTCTTGAAGTAGTATCTGCATCGGGGCGAGGGAGGCGTCGGGGCATGAGGGTCTGCCCGCACCCCGCCCTGGGCCGCCCCCCCAGCCCCGGCCCATCATCCGCGTGCGCACAGCAGCTTGGTGGCCGTGCTCCAGGGGTCTCCTGCAGGGCACAGAGCTGGTTCTGCCTAGGGCCTGCCTGCCCGTGGGCCGACAGTGACCACAGGCGGGGGTCCCCACTCTGGACTCGAGGGTGCCATGGGGGAGGAGTGGATGGGCACAGGGTTTCTGCTCCCCAAGAGCTGAGCTTATTGTCTCCATTGGGGTAATGTTCCCCCAACTCAGGCCCAAGTGGAAGCCAGTGGAACTGGGCCCTCCCCCAGTGGCCAGGATCTCCAAGGGGTGCTTTCTCGGCCACCCGGTGGACAGAGGCAACCACCTACCCATGCCCAACGGGCAGACCCCGGCTGAGACCCCGTCTGCCCCTGCTCCTCCTACAGTGCTCACTCAGGAGCCTCTCAGGGCTGGTCTCAGGCCATAGGGCCGAGCAGCACAGCATGGACCCTGGAGAGGGGGCCATGGCTTCCCAGACCAGTAAAAATGGGCCGAATCAGGAAGCGGAAAACAGGGCCAACCCAGGTCAGACCAGCACGGGGACCGACAGACTGCTGTGTTCAGGCATCTATTCCTACCTTCGGGGAAAGGGCCCTGAACCGGGTCCCTCCAGACTCTCCAGACCCCTCAGTCAGCCTGGAGGCCTCAGTCAAATGGGGCCGGAGTCAGCCCGCAGCCCGAGGCCACCTGCAGCTTACCCAGGAGGGGCCACGTCAGCAGCCGGGTGGGATGGGCGGGTTATGGTGGAGACCAGGGCTGAACGAGACACAGACAGAGGTGTGGACAAGGCACCCAGCACATGGCACCATCTCCTGGGTGGGCGCCTGCTCATCAGAGACCCCACCCAACGGGCAGCCCCACCCAGCCCCGGTCTTACCTGTAGTTGCCCTTCTTGGTCAGCAGCTCCTTGAACTGGCCCAGGGTGACGGCGCGGCCCCTCACCAGGGTCCGGTAGGGGATGGGCTCCCCACAGAAGTAGTAGGCCACAACGATGCTGTCACACGGCTGGGTGCTGCTACTGCCCACCTTCCTCTGCGACTTCATCCTGGGAGCAGAGATGCAGCTGTGATGGCAAGGTCTCAGGGTCCCACGGGGCACCCCTGGTGGGCCTTGGACTCCCCAGTGACTGAGGAGGCAGGGCTGCAGGAGCAAGCCGTGCCACGTTCAGACAACCACATCAGCATGGGCCCGATGCCCGGCCCAGCCACACAGCCCCATCCAGCCCCCTGGGGGCCTCACCCCTCGCAACATCTCAACCCAGGGCCCAGCCCCGCACCAGCCTGCTCTACACAGAAACAGCACAGATATCAGTTCATTGCCTGCCTGCCCCGTGCCCAGCCACTGCCTCAGCTCGCCCCCCACCCTCCTTCACGTGTGGTGAGGCCCCAGGGCTCCATGGCCTGAGCTGGCTGGTGGGCGGCACCCCAACCCCGACCACACACAAATGGGCGAGCAGGCTTCCCGGGGCCGGAGCCCACGGTGGGTCCCTCCACTGGGCTTCTTAAGCTGCCAGGCCACCGGACCAACACAGCCCACTTCCGTCGGGGCCACCCTGCGTGCATCCTAGCAAGGCCTCAGACCCCAAAGCTTCAGAAACACCTGAAGGCCAGTATGGACAGAGAACCAAGACGGGTCTTGACATGGACCTCTCCACAAGAGAGCTTGTCCAAGACCAGGGGCAGCGGTCGGCCAGGCTTCTGGAGTGGGTTGTGAGGCCGCACCCTCTCCTGTCCAGCTGGGTGGGACCCTTATCCTGAGGGGTGCCGGGCAGCCACGCTGCATCTGGGATGACAGGCAGCACCCCGTCTCCTAGCGCCACTCGTCCCCATGTGACGCACCAGCCAGACGTGCTAAGTGCTGTCTGGGGTGACTACGCAGGCTGAAGGGCCCCTTCTGCTCTGTCTGGAGCAAAAGTAGAGGGATGGGGCGGCCAGCACTGCCTACACAAGGCTGACGGGTCCCCAACACCCACCCTGCTCCTGGTGAGCCTGGGGAGTGGAACACAGAGCTCTGATCCCCGTGTCACCCACACAAGCACTGGCACGCGCACCAACGGAGCTGACGCCTCCAGCACGCCAGGGGGACTGCGGCTGCAACCCCAACCCTGTCAGTGAGCCAGTCTCAGCTCAGCGAGGCCCGAGGCCTGGCTGGGAAGCTCAGGAAACTCAAGGCGGGCAGGGTCGCGTGGTCAGAGCAAAGGAGGCAGAGTGACTGCCTCTCTGGCCTGTGGGTCATCTGTCACCACGTGGAGGTCAGCGCCTCCTGAGACGGAGACGGAAAGGAACGGCTTGCAGGCCTGGCTCTTCCAGTGTGCTGCCCAAGCTCCCATCCTGGGAACAGTGCTCCACGCAGGACCTGGCCCGCGACACGGGTGGGCGGGCGGTCCCGGGAAGATCCCCGGGGGCACGTACTCTGTCTCGGAGAGCTCCAGGTCGGACACCGCTGGCACCACGCTCAGCACGGGCGTGCACGCTGGCCTGGCGCAGGAGCGCCCCCGCTGGATGACCTCCTGCACATACCTAGGGAACAACCGCGTCAGTGAGCGCACGCCCAGCGGGCTCCACCAGCGCTCCGCGTGACAGCGGGTGACAGGCAGGCAGACGGAGCAGGGGCTCCCCAAGAGGCTCCATCACCACAAACGAGGCTCCCACGGTGTGGGACAGACGGCACACCAACCCTCCTCGGAGCGCGGAGCACAGGGCTGACTCGAGCACCAAGGGCTCTGTCAGGACCAGTCAGAACGGCTGTGGCTTTAGCGGATCCGGAGTTCCCAGAGTCCTCATCTGGTCACAGAGCCCTTGGGTTCCCAGGAAGAACTTTGGGGAAGCGCTGATCTGCGGCATGGGGATCTCGTCACTTCGTCCACCCTGAGAAGAGCTTCCAGAGAGAGTCTGCCCCTCGCCTCCTCTCTGTGGGTGCGGCTCTGCCCGCTCAGCGCTCCGACGTGGATTCGGGTGCTGGAGCCTGACCACTGCCACATCCGAAGCAGCTGGGGAGGCCTGTCCTGGGGCTCGCTGCCCAGCAACTGCTCTCCAAGGCTGTCCACCTCCAGGCATGATTCTGTGTGGCCCTGATGATGACCTCTACTTTGGCCGGCCTGGCAGGGGTCACCCATGAGGGGCTCAGGGAGGGCCCGCACCCCTACTGGGCCTCCAGACCTCTGCTCGGTCTGCAGCCATTCACAAAAGGCCATGAGCCCCGACTGACAACACGCGGAGACACCACAGCCACCAGCTGAGACCCCAGCAGGAGGCTCGCACCCCGAACACACAGCACAGAGGCCGTGTGGCTCCACTTGTGTCACCGGCGAGAAAGACGCCACCCTGCTAACCTGCAGAAAAGAAGACGCAAGCCCTGCCCCCGAGTTGGGCGGCGACGACCCCAGGAAGCCCAGCAGGTGGTCTGCGCAGCAGGAGGCGGCCTCTCGCTGCCCCGGCTGCCTCCGGGTCACAGGCCTGACAGACGGGAGCGCGTCCCCCAGTATGAGGCAAGATCTACTGCCCAGAGACGACTCTGCTGACTGACCAGGATCGTGGCGTGACACAGCTGGCCGCAAATGTGGTCGCCTCGATGACCCGGGGGACACATTCTGGCTTCCGGCTGCGCCGACGAGATGGACACAGGGGACGGTCTGCACCCTGACCCCGGATCCCCCAGAGCAGGGCCGCCCCACACACAGTGAGGCCAACAGTAAGGGGAGTCGAACCCCAGATGCCCAGCTGACTGAAAACTGGGCAAGGGAGCCAGTAACAGCGGAGGCAAACCGTGGCCATTGTGGAACCAGGATCCCCAGCTCTGGGGGAGAAATACAGCTTTCAGGCCCCTCACAGAGACCCTGATCCACCTGGGAATTTGAAGGAACCAGTACGTCGGGGGAAATTGACCTCAAGGCCCTGGAAGACCTGGGACAGCCACATTCCGGCCTTGAGAGAAGCTGCCACCACAAAGGGGAGGGCTCCCCACTCCCTGGAGAAGAGAACGGGGCCTGGTGTGCAGCCACGGCGACAGCGGGTTGACGTTCTAGCCCTCAAGGCCCAGGAGAGCGAATGAAGAGCGGCTGTGGGCCCGGGGCCCCAGAGAAGAGTCTACACGAATCTCAGCACCGTCTACCTCCACCCAGCCAATGACACGCTCGGGGCTCCTCAAAGGGTGGCTGTGCAGGGAGGCGGCCGGATCCCCGCCCTGAGCTCAGCCTGCACAGCAGCCAGTGCAACCGACTGTGTGACCTCCCGCACTTCTACATGGCGACGGGCCCCGGGGTGAGTACACACTCAGAGCAGAGCGGGCACGGTCAGAGGGAGGGGCCCTGTCCTTCCCCAGGACAGAGTGGTGACCAGCTGCCCTCCCAGCCCTGATCACACAACAGGGCCACCTGTCACGCCCTAGGTGGCCCTCGACAAAAGGAAGAAGCCAGTACTGCCAGGGGGTGGGTGCCCAGCATGGCCCACCTGTCCCCGCTTGCCGGCTCTCTCCTCCTCCCCCTGCCCCATACCTCTGCTTCGAGGGGAGCTTGCCGGCTCTCTCCTCCTCCCCCTGCCCCGTACCTCTGCTTCGAGGGGAGCTTGCCGGCTCTCTCCTCCTCCCCCTGCCCCGTACCTCTGCTTCGAGGGGAGCTTGCCGGCTCTCTCCTCCTCCCCCTGCCCCGTACCTCTGCTTCGAGGGGAGCTTGCCGGCTCTCTCCTCCTCCCCCTGCCCCGTACCTCTGCTTCGAGGGGAGCTTGCCGGCTCTCTCCTCCTCCCCCTGCCCCGTACCTCTGCTTCGAGGGGAGCTTGCTGGCTCTCTTCTCTTCCTCCTCCAGGCGCCTGCGGGCCTCCTCCAGCTGGGTCAGAGGGTTGGGGGCTGGGTTGGGCGGCATGGTAGGGTCTTGAATGAAGAGATGAGAGGGCTGGACGGAGTTCCGGAGCTGAGCGCTGACCCAGGGGTGCACGGCCCCCGGACGCTCGATGGACAGGGGCCTGGAGCTCTCATGCCCCTGCTGCTTCTTTGTCCCGGAAGATCTGCGGGAGTAAGAGCACCAGCTGTGGCACCATTGGCAATCCTGGGCCCTGGGCAGTGCCGGGAGGGGGGGCAGGGCCGGCAGAGGTGGTGTGGCCCTGACCCCCAGGCGCTGGGCAGCAGTGCCCTTGTGCCCCTGGCCACCGAAGGCCACGTGAACCTCTGCATTTCCTCCTGTGCCACATAAACAAACATCCCTTTCTCACACTTTTTTCTCTGTAACTTATTTTTAACAGGTTTACTGAAATATAAATCATATCCTAAATAAAGACCTTTTTTAAGAAAAAGTTTTCAGTGCTTTTTAAAAAATATTTTAATGTTAAAATAGATGCTCTTTGTGAAAAACCTGAAACACACAGGAAACTTACAGAAAAAAGATAAATAATCCATAATTTCACAGCTTAGAAACAATCACTCTCAGTATACTGGTTATTTCCTTCCCCCACAGAAACATTTACCGTCATTGGCGTAATTCTAAACGTATAATTTTCCCTCAACATGATAAATGCCTTTCCCCCATTATCGGACACAGAGGGCGCGTTCACACCCATGCACGTGCCGCCACGACCAGCAGACGAGGTCGTGTGAAAACAGCCACCTCACTGCACTGTGGCAGAGGGATCAGGCAGGGGGCTCGGCACCAGGAGCAGATGAGGGTCCCCAACAAGAGCACCTGGGCAGTGGGTCGGGCCAGCGCCCTCGTGATGCAGAACTGCCCAAGGGAAGGACCTGGGGGAGGTGGGGTCCTCCCACTAGGTGGCCACAGAGAGACATCAGCCGGGGCCCACCTCCCCGGCCCAGCCCACCTGCCTTAGGTAAGAACAACAAGGGCCAAGGCCCCATGGCCCGGGGCTCCGGGGAGGTCACCGAGGGCCTGGTGGGGACACCAAGGTGCCAGCATTTAAAACAGCCTATCCCAACGGCAGGAGCACCCTCCCCCTCCCCCCAGGAGGCTGTTTCCAGACACGCCTCTTACTTGTCAACCACAAACCCTTCATTTGGGGTTGGGGGTGGGCAGGACAGACTCATTCCTTGTGAAAACCCACAAAAGAGAGAAATCTAGAGAAGCCGAGAATCCACCCCATCCCAATAGAGAGGACAAGCTTTGTGATTGCAAAGGGGTCTGGACACCGGCGGGGGGCTCATTCCTAAGACCACGTGGACACAGGACTCAGGGACCCCGAGTCGCCACTCAGGACGGCGAGGCAGGTGTCATCTCCTTCGCACACGCACACGCAGCCCTCCTCATTGCAGCCAAGGCAGGCCGAGGTCGGGGAAGTCTGAGACCAAGGAAGGAGGGCCAGCCTGCACACTGACGGGCAGATCCCACCTGCTCCAGCCCTGCCACCTGCTCAGGTGTGACCTGCCCTGTCTGAGCCAGGCCCAGATGGACCCGCCCGTGTGGGGTGGCAAGGGTATTTCCGGGGCCCAGCTCCACACCCCCCAGAGCAGCCTCTGGCCCCGTGGGGTTGACGTCGAGGTCGGAGGGATGAGGACTAAGTGAGAACCTTCCCCACCGACCCCGGGGGACGGCCACGTGCAAACAGCCTCTTCCTGCGGGCTCTGTCTGCAGTGACAATCGGGCGCCTGCCTAACTTCCCCAGCGACTCGGGTCATTGTCACATGGCAGCATCACATTCCAGAAATAGTCCCAAGAGCAGCCGTGTGACAGCAGCGCCCTCCTCAGCAAGTGGGGCTGCAGGGAGAGGAGCTCGCGGACAGGGGTGCAGTGACCCCGCGCTGGCCTCACAAGCAGGCCCAGGACACTGAAGGCCCATCACAGGCCCACACAGGGGTGGCGTTAGCGAGCTCAGGCAGCGATGGATGGGAGCTGACGCTGTGGAATTCACGCCTAAACCGTGGGTGGTCTGCAGTAAGACGGCGGGTGGGGCCACAACACAGCTGCGCAGACACTGGCCAAGCAGTTCCAGGGGCTGGCAAGTCATCTGCGCACGCCTGCACCCACGCCCCAGGACTCACCCGTGGCCCGCCTTCCTGTGCCTGCTGATCTCCTTCTCCCCCTCGATGATCCACTGCATGATCTTCTGGTTCTTCTCCGCGTCCTCTGAGGGGCCTGGTGCCTCGGCCCCCATGCTCTTCCCTGACTCGGCCTTCTTGGTGTTTCTTTTGCAGGTGGTGCCCGCCTTCCCGCTGTAAGAGTAAGACCTGGGCGTCACCGGCTGACTTCACCCGGCCCGTCACTGGACAGCTGGCCGCTGGCGCTCTGCACCCCGAAAGCTGGCAGGAAAAGGGCCTGGAAGGGCCCCTGCTCCCTGAACACGGGGGCCCTGACGGAGCGGGACATGCCAGTGGCCTCTGCCCGTTCTGCAGGGTTGTCTGGGCTGTTTCAGGCCATCCCCAGGGCAGGAAGGGAAGGGGGCACCCCGGCCACACCAGCTGGGAGGGCCGGGGCTCGGGCAGGCTGCAGGGCTTGTCCTCGCCCTGCCCAGGCCAGATCACCAGCCCAGCGGCAGCACCAGGATCTGGCCACCCCTCCTCACCAGACACCTCCCTCTGACTCGGGCACATCTTTATCCAACCACATCTCAAGGCCAAAGCCCCAGCCAGCCCAGCGCCCAGGCCTGGCGCCCGAGCTCTTGCCCACCACACGCCCGCAGTCTCTATGGCTGACCTTGTTTAATGACCTTTAAAGGGGAATTCTGGCCTAGGAAACCAGGAAAAAATACACAGGAGACACGGCCTCTTGCAGCGGCCCCTTCCCCCCTGGGAAGACAGGCCCCACTGTCACGGGCCCAGGATGAAGAAGCCACAGCCCTGATCTCAAGGCGCAGCTCGGGCCGCTGCGGATGCTCACCTGTAGGTCAGGCCGTCGCTGGTGATATGGGCAGCGCCCACACTCTCGGAGTGGCTGCGGGGTTTGGCCGTGTGGCCATGCTGCTCCAGGGCCCACGAGAAGCTGCTCTGGACCCGGCGGGCAGCCTCGGCCTCGGCCTGCTCTTTGGGCCTGGCCAAGCCGTGGTGGCCATGGTGGTGGCTGTGCCTGTGGAGATGCAGGCCGGCGGCGTCCAGCTTCGCCCCCGACTTGAGTGCGTGCTTACCGTGCCCGGGAGCTATGCCCCCCAGCACCCCTGGCACCTTGGGCACGTGTACGCTGTCAGGGGAACGGTGGCCGGGCCCCGGGGACTGGCAGCCAGGCGTCCTCATGACCCGCTGCACGTGCTCGTCCAGGATGCTCTCGGGGTTCTCCTCGTGCGCATCCCGCAGCCCGGTGCAGCCCATGTCCGCATAGCGGGGCGGGAAGTGGTGCCAGGCTGGGGCAGAAGGCAGCTTGTGACTGGCTCCTGGGGGGCCACAGGACACGTCGCCGTCCTCACCTTCTTCCTCCTGTGGGGACAAGGCCACACGTCACCTCCTGGCACCAGCCATACCATGCAGACTTCACACTCGGGGAACCAGAAGAGCCAGGAGCTGGGAAATTCTGTGCCCTGGGGTCAGGAGCCCGGGGTGAGGCCGTGCCAGCAGAGGTCTGAGGAGCCACCCACCTCCCACACGGCCCCTGGGGCCTTTTCTGTCCCTGCTGATCCCCGAGCGAGCACGGCGCGCAGGACGGGGCACAGACGGATGAGGACGGGGAACCCAGCGAGAGTGGACGGGCAGGTGGCCGCTGTGCGGCTCGCACCAGTGGCTCAGGGAGGGCCCCAGGGAGCTGCTCAGAGACCCCTGCAGCCACTGAGCCTTCTTTTATGTTTCTCAATAAAGATTTTTGTTTTCTTCAGTTGTTTTCTTCTATTCCTCAATTTTATTGCCTTATTTCTCATTATATTTTCAAAGGAAATAGTCCCTTGTATGGAAGAACTCTTGTTTTTTGCTTATCTCACTACGTGTTTCTTGGTAAGTTCTCACAGTAAACTACCTGAATTTCATTTGATTCTCTAAGAATTTATGCAACTGTATCTGTAACCTTAAACATTTGATCACTTTTACTCCAAAAGATACATCTCGTATTTATTTTCTCATCCTACTGAATTGTCGAAACAGAATAATGAGTAAATTTGGTAATAACTGAAAAGAATGGGGAACCAGCTACTCCTAGATTTTAGCAGAAACAAATCTCCAGAAGTTTCCCATGAGGTTCTCACAAACACAGAGTACCTGAACACCACAGGACAGTGACCAGCTGCGGGCACTGCAATTGGTGCTCGGGGGGAAAACGGTATCAAAGAGACGGACAGACAGACGGACGGCGAGAGAAAGGACAGACTGGCGGATGGGGGGTGAACGTGCCCCTTTATGGGCACAGCTCAGAGCTGCCTCAGCAGAGACTCGTACCCCTGGGCTTCTGCCCCCATCCCACGACCCTGTCCCGGCCCGTGCTCTGCAGGGCCGAGGGATGACAGCTGGGCGTCATCTCAGCCCCCTGTCAACTGCCTTCCCACAGAAATGCAAGTAGGAAGCCCAATCCTGGCACCCAAGGGCTGCACGGGGCCAGGAGCTGGGGCCAGGCACTGCTGGTCACGCCCCAGGCCTACACAACACTCCCTGGGAGACAGCACAGGCTGGGGACAAGGAGTGGGGGCTTTGAGGGGGCATGTGTCACAGGAGACAGGGTCAGAGCATGACTAAGCAGGGAGAGGTTAGTCTGGGAGGCCCTGGAAGGAGCTCCTGGGGCCTGACACTGCCCCGAACTCAATCTGGCCGCGGCCAAACCACCAGGGGCCACCCCGACATGGGCCCACTCACCATCCGGACGCGCTTCAGCCGCTCCTCCAGCTTCTCCTCAGCCTCCCGCGTCCGCTGGATGGCCTCCAGGCGGTGGATGAGCTCCGCGGCAAACTTCTGCGGCTCCACGCGGATCTCCTTTGGCATTCGGTAAGTGCGCTGTGAGAAGACACTGCTGATCAGTGGCCCTGGGCAGCTTCGCGCCACCACGCTCTGTGCCAAGGAGGCCCTGGGCCCTTTCTGGGTGAGAGGAAGTATCAGGAAATCCGCATCTGCTGTAAAGCCAGTGTTGCCTTTGTCCCTTTCGCCTGGGAACCGGCCTCGTCGGTGCCCTGTCTCCTCATCAGACTACAGGCCCCCTCGTCCAGCGCTGATCGAGGAGAACGGAGCACCGACACCGTTTCTCTCTAGCCTCCCACAACCACAGACCAGAGACACTGAGCAGGGCAGGCACGCGGTCTCCTGGAGCTGGGTCGTCAGGGCGGTGGCCTGCAGGTCCCATGACTGGGAGGCTCTGATGCCCTGAGCCCAGGGATGCCCTGCACCAAGGGCCTCCCAGCCTGTCCAGAGAAGCGACTGGCCAGGCAAAGACCCAGTGAGGCCCGGGGTCTGGGGCCGAGGCATCTGGGCAGGCAGAGCTGCAAAGACTGCAGAGGAGGGAGGGGCTGAGCTCAGAGCATGGCAGAGACAAGCCTGCAGCACACACAGGTCCGGACCAACTTCTCCCTGCAGTGCCCGCCCCGCACACAAGAGGGCAGCAGCCCCCGGCACTCAGGTGTCTGCAGGCCAGGCTGCGGCCTCCTCGGGCTCCGCCACACTGGGCACGGGGAAAACATCAGGGAAAGGCAGGGACACGGAGGACTCCCCTTTTCAGAGAATATAACTCCACAATGTATTTTACAGGAAAACACTGTAACTTTTTCGGGGGAGTGGCTTTATTCTGAAATAATTTCAAATGCAAAACAGTTGCAAGAATAACACAAAGAACTCCTGTTCACCCTTCACCCAGATCCCCCAACTGCTGACTTTTGCCATGTTTACCCTGTCATTGTCTCACACGCAGGCATACAAGCACATGCGCGCACACACGCATGGGCATGCACGCAGACACGCAGGCACATGTGCACACACGCACGCACATTCACAGGCATGTGGGCACATGCACACAAAGACATGCATGCATGGGTGCACACATACGCACATGGAGACACACAGGCACTGCACACATGCACACAGAGACAGGCACGCACTCCTCTGAGCCAGTAGAGAGACGATGCCTGTTCACCCCTAAGCACCCGAGAGCGTATTAACAAACACCAAGGATGTTCTGGTTCCTGACCACAGGACAACTACCACACATGAAAGAACTGAAACAACACTATTTTAGCAGATCTTATTCCAATTTCACCAGCTGTCCCAACAATGCCCTTTACAGCAAAACGTGTTCTAAACACTTCAGCCACCAAGGTCTGTGCAAGGGTGGCTGCTGCTGTGAGGACAAGGACAGAGGGGGCCCAAGGGAGGAGGGCTGAGGAGGTGCAGGAGGGCAGACGGTGGAGAGGGAGGTGGCCTGCGGACAGGCTGGCACACAGGGGTGCTCTCTGACTCTACGCGTGAGCAAGGCGAAAAGGGAAGACTCGGGGAGGGGGCCTTGAGCGAGGCGCTGCCCCGCCACCCTCCCGCTGGAGGGCTCTGCGCAGCCTCCACTCTGCCCACTCGTTTCTCATCTACAAAACAGGAGTGAAGACTGTGCCTAAGACCTCGGAAACGTGGAAGGTTAGGTAAAAAATCGTGTGAAGGGCTCAGAGACAAACATGCACGTGTGGGGCTGACGCTGACCACGATGGGCTCAGAGGCGGCCGCGGGAACCTATGAGGGGCCTGGAGAGGAAAGGGGGCCGAGGGCAAGCCCAGAACACGGGCCAATGCTTCAGTGGTGGAAAAAGTTGGTGCAGAAGGCCGGGTAGTGCCTAAGGGGCTGGAGTTTGTCCTGGAGCCAAGGAGGCCAGACCCTAGAAGGGGCAGTCAGGGTGTCCAGGCTTCTAAATGATCCCAGAAGAGGAGCCTGAGAGAGAAGGTGGGCGTGGACAGAGAGCCCCAGGGACTGGGCAGCGGGGATGGCCAAGAGGCGAAGACCCTGGAAAGAGTCTTCACCAGTGGGGTGTTTGGACAGACAACAGAGGGCCTGAGGCTGGACTTGCCCTGCCAAGCCCGCTGGCTGGAGAGGCCTGGAGAGCCAGTTTCTCTGGGCACAGTGCTGATGCAGAGTGCCATGACACACACAGGACTGAGAGGGGACAGCCGGATGCCCAGATGGCGAGAGCTCATGGTTCTAACTGGCCGACGGCCCACACAGAGCAAGGGCAAAACGAAAAAAAAATCCCTCCATGAGGCCCAGACACATGGAACCAGGCGACCTGACGACAGGACGCGGGCCGGCTCAGCCCCGGGACGGCCAAGACCTGCCGAGCCAGTCCATCCTAGAAACAGCCTCCAGGCTGCGCAGTTACACTTCTGAAAACAGGAAAACTGCCCAAAGTCACAATTACCAGACTTAGGCGATGGTAACCTTTCTATCTTTGGAGGAAGAAAAAAAACACAAAGGAAAAAATTTAAGTAAATTGAAAATGTGAAACTTCTGCAGAATTATAAAGGCAGAAAAGAGACCCCTCCCTCAGTTGCAAGGATCTGAGGACCAGACACTTCACGACTCCAGGGTCCCCCAAGTGCTGGCACCTCCGTGCCACAGCAGTCACCCACACTGTCCCCCTAAGCTGGCCCCCAAAACCCTGTGGGTCACGCCGCCAGGACCCCTGCATGCGGCAGGCCACTCAGATCCGCTTAGAAATGGCTCCTAGGGGCCAGCCTGGTGGCGCAGCAGTTAAGTTCTCACATTCCGCTTCGGCGGCCCAGGGTTCGCCGGTTCGGATCTGGGTGTGGACATGGCACCACTTGTCAAGCCATGTTGTGGCAGGCGTCCCACATATAAAGTAGAGGAAGATGGGCACAGACGTTAGCTCAGGGCCAGTCTTCCTCAGCAAAAAGAGGAGGACTGGTGGCAGATGTTAGCTCAGGGCTAATCTTCCTCAAAAATAATAATAATAATAATAATAACAAAGAGAAACAGCTCGTAAACAGAACAGAGACTCCAGCAGAGCCTGAGCTACATCCCCAACTCAGGCAACGGAGGAAGGCAGGAGGCCACGGGCCACGCGCGTCCAGCGGGAGCACCACACTCCCTGGACCCGCCTCCGCCCGCCACCACACCTCTGGCCCGACGATGAAGCGAATGTGCACAGGCTCCTGAGGCGGCACGGTCACCGGTCACAGAAGAGACGGCCACTCCCAAGACTCGGCAGCCGCCAGGAGGACGGGAAACAGCATCCCTCCTCGTCTGTGGGACGGGCGTCCACGTGGGATACACGGACGGAACGCCAAGTCTCTTCACTCTGAACTTGAAACCACCATCACTGAGCCAAAGGCTGCACCTTCTGTCCCGGACACATGCTGGGCTGAGCACCAGGCCGCCATCCATGCCTCCCAGCACGGCCACACGGCCGCTCTCCAGGGACCCAGCCTCTCCTCCCAGGCAGAGCTCCGCCCCCTGCGGCCCCACCCTCTCCAAGTCCCGCGCAGCTGCACCCCACAAAGAAGGCACCTCGAGGCCCCTCCGCTGAGCCTCCAGACACGCCAATGACGATGACAGCCAGGCCTCGGGCACCAAGAAGCTCCCACGCTGCAGAGAAGCAGGCCACCGAGAGCTTCTCCTCTCGCCAGGCCCTGGGAACAAAGGCCAGGCAGTGGTGGAGCTGTGCCCCCTCGGTGCTCGCTGCCTCACTGTGCCCAGGCCACTTGGGCCTCAGCCCATCCCCCTGAACGTGCACACAGCTCAAAAAGCATTGGCTCATTAAACCTCCCCTGGCCAGCACTCAGGACTCAGAAACCACCGGGTTCTTTCTGGAACACACAGCACCTCCTGCTTTCACTGAAGGTCTAGCCAGGGCCAGGCCTGATCTGAGTGCTGCACCTGCAGCTCCTCTCAGCGACCATGCGACGGCCCAGAGATCATGCCGGGTGGCCTGCCAGGCTATGGACTGTCCACCCAGTGGTCAGGCCAGGTTCTCACCAGTGCCCACCGCCTCTCTCAGCTCCAATTCCCACCGACAGTTAGTTGAGATCTTCCAGAACCCGAGGACACCTAGCTTTTCTTCATCCTGGAACACTCTCCCAGCGGCACCCCTGACTCTTGCCTCCCCCCAGCTGTCATACCCTCCTCTCTGTGGCACATCTGAGAAGTCTTTCCAGGTCTGTTCTCCAGCTCGCCAATTTGCACTTTAGGTTTTGCCTAATATTCTGTTTATCGAATTATAACAATTTTACTTTGGAAAACCCTTAAACTTGCAGAAAAGTTGCAAGAATGATACAAAGAAGCTTTTTCCAAATCTTTTGAGAGGAAGTTGCCTACCTGATGCCCCATCATGCAGAATTTGTTGGCATGTCTCCCACACATGAGGACTTTCTGACACAAGCACCCCCAGGCCCTGAAGCCCCACGGTGGCTCAGCTGGGCTGTCTCTCAGGCCACCTTCCGTCTGGACCAAGCCTCAGTCTTACCTGGACTTCCATGACCCCTAGACTTTTGAAAATCACAAGCCAGTTCTTATATAGCACGGCCCTCAACTTGGGCCATGTTCTGGTGACATTCCCGGCAGGAGGCCCCCCGGGGGTGCCAGGCCCTTCTCACTGTCTTAGCAGGGCCAACATCCGTCTGTCCTGTCGCTGACGACAGCCCCTGACCACTGACCCAGGAGGGCCTGCAGGCAGTCCCCTGAAGTTGCTTTCCCTACTGTGAGTCAGTATTTTGCGAGGGGCTATCTGGGACAACGTAAATATCCTGTTCCTCGTCAAACACCCAGGTCACTGGTTATGTCAGTGTAGACAGAGGAATTCTGACCTTACTGCCACTAACTTGGATGTTCTTACTGTCTGGGGGACAGGAGCCCTTGTGAGTGGCTCCTGTGTCGCAAAAAGCGAGAGAGTGAGGGACACAGGAGCCAGGCTCCCTTCTGCTTCCCCTGCTCAGCCCTGGTCCTGAGTGTGAGTGTACACCAAGCAGAGCTGAACAGCCATGTGCATCACTGCAAAGCAAGGCGGAGATGTGTGCAGTCCCCTGCCTAGGCCGGGGCCCAGACAGCTCCAGGTCATACAAGCCAGACTGGGTGTTTCCTGGGAGGTCACCTGCAGCATGCACACACGTGCAGGCACACATGTGCACACATATGTGTACACACACACTACCCACAGCGCCTTCCACTTGTCCCTAAGGAGACACCATCAGTGTCTCGTTCAGGCCAAATCTGTGTCAAGGGTTGACTGGGAGGTGACAAAATGCTCAACCATCCTTTTCTTAGAAGTGACAACAAACCAACATCCTTTCTTCTCAGTCATAAACAATCACTTTTCTTATTTGGAAATTCAAGTATCTGCAGAGAAGCTAAAAGACTAACCAAGGCATCCCGATTAGGGTGGGTGCTACCCTGCAAAGAAACTGCAAATGAATGGCGTCACCCTCGGAGGCTGCAGGCCCATCGGGTGAAGACCCCCTCGTAGGCTTCCACTCTCCCTCTGCAAGTCCTTCCCATTAGAGTCCCTGTGTTCCACATGCTCATCTACAAAGGAGCTCTGTGCAGGCGGAGGGAGGCAGGCTGTGCTCGCCCGCTCCACACTGGGCTCTGAGAAGCCCCCAGTGCCCACAATCGGGAGAACCACCGTCATCTTATTATCTTTATCCAGGAGTCAAAGCTTTGAAGTCAGGATGACCACGTGATGACTGCCACCGTTCAGCCCCCAAGAGGCCGACGCCTCGTTTCATCTTAAATGAGCAGTGCTCACTTGAAGACCAAGGTAACCTGAGATCGGGGGCACCAAGGGGCGCCTACAGGCTTTCTGATAGAGCTGCAGTCAGGTGGCCTGTGCAGGAGCCCAGCCTGGGCACAGAGCCGGCAACGGAGGCTCAGAGCCGCTCGCCCACCTAGAGGAGAAGCATCTTGCTAACACGGTGGGCAAAGACCAAATGGTGGGTGCTGGGTGAGGGCACTCCTGCTCTTCTGAACCAATGCGTGGGCCAGGCCAGTAAGCCACTGGCCCCACACTCGGCCTGGACGCGAGCCAAGCTCACAGGAGGCCAGGCCAGGACCTTTCCCACCTGCCGGTGCCACAGCTGCCAGTCAGGGTGGGGAGAACGGATGGGCACAGGTCCAAGAGGACTGGTGAGCCCCGAACTTGGCGACGAGGAGCACGAGGCCACACGGCCGGACTTACGGGAATGTGAGGTAGAGGCACCCGCCCATTGACCTGGACGCTCTCCTGCATCTCCCGGCGGTGCTGCTTGCGGATCCTGTACGGAGGGACTCCATCCCTGTCAGAGAGAGAGCCTGGCGTGAGCACAATGAACAGCTCCACAAAGCTTCGCTGTGCTGGCTTTACCCACAGCAGGGCCCACACAGCCTGTTCTTCTTAGTCCCAAGAGCTAAGAATGGTTTTTACGTTTTTAAAGTAGAGAAGGAATATGTGACAGAGACCGTATGTGGCCACAAAGCCTAAAATATTTACTACTGGCCCTTTACAGAAAAGGCTGGCCGACTCCTGCTTTATCGTGGCGGGGGACGCGCTGTGCCTCGCTGGGCGGGGGCTCTAGATGGACCGGGAGCACTGGAGGACTACGAAGTGGGTGGCCAGGACCACCGAGACCCCATGGAAAGAGATTCCAAGACTCCATCGTGCCGCCTCCTTCCAGGGTGAACTGGCAGAGCAGTGTAACCTCTCTGAGGGAGGCTCCAATTAGATCTCTTGACGTAAGTTTTAGTTACGAACCCTTCTGAAGGTTATGACAAACATCTAAAGAAAATTATACATTGTCTTTAATATAAGTAAATGCGCTTACTTAAGACGGATGCCAGATTTAACACAAAATTCACCCCACAGATGCAGTCCCTAAAAACTCTCTAGTCCTCTCCCCACTCTTCAAGAGCTACCCTGGGGAGCGCAGCAGCTAAGAGGAGCAGCGCCACCCAAAGACGCCTGCCAGGGCAAGACACCCAGAGAGTGGCTTCCCTTCTCAGTGAAGGACTCGGGAGGGGGCCACCGCCTCCGACGGCTAAAAAGGAGGGTCTCTGAGCGTCCAGCTATGGAAGGACCACGGCCTCCCCGTCCTCCAGCGGTGCGGTGGAGATCCACATCAGGACTCCTGGCCACTCGCCTCCTTCCCCAGCATGCCCAGGGGGTGGGGCGCGTCGCAGGGGCCGGGGTGCTGCCAGAGCAGTGCTGCTCTCACTCAACAGCAGGATGCACACACAGCCGCAACCATTCTGTCCTGGCTGTGTTAACTGCTGGATGGCGCAGCGCAGCCACCACCGTGCCCCTTGGTGCCCAGCCCATGTCCTAGTCAGCTGTACACCACCAGCCTGGCAGCTCCGTCAGCAGGCCGGGCTGCAATGTCCTTCTCTTAAGACCACAGGCCTCAGAGCCCCAGTCTGGATGGAAAGGGCGCGCTCTGCTTCAGAGCAGGGGTGAGAGGGGCTGTGACGGCCTCTCCCTCCTGTCGCTACCCCAGTACCCTGCTGTCAGGGCGCCAACGGGTGCTGCCGTGCAGCTGGCTCAGCGACCCAGGGGGGCAGGGGCCATCGAGGGGACAGGCATCAAGAACAAGTGAGTCACTCACATTTAAAACGTCTCTACCTGCCCCTGGGTTTGTCACATGCCCCTGAGCCAGGGTCGGGTCCACAGTCACAGACCACTAGGCCAGCCCATGCTTCTGTCGCGCAGGGGAGGCACTGCATGTAGCTGCCCCCCAAGAAATAGTGCAGACGAAACACGCCATCGTGTCTTCTGCCTCTGATACATGTTCAAATATCTGTCACAACTTGACATTCTCAATTCTTGACTATTCCTACATTTCTGAGTCTCAGTGTAAACCAAGATGAACAGAATATCAGGAAAAAACTCTATTTTTAAAATTTTAGATCTTCCCTTTAGCAAACATATGTCCTTTCCTTGGAGAGAATTAAGAGACTTCGAGAAAACTGCTTGGGCAGATTAATTTTCATCATAGTAACAGAGTTTCAGGGAAGAGGAAAACCAGATGCTACAAATGCACAATCTTATGCTGCCAGCTGCTCGTGGGGACTCTGGGGGACTGGAGGGGCTGTGTGGGCTGCGTGGGGCTACGGGGGGGCTGCGGGGGGCTACGGGGGCGCTGTGTGGGGCTGCGTGGGGCTGCGTGGGGCTGTGTGGGGCTGCGGGGGGCTGCGTGGGGCTGCGTGGGGCTGCGTGGGGCCATGTGGGGCCGTGTAGAGCTGAGTGGGGCAGTGTGGGGCTGCAGGGGTGCTGTGTAGGGCTGTGGGGGCTGTGTGGGATGTGTGGGGCTGTGTGGGGCTGTGGGGGCTGTGTGGGGCTGAGTGGGGCTGAGTGGGGCTGAGTGGGGCTGCGTGGGGCTGTGTGGGGCTGCGGGGGGCTGTGTGGGGCTGCGGGGGGCTGCGGGGGGCTGTGTGGGGCTGTGTGGGGCTGCATGGGGCTGTGTGGGGCCATGTGGGGCCGTGTAGAGCTGAGTGGGGCAGTGTGGGGCTGCAGGGGTGCTGTGTAGGGCTGCAGGGGCTGTGGGGGCTGTGTGGGGCTGAGTGGGGCTGAGTGGGGCTGAGTGGGGCTGAGTGGGGCTGTGTGGGGCTGTGTGGGGCTGAGTGGGGCTGAGTGGGGCTGAGTGGGGCTGTGTGGGGCTGTGTGGGGCTGTGTGGGGCTGTGTGGGGCTGAGTGGGGCTGTGTGGGCTACAAGTGTTTTACATGACACTTTATAGTCATGGCAGATACTGTTTGAAAATATTCAAATTTCAAACAAGAAGTTGCTGAAAACATGTGAACATTTTATCTTGAAGATTCAGACTAAAGGAGAATGAAATGATCAACAAGAAACACCCCGACAGAAGCCCGACCTGCAGGGGCAGAGCCGCCCAGTGAGGTCACCACCGTGTGGTCACTGCAGGGGAGAGAGCCCAAGCTGCACTGTGACAGGGCTGGCCACCGGCTCAGAACAGCTGTGAGAGGCTGTCCGGTGCTCCACGTCAGGTGCTGGAAGACGCTTAACAACAGAGCAAAAGAAAGGGGCAACTATAGAGACAGCATATCAAGGGGGACAGCGAGTCAAAAACATGTCCACCGACAAAAACAAGGGTTTAGGAGCCCTGTTCTTCTTTCTTATTTAAACCTATCTGACTCCCAAACTCTTCGCATGAAGAGACAAGCCGAGTGGGGAGAAGTCCCTGGTGACCAGCTGGCAGCTGATGCCCCACCACTAGGCGTCCCAGCCGGGCCCACCGGCCTCGTGGGCAAAAGACATCTGCTGTCACTGTCGGCAGACTCACTCCTGCTCATCATCACAGCCAAAGGCTTCCTTTCTGCCCTGACACTGATGGAAGGCACCCAAGGGTCGGCCCCGGCCCCCGGCCCAAAGCCCCGGCCTGAGGCCCCGGCCTTGACCAGAAACTTCCCATCAGGGGTGGTCAGATGCAAATGGCGTACGGAACGAAAGCTGGGCAAGTCTGACATTCCTGGCGGCCCAGTCAAGCCCCCAAATGACCTCAAGGGCTGGATGGGCAATGCCCTGACATAACAAGAGAGTGCTGCACACCTTCAAACTCCTAAAGCCACCTGCTGACGCAAAGGAGGTGTCAGAAAACAAGCACTTTCCCTCAAAGAGAGGGCTTCCCTGGAGAGGATGATGAAAGAGTGAGGTCCGCTGTCCCCACCAAGGGACACAGAGGCTCAATGTGGTCACCAAGGCCTCTCGGACACAGCCCCAGCGGCTGTCCCTGAGTCATGCGCGCACCAGAGCCCGCACAGAACCAGCTGCGCCGACTTCCCCTCTTGCTCCTGCCTCCGTCCCCCAACACTGAGCAGACGACAGTGACCGCTGACCTGATATGACAGTTTCTGGATTAAAAAAACTGACAAGTCCAGAACAGCATCAACAAGAGATGTGCTCACACAGCAACGCGGCCTTCCAAGGACAGGGCTGGTGTCACCACCACCCGGGCAGGCAGTCACCCCACTTGGTCGCCTACCTTTAAAGGGAACCCCTAGACTATGCAGCAAAGCACTCCAGCCCCAGCAGCTCTGGACTCTGCATCACCCCCTGGTCTTCCCCTTTCAAAGCTCCAGCAGCCTTGGCCTCAGAGAGAAGCAACTAATGCAAAACGCAGTTCTCGTGCGCAAGGATTTTCAACGACTCTTCCTGCAATGCAGTTTGTCCACAACCGATGCGCTACCATCAAGCTGGGGGAGGACAGTGAAACACCGTCCATGAAGACAAAGCCCAGCTAGGCCTGGCACGGGCTGCTGTGCTCCGAGGGGCTGCACTGCCCAGGCGGGGCACTTACACGCTGCTGTCGGTGAGGGACAGGCTGTCGGCATCGCTGGACAGGCTCTGCTGCTCGCTGTCGTTGGCGCTGGTGGCTGGGGCGAGGGCGTAGCCGGAGTTGACATAGTAGGGGTTGACAGGCTCCCGCCAGGATCCATACCTGAGAACAAGGAGGGCACGTTAGCAGCGGCTCCACAAGGCCCTCTCGCATTAACCCACATTTTCAGAGTCATCTGGATAGATATCCTAATATATGAACTACAAATGCAAACGATTCACAAAAAACGCAGAGCACAAAGGGCTGGCGTCTCCACCTTGCTTCCTGCCTCACTGCTCTTCCCAGAGGGGCTGGTTAAGACCGGAAGATGCCCAGGGCATTTAGGGAGACAAGCAAGTGAGCACACAGGTCATCATTTGGGTTTGGTTTTCACGCATATAACTAGAAACGGGACCCAGCTGTTCTGCTCTTTCTTCTCCTAAAGAGCCTTGCATGCAGACTTATTTGCTCAAGAGGAAACCGCCCCCCTGGGTGTCGCCAGCAGCAGCAGCATTGACATTGGTGCTGGTTCTCACAAGAACCTGATGACACAGCATGTCACAACCCCGTCACAGAGCCAACCAGGACTCTTGTGCACCAGTCTGAGAAGCGCCACCAGATGGAACGTGGGGGAAGTGTGGGCTTAACAGAGGCTGTCACACTGCCCTCTAGTCACTTCCTACCAGGAGCAGTGACCATCCCTGGGTGGATTCACTGCCACCTGTTGTCACGTGATTAGCTATAGTGTGCATTTCCCTGGTTAATGTCAGGCTGGTGGTTTTAGTGTCACTTAAGTTTCTTTTTCCTTATCTGTTCATACCTTTTGTCCATTTTCTACTGGGCTGTTTGGAAGCTTCTTAGTGATTTACAGAAGTCTTTAAACACTCTTACCATCAACCTCTGGTTAATACGCAAAAACATCTTCTCCCTAAATGTCACTCTTCTTTTTCAACTTTGTTTATGTTGATTTTGGTCACACACAAGTTTTTTATTTCTACGAAATCAGATTTACCAATCTTTTTCTTCATAGATTTTTTTTGTATCTTTCATTCCAAGACTATAAATACATCCTTCTATTTTTCTTCAAATGGTTCAGTAGTTTTTTTAATTCAGATCTTGACCTGAGATGCGTGTGTAAGGTCTACCTCACTCCCTCGCATTGAGGTGGAGAGCCAGCTATTAGCGCTACCTACTGAACAATCCCTCTTGTTCTGAATAGTTTTAAACCTGCTCTTCCTCATATCCTAACTCCCCTCACATACACATCCAGTCTGGGCTCTGCGCTGTTCCGCTGATCCGCGCATCAGCTCTACCCACCCCTCGCTGCCGTCCGCAGTGTCTCCTCCCCTTCCCAAAGACTGTCCCTGGAGAACAACATCTGTCACATCTCCATAGCTCACAGAGAACGTGGGCAATGACCAAGAGGTCCCCTGAAGGCCATGAGGTGATGGGGCCCAGCAAGCCTGTGCAGGTGGCTTGGGTACCTGCTGAATGCTCAGCGATTTGCACCCTCGGCCACAGTCATGGCCCTCAGAGCTCCAGGCTCACTTCTGACTAGGGCGTTGCTGCTAACAGTCCCCGGGCCCTTGCCATATTCGTGAGTGACAGCCTGCCGTGAGTGACTGACGCCAGGGACCTGGAGGAGTCACCTCGTCCCTCAGACTTCAGTGCCCTCAATGCAGAAAGAGGGGAAACCAGATAGTTTCTAAGGCAACAGAACCCCTTGTGGACACTCATCGCCTACTGAACAGAACCTTCTGGAAACCCTAATTAGTGCTGTGCACACTCAGGAAAAGGCATTTTGACAAGACGGCAGGACCAGGCGCCTCAGTATCTTGGACATCCATCACATAGGACGTGGTAGCTGGGCTGGGCCAGGCACTGTGGCTGGAAGAGAGGCCCTAGGGAGCTGGGCCACCTCCCCCAGGGGTCTCGGCCTCTGCATTTCTGGATGGAGCGGCACCTGAGGCCACAAACATGAAAACAGTGCCAGCCACGATGCCCCTCTTATTCCAGCCCTCGAGGCCACCGCAGTGGATGGTGACACAGCCACATAACTAACCCGCTAGCTCAGAAAGCAGGTGCTCATCGTCCCCACTCCACAGACGGGGAATGAGGCTCAGAGGGGTTAGTCATTGTCCAACACCACACACAGTCTTTCTCATTCCCTACTACAGCCTAAGGGCATCCCTGCAGGCCACTGCCACATTCCAGCCACAGGAGGGCAGTGAGAGGGCTGCGAAGGCTCTGAGGACTGCGTCCCGTCCAAAGGCTTACAGGAGGGAGGGGACATCTTCAGAGACTTGGACATCCGTCCGGGCTCCTGTGTTTGTGTATGCTTCCTTGTCTGGATAATGCCGGACAGGGAGCAGACAAGACGATGCCCACCTGCAACATCACACTCTGCTTTAAGCATCATAAACCATTATTTTTAAAGGACACTGCTATTCCTCTGGTGCTGAAAAAAATACAACCACACATATTGTCACCATAATGACCACTGCACGGTATTCAGATCACAGGCTAAGTGCTATACTACTTTTCCGTTTCTCTGCTACATTTAAGGAATATTAAACTTTGGCAACTTTCTATAAACATCTATTTGGTGAAACAAAAAAAAAGAGAATTCAAATTAAAGAGAAAAAATTTTTCTCAGCACAGAAGCCCGAGCCCACACTGCAGCTGACGAGCATGGGGGTCTGTGCTCTGTACCCCGCACACCCACACGCACCCACCTTCACCCTCCTCCAGTGTGGCGAGAACCACGTCCAGCAGGAACAAGCTTTCAGCTTTGATGCGTCTGAAACGGTCTGCCTTCCTGCCCTGACAGGTCCCAGGTGTGTCTTTCACATGTATAGAAAATCCATCTTTAAGGCAATAAGCAGGAAAAACATGGATTCTGAATTTTCTATAGCCCCCAGGACAGAGCAAACCTCACTATGTACCTGAGCTCCAAGTTTAGACAAAGGGAAGAGAGAAGAAACAGCTGTCACCTGTTTATTGTGCTAACAGGAAAGCTGGCTCCTGGGACAGAGACCACGAGTGCCCATCTCCTGCAGTGGAAACAGACACCGCAGGGCCTTCGCTGTAGACAGACATGACAGAAAGTCTGGCCAATGATGTGTGAGAGGAAACGTCATGTGGGGGACTCCAGGACCAGACCCTACAAGACAGCCGGGAACCGGGGGCGGGAGGGAGTGTGTCCAGGCATGCATGTGCATGTGTGTGCTCATGCACGTGTGTGCTTGTGTGCAGATACACACACCCACAAAGAGACAGGCACAGAGGACACGGCAAACTTCCCAGCTGGTGCCTCTAAGGAAACTCCCAATTTTTCTGTAGCTTCCATGTTCTCAGAACAAAACCTCGATGGGACCCACACGAACAGGCCTCCACGCGGCCGTTCTCTCTGTTGCTATCTTCCATCTTTGCACATTTAACCTTTCTATAGTCTTCTATTTTGTGTCTTTTGTAAGCAGCCAGCCTTTTCAAAATCCACTTCGACAATTTTCCCCTTAATCAGATCATTTGGTCCCTCTGCATTTGATGTGACTACTGAGAGGGTGCATCCACCAGCCTATCATCTGGTCCCTCTGCATTTGGTGTGACCACTGAGAGGGTGGGTCCACCAGCCTATCATCTGCTTTCTGTTGGTGACATCTCTTCTGTTTTCTTTTGCTCTTCCGGAATGTTTTTTTATTTTCCATCTCCTCCCACTAATAAAGTAACCCTTTTACTCTTCTTTCAGTGGTTCTCGTAAAGATTATAACAGTACCCTTGATGTATCAAAGTCCAGTTAGCCCATTTTACCTCCTCCCAGGCAAGACAAGGTCAGAATTAACTCCATCACCTCCTCACACAGTGCTGTGCGGTCTGCGTCTGTATTTGAATTCTATGCATGCTTACACCCCACAAGACATCACTGCATTGTTTTACCCCAACGGCAGTCACCTAGAGTCACCCACACATCTGCCCTTTCCTTTCTGTATCGAGGAGTTTCCACTTCGGAGCATTTTCTTTCTGCCTGAAGAAAGTCCTGAAATATCCCCTGTACCAAGCGGCTGCTGGTGACTTTCTCAGTTTGTCGATCTGAAGCTGTCTCTGTTTCCCCTTCATTCTTCAAGGGTATTGTCACTGGGTTGGAGTTCTAGGTTGGTAGTTATTTTCAACTTCTAGGGAACCTTTGAGCATTCTGGTGGAAATGGAAAATGGTGTAGCCATTATGGAACACAATATGGCAAAAAAATTAAAACAGAATTACCTTATGATCTGACAACTCCACCCCTTGGTACACACTCAGAAGAACTGAAAGCACGGTCAGAAAGACACTAGTACACCCAGGCCCTTGGAAATGCCACTCTTGTCACTGACTTCTCCACCTTCCGCTCCTTGGAAGGTGACAAGGTGCCAGCCCCGCCCACCTGCCCTACTGTGGCCACTGGCGCCAGGGTCTCGGGCTGTGACAGCTCCTCCTCCCACCCCAGCGCTCAAGGCCAAGGAGCCACATCAACTCCTTCCTGTAGCTCACAGAGGCTCTGCTCCCTCGCCGAACCCTGACACGCCACAGACCAACGGAAGCAGGCCGCCTGGCACTGAGATAATACCAATAATCCAAAAGTCAAACATAGGTTCCCTCCACTGTCCAGCCATGGCCTTTCGAGTCACTGTCTTCTTCCCAGGCAGGGACCATAACTCCACTGATCGTCACATATCTTCAGTCTCCTCTAAACTGGGCGGCTCCTCAGTCTTCATCCGTCCCAGCCGTGATTTTCTCAAGAGTCCAGGGCAGTCATGCTGCAGAACGTCCCTCTGTCCTCGGGGCCAAGGTCGTGTGGGGCGTTTTCGGCAGGAATGCACGGAAGTGACGCTGCCCCCCATCAAGAAGAACGCCATGCTGGGTGGTCCCATCGCTGGTGGCAAACCAAGTGCCTGCCCAGTTTCCACCCTAAATTTATTACTTTTCTTCCTAATTAGCAGGTAATTTATGGGGAGCTACTTTGAGATTATACACAAATTCTGTTAATACCCAGTAATTTCTGACTTCACCATCTGAGCTGCATTTACTAGGTGGCATTCTACTGTAAGGACGACTTTCCCTCCGCCTACATTTATTTACATGTGGACTCCTGGATTCGGATTTTATCCAGAGGATTATAATCCATTCCTTTCATTTCTGCTCATACCCAAGCATCGCCCCATCGGTCTGTGAACACTCAAGGAGGCAAGACAATGTGAGAAAAAAAGAGAGCAAGAAAGCCATGGGAGCCTGCAGCAGGCAGCTGGGCGGGTCTGGAGAGACCTGGCAAGCCGATGGCTGGCTCTCCACGAGGGATGGCCTGTTCTCTCAGACCAGCTCCTGCCCGAGCCTAGAGTCCACAGCTGACCTCAGTTAAGGGACTGGCCTCAGCCACGTTCCCACTGTCGGACCCTGCCCATGTCCAGGGAAAGGGTTCTGGCACCAGAAAGGCAAGGGACTGCCACTGGGAAGACAGATGCATGGACACCACTGCCGCTGGCTACCAGAAATGTAAACCTAGGGGTGCAGCTGGGGGCACATGGCCTTCGGCACCTCAGGGACAAGGGGGAACAGGCATAAACTGCACAAGAGGATTGAACATTGTGCTCAATAAAGAGCCCAGGTGCACAGCCAGCCCATGGGGGCCCAGCCCATGGGCAGCTGAACCCAACTCGCCCAGGACCCTCGCACTAACGGCCTCCGGGTCAGAAGGTGGTTCTTGATCGCAGGATGGTCAGCACAAGGACATGGCCACCTCACCGAGCACTCCAGTCACATCAAGTGTATCTTCCTGTTTGGTCCTTCCCGAGCCTCCTGAGGCAGAGGGTGGAGGCGTGACGCACGCACCTGGCAGAGGCTGGAAACAGGCACGGGAGATGAGCAGTGATTGGAGGGACACTCAGGCACAAGGCACCACTTAGCAGACGGTTGTCTGGTGCAGTCTACAGGGACCACGTGGCCGGTGGTGACGAGCAGCTTCCAGACTGACTCGTCAACAGTACCGGTCAGGCTTTATGGGTAAACAGAAGCTCGACAAAAACAATTGGAAATAATGTCATTAGAAGCTCACAGCATGAGATCACAGAGTCACAAACTGCACATTAGCTTGTGAGATGTACAGATAAACTCACCTGATAGCTATTCTGACGAGACGAGTAATTTACACTAGAAACAGTGACCATCCGTGCTATTCACTTCATCTCCACAGAACCACCAAGGGGCAGGGGGATCCGCTGAGCCCAGACGCTGCCAGGGTGGCCATTAGCCTGACCCAGGGAGCCAGCAGACGGGGCAGGCGAGAACAGCCAGTGCCCATTACCAAGCAGTCTCCTGCCAACACCAGCACCTTCCCAGAGCCGGGTCCTCACTGAGGCCCAATGGACAGTGCCCGTGAGCACAAGCCCACCGGTCACAGCCCTGCGGAAGCGGACAGCTGGGCCCTGCCCAAGCCCTCAGGGAGGTGGATACTGCTCTGCCCTCCACTCCTAAAAGCCCAGATCCCTCAGATGAAGGTGCGTAAACTGCTTTTTAAAAACAGCTTCACTCAAGTGTGACATACAATACACTCACATAATCAGAGCAGACAATGCAATAAGTGCTGACGTATGTCTACACCCATGAAACCATCACCACAACCAAGACAATCACCGCAACCATCACCACAAGATTTCCTCGAGCTCCTTTGCCATTCTTCTCTCCAGTCCCCCCCACCCCCACCTCTGTCCCTAGAGGTTTCCAGAATTCTGTATAAACGGCACCACACAGGGAGTACACGCTCCCTTTTGTCTGGCTTCTTTCACCAGGCACTTTGATCCTGTGATCCACGCAGGCCACTGCCCTATCAACCAGCCCGTCGTCTCATCCCGAGTGGTCTTCTGTGGTACGGAGGCCCCGCGGCTTGTTTCTCCACTTGCCTGGCAGAGGCCGCCTGGCCTGTTCCTAGAACTGGGGGGCACACACCTCCCACAGCAACAGCTCGCGTGTGCACAGCACTTCACAGCTGGCAAAGCCCAGCACCCCACCCCCGACTTTACAACGGGAAGGAGTGTGAGTCTAGACCCGAACGTGGGTGGAGGGTCCCAGACCAGAGCTCCTTTCCACCCTCAGGGAGCTGACAACTGAGTGAGAAGGTCACCACCCAAACCCAGAGACACCAGCAGCCTTGGGACAGGGCTCTGCCTGGCATCCGTGTGTCACTCACAGGCCTGACCCTCAGGAGGAGGCGGCGGGCAGCTTCCCTACAAAGAACATGCCCCGAGAGCTCCGCCTTCTCACACACGGCGGCCTCCAAAGCACACGGAAACGATGGACACGAAGGTGCCAGAATGTGCAGGATGACACTCCTCTCTGCACAGAGTGGAGGCGCTGACCGCGGTGAGACGTGCTTTGGTTTCTTTGAGCAGCAGCAACAATTTAACTGCGTGTTGCTCGTGTTCACACACACATACTATTACTTAAAGAACAAATAACTTACCTCTCCATCCAAAGGTCAAAAAGTTTACACTAAAAACTGTGAGACAAATAAAACCACTATCTAAAAAAATCTTTATTTCACTTCCTCCACGAGAAACCAGGAATTTGGCATCTATGCAAACGCTCAGCCAAAGTTAACAGCCCCCTCCACAGAGTCCCCCACACGCCCCCACTCTTACAACCATGGTGAGCTCTACTTAGATGACAGACACTCGGGGTCACCGCGGGGGCAGGAACAGACACGTCAGACTGAACGGACAGCCTTCCACTCACACAGCGACCACAGGGCACCTGCCGCTCCGACAATGCTCAGCGATGGATCGGGATAGGGGGGAGAGGCTGAGGGCATGAGTCACCTGCCGGCACTGGGTGGGAGCTTCCTGCTCAGCCACCATGTCGGTCACCTCGTGCTTTCTCACTCCTGCAGGCCTTTTCTTTATTTTTATTACATAGCTGGCGCACCCTACCCACCGCCGCAAATGAACTCTGAATTGCACAACACATCAAAGGCCCTTCATGGGCGAAATCAAACAGTAAGATGGGAGGACGCATGTTCTGTGGAACAGGCACGGCACAGACTGGGCCACGTGGCCGCTGAGTGGCCACTGGCACTTGCCCCCCCAGAGGCAGGCAGTGGAGGACCCTGGCTCCAGAGTGGCCCCTCACCACCACGTGCCAGCTCCTGACCGCTGCAAGTCGCATTCCTCCCCTGCAAAGAGGAAGCACAACAGCTGCTCCTTCATAAGGGTTCCAAGCGTCTGAAGGACTCGCACCCCAAAGTGCTCGCTGAGGGTCAGCATATGGCGCAGAAAGCCCTGGACATAGACCCCACTGTCCGGGCATGTGCCCCTCGCATCCAGCGGGAGGAGGACTGAGTGGTAAGAGATGCAGGTCACAGTTAAATCGCACAATTCCAACTTTCTGTGAGTGGACACAAGTGCACAAGGAACCAGATTCAAGGCTCTGGAGTCAGAACACCCGTCCCCACGGAGCCCCTGCACGCGGGACGCGGAAAGGCAGGCAGCCCCACAGGAGAGAAGGCGGGCGGGCGGGGCCCACCCGGCATCGTCTCCTCTTTGCCACAATCCTTCTATGTAGCTGTGCTACTCACACCAACAACTCCCCAAAACACCTGCTGAAGACACACACAGTGGGGGACAACAGGCGCTCCCAGAAGACGCGAGAGGGGTCCAGACAGAGCAGGGCTCTCTGGGCCGTGGGTATCAGATCAGCTGCTGCTTATCTGTATTTTCCAACTGCCCCGCACAAACGTATTCCTTATGTAGCTTTGACAATAATATGTCTCTGTACGTTATCTCTCAGGGCAGCTATGACGTGTACAGAACAATGTACGTGAAAAGCACTTTGAAAATTAAAAAGCACCCTACAGAAGCCGCTGAGGAACTTATTGGTGAGAGCTCAAACGTGGTGAGCTAAACCAGACTGGAGGCCCCGCTCCCCTCTGCTCGGCATCAACATTGCGGTGCCACTCAGCTTTGCCTGCACCGCTGGGTTCCTACACGTCAGCACAAGTCCCTCCAGACCTGGATCGATACAAACGTTTCACAGATTTTTAGGTTCGCATGCATCTGATGAAGAGGAGCTTTTTGTGGCTGTGTTTAAAAAGCGGACAAGACATGTGTTACAGAATCTGCCATCATGATTTTTAATGAATCGTTCTCATGGCAACGATGCGGGTCAGCATATTGCACCTGCATGTCGTGGCACCGGCCTTGCCTGGAGAACCCAACCCCTCACTCCAGCCTTGACCTTCAAACAGAAGCGCCAAGGAATTTACCGGTTCCAAAGAAGCGCCAACCACACTTTACAACCTCAAACAGTCACAACTGCGATAAGCATTCAGAAGGGGCAATTCCCAACACACTGCAGGCAATTCAGAGTCACTTAGCAAGATGCTATCTGTGCCTATCCCTCCGAGGGCCATCAAACGTGAGCTAGAGGACCGCAGGAGACCCGCACACGGCCTTGCTGATTTCGAGACGGCAGCCACGTGTCAGTCGCAGCCTCTCTAACACAGGTCTGAATCCATCAGTACCCGAAACGGGACACGGACACTCACAGTCGCAACCCCAAGACCCCATAAGACTCTGGTCAAGAGACCAGCTCCCAGTGTTGAAGCCACACGACCAAATCAGTGACTTCTGAAAAACATGGCTTATTAAAACTAAAAAACGTACACTTAGGAATCTAGCCAAGGTCAAAATTATGCTCTTAAACCGGAATGATTTATTCCCTTGAAGTAATTCAGAAATCACAAATGCCAAGCCTCGGGTCACCCTCTCTGCTTCACAACTTCATCAGGCAGCTCTCAAGACCTCTTCCAAGCTGACAGCCCCGATGCCCGCAGGCCCCGCGTCTCCCTGACTGAGCACCTGGAAGAAGCCTCTGGAGAAAGCGAAACCCTGAGGGAGGAAGAGGAAATCTTTAGGAACTTTGTTTTTATGAGCTATTTGATTTTTCTGCTTATGAGTTTTCTCTCACACTGTTTCAAAAGGATTTTCTTTTTAAAGGAGTTGCACTTTATCAACAATTAAGCTAACACGACCCCCTTACAGGAAAGCCTAGCTGCCCAGACCCCCGCGTGCACAGAGGATGTACAGCGACAACCGGGACGCGTGGGAACAAAGGGCCTGGGCTGCTCTCACTCGCCAGTCCGTTCGTTCACCATGGAAACGTCTCCACACAACTCCAGGTAGCACCACAAAACTTGACTTTGCAAAGCAAACGGAACTTCACAGAGCCACGGCGCAGACCCTACATGCCTTCAGCCCTGTCCCCTCCAGGGCTGGGACCACCACCAAGGCAGGCTTTCTGCCGCTGGCCTAACCCCAAGGCCACCACCGTCTCGAGTCAGCCCCAGGCCTCGTCAGGCCCTGCGCAGCACCACCAGGCCCATGCCTGTGGATGCAGAGGCCACCCTGAGGGGCACATGGCCACATGCTGGGAACCGAGGACCAACACCTGGGCACTCCAGGTGGGGGTGGGGAGGGCCCCAGCACAGGTGCGCCCATGGCCTTTGTCTTCTGTGCCCTCAGTGACAGTGTCAGTGACACGGGCTCAAAGCGTCTGAACACTTGGTCTGCTGAGGAGAGCTCATCGCTGGGCACAGCCCCCTCCTGTGCGGCCTGCACACAGCCTGACACACACAGGACACGTGGAGCGGAATCCACGTGGCAGGTGTTACCTGGCAACACTACACCTGCCAAGGCCAAGTGCGTTCCTCGTCTAGGCCGTTAGTTACATTCAACATCCTCCTCAATAATGAACTCAGGCCACTAACACACCCAGGTACCTTTGTCACAGGGGAACAGGCAAATACATTCACATGGGTAAAAGGAATGTAACTCAAAACACAAAGAAAATCCTAAAAATGTGTACGGTAACTAGGAAAGTCATTTCTAAACCTGAAAAATGAATATATGTGCAATAGATGGAGAGTTTATACTCAACATGTACCATATTCTGTGAGACTGACCTAATTTTTTAGGTCACATCCATTTCTCATAAGAAAATTCCTATTTTAAAATGTATTAAGGGGGCTGGCCTGGTGGCATAGCAGTTAAGTTTTCACGCTCCGCTTCAGTGGCCTGGGGTTCACAGGTTCAGATCCTGGGCATGGATCTATACACCGATTACCAGGCCACGCTGTGGCGGTGACCCACATACAAAAGAGAGGAAGACTGGCACAGACGTTAGCTCAGGGCCAATCTTGCTCAGGGAAAAAGAGAAAAGAAAAAAAACCACATGACAGAGCTATCGAATACAAGGGTTCCTCGCAATCAAGCTCTAAACAAACAGCTGATCCGTAAAACACAGCGACCTTGGACCTCTGCTTGCACACCAAACCACAGTAAGGACAACTAGAAAAAAACGCTGTGATCTGTTTAAAGGCACCAGAGAGCTAATGGAGGCAATGAGGTCTTAAGGGGCCAAAACACGAGAGAAAAAGGGAAAACAGAGGCAAGTCTAACATCTGGTCCCACTCTCCTCCCTCGAGGCCCTTGAGTGGTGAGTTAGAGGCGGAGGAGGGAGAACTTCCAGAATTCTTACGTGGGGGCTCCGAGCACACAGAGAGGCGAGCCCTGGTGCAGAGCCCACGGGCCACATCCTCCGAGAGGGGATGCGTCTGCACTCAACCAGCCTTCCCAAAGCCCGAGGCCCTGTGTCCATCAGACTGGCTCCTGCCTGGAGCACAGGGATGTGTCCCCACACTAGGGCCAGTCAGGAGCAAAAGCAGCCCTCACTAGAGAAAAACATGATCGGGACCCTCAAACTATCTCAAAACGTCTCGTATACGATGTCTAGTTATTCAATAAACAACTGCCCAGCACACCAGGAGACAAGACCAAGTGACTGAAAAAAAGAGAAAACAGACAAGAGAGACAGAATCGCAAAAAGTCCCCATTTTGAAATAACAGGACATTAAAATATATGTGATTAATACACTCAGTAAGTTAAAAGACAAGCTGGAGAGTTTGAGCAGAGAACTGGAAATTTAAAAAAAAAACAGAATCAAATGAACACGCTGGAACTGAAAAATATGGTAAGTGAAGTTAAGAACTCACAGACAGGTCTAAGAGTAGAGCACACACAGCTAAGAGGAGCCAGTGAGCCAGCAGACAGTCTGGAAAACATCCACACTGAACAGGCAAGGACAAAGGACAGAAAGGACTGAAAACGCTTTAAAAAGAGGAAAGGTCTAAGGTACGAGTAACCGGAAGCCCAGAAGGAGGAGAGAGAGAATAAAGCAGAAGCAATATTTGAAGAGCAGGTAACTGAGAACGTCCCCAAATTCACGAAAATCATCCAGCTGCAGATTCAAAAGCTCTTCCAACCCCAAGAAAGAGAAATAAACACAACAGTAAAACTTCAGCATTTTACCAAAGACAAAGAGGAAAATCTTAACAGCAGCATCAAAAAATGACAAATTACCTTCGAATGTGCAGCCGTAAGACAGACGCTGGACTTTTGCACAGAAACACTGGTGGCCAGAAGACAATGGGGGGACAGCTGGAAGGAAATGCCAACCCAGAGCTCTGTGCCCACAAGAGCACTCCTCAAAGGGGGCAGGAGAGAAAGACAGTTCCAGGCACCCAACTGAGCATTCATCACCAGCCAGTAAACACCAAAAGAAACACTAGAGAGTTCCACCCATAGAAGAAAAATGATCCCAATGGGAGCTCAGAGAAGCAGGGAGGAAGAAAAGGAAATGGAAAGGGTAGATATTTGGGTAAATCTGAATGACTACAACCTGCATAAAAATGATGACTATGTCTTGCAGAATTTAAAATACATATATAAATAAAATAAACAACTGCAAAGAGAGCACTGGGGGGTAGGTAAAGGGTAATTAGTGTTAGTTTAACTGTAAATCTTTGCATTTTCTGGCAAGTGATGAAAGAACCAACTCACATTATACCTGACTAGGTCCGGGATGCACGTTCTAATCCATAGAGCAACCACTGACAAAGCAGGACACAGGGCCGGCCGGTGGCGCAGCGGTTAAGTGCACACGTTCCACTTCAGCAGCCAGGGGTTCACCGGTTCGGATCCCGGGTGCAGACATGGCACCGCTTGGCAAGCCATGCTGTGATAGGCGTCCCACATATAAAGTAGAGGAAGATGGCCAGGACGTTAGCTCAGGGCCAGTCTTCCTCAGCAGAAAGAAGGATTGGCAGCAGATGTTAGCTCAGAAATAATCTTCCTCAAAAAAAAAAGGAGTACATAAATGTGCAACAAGCTAACAGAGGGGGAAATTTGAATAACAGAAGACATTCAATTAACCCAAAAGAAAGCCAGAGAGAGGTGGAACAAATAGAACATAAATACTAGGAGAAAGCTGTACATCCAAATGTATCGGTAGTTACAACACATATAAATCAACTAAATATGCCAATTAAAAGTAGATAATAAGGATTTTTAAAAAAATAACCATATCCAGAAAATAAGAGAAATAAGTTAAATACAGAAATATAGGGGTCGGCGTGGTGGCGCACCAGTTAAGTGTGCACATTCCACTTCAGTGGGCTAGGCGTCACCAGTTAGCATCCTGGGTGCAGACATGGCACCGCTCAGCAAGCATGCTGTGGTAGGCGTCCCACATAGAAAGCAGAGGAAGATGGGCACGGACGTTAGCTCAGGGCCAGTCTTACTCAGCAAAAAGAGGAGGGGATTGGCAGCAGATGTTAGCTCAGGGCTAATCTTCCTCAAAAAAAAAAAAAATATTGGGAGACACATAAATCATGCAAATACTAATAAAAGGAAGTGGGTAGCTATACCAATATCAGACAAAGCAGATTTTAAAGCAAGAAGCATTATGAGATATAAAGAGAGAGATTTCCTAATAATAAAAAGGTCAATCCACAGAATATATATCAAGCCTAAATTTGTATGCACATAAAACTACGGACTCAAAACACATAAAGCAAAACCTGACAGAAATAAGATACAGAGAAACCCACACTCACAATCAGAGATAGCAGCCAATAAATTCAGCCTCAACATTCAACAGCAGTGGCACTCCTGAAACATTTTCCGTACACTTAATAAAAGGAATCAGAATCTCACACTTTATCTAATTTTTTTTAAAAACTACCTACTTCTTTATCAAAAGTGAGAGGGCCAAAAGTGTAAAACCAATGCAAAGGTGGCTCCTGGCTATGATCACAAGCCACAGTGTAAGCTGCAGCCTCCTTAAGAAAAGACGGGAACCCAAGATGCTGTGAACGCCACGGCTCAGAAGCACAAAGCCATCCCAGCCTGCAAGTCTTGCAAGTATTTTCTCACAGCTGGAGTCATTTCAGTTCAACACATATTTACCAAGAGCAGACCTGCAAGACACTATCTTAGGCCAAAGGCCACAAGTAAGACAAGACACGGTCCCTTCTCAAAGGGCTTTAAGTTGTTTAAAGGTAAATTTGAAAGTCATTTCCACGTGCTTTTGCCATCTCCCAGACTTCCGCCACAACCTGGTCACCAGGCATCTCCACACCGCCAAGCGGGACGGCTGTCAGTCCCCCTTTCCTTCACCATTAGCAGCCTTTGCTAGCCCATCACTCCACGTTTCTTGACACGCTTTCTTCAGCTGGCTGCCAAGATGCCACACTCCACTACTTTCCTCCTCCCTCACTGGTTGGGTCTCCTCAATCTCCCTGTTGCTTCCTTCCCATCCCCACACCTCAGCACGGGAGTGTCACTCGAGTCCCCCTTTCCTCCGCCCACGTCACTCACTGCGCATCTCCACGAGGCTCTCGGCCCAAATACCATCCACGCACTGATGCCCGAGAGAGCCAAGCAGGAGCCACTCTGCCGAGCGAGCCCCCTTGCTCCCTCCCCACCAGCCCAGCGGCCTTTCTGGCCTTTTGCTCGTTCCTTGAGTGCCCTCGGTGTGAGTATCACCTTCCTCCAGGTACAGAGTTTGCACTTTCACCTTCTTCAGGTTTTGCTCCCAAGTCACCCTCTTGAATGGGACCTTCTTTGCAACTCTTGTTAAAGTCGCACGCCTCCCTCTGTCCCTCACTGTCCTTCCCCACCCCACGGTCTGCCACAGTATCTGTCACCATCTGAAACACTCTCCTTCTCACTCATTTTCCCCTGCGTCTCTCCCTGGTAAAACTTAAGCTCCCAGAGTGGAGGCGTTTTGCCTGCCTTCTTCACTCATGAATCCCCAGGTCCCAGAAGAGTATGTGGCACACTGAGGGCGCTCGATGAACGAATGAATCTGCACATGTGTCGATTCTCCTTTCACAGGGTCAGCTGAATCTGGGTCACATAGCGGAGAGAACTTCTCCTGTCTGTTCAGACACGCTCTCCTTAGACACGTGCGTGCCACTGTCCTTTAATCTCCTTTTGTTCTCCCAAATCCAAAACACTGTGATCATCTAACAGTGCATTACCAGGACAGGGATCAATCGCCCTCTCTAAGATGAACAAAATGGTCTTCGAGAAGAACCAACAAGAGGGGCGGCCCCGTGGCCGAGTGGTTAAGTTCGCACGCTCCACTGTGGCAGCCCAGGGTTTCGCTGGTTCAGATCCTGGGTGCGGACCTGGCGCCGCTCATCAAGCCACGCTGAGGCAGCATCCCACATGCCACAACTAGAAGGACTCACAACTAAAAATACACAACTATGTACCGGGGGGCTTTGGGGAGAAAAAAGAACAAAATGTTAAAAAAAAAAAAGAAGAAGATCCAATAAGAAAACCAAGAGTCATATAGGAGTGAAAAACAACCCTCACAGCTACCCCAAGACTCCAAACCCTGCAGCTGTGTGTGACACAGGAAAGCCTGCCGGATGGACCCAGGGGCTCCTGAAGTTACACGTGCAGACGTAATCTTCGCTCACCAGTGACCCTGAGGCTACTAAGGGCACCCCAAAGTGAACTTTCACTGAGAAAGAAAGAACCCTTTCACGACACGGCCCCACATTGGACAAACATGCAGTGTGGACGGTGTGTCTCATGGCGCTCACACCACACGGCCCCTGAACAGCCAGGCCCCATATCTCCTTTCCCTTCACTGAATTCTTCTCGTCCTTTTGTATTTAAAAGAAGGTAAGTTTTGCAAACGAGGCCTAGCTCTATGATCAGAGAAACAAGGGGCAGCCTTTCTCAAGCACACGGAGGACTTCCGGGCGATAACCAGCCACGCCTCCCTCCTGGGGGCAGGACGCCAGAGACAGGAACTGTCCTCACTCACACCCAGCAGTCATCTGACTCCCCTGACACGCCCCTCTAGGACACAGGAGAAGTCATCTCTGTAAAATGAGTATGAAAGGCTCCAGATCCAGGGAAATCAGGTACAGGAGACAGATAGGGGATTAGGATGAAAACCCAGAAATCAGGTGAAAATCTGTATCCTCACCTGGGAAAGCTCAAACTCCTTCACCTCTCCAGCTCCAGAATCCAACAGCCAGCCCCACAAGGAGACCACGCGTCCCTCTCTGGGGAAGCCAATCACCCCAGAAAAAAGACAGACAGGGGATCCCTACGCCAGAGTCAGCCGGCAACCTGAACAGCCCAAGCTCAGCCGTCGCAAAGGCCCTCCCCACACAGCTCTGAATCAGCGTCTCCAGGGCCTCACTTGTAAACAAGAGGGAACAGCCAAGGACCATCATTTGGGTAAAACCTCAAGCAAGGAAAACAGAAACCAAAACAAACCTGTAAGAAAGGAACTCAGAGGACAAACACTACACTGTGCAGAAAGCAGGGCAAAATAACAACTAAGAAATGATAACTAACATCTCCAGAAAGATTTTTAAATGTTGATCCAGGAACAAAAAAAGGATGACATTTCTTTTTAGAGTGTATATTCAGAAAACAAGGGCGGGAAAAACTTAATAAAAGATCTGAAAATGCCACAAAAAGAAATGGAAAACAGGAGAAAAAGAGATTTAAAATTCAAAGGCTCATTACAGATGGTCCAACATCGTAATAATAGGAGCTCTAAAATGTGAAAACAGAAAACAGGAAGTTACCAAAGAAGCAACATTCAATAAATTCCCAGGATTGCAAGACTAGCTTCTTCAGCACAACAAAGGAAAAGTGCCCCAGAGCAAGACACAGTACTATGAAAAGGCACAGCTATAAAGAAAACGCCCAGGAAACGCGGAGGGGAGGGTCACACGCGAATACACACAGAGTGGCTAGGGCCTCTCCAGGACGGCTCCAGAGGACAGAGGGGACGAGGCTAGCCCTTTAATTTCTGAGGGAGGTGCCGCCCAGTCAAGAATCCTAAACCCAACCAGCGCTGCCTCCAGGGACTTTCAGCATCAGCACAGCGCGGCAGTCACACGGCACGCCTGTCACACGGCACGGCAGTCACACGGCACGGCAGTCACACAGTGCGCCTGTCACACGGCACGCCTGTCACACGGCATGGCAGTCACACGGCATGCCTGTCACACGGC
Organism: Equus przewalskii; assembly: GCF_037783145.1. Classification (NCBI taxonomy): domain Eukaryota; kingdom Metazoa; phylum Chordata; class Mammalia; order Perissodactyla; family Equidae; genus Equus; species Equus przewalskii. Next base: position 42,413,555 of record NC_091842.1, on the reverse strand, counting down.
ACGCCTGTCACACGGCGCGGCAGTCACACGGCGCGCCTGTCACATGGCGCGGCAGTCACACAGCACGCCTGAAGAGCATCCATCTCCAGTGCAGTGGGGACAGGGAAGGTCTCAGGAGATGCCTCTTGGGGAAAAAATAGTTTATCTGGAGCCAGCCCTGATGGCCTAGTGGTTAGAGTTCGGTGCTCTCAGCGCTTTGGTGGCCCGGGTTCGCTTCCTGGCCGCACAACCACATCATCCATCTGTCAGTGGCCATGCTGTGGTGAGGGCTCACACAGAAGAACCAGAAGGTCTCACAACTAGAATATACAACCATGTACTGGGGCTTTGGGGAGGAAAAAAAGAGTAAGACTGGCAACAGATGTTAGCTCAGGGAGAATCCTTGCCTGTAAAAAAATACAAAACAAGTTTATCTGACAGGTTTTATAATGTGGAGAAGTATATTCATAGGCACTTTTTAAGCAGATGCAGCCTAAAGGAAGATTTATGTCAGAAAGTCAAATATCTAAGCAAATGAAAAAAATGCAGCAATTATAACCCAAAAAGATACACTAAAAAATAGTACAAGAAAGAAAACACTTGGCCCAACATGGCTCAGCAATGAGAACACCGACTACGGATCTAAACCAAATCGAGGATACATTAATAATGAGGACAGGTGGTGGGAGGGGAGACCACCAACAGGGTGTCTCAGAACAGATGGCCCAAGACAGCAGTATGAGCACAGTGCTCAGAAAAGGGGGTGCGATGGACTGGAAGTCTGAGTCCCCCCAAAATCCACGTGTTGAAGTCCTGGCCCCCAGTGTGGCTGTGTTCAGAGACGGGGCCTCTAAGGAAGTCAGAGGTTAGCTGAGGTCCAGGACCGGGGCCCTGAGCCAAGAGGGAGCTGTCCACGCTGAGGAAGGGCCAGGGGAGCACAGGAGCTGGCGGCCGACGACGAGCCACAAGCAGCAGCCTCGCGATGAAACTATGGTGCCGGCGCCTCCAGAGCTGTGAGAAGTGAGTGAATGCCTGCTGTTAAGCCCCAAGTCCATGGTGCTGCACTGTGGCAGTCTGAGCAGACTAACACACCAGGGGAGGAAACAGCGGGACGTGACCATCCCAGAAAGACCAGGGGGACACCACACGGTAAAGTTTAGTTATCAGCCTTCAGCATGATTTGAAATTTTCCTTGTTTCCATTGTTTTAATAAAAATTAAAATTAATTTAAAATACTGGTATAGTAGTGCAAACGTCAAGAAGACCTAAGGTCATATGAAAAGGAAACATTTACATGCATCCTTTTTAAAGAAAAAAATACGCTTTTGTAAAGTTGCACATCACGGACCTTCTTGTGATATATCTTGGTACATATTTTATTGTATTGTATATCTATATATATTGTTTACTTGTATATATATTATTGTATATATTTTAATAATACACTTTCTAATTACAAAGAAGTATGTTCTATACGAATTTGGAAAATGTAGAAAAACAAACAGAAGAAAACAGCGAGCCTATGTTCTCTAACCATACAGAAAAAAATCCCTGTACAACCAGCCCTGCTACTGGACATTCACGTTATTTTAGCCATCAGCTATTACAAACAGCAGTCTTTATGATTATTATTTGCATGCGTGTGAGGAAGATTCATCTGTTGCCAATCCTCCTTTTTTTTTTCCTTAAGGAAGATTAGCCCTGAGCTAACATCTGTGCCAATCTTCCTGGACTTTGCATGTGGGACGCCTCCACAGCATGGCTGATGAGTAAAGTAGGTCCGCACCTGGGATCCGAACCTGCGAACCTGGGCCACCAAAACAGAGCGTGTGGAACTTTAACCACTGGGCCATGGGGCCGGCCTCTCTTTATGATTATTTTCAAAAGTTTGTTCAAGAGAAGACATTGGCCCCAGAGACTGAAGATGAGTTAGTAAAGGTCCAGAGAGGGCCAATACCAAAAAACCCAACATTTAAATAACTCAAAGGGCACAAAACTGGGCGGGCACAGGCTCAGGAATGGGAAGAGGCCTCTCCCGCTGGGGGGTAAGGGCAGTGCCCACCCAGCCACCCAGTCACGCTGTGCAGGGCTCACCTCTGCCCATCAAAACTGGAGGAGTTTGCTCCCAACAAAAGAGCTGAGTTCAGCTGCTACCAGAAGTTTCCTGGTGCACAGGGAAGGCTTGCAGGCCGAGACTGTAACGCACTGGCGCCCGGGGCCACCGCGGGAGGGGAAGGGGAGGGGCGAGGCTGAGCCCTTGTCACCAAGTCCGCTGGCCAGCCTGGGTCCTGGGAAGGGACCGAGATTTCCTGAGTCATTTCCTCAGATCACACGCTTTTTGGAATTAACGGGCTCTGAGAGGACCCTGAGTGACCCACAAAACTCTGCACCTGTAGCGATGTGACACAGGGGACAACAAAGCGATGCTGATTTTCCCCCACGCACACAGGTCTGCAGCCTCACGTGGTTCATGCACTAAAGAAAGGACTCTTAGCCTGCCTTCCTTTCCTCAATGAAGCGCCACCACTCAGCCAAGGCCCGATTTCTCCAAACTGCAGGGTAAACGGGCATAAACAAAGCCAGGCTTCTAGAAAAGATCTACAGAGCCAGGGAGCGCAAATCAAATTCCAATCTGTGACGCCGATGGGCGCACAGACCCAAGCTCTGCCGGTCACCAGGCAGCTGACCCACGGGCATGGCTCCGTTCCAACAGCGGCAGGACGGGACACACACGCCCCGCACGCCCCGCCAAGCACATCGACCCTGCGCTCTCCTGAAACGGCTGCTGCCGTCAGGGCAGGGGGCAGCGGCCCACCAGAGGACTCGGCCAGCGTCTGCCACCTGCTCGCTACAAGGGCTTCCCTTCCAGAACCTACTGACGGAGGCCCTGGCAAAGTGGCCCCTGCACCCAGAACTCCGCAGCCTGACGGCTAACTAGGGAGACTTTCCTGGACCCTGCTGGAACCTGTCAAAGATCCTAAGTTTTGTATGACTTAGGCAGAGAAAAAATATTTTTAGACCCTCCTATAACTTGGGTTTAAAAATATTTTCACGGCCAGTCCTACCCCGCTGGCAGGCATATAAAGTGCACACAGCTTGCTGGTGCTGCTGTGACGCAGTCCACCACGGCACTCTGTGTCCTAGGAGCTTGGGGCTGACGCCAGGGGCAGTGGGAAGGCCCAGCAGCGCTGGGAGAGGGGACGGCGTGACCAGACTTGCATTTAGAAAAGATCCTTTTGGCCCTGTGGGGAGAAGACACGGAGGCAGAGACCCGACCAGAAGGCTGTGCAGCGGTCCGGGAGGAGTGGGAGGCAGAGCGCAGACAGCGAGAGGCACAGGGTTCCCACAGGAGGGGCCAGGACCTGCTGCAGCACTGGTGGGGGGAGCAAAGCAGGACCTGGTGGTCTGGGTTGACCTGGTCAATCGTGGTGCCACTGCAAGAATGGTTACAAGAGGAACAGGTTTAGGGTGGCGAATTAACATGCCTTGCTTTAAGGAAATGTGATTATTACAATCTGAATGTGTCATTTACTACCCTGTCTTTGAGACCACCTGTAACCTGGATGTGAATTTCACCAACATCCAGCAGACCACTAAACTGAGATGATGATGCTGACGATGAAGTTTCAGCAAGAGCTGAAATGTACCGTGTACCTGCTGTGTACAGGCACTGGCTGGTCTATGCACCTCTAGGTGTATCTCACGGAACCTCCATGACAACCACATTTGGAGGTCCTTACTTCATCCTCCCCATTTCACAGATGCGTACAGACAGGTGTAGTAACTTTCCCACCGTCACAAAGCCAAGAGAGAGCTGACCCCACAAGACGCCGCCTAGTGGAAAAGTCATCACGCAAGAGATTAAGTTAAGCCCCCAAGCTTAAGGTCCTCCTCATCCAGCCAGCAAGGTGAGTGAAAAGATTCATAAACTCCTGTCTCGAGAGCCCCACAGCTGCGTACCAGTCTTGTCTGAAAACATCTCCAGTCGCCTCCTTTGGGGGCATCTGTTCAGTTAAAAGAATTCACCCAGTTGGACAAGTCACACATCTGGAAGATGACGAGGGAAGGGCAGCAGGGCCATGCTCTCTCCCTAAGCTTCGAGCCCTGCCTGGAGTAACCACAAACACAGCAGTAGGAAAGAAGGGGGAGGGCTGCAGGGAGAGCCAGACTAAAAACGAGCTACCCACCTTCACAAATGGCCTGAAAGCTTGACAGTGAAGAGAACTTGCTAGAGGTCAAATCAAACAGGCCTGCTGCTCACAAGTGTGTCCTGAGACCCCATGGGCCGTGGCCATCCCCAAACACAGCGGGCACACATTCCACCTTGTTGACGGGACCCCCCTGCAGGCCTTCACCAGAGGCCCCGCCCAAACGCCACCCCACCCCATTCGAACACCAATCAAAACCCCAAATCAATCTCACTTTTCTGCTTTCCATATACAATTGTACACATTTTGGGCGCTTCCTCTTTCTACATTTCTCCTCTTGACCTTTTAAGCCGTCACCAGAAATACAGTCACTAAACCAACAAACAAGTCAGACAGTTCCTCAGTCAAACTCTGAGGGGACCCTGGAGAGCAAGGCTGGTCGCCTACCCCTTCCAGGACCCACAAGTCGCCGAGCTGCTCCTGCTGTGAATGGCATCGGTGGTCCACCCTTCGGCCTCGGCCATGATGACCAGCCCTGACCAGGAGCACCTAACTCAGCTGGCCCATCAAGAAGACTCAAAAAAAGATCCCTGGAGATGCTGTCCTGGGGGAACTTCTCAGTCGAGGAGGAAGGCAAGGGTAGTAAACAGCAATGGAGACATCTGCTGACGTCACACGTCAAAAGCCAGCAGCCACTGGTGAGCACAGGCGGTGGAGGGCTGAGGGAGCCGGCCTGGTGTCAGGCCTGACCAACCAGGCCGCGCAGGAGAATGCTAGCTGGGCCCTCCCATGGCCAGGCCCTGACCACACTCGGCACCCACACCAGGCCAAGCTTTGGAGGGGAGCGAAGCCTGAGCCTGCCAGCTACTGTCTTGTGGCCCCTGAGCCCTAACGCCAAATCACAAGTAAATGGCCAGTCAAGCACCTGCATCACAGGACCCTCTGACAATTCCCACCACACTTAAGCGGTGGGCGTGAACCAACTAAAGGTACGTTCAAAATTCCACTGACGATGACAGGCACTAAAGACTGGGGAAGTCTTCCATACAGAGACACAGAAAACGCAGAGCGGCAAGAAAGTCCCTCAGCCCAAGAGCTCACAACGACCCCCGGTGAGGAGGACGAACACAGAAAAGGGCCAGGGCATCACTGTTCTGACAGAGACCTGAGTAAAACTCACTTAACTTTTCTCATGTTGTCTATATGAAAAACAGCCACGCGCGCACACATAAAGCTAAACGAGGGCTGCCGCTCAGGCCTCCTGCCGGGGACAGGGAGCACCACGCCTGAGACACGTGCGTGGGACAGGGAGGCGGAACTACGCCAGCGAGCACAGTCGGAGCAGCCCGCGCTGCAGAGCCCGTGGGACCAGGATGCTCTTGGTTCAGGATCCCTGGGTTGTCCTGCCCTAGACACGCCCTCATGACGCTCCTCCACACGCAGTCAACGCTGAGGCACCTGCTGTCCACAGACCTGCATCCCCACGTGGAGGGTTCGGCTTCCATCCCTCCTCTTTGTAGCGGGCGCTCACTATCTGCCTATTTATTCAGCGCCACCTTCCTTTTCCCTTTCCATGAACCCCAATCTTCCTTTGAAGGATACTCTCCCCCACTGGAGAATGGAGATGCTATCTGGGAGGGGCACCCCACTGCCCCTCTGAGGGGAGGTGTCAGCTTAGCGGCACAGGCTCAGGCCTTACACACGGTCATGCTGGTGTGGCAGCCACCTCCAACACAGGGAGCCAACCAGACAGCAAAGCTGGCCAGAGGAAGGCGAGGCAAAGAGGCATCAAGAAAAGGCACAGGTTGGGGGTCTGGCCCCGTGGACAAGTGGTTAAAGTTCCATGCACTCCACTTCGGTGGACCGGGCTCACAGGTTCGGACCCTAGGCACAGACCCGCTCCACTCACTAACCACGCAGTGGTGGTGTCCCACATACAAAATAGAAGAAAACTGGCAATGGATGTAAACTGCGGACTGTGGGTGACCGTGATGTGTCACGGAGGTTCATCAGCTGGGACAAACATGCCACCCCAGGGGTTGACAATGGGAGACGCTGTCATGTGTGGGGCAGGGGGACAGGAGAACTCTCTGCACCTTCCTTTCAATTTTTCTGGTAACCTAAAACTGCTCTAAAAAGCTGAAGTCTTTAAAAGAAAAATGGCTGGAGCCTGGATCAAACCATATCTGAAGCTGGCACTGCCACCAGACTTTCTATTTATCTGAGTCAACCCCTGTACTGTTTAAGCCAGGCGGCCTGGATTTTCCGTGACTTCCAACGTGATGTACCCTGACTGCACACGCTCTCAGGACAAGCAGAATGTGATGGACTCCATACCCCGTCAGTACTAAGAAACGATGACCCCGATGTCGGAGATCCTCCACTCACAAAACTACCACGGACAACCACGAGTGGGACGGTGTTTCATCACACACAGGACTCCTGAACTCCAGGCTCTGCCAGCCACCAGCAGCTCCACAACAGTTAAAACCACAACTTGCCACAGTCCTCACAGCTGCACGCTATGAGACGGGCACAGCCAACAGATTCTATTAATTTGACAGCAAAGCTTACTTATTACAAATAGAACAAACCAAAGAAGGAAAAGGCAAAGTTGCCACTTACGACCAAGAACTGAAAAGTGTGCAGACTGGGCTGGCTGGGGGAGGAGTGGCACTCAGGAACTTTTAAAATTAGAAATCAGAATTGAGCTCAAGGTTTTCCCCCCGCAACCCGGGCCTCAAACACAATGCCATCTTAAAACTGTTCTATTCAACCACAAAAACTTCCAGGTGAGGTTTAAAACTGTGTCGGTTACTAGCCTTACTTAACAGGACAACTTTATGGCATATTCTGTCCTCAAAACCTCGCAAGATCGACAGCGCTTAGCTAAAGACAATGAACAAAAGGCAAAGAAATCATCTCAAACAGTGTCTCTCGAATCACATCACTTAAAGGATGGTTAAGTCTTAGAAGCGTTTAATCCTGTGTTTATTAGCAAGCAGTCAATTTCTCTGCCACAGGAAGCTTGGAGAAACAGTCCAGGTTTTTAACAGCTCCACGGGAGACCCCCGGCGCTGGACTGTCTTTTCAGACTCTTGATTGAACCAGTGGAGCCACAGGCAGGTGCGTCGAGGACCAGGACGGCTCCAGGGCAAGGAGTGAGAGACAGCGGTGCCCTGCTAACACCTGCAAAGGCCACCAAGGCCAAGCGGCCAAGGTGCCCGTGTGCCTGCACGCCGAGGCAGTGACCCTAACTTCAGGAAGCCCAGTCGCTGGGACCCACTGCACAGCAGCGCTGACTCATGTGGTGGGCAGGCAAGGGTCCAACCCTGGAACTGTGGCCACAGCCAGAGGAGTTCCCAAAGTGCTCGAGCTGCCGCACGGCAGCCGCCCCACCACCACTTCCCAACCTCGAGGAAGAATCTTAGAAGATCGTTATAAAAAGCAGTGATTCCAGAATGCATTTAAACGTCCACTCCTCCCTTTATTAAGCCACAAGGATTATGCCTACCAGGTAAATCATTTGTGCGTGAGGATACATATTCGACTGCTAAAGGGTAAGTTTAAATGTCATGATGCCGTCTAAGAACTCTACTGCTCCTAATGACTTACAAAGCCATATATTTCAGTCTGTTCTGCACAGAAGTATCCTCAACATAAAAACATTAAAAACATCTAATGACAAAGGTGAAGCTATCATCAGTAAGAACGAAATGCACGCCTCACCCCCGGCAGCGGGCGTATGCCCACTCTGGGCTGCAAGACAAGACCACGCCTCAGCAACACCTCTCCCGCGCGAGTTCTCCGGGTCTCAGAGGTGAGCACAGAAGCGGACGCCCGTGTCTCACTCACCTGAATTCTCTGCCTTCGCTGTACCGTCTACTTGCGGAGGCCCGCGGGGCAGCCGTCTCCAGCAGCAGCTTCTGCGTGAGCCTGCCAGGGGGACCAGGGTCTCTGCCATCGTCTTCATCTACATCTTGGTCACATTTCCACTCCTCGTCTTCATTCAAAGTGGGCAGGTATCCAGGTATGCCCTTCCCTGTCCCTGACCCAGAGCTCTGGTCGCTACAGAGCTTCGGGCTCTCTGAGCCTGTCCTCGTGTACTCCAAATAAATATCGGACTTGAGGAAGGACGGGTAGGTGTTCTCCTCCATGGTGGACTGGATTTCCGTCTGGGCCTGGTCGAACATGGCAGGATCGATCAGCTGCTTCATGATGCAGTCCTTTATGAAGCTCTTGGTGGCTGGCTTGGTTTGCCTGGACACGATGCCATTGTTATCAAGGATGTACTTTCGGTAAATAGCTTTGGCCAGCTTCAGCCTCTTTTCCTCATTCGAGTCACAGGGCTCCAGCTTCCTGAAGCCGCTGCAGGCAAACCAGAAGTCCAGCAGGTCAGCACAGTCCTCCTGCTTCAGGAAAGTCCTAAACAGGTTTATCCCATCTTGATCGTCTAGCAAGGAGTGCAGTGACTCGGCCCACTTCAAGTACGGGGGGGTGGGGGAGGCGCTGCCCTCGGGCTCGTACCCCAGGTCCAGATCCGAGCGCCTCGGAGTGGCTGTTGATGTCTCACCTTTGATCCCGGGGCCTTTCCCGGAGCAGAAGCTGTGGCTGACGGGCCTGGGGTCTGTGGACACCAGTTCACCCTCCTCACCAGGCACTGGGGGCCGGGGGGCATCTTCGGTGAAACTTGCTCCGAGGTCCAAGGGGAAACCCTGCTCTTGGACACTCATTTTGGGGCTCTGCGTCAATGAACAACGAGGGCTGCACCCTAATACATCAGTACTTACGGCTCCAAAGTGAATCAATCTGTCCTGTTGAAACCATTAAGAGGACAAGGATTAGGAAAGGTGGGTCCACGGAAACATGGCCACAGAGGCTTTCTCAAGACAAGACTCGTAATGACGCCCTCCCGCTCGAACTCAAGGCCAAAAACTCAGTTTAAGTTTTCAGTCTTTTGTCACAAGGTTTGTGCTACATTAAAACACGTCCTGGAAACTCTTACAACTGCAGGAATGCCTCTGGCGCTAAGAAAGGACTGCCCAGACAGGGAGAGCAGCACTCCCCTCAAGTTCATACTGCGAGCACATCAGAGACCAGCAGCCTGGGGAACCCCATCTCGGCCGCAGAGCTGAGTGACCAGGCCTTCTCTGCCAGCTCCAGGAAGGCCTTCTCTGCCAGCTCCAGGAAGGCAGGAGGACTGGAGGAGAAAGGGGCTTCTGGTCCTTCTAGTTGTACACACCTGGGTGAGAGCCGGTCCCTCACGTGAGAGATGAAGATGACCATCCCACGGGCCCCACAGGGTCACTGTGAGACTCAGACACGGACGGGAAGGCACATCACACACCAGAAGGCGGGCGCGGGCATCTGCTCGCATGTCCTGTAGGCCCACAGCCACTGTGCTTTCTGCCTACCCCACCACATCACACTCTGTATGCTTCACAACGTGTGCACACACACGGCGAGTTGTCTAACTCTCAGCACACGCCTGAAAGAGCTGCTAACGGGGGTCACCTTCAGCATCTTCAACTGGGCGATCAAAGGACACCACCCACACGCACACGTGCAAGGGCCCTCACGCCACCAATGTGGAGCATCTGGAAAATGCTTCCAGCAGAAAGCTGCACTTGACTTCTAAAACCTGACTTATAAGGCAAGTGTCCTTCTGACAACAAATGGTGAGCACTCTGAGAAACAGAGAAGATACAGAAAAACAACAGCCAAATAGTCAAACCTTTCAGCGCAGGAAGCATACGGCTCAGGAGATTTAGCTCGTAAGCTGAAAACCAAGCCACCCGCCCTCTTGGAGGTCAGAGAACTACGGGTTCTACTGTCGCAGCTACAAACCTCCCGGGGTGTGAGGGAGGACTGCCCCGGATCAGGACTCTGCCATGGTCTTCAGTCCTCCTGCCGCATCCTACAGGAGCTCGCGGAGCCCACGAGCTCCGGCGACACCTCCCAACCCAGCCAACGGGGTGACTACAACACAGCCCGCCATGACGTAAGAGGGCTGGCTAGCAGTGGGCTGGAGAGAAGCGTGTCAGGTCCGAACGCCTGGAGCACTGAAAAAGCCAGAGGGAGCAAAGGACAACCCTAAAATCTGGTTTCAGCATAAAGCGTAGCTCTCCCTGGCCACCGCTTGGCGCTCTCAGCCATGGCCTACATGTAATCCACGCCCCCACACCTGCATAATCACACGGCACACACTTCACCTGCCAGCGGCTGCCGATGGCTAGAAGTGAGAAGCATCTAGAGACAGAGAGTGGGTCACAATTATGTGCCCCAAACGACATTTCTGCAGCTAATGACTTCGTATGTAAACTACTTGGTAGGCTGTAATCTGGGCCTCAGCAGGAACGGCCTGCTTCTTAAGGTCAAGGCCCATGGGCTGTGGCCCCCTGCTGCTCGGGACCACTTCAAATGCAAAGTCGCTGTCTCTGAGCCCTGTCAACACAGAACAAGCACCCACACCAGCTCCTGGATTGGATGTCTAACATCCTTGTGTCCGGGACGCCGGCCTAGGAGAGAAGGCCCGCACCTGGCCCCTGAGCCTCACCCTTGGAGACACCCTGTGTCACTAGCCTCAAGAAAGAACCAAGTCACTGTTTGCAAACGGATAGCTAAGTAAGAGCCACTGCCACTTCCTCCTAAGGCGCTATGTGTCCTATGTAAATGATCTGTAGCAGGCTGATTCAGACGCTTTCTGCAGCATCACAGCAGCCAGCACAAAGTCTTGCAACTAAGACACACCAACAAATATTTAATTCATTGACATAAAGGAAAACAACACTTGTCATCGATGCCGAATGTTCTCTCTTTACAGATGCTGAACTATCGTGCTATAGACAGCAGCAAATTCATGACCTAGCCCTTGAGTACAAAACCATGGCTGTCTTAAAAGGCTACCATTTTAATTCATGTGTGAACAAGTCCCTCTAATCATTTTAGACTATTTTTCATTGCCCAAAAGAAGCATTCCTTACCATTCACATCTATTTTTGGCTGTCAACTGACAGAAGACCTTTCCTGTCCCTGGAAGCACATGGGCACCTCTCCAAGGTATGGACAGCACTGAGATGTGCTCCAGTTCCCGCAGTCTCTGGGTCCCCACAGAGAGGCACACCGAGCAGTTAGTGGACGCACATGTGCAGACCACGCAGAATGCAGTCACACTAACTCAGGCTAGAGTCAAATGCCCACAAGCACTGAATCTGGCCAACAGCCAGTAACCACCATCAATAAAGGGCTTCCATAAAAGGAATCTACAACTCTGATACCGCATTTAAAATCCCATCTAGTCACCAAGGCATCCCTCCTGGGTACCACGGCAGCCAGCTCAATGCTATAGATGTGCATGTATTTATTTATTTTACTTAAATACAACTTTCAGACTTTTGATTTATGTGGAGTATGGAAGTAACAGAGAATGACTCTGACATCTTCCAAACCGTCCACTAATTAAACTCTTGAAGGGTCAGGTCTGCTGTTTTACATGTAATCCATTCCCCCAGCACGTAAGTTCTCAATGACTAATATAACCCAAAAAGGTCCACTTAGCTTTTCTGAAACTAGAAATCCAAGAAACATCAACACCTGCCAAAAATCAAACAGAAACATTGTGTTTTGCATGCTCTCCCATCCTTGTCCCTGAATAGTTCTTAAAACTGAAACCCAGATATTGCCGATCATCTTGGGAGGTCAAGTTTAGAGTGTATGTGTTCTCCAAAACAGAGCCTGTGGGTCCAAATACCCCTGAGATTCTTCCTAAAGAACAAAGAACATAAACGCAAGCAAAAAGGAGTAGTCAAGATGCACCATAAGAACTCTATAAATTCCCTTAGAGATGGACTGAGAAAAATCCCCAGAGAACTGACATATCATTCTCTACTGTCCTCAGTGCCCAGCTAAAAGTTTCACTGCCCTGGCTGTGCAGCTCTAGTTCTGCGGGGTCTGAATTCCAAAATACGCGGTGGGGGTAGAATCTAAGGTCCACGCCCGAGAGAGAGTTCTAGGGGCAAGGCGTCAGTCTGAGAGAGCAAAGCCACTCGGACAAGCCACCCACAGCTGGATCCAGCCCAGGGCACCTCTGCCCTCAGAGGGAGTGCCCTCCTTGGGTTTCAGACTCACTCACTCCCACTCTTTGCTGGGGAGGGGGAAGGGACGCTCCACCGCACTGCCTCTCTCCAGGATCCCTGCCACAATGTCTGGCCCCAGCAGCCACTCTGCACCCCACCCACATCCCAAAACATGCCCCAAGCAGGAGGAGCACAGCACACCTGGCACCATCCAATCAAACACACCAGCTTCCAACTCCAGGCTCCTCCAGGATCACCCCCCACCCCTGCTCAGAAACCTGGGTCTTCCTTACACCCTTCCACTCCCCTAGACCAAGAGTCTGCACTTTCTGAACCAAGCCCCGCAGTCTTCCCCGTTCACACAGGCCAGTGTCAAGAGTCCTTGCACTCTCCATCCCCCGCTAGCATGCCCCCTCTGACACACCTGCCCCCACCGCCTTGGACCCCACACGCACAGCCTGGGCACTCCGGCATGCCTGCTCTTGCACCCTCCCCTCGCACACTCCCGGGCCGCACAGGCTCCCCTCGCCTCCCCCGCACAGCCTTGGAGCCTGCAAACCCTCCCCTCGACCGCCCTGGCCCGCACACCCTCCCCTCACCCTCCCGGCCCCGCACAGCCTCCCCGCACACCCTCGGAGCCTGCACAGACTCCCCTCACCCTCCCGGCCCGCACAGCCTCCCCGCACAGCCTCGGAGCCCGCACACCCTCCCCACGCCCGGCCCGGTCCGCACAGCCTCCCCGCACACCCGCGGAGCCCGCACCCCCTCCCGGCCCGCACCCCCCGAGCCCCTCTTCCGGGTCCCGCCCGCCCGGCCTACGCGGCCTACAATGGGGCCGCACAGGCCCGCGCCCTCGGGAACGCGCGCCAGCCCGCACTCACCCGCGCGCGGCGGCGGGGCCCCGGGCCCGGCTCCCGGAGCGGCGCGGCACGGCGCGGCCCATGCGCTCAGCGGCGGCGCGGCGGGCGGGACGGGGCGGGGGCGCGGCCCGGGGCGGCCCCCATCGCGGCGGCGGCGCGGCGGCCCGGAGGCGGGCGCGGGGCAGGCCGCGGGGCGCCGCCGAGGCCGGCCGCCGCTCTCCCTGGCCTGGTCCCGGGGACGCGGTCCGGCCCGACTCCGGCCGGTCCTGCGGCGGCGGCAGCAGCCGCGATCGCTTCCCCGAGCGGGGAGCCGGACCCGACGCACAAGCCCAGGCCGGAGCGCCCCCGCCGGCGCCGCCCGGAAGTGCGGGGGCGGGGCCGGGCGCGGGGCGGGGCCGCAAGCGTGGGGCGGGGCCGGAACGTGGGGCGCGCCAAGGGCGTGGGGCGTGGCGGAGAGCGGGGGCGGGGCCGCAAGCGTGGGGGCGGGGCCGGGATGTGGGGCGGAACTGAGACTGTGGGGCGGGGCCGGGAGCGCGGGGCGGGGCCGGGACGTGGGGCGGCGCCGAGAACGCGAGACCGAACCAGACTGCGGAAACAAGGCGGGGAACGTGTGGGCGGAGCCTCTGCCGCGGAGGCGGGGCCAAGCGTGTGGACGGGGCCGAGAGCGGGAGCGGAGCCGGAGCGCCGGGGAGGGCGGAGCCTGAGGGGGGCGGGGCCAGGGCGCGGAGGCGGGGCCAGAGCGTCCCGGCGGGCCTGCGGCGCGAGGCGGGCGGAGCGAGCGGGCGAGACGAGATGCACTGACGTGGGGCGGGGCCGTGGTCGCGCCGCGCGGCGAGGATGCCGTCGAAGGGACCCTGGACGGGCGGCGGGACGCTACGCTCGTCCACCTGGGCTATGGCGTCCCGGAACGCGGCGTGGGGAGACGTCCCCGCGAGGTTCCCTGAAGGACCCCGGCCACCGAGAGGACCGGCCTGGCACCCAACTAGCCCGGTGCCCCTCATGTGGGCACACGCTAGGAGGCAGCCCATTTCTGCCGCCCACACCGGTGTCCACCTCCCAAGGTCGGCCCGCGCCCAGCCGGCCTCCCACCCGCTCGGGGCGAGCAGCTGGTGCCCGGGCGGACGTGGTGGCCAGACGGACTGGAGACCTCGGGGCTCCCTGCCCGCCACCCTGGACAGGAGGACCTTTGCAGGAGGACGGCCACCAACTGCCCGCGGACTGAAGGAAGCAAGTGTCCAGGAGTTGGGTGGTTGGAGGGCAGAGCCAGGCTGACCGGTACCTGAGCCCCTGGTGACCACCAGCCCCAGTCTCCACCTTCTCCATGCCGGCTGCCCCCTAGCTGGCCAGGACCCTGAGAAGATGGGCCAGGGCTCTGCACTCCCTGAGTCCCCAGGCAGTCTGGACTCAGAGAGGGCCAAGGCACACAGTGGGCAGGAGACATCCCATAAATGCTGGCTGTCACTTAGGCAGTAACCCCACTGCCAAAGAGCTGTGGCTGAGACTGGCTGAGGCCTCACCCCAGCTGGGCCCATCTGCCTCGATTTCTCCCAGGCACCATCCAGGTTCTGGACAGGGCTCCCCTTCCCACCACAGGCTGTGGGTCCCACTCGCCCAGGCCAGCCTGAGAGCAAGGGCTTCTGGATGTGCTGATCCCTGCACCCACTGCCCTCCCCATCCCCTGCACTCCCCACACCCCCCACTGTCACCATAGCAGCCCTTGTCCTATGCACAAGCCCAGGTGGCCGACTCCATGTTTCCCACCCACCACCAACTCCTCCCCAAGGGATGGATGTGAGCACCAGGAATTGATTATTGCCCCTAAGGAATCACTTCTGCCACCACCCAGGACCCTGTCCTCTGCAGAGCCATGCCAGGCCTGGCACCTCAAGAAATGCTACCAGCAGCCTCCAGGGAAGGGCTATACCCCCATTCTATAGACGAGGAGGGTACAGCTCAGGCCACAGAGAGACCTAACCTCCTAGCCCAGGGCTCCCCAGCGCCTCGTCCATCCCACACCTTCCCCAACAGCCCCCATCTGATCTGCTCTCTGGTTCCCATAGCCCGTCAGGGCCCCTCCCTGACATCTCCTCCACACCACCCTCCCTGGGTGTATCTGGTCACTTGCCCACCTTCATCCTTCCACTACCCTGCCCCCCCGAATCCCCCAGGTCACCTCTAATGCCACCGCATCTTCTCCTGGACACTGCTCACCCTCCCTGCCCACTCTCATCCTTCACAGCTCCCAAGCAAGGACAGAAGTCCTGGCTCAGTGTTCCTTGAGCCACCAGCCAACCTCCCACCCAGCTGCCGATTGGTGGTGCTTGCCTGGGGGGAGTGGGTACAGAGGCATCCCAGCCCCCAGCCACTGGCATCCTGCCTCTCCGAGGACTCGACATACCATCCACTGCCCAGGGTTTTGTAGGAAAGAGGAGCAGTGAGGAATGAGGACCAGGGAAGCATCCCCAGCCTGCCAAGGGCCCAGGCCCCCTCCTAGGGTCATCATCATGCCTCGGGGCCGGCTTGGCAGGGGCGGAGGCCATGGGTTAGGACAGCACATCACAGGAGCTGCACTGCTGAACCCACACTGACCCCACTGGGGTCCTGGCAGCAGTGTCACTCTCGCCCGCATCCGGCTAGAATGGCCCCAGGCCTTGCAGTGCTGGGCATGGGGGACGCCCTCGCAGCTCCTCCCCCAACTTGTTAAGCCTCAGAGCCTCAGAGGAGGCAGAGTGGTGGCCCTCATGGCACAGTGTGGTCTCTGTGGAGTGTGGAGTCCTGGGTGGGCTGGACAGACAGCAGGACCTCCTGGACATTGGCTCTCAAGCTGCCTCCCCACTCCCAGACACGGGCCCCCAATGCTTGCCTTGGTTCTGCAGAGCTGCTGCTGCGTCCCAGGGTTGCGTCCATGTCCATCCTCCTCCTGGCCCATGGCGGCAGGTGCCCCCAGGCCCTGGGGCCAGAACAGGGCCCTTGGGCTTCCAGCTCTTCAGGGCCCCCGCCCTGCAGGGACAGGAAGGGAATCAGAAAGCCTGGAGGCACTGCGGCAGCCCTGCCCCGGTGGGTACGGCCGTGGGCATGGAGGCGACACTGTCCGAGCAGGGGGAGGGGTGGGCTGGATGAGGGAGCTCAGGGAAGCCTCTGAAGAGAGGGAGGCGGGAAGGGCAGCACTGCAGGCCTGTGATGAAGCAGGGGTGACCTGGTGGGGACTGCGTCAGCCTCCCAGAGCTGAGACCAGAGGCAGAGCCGAGGGAGTCCAAACAGGCGAGTTCCGAGATGGAGCAGCCTCCTTTCTTTTAAGGTCCTTTAAAATGCAACTCCCCTTCGCTGGAGCCAGAGTTGGCCACTGAGGCTTCAATCTGATTAACTGTTGATGACATATGTGCAGGCTTTCCAGGAACTAAGCGAAAAACTTAAGAGCAGAAATGAAATTATTTTCTTCAACTTAGACAAAAAAAGGAATACTTTAAAATAAAGTCAGCTTTGAAGCCTCACACGCGTTCATCCTCCTGGCTGAGGAGACCAGCTCTGAAAAGCGATGCGTAGAAATCGCCGAGGATGCAGTGAGGAGGCATGCTGGGCCCGATGCGCGACGGTGAACACCAGCCCCAGAGGGGCAGCTGCAGAGATGCGACACTGGCAGATCCCCATCGTCTCCCTGGGAGGGGAGGACAGGGCTTCTGGAGGTGGGGTGGGCAGGCAGGTGAGGCCTGGCTCGTCCAATTCCAACCACAGGAGTGGACTTCCCTTCCGAGGTGCAGCCCCAGCCACACTGGCCATCAGCCCAGCCCCCTGGGCTCCGTCTGGTCCCTCAGTGTCCTTTTTCCATCCGTTCTGAGCTCGGGGGAGGGCCGTGTGTTGTTTCTGCCCCCATCGCAGGCCCAAAAGAGGATGCGGTGACACCACACCGAGGTGGAGAGATGTATCACCAAGAAGATTAGGAGACGGTGCATGCACGGTGCCCACTTTCGTGAACACAGGAAATGTGGGCACAGAGTCAAGAAGACTAAAGAACTGTCCTGGAGCATTGACAGCAGTTGTTGCTGGAAAGTAGGGTCAGGCTCCCTTCTCTCCTTTGTGCCTTCAGGGGGAAGTGCTGCAACAATGTTGCCTTTCCAATCACAGGGAAACCCCAAAGCTCTGCAGCAGGCACAGTCTCTACCTCCACGTCAGTATAAATTAATCTGCTGGAGCGAGTGGGGGGGGGGGCGGGGGGTGAGGCCTGGGGTCGACAGAACTGACTAGTTGGGCAGTGTGGGGCAGGGTGGCGGGCCCTGTCCTGAAACTGTTGCAGTCGCCCCAAGTCGGGCCCAGGACCAGCAAGACGGTGCCGCCTTGAGCTTCCTGGGCCAGCCCGGCTCCCCGTGGGCACCCTGGGCTGGGGCTCCCTGGGTCCTGACTCTGCCTCAGGCAGGTCCCCCTGCCTCTTTCCTCCTGTGTTCGGCTCCTCTTGCCTTTCACACCTGGGGCAGGTGTGTCGTCCAGGCTGGCATCTTGCATCCCTCTTGCTATCTGGAGTTCTCTGGCCAGCCCTTCGGCTGAAGCTGCCTCAAGCAGATGCCCTAGGCGTGACAGGGTTCTCATGGCCAATCTGGGAAGGTAGGGGGATGAGACCAGGGCTTTGCCTCAAACACGCCAGCTCCAGTGTCAGCCCAGTGCCCACCGCTCAGTGCATGACACCTGGCGTGACTGTCAGCTTCTATCCTGCAGCTGTATGTCGTCCTGGTCTGAATCCCTGCTCCTAAGAGTCATTGTCAGCTGCTTTCAGGGCTTGCCACACCTTCCATGCTCTCCCCTTTCACAGGGGAGGAGGTCCCCCCACCACGGGTACTTGGCATCCTCTCACAAAAGGCCAGTGTGGTCACTGTGTATTGTGCTGGTTCCCACTCACTCTCAGTGCAGGGTCCCAGCCCAGCCGGCCAGTGCCATGCTCATCCTGTGTCCCCTGCATGGACAACTCACCCAGCAGACCTGATACAGCCCCCACAGCCCCAATGGCTCCCGTGAGTCGAGGGTCCCACCCCGGGCAGACAGGACAACAGCGGCATGGCGGCAGATGTGGCCCCCAGGGCAGTACACTCCATCCCAGGGTGCCCTCCACAGCCCAACTCGGGTCTCACCTCATGTCCTGATGGGGGTCCTGTCACCCAGGCTGAGGGGCACAGCAGGGACACCTTCCCACACTGCCTTTCTGGAGGATTCTGACCCCAGGGATTTGTGCAGGGTTCCAGGAGATGGTTGAGTAGGGTCAGGGCGAAAGGGGTGGCATTGAGGGTTTGAGGTCCCAGATGGCCCCCACCGGCGGGCCTAGGAAGGAGGAGGGGAGAGCAGCCCACCCACCCCCAACCAGGCTCCTCGCCAACTTGGGAGCCTCAGGGACCTGGGGGTGTGGCCAGCGCTGCCCAGCCTTCGCCTCCGTGGAGACTTGAGCGTCTACTGTGTCTCTGGCCAGCTGGTGGCCCTGGGTACACCAGAGTACCCTCCCCAGCAGAGTGAGGGTGCTGACCCGACCCTGCTGGGCTCAGAGGCCCGTGAGTGACCCTCCGAGAATGGCCTAGGGTGCAGGCTGGAGCCTATGCTGGCTGTGGCCCTGTCAAGTGTCTCAGACCCCTCATGAGCAGAGGGAAGGGCCTGCTGGCCTCCCCGGACCCCAGGAACAGTAGTGTCTGAGAGGAGGGGTCGTGTGCCTGACGGGGGGGCTCTGGCCTCTGGAAGCAGCAGCGGAAGCCCACCCTCCGGGTAGGCTCAGACCACCTCCCCCCTGGACTCAGGCATGCCTGCCCTCCTGCTGCACTGACCCTCACGCCAGGCGGACTTTTGCTTTGTCCTTGCTGTTCCCTCACCAGGAATGCCCTTCCCCGTCTGACCACTCCATCCCCGAAGGCCTCTCCTGGGGCTGGGAGCTCATGTTTCTCCTACCACCGGACCGGACGCACCTCGTTCAGCCCCCGCAGGCCTGCACGGTCACGGGGACCAGGGGCTACCCCCTCACTGCAGCTCGGGGGGGCTTCATAACGGGAGGCGGGCCAGCTGCCCCGCCCACAGCCCACGCCCTCCAGCTCTGCCCCACCCGCCCTCCACTCTGCCGCCCCACGATGTCTCTCTTGGCTGCCTAGGAGCCCTGCGGCCACCGGGGCCAAGGTCTGAGTGTGTGATTATGTATGCCGGGGTCCCTGGGCCCTTTGTTGCTGCAGGGTCTGCGTGGCACACAAAAGTGCACTGGATTAGCCACAGTGGATTAAAAGATTTGCTTCTCAGAGTTTACCTAATAACCTAACAATCCCGCTGACGGAGGCTTTGAACCTCCAGGACACGCTCGCCAGGCCATCTGGGAGCTCTCGGCCTCTGCGGGCAGGACAGCAGAAGGGGTGGTTACAGGCAGCCACCGGCTGTCCTCACGCCGGCTCTGCCCGCAGCCGGGCCTGCCCCCTCAGCTCCTGCCAGGCCCATCTGGGCCAAACTTGGCACGGGACCGACTCCAGGAGAAGGTGGAGGCCCAGGTGGGCAGACGAGGTCCAGCCAGGACCACCTTCTAGAGGGCCCACTGCCTGAGGCCAGGTGTGGGTGGTGGGGCCCGGGCCTCACCGGCACCCAGACCAGCCCCCTCGGCGCATCCACACATTGCACACAGCAGCAAGGACACAAGCAACATGGAGGGTGGCGGTGGCCGTGGTGGGCAGGTGACATGGCAGGCTCCACCACGCTGCGGCGCACAGCCCCACTGCCGTCGCCCCACAGTGCGCGTTCCTGCACACACGCGTGCACTCGCACACGCGCACGCGCGCGCGCGCACACACACACACACACACAAACGTGTCACTCTTTGATCTCCAAAGGACCCTCCATTTGCAAGCTCGTAATCGCAGCTGCTTTTCCAGGCCTGTCCTCTGAAGTCCCGAGTAATGGGATTTGGCGCTTCTGATCCATCTTGGGCTGGCTGCTCCCGTCATAGGTGGACATTTTTTCCCTTTTTTTCGCTTCTTTTTTCTCTTCTCGAAAAAATGCTCCTTAAACCGCACTGAGTTGACGTGACCTGTCGCCTAGCCCTGGGAGCGGTGGCCGGGAGAAGGGCCGGTGGCCGTCCTGCCGAGGGCCCAGCCAGTTGGGGGTCTTTGATGCCGCCTCCATGTGAAATCTGACGTGAGCTGTGAGCGCCAGCTTCGGGACGCGGCGCGGTGGGGTTCGTTCTGCCTCGTGCTGCTTCCTTTGTCTCTCCCATGACCCTTCCCTGGGACATTTGGGGAGAGGGTCCCAGGGTGGGGGTCCGGGTGTGGGTGTGTGCGTGTGCGTGTGCGTGCAAGGGAGGGCGCGCAGGGCGGGGTGGGCTGAGGGCAGCGCCTCGGCCACGAGAACAATGGGCAGCAGAGGGCATGTCCACCTGTCCACCTGTCCGTCCGTCTGTCCATCCACCCCCTCGGCTTACCTCACCTGCCTGGCTCCGTGTGCCTGCTCGCGCCCCGCCATCCCTCGGTCCGCCATGATGGGCTTGGCCGTCCGTCTGAGCACTTTCAGCCACTCCAGGAAGCGGGTCCCTGCTCTTGGCCACTGTGTGGCTGGGAGGAAGAAGCGTGACTCCAGGCTGCAGCTCGGGCTCCCACCGCCGATTGGCTGAGGCAGGGACCAGATGACGGCCTCGGAACCCTATGGTAGCCATGGCAACCAGCCCCTTTAGACACCGCCACCCCCGAGCCACTCCTGACTGCCGAGGGAGCAGGCGGCGCTGCCAGTGGGCCCATGCCGGGATCCCCTCAGAGGGTTGGGTCAGGTGTGGCCAGACAGTGACCACTCCTGCATCCACTGTTGAGTGTTTTCATGTGTGTGTTTCACGCATGTCCAATGTGAGAAGTCCCTGTCCCTGGGACGTGTCCCAGGCCACTCCATGCCCTGCCTGACCCTCTGGTAGAGGCAGGAACAGTGTCCTTGTAGCCTCTGCTAAGAGAAGGACTTCAGGTCAGGCTTGCCCTAGGGGCTGGAGGCCAGGCTCAGTCTAGTGACAAAATAATGGACGAGGGCAAGGGGAGGAAGAGCAGGGCACTCCCCAGCCGCAGGGGGCAGAGCCAAGCTCTCCATCCACTTCAGACCACAAGAGTCTCAATCCACTTTAGACCCCTGCCTGCCAAGCCCTCCTCCACACCCTCATTAGCCTGTTGAACTCATGGACTCGCTCACACAGTGCCCTCCCAAGACTCTTCAAAGGCCCCAGCATGGCTCCACTGCCCCAGACCTTGCGTCCCCACCTGGCAGGACTCTGGGACTTCACCACGCTAAGCGCTCTCCAACCCTGTGCAAACTGCCACACACCTGTGACTTGCACCTGCTCTTCTCTTGGCCTGCGCCCCCAGACTGTCAGCACCGGCCCCTCAGTGAGGCCTTCCCAGATGTCTCAAGACCAGGGCTTCTGAGCAAGGCCACAACGCAGCCTCACTTCAAGAACTGACCATCCAGGGTGTTGCAGGGCAGTGAGTGCCCCAGGCCACCCTTCCTCCATTTCTGTGAAGGCTCCTGGCCTGTCCAAATGCTTCTGGGATCAGCAACACCTGGTCAAGGCCCCCGTGAGCTGGGGGAGGCCACGTCCCACTTCCTGGCCCAGGCCCAGCCCACCTGCTAAAGAGATCAAATGCGGAGCAGCGGGGCTGCCAGAAGGCAAGCCTCGAGCCTCGAGCCCCAGGGAGGAGGCCAAGGCTGAGGCAGGCCCCTGGGGGCCCAGAGACTGCTGGCGAGGCTACTGCTGAGGCCAGAGGGACCCAGGAGCCAGAGGGAGCCTGGAACACAGGTCCACAGGGGTTGCACATCCAACGGGACGGGCTCAGGGCCCCCAGCCAGCCCCCTGGACTTGGTCTTACACTGCCCAGCCCAACCCCCAGCCAACTCATCACAGGACCGAGCCCCAGTTGGTCTCGCCCAGGGGCAAGGTGTGTGTGGAGACAGAAGCCAGAACCAGCTGCGGGTAGTGGAGAAGGGTCCAGGGGCTGGAGCCCCATTCTGGGGCTTGTTGGCTCAGAAAGGGCTCCAGTGAGCTGTAGCAGAGGGTGCCAGATGGGCGGGGCTGGGAGGGGTGGGAGGGAGCCCACAGCCAGCAGAAGGTTTAAGGGTGCGCAGTGGATGGTGAAGGTGGAGGTGGAGTCCAAGCGCAGGCCCGGGGAAGGGCAAACAGCACGGGTGGGTGGGCTTCACAGCACCCAAGACCCTGACGGGGCCCAGGACCGGCCTGCTCTCTCCACACCTGCCGCCCTGAAGCCAATGCACAGGTGAGCGAGACTCAGGCAAGACCCTCAGGAGGAGGGGGCAGGCACAGAGCCCCGGCCCGGGCCCACCCTTCCTGGCCTTGGTCACCCATCTCTAGACAGAGTCCATCCTCTCGCCCTTCCTGGGACTCAAGGACATCTGAATGACAGAGCGGACACAACAGGGCCTCAGGACACCATGTGTTGATGGCCGCTTTCTTGTCAAGGACCCCTCTCCAGTCCACAGCCACAGCGATGGTCCACCCTCGCGTCCATGGCCCAGCCATGGCCGACACTGAAGCTGACTGGTTGAGCTCTGTTGTCATGAAAACACGTGGGACACACGGTGGAGGAAGGGGGCTTGCCCCTGGACAGCTGGGGAGGGTTGGACTGAGCTGGTGCGGGGACAGGGGCATGCCCGCTTGCCCGCCATGGGCCAGGGCAGAGCAGCTCTGGCTTCTGCAGGTTTGACCTCGGTCAATGCAAATCCTCCCAGACCAATCCAGGGGCCGAGGGGCTGCAAGGCCTCAGCGAGGGCAGAACTGGGGGTTCCCGGCAAGACAGACAGGGCAACCAAGGACTGGTGGAGCTGTGGTTGACGGGGGAGAGACATGGAAGGCAGCTCAGCGCCTGGAGGGGGACACTCACCAGATGGGCCCCCACAACTCAGCTCCTGGTTCTGTGCGCCATGTGGGCAAGTGCAGCCGTGTCCCCCTCCCTGCCCCGACTCTGGGCGGTGGAACAGCACAGCAGACCGGCCTGCCAGGGCCTGTCCCAGACAGGGGTTATTGCTTTACATGGGGCGGGGGGCAAGTGTCCCTCACTGAGGGCTTCTTAACCTTTCCTGAGTCAAAGATATTCGTGAGAACTTGATGAAATTGATGCTGCCTCCAACCAGAAAAAGGCTCACATTTTGGAGATTCAGGGTCAAGGCCACACTCAGACCCCAACCTCAGCCAGCCTCAGGTTTTGGGGAGGTGAGTGACAGGCTGAGGCCACGCCAAGCTCCCCCTACCAGCCAGCAGCACTGGGCCATCCTGGTGGTAACCCAGGGGCCCTTGGGGGAGCAGAGCGGCAGCCTGAGTCAGGGCAGGGCAAGACCGACACTCGCTCATCCCACCAGTGCTGATGGGCAGACTGAGGCGTGGGTCTACCCCCTCCCCACCATGGCCCACAGGAGGCCCAGTCCCCTCCCTGCTCCAGCTACTCACCCTGTGCCAGCCCCAGGTCCCTGGGAGCCCGAGGGTTCTGACACAGGAGCCCCTCAACCAGTGATCTCAGTTGGGGCCGGGAGAGCAGGTGAGCAAGGGTAACTGAGGCCCAAGGTCCATGAACGGGGCATGTCCTGGGTACACATCTCAGGGTCCCAAGTGACAGGCTGAGGGGCTGCGGAGGCATGAGTGTGACTCAGTTCAGGGCTAACATGAAAAGCATGATGTGGACGTGAACATAGGGAGGGCTGGTCCCTCCAGAGCATCACGGATCTGGCTGGAGCCAGAGGCTGTCGTTCGGACAAGTGGCTAGGACTTGCCAGCCCACCAGAGCAGAGCTGGGTGTTGTCAGCTTTTGGTAAAATTTTTTAAGAATTAAAAACTGTTCACCAGGCAGGGATTACATGAGAAAACACTCGTGTGCAGGAAGCTTCAGCACACGCGGGGTCACAGGCACCCCTGGAGGAGCTGGGGACAGAGACCCCTGGGCACTACCCCCAGGCAAGGCAGGCCACACCCCTCAATGACCTCCTTAGGAGCCCCGGGACCTCCGGCCCCAGCCGTGCCCACTGCCTGGCTGCAGCTCCCTCTGGCCTCTGCCTCCCTGAGCACCGTCCAGACATCGTCACTCCCATAGCGCCCCTGATAGGAGCCCAGTACCCCTCAGTCAACTGCCAGGACCAGAGCAGGCAGACCCCTCCCTGTCCTCCCAGAGACCCAGTTGGGTCTCAGTGCTCAAGACTTCCACGTAAGAGCCAGGGAAGTGGCAAAAGCACCCCTAGATCTCAGAGCAGAAAAGGCCTCAGGGTGCCTTGCCCAGTATCCTACCAGGACCCACATGCCCACCAGGGCACCCAGGTTGGACGCCTGCAGGTCCGCGTGGCATGACAGTGACAGGGTGGTGCTGATAGAGGCTCCTGACTCAAGGCCTTCCCCGCAAGATGCTGCCACGGCTGCCCAGAGCTACTGGGGGTGCTCCCACCCTGAAGGGCACACGAGCACGGACACCTCCCGGTCACTCCCAGAGCCAGGCCACAGCCTCCCTGCCTCTGCCCTGCAGAATGTTGCAGAACATGCAAGGATGTGCAATGGGAGGGGGGCTCTATCGCAGGATGCCTTCAACTACACTGGACTCTCTCCCAGAGGAAAGAAAATCACCAAAACAAACCTTGGTCAGCATTCAGCTGGGGACCGCCACCCATCTCAGCTGCGGCCACAGTGTCTGGGGCAGAGGGTGACGCAGTCAAGGACTACGTGGGAGAGCTCAGTCCTCCAAGCAACGCAGCACACACACGGCCCGGCTCAGACTTTACTCAAGCTTCCCCCCAAGTGTGTGACCCTGCCTCGGCCGGGCCTCCGCTGCAGGACGGAGGGGGGACCGCGGGGCAGCACAGAGGCCCCAGGGCTCTAAGGATCCTGAGACAAGAGGCCCCAAAGGGCCTCACAAAGCCCACTCTACTCCAGGAGCTGCATGGCCGGCACACACAAGCACAGGTTCACCCACAAATGGCCCTCGCCACCACCACAGGGTCTGTGTCCACGGTGCTACAGGGCACGGGGTTGGGGCTGAGCCTGGCTGTCAGGCCCGGCACACTACGTGGTCACTTCTCGCTGGTCTCTTCCCACCACTGCCGGCTCAGACAGTGCCTCCTGCTGAAGCTGCTTGATCAGTGACTCCACGTAGACCTTGAACAGAGGGACCGGGTCCTGGGGAGAGACGGATCACAGTGAGGCATTCTGGGGCGGACGGGAGTCCAGCTGCTGTGGGCCAAACATGGAGAGGACCGAGCCGCTCAGGCTTGGCCGCAGGGTCAAGCAGGGCTACTCGCCGCCCCAGCCCCCAGGCCTGAGAGCAGCGCCCCGTCGTGAAACAGAGACGACCTTCCCTTGGGGACACAGGGATCAGGGGCCTGCCCCTACTTCCCTCCTAGGGGCCTGTGGTCGCAGATAACACAGGCTCTAGACCCTTCTAGGGCCAGACCCAAAAAGGCCTCAACTCAATACCGCGAAGATCCTGTGGGATACCAAGTGGCCAAGGAAAACGCCGGTGCCAAGAATCCATTCCTGTCACCAAGTCTTTCGTCTAAGAATCTATGAAGCTGGCCAAAGGAGGCAGGAGAGGGTCAGGACCTCGAGGAGAGGGAACAAGCTGTGCAGACCCCACAGGGCTGTGGCTACAGCCGGGCTGCTATGGGGGGGCTCCTCCCCAAGCCCACCTGGGGCAGTGGCCCCTCACCCAGGCTCCCGGGGTAGCACACTTCCCCACCCAAGAGCACACGGCAGCTGGCGCTCACACACGCTCACCTTCTCTTCCAGAAGCCTCTGCTTCTCCACAGCTTCCTCCAGCGTCAGGCCAACCCACTCAGCCTCTGCCTCCGGGATGACGAACTCCTGGGCGGGAGAGACAGGGCGAGCGGTGAGGCCGGGGCAGCCAGCGGGTGGGCCCACAGGAGCAGGAGGTACAAGCCCCGGCCCTCACCTTGTACTTGTCGTAGATGGCCGCCCTCCTCTCAGGGTCGTCCGGGTGCAGCTGGGGGTCCCGTCGGGCAAGCCGCAGCAGCATCCCTCGCTTCAGGTCCATCCCGAACTTGGAGCACAAGTCCTCCTTCGGGGTCTAGCGAGAGGCTGCGTGTGGGGCCAGGGGCTGCCAGCAGGCCGCCCGCCCTCCCCGCCGCCCGCCCAGCAGAGCACGTCAGGCCAGCAGGGCAGCCCCAGCACTCAGACCAGAATAGAGGAGAGTCAGAAGCAGGGAGGGACGCGGCAGGGCTCACTCGGGCCCGAGGGCGAGACGGCTGCCCACAGTGACCGACTCTCCTGGGAGCAGAAAGTCCCCACGGGGGCTGCCCGGAGACAGGCACGGCCCCAACAGCCATTTACGGGTGACCCTCCACTGCCACCGTGGTGCTGCCCTGGCCTCCCGTGAGTCTCTAACCGGTCACAAGGCCCTGCCGTGGGCGGCCACTTGCCTTGAGGATGTAGAAGTCAAACCCGTAGGCCTCATCAATGAGGTCCAGGGTCCGCATGGTCACGGTCACAGTGAACTTCGTGTCCAGGATCTCACTGTAGAGCTCACGCTGGAACAGCTGTGGCTTCCACACCTTCTTTACCCTCTTCGAGAGCTGAGGGAGCAGAAGAGGCTTCACAAGTGCTGCTGCTTCTCCAGACAGACCCGAGGGAGGCCCAGGGCAGCTGCCCGGACTCGGGTCATGGAGCTGGCGTCCACCTAGAGGTCAGCCTCCCCCCAGTTAGCGTGGCACCCCAGGCCTTGCCCATGCTGCCCACGTGTGTTCCAGACACACCAAACACACGATCCTAATGCCACAGTCTACAGGGCATCACATTTCAAACCAGGAGCCAAGGGGCCAGAGGCAGAGGGAGACGGCAGCCTGGGGGGCTCAGACACAAGGCTGCCCCAGAGGGCTCAGCAGCCCCTCCAGGCTCCCACCGGAGGGGGCAGGGTGTTGGGGACAGACAGGAGCCATGCTGCCAGGTGAATCTCTAGCCTTCCTAAGCGTGACAAGGAGGTGGCAGCGCCAGCCTTGCAAGTGTGACGACAAACAGGCAAACTCTGGCCAGTCAAGCTGACAGGTGACAGCAGACCCTCACATTTGATCTGGGCGGCCACCCCAGGGCCTTTGTACTTGCTGAACCTCCCCCCAACCCCACTGTGGCTTCACTCCTTTGCACGCTCCTCGGATGTAGCTGTCTCCACCAGACTCTAAGCCCCCCAGGGCCGGTCGGCGCCCGTTATGCTCGCCAGGCAGCTCGGGAGGCCAGCACAGAGCCCAGAGCAGCAAAGCCCGGGAAGTCCCCCTGATGCGCGCCCGCTCACCGACCTTGTCGTTGTTGACGTATCTGTGGCCCAGGATCCAGCCCTCGCCGCCCCAGAGCCCCAGCTGGGACTCCGGGGGGTAGTGGATGGGAACGGGCACGTCCTCCACGCGCTCCCGCTGCCCGTTCTTGGGGCTGATCTTGAACTTGGCCCCGTGCGGCCTGTAGTGCACGGGGGCGGGCGTGCGCGCCTCCTCCAGGGAGCGCAGGTAGTGCTGCGGCAGGCGCGCGCAGAGGCCCTCCCGCAGCCGCAGCTGCTTCCACAGGCGGACCGGGACCTTGTGCAGGGGCATCGCGGCGGCCTGGAGGCAGCGGGCCGTCACGCCGCGGCCCGGCCCTCGACCCCATCCCTCCGCGCGGCCCCGACCCCGGCCCCCACCCCCAAACCAAAGCCCGGGACCCCACAGCTGAGTGCGCCTCCTACCTCGGCGAGCTCCGAGCCCCGCCGGAACCGGAAGCCGCGCCGCGTGCCCGGGCCCCGCCCCCCCGCCGACTGGCTGCCACGCCCGTCCGTCCGCCCTCGCCCCGCCCCTCGCCCCGCCCCCCGCGCTCGGGGATCTGGACACCGCCCTGCGGAGGGAGGCGACCGCTCCGGCACCGTCGGCCGGGCGACCCGTGTCCCCGAGCGTTAGCCGTGGGGGGGGGGGGGCTTGCCATCCGCGGTCCCACCGCCCTTCTCCCCGAGGAGGGCAGAAACAGTGCGGAAAACCGTCTGCCTTGAAATATCACCGTAGAATATTAAATTCATCAATTACAGCGAAATCACAGCTACAGAAAAATATGTCTTCATGTCTTAAAAAGTTTTACCCCAAAAACACCATATACAAATGTATCCCCTTTACAAGCCTAGAGAATGCTTGGGGTGGCGAAGCGCATGGAGGCTGGGGGCGGGGCAGGTGTCCAGGGAGGCGACAACCTGGACGGGACCCAGCAGGGAAGCCCCAGGGCCACGTGGGGCGGGGTGGGAAGGGTTTGCCTAGTGCCCGGATTCTGGGCCTCCGCGACCCCCCTGACCCCGCCCGCATCCCTCACGCAGACAGCAGCCCCCGCACGCTCTCCTTGGGGATGCGCGGCGCACCGCCTCTAGGGGGCTGGGACCCCTCCCCCTCCTCTCCCACAGAGGAGGGAGATGGTTCTTTCCCCATCGCGGGGTGGGCCCCTGCAGGGCGGCAACATCACGTCTCCTCCTGGGAACTACTCAAGAGGAAGCTCCCCAGACAGGGGCCCATGAAGCCAGAGGTGTGGGGACACAGAGTTGGGGCAGGGCGCGCCCTGTGGTGCCAGCACCCCCAGAGCGGCTTGGCAACCCCCTCCCTAGGAAGCTCTTCTCAGAGGCCGGCAGCTCCAAATCTGAGAGCCAAAGGGAGGGGAGGGGCAGAGCACGACAGCCAGAGGCCAGCTTCTGGTATGCCGCTCATGAGAGCTAGCCCCTTCATCCATCCCCCAGTGCCCATTAGTTCCCTGGTGAGCATGGTCACCCTCCCCACAGCAACTGGGTCAGCAGGGGGTATTCCCATGCCCAAGGCAGACTGGCATTCAGAGGCACACGGTGTCAGGGAGCCAGGGATGCAGGGAGGGCACAGCCAACAGCCTCAGGGGCAGGGGCCCATGGGAGCTGGGCTCAGGCCTCCCCTGTCCGCCAGGTCTCATGTCGCAGCTTCTCAGAGGAACAAGGCCATAGGGAAACCTTTTTCCACATCTCCAACCATCCCCAGGCCAGCAGAACACAGAGCCTGCCCTGCACAGTCCCTGTGGTCTCCAGGCAGCCAAGCCTAGGCCCCAAAGGCCACTGCAGACACCAGCTGGGACCTGCAGAGGGGCCGAGTCAGCCGCAGCACAAGAGAGTTTGAGGGTGTGGTCCTCTCCTTAGGAGGAGGAATCAAAAAGGTGTGCAGGTCAATTTTATTCAGGTGGAAATTGATCTGGATAGGGTCCCTCTCCCTTGGTTCTGCCCCTGGCTAGAGAGGTCATCATCAAAGCTGCAGGCGTCCCCGAGCTGGCCATGTCACGTCACTGTGTACAGCTCTTCCCGGTGGTTCTTGCAGATCTGATAGTGGCAGGTGAGCTTTTTGGAGCAGGCCCAGGGCTCGGTGTGCTTGTCACGAGGTGGCAGCAGGAACGCTGCGCTCCCTGCCAGCAGCATGTGCCAGATGCTATGGGTGTAGTAATAGTTGTCGCTGGTCATCATGGAGGTGTAGATGGCGAGGGCCACAGTGGCCATGGAGATGCCAGGCAGGAGGTAGAACACCCAACGCTGCCAGGAGGTGGGGTAGCACTGACGCCGGTGCCCGCAGCGGTACACCTGGAGAGAACCGCCATGTACGCGTTGGCACAGGGTGCTGCAGCCACAGCTCCCAGGGACCCACCCAGAAACATGGCCAGAACGAGGGGCCAGACTCTCTCTTCCCAGAGTGGGGGTCCGTGAGGAGCCCACGCTCTCTTATCCCAACCCCTGGGGCGAGGGTCTGGGCAGGAGCACTGGCCTGCCCAGCTCCTTACCCACATGGTGACCATGACCACAAAGGCAAAGAGGCAGGGCCCCATCGTGTTCCAGGCCCCCCTGCGGTCCAGCTGCAGGGACATGGCGAAGACCAGCGTGCCCAGGAGATACAGCACCTGGGCAAAACACAGGCACGACCGCAGGGTCACAGGAGCCCTGGGCCAGGGTCGTCCGTGACGGCACGAGGTCCAACAGGAGGAGGTGGCCTGGGCACGCCAGTCATCCTGCTGTCCCTCACTGCGCCCATCACCTCTGCCCGCCCCTTGGAGCTGCCAGCACACTCCATCCTGCCCTGCCGGCTGGGAGGGAGGCGCCCCTCATCCAGCTTCTGCACTGCCTGTACCTGTTACTCGCACTCATCTGTCCACAGGTGAATTTCTGAGGCAAAAAGTTAGCCCAGTGGGGCACCAGGGCACACATCCCCATTGGCCAGGCCGCGCTGAGGCAGAAAAGTCCCCAAAGCATCCTCAGCACGAGGGACGCTAGGAGCACATCTGGGGAGGTGCGGCCTAGGGTTGCCGCCCCATGAGACAGACAGGATGGGGGAGCCTCACCTAACCCTGCCCACCACCTTCCTTTCCTGGCATCCTCCAGCAACCAGCACAGTCCCTTCCCAGCTGGCAGCAGCTCTTCCAGCAGGAGACTGGTCATCATGAGAGACAGGAGGTCTCTAAGGGCAGCAACCAGACCCTCTTTCTGGTCTCTCCCTCGACATGCTGCATGCAAGGGCCTCTGCTCCCCCAGAGCCCAGACCGGGGGTGTCAGGAGGTGACTCACATATTTCAGGGCTGCCTTTAGCCGCGCCATGCAGAGGATGGTGACCCACATGGACACTCCGGAGCCCAGGAAGTCGCAGTACTGCAGGGTGTCATAGTTGAGGATGCACAGCACGGCCTCCCCTGGCTGGTCGCAGGCGTGGTAGAACTGCGGAGCAGGACAATGAGTGGAGGCCCAGACCTCCCACGAGTTCCCACGGGAGCGGGGCAGGCCTACCGTGGAGAAGAACATGGTGTAGGTGTAGACGGCAGCCTCCACCAGGAGGGACCGGTACACAGAGACGGCGATGGGAGCCAGGAACAGGAGGTTGCTGAGGGTGAGCAGGAGCGCAGCTGCCTTCTGCTGGGCCACAGTCTGTGCAGTGCTGTTGTCCGTACAGCTCCACCCACGCCAGCCTGTGGGCCGACGCGACATCGAAGGGGCTGAGGCTGGGAAACCCAGGCCAGCCTCGGTGGGGGCACTTCTGAACCTCAGGGCTCACTACTCACCCAGGGCCCTGCAGAGAAGCCCCTTCCTCACCAGAGGCGCTGGGATGGTCTGGGACAGGTGTGGGCAGGTGTGGGGCTCATGTGGGTAGGTATAGGCTGGTGTGGGACAGGCATGGGTAGATGTAGGCAGGTGTGGACAGGTGAGGGTAGGTGTAGACTGGTGTGGGCAAGTGTAGACAGGTATGGGGCAGGTGTGGGCAGGTGTAGGCAGATGTGGGATAGGTGCGGTTAGATGTAGGCAGGTGTGGAGCATGTGTGGGCTGGTGAGGACAGGTGAGGGTAGGTGTGGGCAGGTGTAGACAGGTATGAGGCAGGCGTAGGCAAGTGTAGGCAGGTGTGGGACAGATGTAGACAGGTATGGGGCAGGGGTGGGCAGGTGTGAGTAGATGTAGGCAGGTGTGGAGCAGGTGTGGGCTGGTGAGGGCAGGTATAGGCGGGTATGGGGCAGGCGTGGGCAGCTGTGGGCAGGAGTGGGTGGTAGGCCAAGGTCAGGAGGCAGTGCCATCTCTGGGGTGCCTCTCTGGGCTGCGTGGGGAATTGGGAGGCATGGTGAGCGAGGAGAGGCATCTGCCCTTGCTCTGCAGGCACTCTTCAGCCTCGGCAGAGCTGCGATGTGTCCCAGAGGAAGGCACAGGGCTGGGAAGCCAAGGGCAGGAGAGTCCGGAGGCCTCCGGGCCCGGCCCTCACCTGCCTTACAGCTGCAGCCCGCATACAGGTAGCCGTGTCTGCGCAGCAGGAGACACTGGCCGTAAGGTCCACAGTCGTGCAGGCAGGGCACCAAGGACAAGGCGCTTTCCACGAAGACCACAGCCTCCACACACTCCCTGCAAGGAAGGGGCACAGGGAGACTGGCTGCTGAGGCGTGCTGGCCAGCCCCTCGCCAGTGCTCCCGCAGGCTCTTGGACACGTGAACCCAGAACTGAGGCCCCAGGCCCAAGCCCTGGAGGACAGGAACCGTGAGCTCTGCCAAGGCCAAGATGCCCCTTCCCCCTTGCCCTGCCCTGAGTCCCAGTCTGTCTAGGGCTGTGTCCTGGGCCCGTCCCCCTCGCCTGTGTCCTGGCTCCCAGGGCTGCCTCGGGAGGGGTGGCTAGGTAGAGAAGGGGAATCCTTCGTAACTTCCCAGGAAGACAACTGACCCTGCGTGCCTTGTGGGAAGTGGGTTGCTCCCAAACTAGGAAGCAGGCAGCCCCGTCCATGGTCCTGAACGCAGTGATCCAGCCACCCGCCCCCAGCCAGCAGCCCTGGGTGCCCACCCCCCGCCCACTGCCCAGCCCGGAAGTTTACTCACTCAGGACTCTCAGGGCACACGAGCTGCAGGGAGAGGTACCAGGTGTCTGTCTCTGGGTAAGGGATGATGAGGTTGGCCTCCCGAGACGAGGCGCTCAGAAACAGGGGGTAGCCCTGGAAGAAGGCTGCGGGGGAGAGGAAGGCCTGTTAGGCGTGGCCAGAGCAGCTGGCTGGGGTCACTTGGCCAGACGCTGCCTGCCCATACCTGTGGTGCAGTTAAGTGAAGTGTTGAAGCTGAGGAAGGGCGAGGCAGCATTCACACAGGCCACTACCCAGGAGTTCTTGGTAATCAAACTCTGGAAGGAGAGGCCATGTGGCATCAGTCCCAGCCCAGCGCAGCTGCCCAGAGACGCAGGACCAGCGTCTGCCCTACATTCCCACTTAGTGTGGTACTCGGTGCCATTCTCTGTGGCTCCCACTGGCCCAGGACCTGCCTGGGAGCCTTCCCCTCCAGGTCTGGGGACATCCAGCCTCTGATCTCCCCAAAGCCCCACTTCCTCAGCTACAGCCCTGGGCCTGTGGGCAGGGATCTGCTGCCCCAGAGAACAGGCCTTGCATTCTGCAAATGGAAGCCCTGTTCTGACCCAATGCCTGCTGGGGTCACTTTGCCGCCTGAAAGGCCACCTAGACCCAGCCTCTGTGCCAAAGTCAGAGCGGGAAGGCCTGAGCAACGTCACTCAGCCCAGGCTGATCTGAGCCTCGAGCCCCAAGCCAAGCTGAGCCGGGCCACAAGGTACTTGCAGACAAAGTACCTGGTTGGCCCACAGGGAGATGGTGAGGGAGCCCCCACTGTCCATGCCTGTGTTGAGGTACAGCTGCATGACCGAGGGTGTGTCCGACTGCACCAGCACCAAGACCCTGTCCAAGGGCCGGAAGCGCACAGACACCACATCCACGTCTTCGCGTGTGACCGCGTAGCTCATGAGGCAGAAGGGACCATTGCCCAGTCTGCTGTTCCTGCCCTGGTCCTGGTAGCTGGGGCTTGGGGACATCAGACCAGTGGAGATGTTGCAGCTCTGGTTCAGGCTGCTTGGCAAAAGGGGCTGGACATTCATATTCCATACCCTGCAGGCTGTCAGGAGGACAAGGGGCTCAGCTGGAGGAAGGCCTGGGGGTCAAGGGCAGGGAGCAGAGCTACCCCCACCCTGCCCTCCCCATGCAGCCCACCTGTGAGGGCAGCTACGGCGCTGAAAGCCACTGACACATGGGGCCCCGCCAGGCTCTTGGCCGTCACTTGCAACCATCGGTCCCACGGTGGTGAAGGCAGCAGCAGGCGGCAGGCCTGGGTGGGGCCAGTGCAGGTGAGCACCTTCTGGAAGTTGCTGGGCAGGGTAGCCGAGCCCACTGTGAGGCGCACGGGGCACCCTAAGCTCCCGTTGGACACACAGCCCTGCAGCTCCAGCCGAAGCTCCTGGGTGTACTTGGGGACAAAGATCCTGCAGGCAAAGGGGTCTCACTTAGGCTCCACCAACCCCCATCATTGACACTCAGGGTGGTGGCCAAAGGGGGCTGGGCCCCACTTCCCAGTGCCATCCTGAGACCCAGGCCCCAGCTTTCTCACCCGCACGATTCGGACAGCCGTACCACCCATTCCACCAAACCCAGAGGCTGGGCCTCCCCCAAGGCCCCACTCACTTGAGGTAGCTGGGGTGGGAGAGGAGGTTCTGTGGAAGGGGCACGTCGGGCTCCAGGACAGAGACTTCGACCACCCGCACAACCAGCATGTCAGGCTGGAAGACGTAGGCACAGGTGGGAACAAAGTCCTGGGGGAGAAGAGAAAGCCAGCATGGGGGGATTATGACTAGAGTCAGGCCTGTGGGGGGCAGGACCAGGGAGCCCGGGCGGGGGGGACAGGGCTGGAGCAGGGAGCCCGGGCATGGGGGGAGAGGGCTGGAGCAGAGCTGGGCAGCAGAGCCTAGGGCAGTTCTGCCCTGAGAAGGTGAACTCGTGGCCCCCCATCCTTGGAGACAGCCCTCCTCACCTTCACCTCAATCTTCTGGGATGAGGGAGGCAGGTGGGCAACCACAAACCAGTCCCCTGGTGCTGGGTGGGAGATGTTGACGGAGGCGTTGCTCTGTAGCATCTTGATGAAGAAGGAGGGCTGCACGGAGGTGTTGGCGGGGAAGCTGGTGCCCAGTGGGTTGATGACAGGAGGGGCACCATAACGGAAGTACCTGGAGGTGGGATGAGCAGGGCAGGTCAGATGTGGTCAGATGTGGGCCTTGGGCTGGGCTCTGGCGGTGGGCGGGCACCTACACAGTGATCTCCACATTGGTGCAGGTGGGGCTGCTGCCCCAGGACACTTGGAGCAGCCAGCGCAGCAGCACGGCATCTGGGGGCACCCGGAAATGGAAGAGTCTGGCGCTGCCATACCAGCTGTAGAAAGACAGCTTCTGTGGGGACTGCGAGAACTGCTCGGACACCAGCCTAACGTCTGTGGGGAGAAGGTATCGTCAGCCAGGCCAGGGACGCCCGAGGCAGCCACCTCCACATGGGGGACAGACAGAGAAATCAGGAGGCCCTTCTGCCCTGCCATGGCCCCAGAAAGGACGAGGGAAGCCATGGTGGGCAGGTCTGGAGTCCCTGGGATGCCCAGCATGCCCACTTTGACCTTGGCAAAGGTCACTGTCCCTCTCTAGCCCCTGGCAGTTGTTTGTGGCAAATGGTTCCACTTGACAGGCGAGGGGGCAGGTCTGGAGTCTGGCTGCCTGCTCAGGCCCGTGATGGCCTGGGACACAGCCCCCACCTGAGCCTGAGACCCCCTCACCCGGAGAGGTGGCAAGCAGAGAACTTGGGGGCATGGGACCTCAGGCTGGAAGCCTGGCCAGCCATGAGGACAAGGAGACAGCTAGTCCCCATACTCCAGTGAGCACATGACCATGCAAGGTGGCACAAGGATGAGGTAGGGGCCCACGGCAGACAAACGGTCCATGGCCCCAACCTGGGGCCCCCGCAGGCCCCAGTCCTTGGAGCAGCTCTCAGGCCCCCGCATCATGGCTCCCCAGCTCCCTGCCCCACACACTCCAAAAGTTTGCCCTTGCTGCTCATCCCCTGTCACACCGGCCTTTCCTGGACCAGCTCCGAGGGTCTAGGACTCAGCTGAGGCCTGAGGCCCCACCCTGGATTAGGCTCCTCCTGGGAGTATGCACTGACCGGGGCACCCCCCCCACTGGAGCGTGTGTCCAGGTCCTACTGTGTAATCACCTACCCCATGAGTGGGTGGGTGAGGGTGCCCACCCAGGACCTCCCTCTTGGGGTCCCCACAGGACAGGCACATCCTGGGTGCTCTCTGTGCCCCCAGGGGTGGCCAGCCAGGCCTAGGGTCTGGCCACAAGGTGCCTGGGCTGGATGGCAGGGAGCCCCACCCCAGAGCCAGCTCAGGCCTCCTGCCCCGTGTGACCTTGGGTGTCCCTTCCCCTCTCTGGGTCCCAGCTTCTTCAAAAGTTGGCTGAGGTGGACAGCACCTCCCTTCCGATGCCCCTCCCTCCAAGGTTAGTGGAGGTTAAAGTGCTCCAGGAAGAACTCGCTGTGGACACAGCAGGGCGAGGCCTTACTCCTTCTAGCTGGGTGCCTCCCTCTGCCCACTGGCTCCCACCACCCTGGCAGCAGGCCCAGGGCCCCTCCAGGTGAGCCGGTGAGCAGGTAAGGGAGCTGCATGAGCTGGCTCCCCTGCCGGCCTCCTGACCTTCCCATGGAGGCACCTTGAAAAAAAATAACAACCCAATTGCAAAGCCAGGCTGAGCAGGCATGGGGGCAGGGGGGTGGCTTCCACGTGGGACGCATTCCAGGCTTTCCAGGTGTCAACTGGCCACGGGGTCCACG
Organism: Equus przewalskii; assembly: GCF_037783145.1. Taxonomy (NCBI): domain Eukaryota; kingdom Metazoa; phylum Chordata; class Mammalia; order Perissodactyla; family Equidae; genus Equus; species Equus przewalskii. The sequence goes on along the minus strand of NC_091842.1, from coordinate 42,377,356 downwards.
ACCAGGCCAGTGCCACAGCCTGAGTGCTAGAAGCCTAGAAGCCACTGAATTACACAAACTTTCCCCTGAGGCTGCTGCAGCCCCTGGACAATGTGATGGCAAGGGCCCAAAACCCTAAAGGAGCTGGGAGCTGAGGCAGGACAGCCCCTACCACCTCAGGACCACGGGGCCTCCGAGAAACAGCCAGCCATCCGGGCACCCAGCCTCTGGATGGGGCTGGGCACGGGAGGTCACGCTGCAGTGTGCGTCCCAGCCAGCCCTGGAGAACCAGCCTGAGGACACCTGGCACCCAGCTCAGCTGTGAAGTTTCAGTAGGTGAACAAGAGATAAGAGAACTGCTCAAGGTCACCCTAAGACCCAGTGGTCCTCCACTCCCAGGGCTACACAGCCCCTCCAGCACCCCCACACCAGCTCTGCAGCCCAATCTTCCTGCCCAAGACGCCCACACTATCTCGGTGAACGTACTCAGCCATTAGCACACCAGTCTGAGCGGGATGGAGGTCACATCTCTGATATCAGGAAGCACCAGCCATGTGCACCTCCACCCTGCCCCCAGCCCCCGCCAAGAACACAGGGTTGGGGGAAGAGAGAGAAAGTCCCAGAGCCTGTCCTGCAAACCTGAGTGAGGGCACCCTGTCCCACACCCTCCAAACCAGGACAGGCAGCCGGTCAGGGACCCTGCCCACCCACAGACCCACACAGCTGCCTGCCCTGCAGCAGGCCTGGGAGGTGGGGGCTGCCCCAGGTTTCCTACCTCCATAAACCCCCCACCAGTGACCCCTCACCCAGCCCTGCTCCCCAGGATGGAGAAAAAGGAGAAAGTAAGGGTGTCGGTATCCAACGGACCAATTTAATCAGGAGCTGATCTCGGGAAACAGCCTTTCATTTCAAGCTGTGCCAAGCTCAGAAACCAGAGGCACAGCCCTCAGAGAAACAGGAGCTCGGAGGAGCAAGATTTCCGAGAAGGGGGGAGGGGCTGGGAGCTGGGAAGTGGAGGAAGCAAACCCCAGGCTTGCGGGATGAGCTGCCCAGGGGGTTATCTGGGCCCTCCCAACCCTGCCAGCCTGGCCACATGGCCCCCAGGAAGTTCCAGACCACAGGAGTCAGGATGCTACTAAGTACCTGAGGTGTCCCAGCCCCGGGCAGAACCCCAAGGGGCAGCCCCTCCTGGTCTAGCCACCTCCTTAGGCCACGGTCCTGGGTGGGGACTCTCAGGGAGCAGAAACGCGAAGGGAGGGCAGGAAGTTCTGGACACCACAGAAGTTCCCGTTGCCTCAGAACTACCCTGGCCTCCAGACTCCTCAGGGCCACTTGGGAGTCCAGCCTCCAAGAAGCAAGGCCAGCTGCTGAAAGTGACTGCACCAGGGTTGGTGGTCACTGCAGGAGGGGTGGACACATGACCCCTACCTGGGCGCCGGCACCAGGATATAAGCAACTTTCTCCCAACTCCCTCTCCCAGACCAGGTGGGAGCCCTGGAATCCCACTGCCCTACTCTTCTTCCCAGGGAGCCTTGAAGCCCCAGTCCCAGATGAGTCCTCCTCGGCCCCCTCCTCTCCACGTCTCGGCGCGCGACGGTCTTGCCCGACCTGAGCGCCTTGGGAGGAGGAGGATGGAAGGGGGGGCACGCGCCAAGGGGCCGGTCTGGCCGAACCAGGTCCTGGGGACAGAGGAGGGGTCGCGGGTATCCTTTCTCCTCCGACCTTTCGGATCCCAGGCGACCCGCAAGGGGCTGCCCTGCGCCCCCAGCTGAGGGTGGAGACCTGGGCCCTGGGCCTTGCGCCCGCGCCAAGTGAGCGCACAGGTGCCCCCAGGTGAGTCACAATCCCGGCCCCGCCCCCCAGCCGCTCCCCGCTCTGCCCCACAGCCCGCGCCCCCGGGATGGCGCCCGCGGGTCCGCGCTCACTCACCGCCCTTCTGGCTGTCGCCGGCGGCGCCAGGCGGGGGCCGAGCGAGCAGCAGCAGCAGCAGCAGCGGCCCCGCCACTGCCACCGCCACTGCCGCGCCCCCGGTCCCGGTCCCAGCCCGGCCCATGGCTCCGCGCTCGGCCCGGCGCTACCCGGACCGCGTCCCCGGCTGCCCGCCCCCGCCGCCGCCCGGGCAGCCCCCGCCGCCACTGCGGCCCCCGCCGCCGCCGCCTCTGCCTGGGGCTCCCATCGTCCCGGCCGGTCCCAGCTGCCGGCGCCCCGGGCACTTCCGCCTGCGAGGCCCCGCCCCGCCGCGAGCCGGGCGGGAGAAGGGCGCAGGGCGCGGGGACCGCCGAGCGAGGGGCACGGGGGCGCGCGGGGACCGGGGTCAGAAGGAGGACGCGGGGCGGGCGACGGGGCGGCGCGGACGAGGATGACGTGGGGACTGAGGGGGTGAGCGAGGAAAATGGGTCTCAGCGAGGTTGCGGACCGAGGGGGAACGCCGACCGGGGACCGCGAGCGCAGGTCGGGGGATGCAGGACGGGATAAGATGGAAGGTTATGTGGTACACGCTGGGGAAGTGTGACCCAGGGGCAATGAGGGGCGGAGCGGTGGCGCGGGACCGAGTGGGGCGCGCAGGGGACGTGGGACCGGGGGCAGTGGGAGGCGGAGGGGCGGCGTGGGACCGAGTGGGGCGCGCGGGGGACGTGGGATCGGGGGCAGTTGGGGGAGGAGCGGCGGCACGGGACCGAGTGGCGCGCGCGGGGAACGTGGAACCAAGGGGGAATGGGGGGCGCCAACTGGAACACGCAGGAGATCGGAGGCGGCGGGGGACGCGCAAAGCGCCCTAAATGCTTCCTGGAGGCACTGAGAGGGTCCACGGGACTCGAGTGTCTGCGTGATCAGTGCATCGTGGGCCAGGCGCCGCGGGACGAGCCTCGTCCCTGCCGCCCCGCGAGTCCTGCGCCAGTTCCTGCCTCCGCCGTAGGCCCGGTTGTGCGCCTGACACAGCCGGACTCTCCTGGCCGGGCCTCCCGCTCCATCACACCACAAAGCCGCCACGAGCGTGTGTACAAACACACTTTTCTGGGAAGATGAAACGCTGCCTCGTACACATGGGCTTTTCGTGCACTATAAGGGGGCGATTCACGTCGGTGCGCGGGACTGACTCCGCCCTCTACACCGGGGTAGGCCAAACAGATTGAGGATTTCAGCGTAAAAAGGTCACGGTAAAGGAACTAGAAGAAAATTGAGGGGGGCGGGGTTCTTGGGGTCAGAGTCTTGGGGAAGCGAAGGCTTTTCTAAATGAGACTCAAAGCCCAGAAGATTTTAGAGGCAAGACTGAGAGATTCATTTAGGTGAAAATCAACACTTTCTGCAGAGCAAACTTGGGAAGCAAAGTCACACAGAAGTGAACTGGGAGGATGTGCCTGGAACTCGTACCACAAAGGGCCAGTCTCAATAAGATCAATAATAAGGAGTTTAGTAATAAAGAGGTTTTACAAATCAATAAGAAAAGACCCACTCACCAATAGGTCCGAGCAGATTCCTGGAACGGATATGCAAAGGAAAAGGAAAAGGTTCCCACACCCTTCCCTAGAGAAATGCGAACTGAAAAGTACAGAGATGACTTCTCTTTCACCTGACACATCTGCAAGGATCAAAAAGTTTGATTGCACTGAAAGGGTGAGATGTGGGCCAACAGACATGTTTCGATTTAGTGAGCAGTGAGCAGGCCGAACCTGCTGGAAGCCTCTGGACTCGGCAAGCACACAGCTGCAACCCCGTCTCTCCGGCGCTGTGTTTTTCCCTGCATCGACGGGCACAGACGTGTGAGACTGCGTTTCAGTGCAGCCCACACCCAGATGGTGGTCGTCAGAGGATGGGCATTCGGGTCCCGGATACCCACACTGAGATGCACACACGGGGCCACGGTGCAGCTGTAAGAGGGAAACCAGGGGCTCGGTGTACTGACTGGGAACGGTCCACCAGATGTGGCTTTAGCGGAAAAAGGGAAGGGCAGAACACTGTGTTTGGAAAGCTACCATTTTTGTAGGAAATTTTAAAAAATCATTTTGTTTGCAAGTATCAAAGGCATGGAATGACTGGCAAGGTCCAGCGGCAGCAGGCTGCCCTGACCCTGGGGGAGGGAATCAGGTGACTGAGGATCAGGGGCGGGGGCTACACCTGTTTGCACCTTTTGAACTTTGTACGACCAGGGTGGGGTTGGGGAGGGAGGAGAAGCTGGCCCAGCAGCCCAAGGCCACTGAGGGCTAGGGAAGCGGGGGCGGGGGCCTGGGGAGGAAGGAGGCCCAGCCCGGGCAGCCAGAACAGAGACCCTTTGTCCTCTGGAATCTAGGCAGCAGGGGGCTCCCGCGGGTCTCAATTTAAAGGGACAGGGGTTAAGCTGGATTTTGCTGAGCTGCAGTTTCAGTGCACGGCGCTGACCCAGATTGTGCCGGGACAGCAGTTGTGGTCAGCACGGGGGACTGTTCCACCCAAGACCCACCCCCTGCCCCAGGCTGGGCTCAGAGGTCCCCCACCAGCCCTCCTCACTCCCAGGGCCTCTCCTGAGTGTGAGGTTCCTGTGCCCCAAGTTCCCACCAGGTAGGAGGGGGGGCAGCAGGCAACCCCCACCCCACACACACAGGGCTCCATCTGGGGCTGGTGAACCTGTTGATGGACAGGGAGCCCTGGAATGGGGTCCAGCGACCTCTGCTCAGTAACAGAGGCTTAGCAATGGAAAGAACTCCTGAGCCACCTTGCATGCCTTGTTTTGAAGAGCAGACACTGAGGCCCAGAGACGGAGGGCCCCCGTCTAGAGGCTCTTGCACACACAGTTCTGTATTCCACCTCACACGGTGCAGAAAACTGAATTCCAACCTGATCAGATGGCCAAATGTCAGGAATAAAATGTAAAAGTATTAAAAGGAGGGGCTGATCTGATGGTGCAGCGGTTAAGTGCTCACGTTCCACTTCTGCAGCCCGGGATTCGCCGGTTCAGAACTCAGGCACAGACCTATGCACCGCTTGTCAAGCCATGCAGTGGCAGGTGTCCCACATATAAAGTAGAGGAAGATGGCCACGGATATTAGCTCAGGGCCAGTCTTCCTCAGCAAATAGAGAAGGATTGGCGGCAGATGTCACCTCAGGGCTAATCTTCCTCAAAAAAATATATTAAAAGGAAACTTAGGGCATATCCCTTAGAATACAGGGATGGGAAGGAATTTAAGGGACAGGAAACTGGAGAACCACGAAGCAAAAGTTACTTATCTGACTACATTTTTAAAGTGTTACGTAAGTGTAAAAAGTGTGAGAGTCAAAAGCAGGACAAAAGCCATCGATAAAGTCAAAAGACAAATGGGAGACAATACGTGCTATGCATATGATAAAGGATTCATATACCTAAGATAGAAAGGAAATTTACACACTGAAAAAAAGCCCCAAAGAAAAATAGACACAGGGTATGTACAGGCAATTTACAGAAGATGAGAAAAGATGCAAATGGCCTGTCATGTGTGAGACGCTGCTCGGGCTCACTAGTGGTCAAATTGTCTTAATACAAATTTAAAAAGACCACTCGTCGAAGGCAGCGCGGGTGGCCCTCTCAGGACGCGGGGAACAGGCACCTCGCGCTTTGCTGGCAGGAATGTGAACTGCCTCACCTTTCGAAGGTTGCTCTGGCAACATTGAAATGTAATGGAAAACACAGTCCCCAAGGACAGATACACACGGGTGTGGACTGCACAAGCTTTTTGTAGTTGCTGAAACTTGAGGGGAGTGGGTGAACAAATGAGGATACAGACATGCTACGAATTTTTACACAACTTCTGCACAGGTCTGTGGGCCTTCTGGAGGAATACCCATCAAGTAGAAAAACCCAGTTGTTAGATAACGTGGATGCATCCGTTTCTGGGCTGGACCACCCTCAGGCCCTCTCACCAGCTCCGTCTCTCGAGAGCATGGGCTGACTGCACCGCTGTCCACCCACCCCGAGGGGAGACCGTGAGAGGGACAGGGGAGATGGATTCCCACAGACAGTCTGTGTCTGGCCACAAGGAGCCTTATCATGTTTGCTTTGGATGAAAATCTCAAAGGTTAACAAAAGCAAGAAACTAGAATTCAATTGTATCCAAATAATGGGGGGCAGAGCTACAGCACTTGGGGTTTGGGGACACCTCCAAGGCCTCTGGACAGCTCCCCGAGTGGAGACAGAAGAAAAGTGCTGTCCGCTGCCCTCCCCCACACCTGCTGCGTGGCTTGCCCGGCCTCCCTCCCTCCCTTCCTGGTGTCGCAGGCAAGTGGTGCCACCGCCCTGGATCCAGCCAACAACAGCCAGCGCAACAGCCAGCCGCCAGCCTTGTGTCACGCAGCTTCCCTTCCAGCAGAAGGCGGTGCTCAGTCCTGCACACAGCGGCGGGGCTGTTCAGGGCCCTCAGACACCCTGGCTGCTTTCTCCTCCTGCCTGTTCTTGTAACCCACCCTGGGCTCCTCCTCCAAGTGCAAGGCCCTGTGAGGCCCCTGGGTGGGAATGAGCTCCCCCCGCCCCGGCCTGCCCTCTCATGGCTTCCTGCCATATAGAGAGGGGCATCCTGTCACCCCGCCCACTGCAGCTTTCCTGAAAGAAGGAGTGGGAGTGGGCCGCACCCTACGTGGTCCTGCCAGGGCCAGGGGGGCGGACAGTCACTCTTCCTCTTTGCCCTGGTGCCCCAGCTTTTCAGCATAAACTAGACCAAGGTGCCTGGGCATCTGGGTTTCACAAGATTAGTTTCCTCAAAGGTTTTGGGAAGAACAGGGTTTATGAATATTTTACCCAAAACAAAGTTTTTCTTAAGTCCCTACCATCTATCTGTATCATTTCATAAAGGGAGTGTCATTTTCCAACCAAAAAAGTAGGAAGTACATGCTCTTAGAATTATGCTTGAATAAAGGTTAGGTTTATTTATTTTTTAAAGTCCAGCATGTGGTTCTTATTTATCCTCATTTTATCTGGGCAAATGAATACTTCCTGGCCTGGGTGTTGGGCACTCATGAACTAGAAGGTGAAGGGCACAGGTGGGCCCTCGGGGCTCTTGGCCTACAGTGAGGCTGGGACGAGGTCCAGCTGCATTGGAGCGTGGTGACCAGACCAAATTCCTGGTCCCCTTCCAAGGTAGGGACAGAGAGTGACAAGGGCAGAAGACGGTTGCCAGGGCAGGATGCCCTGAGAGTTGTGCTCCAGTTTGAGGGCTCCCCTTGGTACCCCTCCCCAGCTTACCTGGGCTGGCAGGTGGGAGTGAGGCTACCCAGGCCCCCTCCCCCTAGGAAAAGTAGCCACCCTTCCTGGCTCCTCCCTGCAGTGACTGACCAAGGATGGAGAGAGGTCAAATCTGTCTAGAACTGGAGTCCCAAGAGGAAAGGAAAGAGAGAATGAGGCAGGAAAAATATATGAAGAAATATAGGTCAGAAATTCTCAAATTTGGTGAAAGACATTAATTTACAGATTCAAGCAGTTCAGTGAACCCTAAGAAAAATCAATACAAAGAAAACCACACTCAGGCACATTATAGTCAACTACTGACAACAAAACTTGAAGAAAAAATATTGAAAGCAGCCAGAGAAAAATGTCATTCAAGGGAACAACAATTTGAACAACTTACGACTTCTCATCAGAAATGATGGAGTGACGGTTTCACAAGTACATACTTATCTCCAAACTTATCAAGTGGTAGATTAAATAGGTAAGCTTTTTTATATCAATGATGCCTCAACACAGTGGGCTTTTTTTTTCTTCTGCCCAAAGACCCCGGTACCTAGTTGTATATTCTAGTTGCAGGTCCTTCTGGTTGTGCTATGTGGGATGCTGCCACAGTGTGGCTTGATGAGCAGTGCTAGGTCCACACCCAGGATCCAAACCAGTGAAATTGGCTGGCCCCAATAAAGTGCTTTTTTAAAAAAAGAAAATAAATGCTAACAGGAGTGCTCCAAGAAAGGATATTTATACCAGATGAAAATTCAGATCTTCAGGAAGAAATAAAGAGTATAGGAAATTAGGGGCTGGCCCCGTGGCTGAGTGGTTAAGTTCACATGCTCTGCTTCAGCACCCCGGGCTCCCCCGTTGGGATCCTGGGGGGGCGACTACACACTGCTCAAGCCATGCTGTGGTGGCATCCCACATAGAAGAACTAGAAGGACTTACAACTAGGATATACAACTATGTACTGGGGCTTTGGGGAGAAAAAAAAAGAGGAAGATTGGCAACACATGTTAGCTCTGGGCCAATCTTCCTCAAAAAAAAAAGCATAATAAAAAAACAGTATAAGAAATTATAATATTTAGGTACATTTATATATAGGAAATCTGGGATAAAATAATGACAGCATAGGAGGACAATTATAGCATACAGGACAGGGGAAAGGAGAAAATGGACCTGCATTTTTGCAAGATTCCTGCATTTTATATGAAGTGGTACAATATTAATTCTAAATAGTCTGTGAAAAGGTAGGGATGTAGTTACAATCCCTAGAGCAACTGATATGAAAATAATGCCAAGGTATACCTAAAATACCAGCAGACAAATTAAAATGGAACTCTAAAATATTCATTTAATCCAAAACAATCAGAAAAGGAGGAAAAGAATATGATTCATAGGGGGCAAGCAGAAAACAAATAGTAAAAGAGAAGACCTAAATACAACTATATCAATAATTACATTAAATATTAATGGATTAAATATGCTAATGAAAAGGAAGAGATTGTCAGACTGGATTTAAAGAAAAGCAAGACTCAACTATCTAGAAATGATTCATTTCAGCTACAAGGACACAGATGGGTTGAAAGTAAATGGATGGACAAAAATATACAAATATACTATGCAGTAATAAGCATGAGAGGCTGGAGTACCTATATTTCTATCAGATAAGGTAGACTTCAAGATGAAGAACATTACCAAAAATAAAGAAAAATATTTCATAACATTTCATAAAAATAAAAGAGTCAGGGCCGGCCCCGTGGCCAAGTGGTTAGGTTCGCCCACTCTGCTTCGGCGGCCCAGGGTTTTGCCGGTTCGAATCTTGGGCACGGATGTGGCACTGCTCACCAGGCCAAGCTGAGGCGACATCCCACATGCCACAACTAGAAGGACCCACAACTAAAAATATACAACTATGTGCCAGGGGACTTTGGGAGAAAAAAGGAAAAAATAAAAAATAAAAGGGTCAGTTCACTAGGAGGAAATAAATATGTATGTACCTTTTAAAAGAGCTTCAAAATACATAAAAAATTGGCAGAATTAAAGAGATAGGCATTTCCACACAATCAGAATGGGAGATTTTGATAACCCTCTCACGGCAGTTGATGGAACAAACTAGAGAAAAGAATGAGTAAAGACATGGAATATTTGAACAATACTATCGGCCACCTTGAACTATGTCTGTAGGGCGCTACATCCAACTACCGCAGAATGGTTGTTCTTTTCCAGTGCATTTGGTCATTTTCCAACCAAAAAAGTGTTCTTTTCCTCTTTTCCTGGCTCCTGGCTTGGAGGCGATGGGGGACACACCGTATTGTAGCCCCAGGCCTGCCTCTGCATGAGACTCACCTCCTCTTACACACGACAGAAACTTCCATGTTTATCCAGAAGAGACACAAGTTTAAAAACATCTGGGAGACCCCGATGTCGGGCAATGCCCCCATCATACTGCTGAGGAAATGAGGCCGACAGCAGCAGGGCTGGGATAGAATCTGCTTCTCCTGGTCCACGAGCTCCTCCCACCCTGCAGGGCTGGGTGCCTCCAAGCCCACTGCACGGGACTTGGTGTAGTAGATCGACAGGAATGCTCCGGAAACCCAAAGCTGTGCTCATCCATAACTTCCCATTCCACCTCTTCCTCCGTCAGGCCCTGGTGCCCTCAGAGTGCCGACACCCCAGGACTGAGACCAGAGTAGCCAAGCCTCAGAAGGAGGGAGCCACTGGAAAGAGAGCTGGGCGGAGGGAGCCCAGACGCAGTCCTGGCTATGGCCTCTGAGGGGCAGTGTAGCCCCACGGACCATCAGAGCAACTGGGTCCCAGTACTGGCAGGCTGGTGAGACCCACTGACGTCTCCACTGTTGGTCTTTGTATTGGTTATCTACTGGTGCATAACAAAATACCCCAAAATTTGGTGGCGTAAAACAACTCACATTTATTATCTCACAGTTTTTCTGGGGCAGGAATCTGAGTGGGGCTTCTCTGGGGGATTCTGACTCAGGGTCTATCATGGGCTCTGGTGACACTCCAGGCTCAGCTCTGGTAGGATCTGCTTCTAAACCGGTGTATGGGGCTGTCGGCAGGCCTCGAGTCCTCACTGGCTGTTGGCCAGAGACATCAGTTCCTTGTCACATAGACCTCTCCATAGGGCTGCTCACAACATGGCAGCTGGCTTCTCCTGGAGTGAGGGCTCCAAGGCAGAAAGGGGGAGAGAGAAAGAAAGAGGCAGAGGCAGCTAGAGTCTTGGCAACCAAATCTTGACGTGACGCCCATCTCTCCTGCTGCATTCTATTGTCAGGAGCAGTCGCGGGGCACAGCCCATGCTCACGGGGTGAGGGTTTCGTAAGAGTGTGAACTAGGTTGTTTTTTGGTTGTTGAGCTGTAAGAGTTCTCTTTTAAATTCTTCATACTAGACTCTTACCAGTCATAGGATTTGCAGATGTTTTCTCCCATTCTGTAGCTTGTCTTTTCACTTTCTTCATAATTCCAAACGTCTTACCAACGCAGGTTTTGTCAACCGAAATTGTCACTAGCAGCGTAGGAGTTTTGACGGTCCACCTCCTTGCTAATATTTGGAATTTTCAGACTGAGGGTTTTACTGAGATTTTATTTGCATTTCTCTGATTCCTTCTGAGGCTGAGTACCTTTGCAAGTGTTTCTTGGCCACTGGGATTTCCTTTTTTGGAGAAGTGGATCTTCAAGAATTCATGGGCTGTCCTGGTAAGTCGTTGGTCTTTTACTCACTGGTTTCTACTAATAGGACCCTTCACCTGTATAGTTTTTGGTGGCGGAAACATCCTTTCTCATTCAGCAACTTGTATTTTTCCTTTCTTCATGGTCTATGTGTGTTTTTCAATAGATTTTATTTTTTAGGGAAGTTTTAGGTTCACAGGAAAATTGAGTGGAAAGTACAGAGAGTTCCCATATTCTTCCACCCCCAAACACCATAGCCTCCTCCACTGTCAACATCCCGCCCTAGATAGTGTGGTACATGTGTTACAATCGACGAACCTACGCTGATGCTGTTATTAGCCACAGTCTGTAGTTTACGTGAGGGTTCTCTCTTGGTGTGGCACATTCTGGATTTTGACAAATGTATAATGATGTGTATCCATCATTACAGTGTCATACAGAATAGTTTCTCTGCCCTTAAACCCCTCTGCACTCCACCTATTCATCCCCACCCTCCCCTAACCCCTAAGAACCACTGATCTCTGTCTCCATCATGTTACCTTTTCCAGAATGTCCTATAGTTGGAATCACACAGTATGTAGCCTTTTCAGGTTGGCTTCTCTCACTTAGCAATATGCATTTAAGGTTCCTGTATGTCATTTCATGGCTCGATAGCTCGTTTCTTTGCAGCACTGAATAGTATCCCATTGTATGGACGGATTACAGTTAATTTATCCATTCACCCGCTGAAGGACATCTTGGTTGGTTCCAAAGTTTTGGCAATTATGAATAAAGCTGCTATAAACATCTGTATGAAGATTTTTGTGTGGACGTAAGTTTTCAGCTCATTTGAGTAAGTGCCAAGAGCATGACTGCTGGATCATACACTAAGTGTGTGTTTAGTTTTCTAAGAAACTGCCGAATCAGCTCTCAAAGTGGCGGCGCCATTTTGCCTTCCCACCAGCGTTCATTGAGTGTCCCTGTTGCTCCACATCCTTGCCAGCGTTTGGTGTTATCAGTGTTTTGAATTTTGGCCATTTTAATATCTTCATGATGTTTTTTATGAAGTTCTTAATTTTAACATAGTTGAATTTGTCAGTCTTTTCCTTTATGATTAGTACCTTTTGTGTCTAAAGAAATTCTTCCTCAACGAAGGTTGTGAATATATTTTCCTATCTTCTAAAAGCTTTGTAGATTTGTCTTTCATATGTAGGTCTTCAATCTGCCTGAAATTTATGTCTATGTATGCAAGATTAGGTCTTTTTTTTCCTATATAGATACTCTCTTGACCCAGCACTATTTATGGAAAAACTTGTGTTTCCCCACTGTTCTGCAGTGGTTCCGCAATCGTATATTAGGTCCTCATACGTGTATGTACCTTCTCTGGGCTCTGTATCCTGTTCCATTCATCTATTTGTCAACACCAAGGCTGATATGTGGAATTATTACAGCTACACAAGAAGGATTGAGACCTGGCAGAATGGACCCTCACCTCTTTATCTTCTTCAGAGGGTCTGGCTAGTTTGGCCCTTTGTATTTCCATATTATATTTTGAGTCTCTTTGTCAAGACCACAAAACAATCCTGTTGGGACATTGATTGAGATTGCAGTGCATCTGTGGGTCAAGGTGAGGCCAGTTGACCACTGCCTTCTCCTCACAAGGCTGCAGACCCACTGACCTCTCCGTGGCCCCTGAGCCTGGCTTTATTTGAAGGGCCCCCGAGTGCAGGGCCTGAGACATGACACCTAAATAGTCCTAAATCTCAGAAGGAACTAGGGCTGCCCTGCAAGGAACAAGCTGCAATGTGAACAGCTAGGAGACGAGAAAATCCTGCACATCTGCTGCGCAGAGACCACACTGGGGGCAGAATCCAGCCAGGCTGAGCACAACAAGCCACTCCCTCCATCACACCAGATAAAGATAGAGCTCGGAGAGAGGGGACATTGCAGACCAGTGGCACCTGGGGCAAACCTGGCTGGCACAGGGGGAGGAAGAAATGAGTCTTATTTTTTTTAAGATTTTATTTTTCCTTTTTCTCCCCAAAGCCCCCGAGTATGTAGTTGTATATTTTTAGTTGTGGGTCCTTCTAGCTGTGGCATGTGGGATGCCACCTCAGTATGGCCTGATGAGCAGTGCCATGTCCGTGCCCAGGATTCAAACTGGTGAGACCCTGGGCCGCTGAAGTGGAGCATGCGAACTTAACCACTCGGCCACGGGGCCGGCCCCCAAAAATGACTCTTAAAATGGATATGAGGTGGAGGTTTTAAGCCACACTAAGCTGGACTTGTAATAACTGAAAATGATTTAAGAGCTATGAGATGTGCTCCTTAAGAGATGGGAGAGAAGAGTCTAGAATAGAGAAGCGTGGTCATGGAGAAATAAAACCGTGCAGATGTATTTATAAAGTGCTTCCATATTCAGTAATGAATGTGAGAGGAGAGCCAGCAACAGAGAAACTCATGACGGAGAAATAAAAACAGTCTCATGTTTATGCTCCGCTGTATTCAAATGTGTTCATAAAGTGCTTCCCCGTCTGGTATCCATCTCCCTGCGGAAGGCTGGGTTCCCTGGAAACATACCCCAGATGAGGACAGTGGGAAAATGCTAGAGTCTACGATTCGATGATTTTTGATGTATTCACATATATATGTAACCATGACCACAGAACGTTTTCATCTCCTCAAAAAGAAACTCCATACCCTTAAGCAATTATGCCTTTCCTCCCCACCACTCCCCACCCCAGCCTTAAGCACCCACTAAACCTCTTTGTGTCTCTTTCTATTTCCCTATTCTGGACTTTCATATAAATGGGATCACACAATACGTGGACGTTTGTGACTGACTTCTTTCACTGAGCACAATGTTTTCGAGGTTCGTCCACGCTGTAGCCTGAGCCGGCACTTCATGCATTTTTATGGCCAAATAATATTCTGTCGTATGACTGCACCACATTCTCTTTATCCATTCATTTGCTGATGGACTTTTGGGTTGTTTCCATCTTTTGGCAGTTGTGAATACTGCTATTCTAAACGTTTGTGCACAAGTTATTTGTGGACATATGCTTTCATTACTCTTGTGTATATACCTAGGAGTAAAATTGTTGAATCATATAATTCTATATTTAATCACTTGAGAAATTGCCAGACTATTTTCCAAAGTGGCTGCAATGTTTTACATTCCCACCAGCAGTGTAGGAGTATTCCAATTTCTCCACATCTTCATCAACACTTTTTAGTATCTGATCTCTTGGTTCTAGCCATCCTGGCGGGTATAAAGTGGTATCTCGTGCTTTCAGTTTGTATTTCCCTGATGACTAATGATGTTGAGCATCTTTTCATGTGCTTGCTGGCCATTTGTATACCTTCCTTGGAGAAAAGTCTATTAGATCCTTTGCCCATTTTTTATTGGGTTGTTTGTCTTTTTATTATTATTATTAGTGAGGAAGATTGTCCCTGAGCTAACATCTATCTTTTTATTATTGTTTTAAGAGTTCTTTATAAATTTTAGATACAAGTCCCTTATCAGATATGATTTGCAAATGTTTTCTCCCATTCTGTGCGTTGTTTTTGTTCTTTTTTTTTTTTTAGGAAGATTAGCCTTGAGCTAACATCTGCTGCCAATCCTCCTCTTTTTGCTGAGGAAAACTGGCCCTGAGCTAACATCTGTGCCCATCTTCCTCTATTTTATATGTGGGATGCCTGCCACAGCATGGCTTGACCAGCAGTGTGTAGGTCCGCACCCGGGATCTGAACCGGCGAACCCTGAGTCGCTGCAGCGGAACATGCGAACTTAACTGCTGTGCCACCGGGCCGGCCCAGTCTTTGTACTTTCTTGATGGTGTCCTCTGAAGCACAAAAGTTTTTGATTTTTTTTTCCTGAGGAGGATTTGCCCTGAAATAACATCTGTGCCAATCTTCCTCCGTTTTTCAGTATGTGGGCCACCAGCACAGCATGGCCACTAACAGAGCAGTGTAGATCCATGTCCAGGAACTGGGCCACCGAGGTGGAGCATGCTGAACTTAACCACTAGGCCACCAGGGCTGGCCCAAATGTTTTTAATTTTTATGAAGTCCAATTTATCTATTTTCTTTTGTTGCTCATGCTTTTGATGTCACATCTAAGAATCCTTTGCCAAATCCAAAGTCATGAAAATTTACTCCTACACTTTCTTCTAAGAGTTTTATAGTTTTAGTACTTACATTTTGGTCATTGATCCACTGTGAGTTAACTTTTTTTTTCCATTTTTCTCCCCAAAGCCCCCCAGTACATAGTTGTATATATTTTTTAGTTGTGAGTCCTTCCAGTTGTGGCACGTGGGATGCCACCTCAGCATTGGCTTGATGAGCAGTGCCATGTCTGCACCCAGGATTCGAACCAGCGAAACTCTGGGCCACTGAAGCGGAGCGTGCGAATTTAACCACTTGGCCATGGGGCCAGCCCCTGAGTTAACTTTTTAATATGATGTGAGGTAAGGGTTCAACTTCATTCTTTTGCATGTGGATGTCCTGTTGTACCAGCACCACTTGTTGCAAAGACTGTTCTTTCCCTCATTAAATGGTCTTGGCACCCTCGTCAAAATTAGTTGACTATAAATGTATGGATGTATTACTGAACTCTCCATCCTATGCCATTGCTCTATACGTCTAGCCTCGTGCAGTGCCACACTGTCTTGATTATTGTTGCTTTGTAGTCAGTTGCGAAATAGGGAAGTGTGAGTCTTCCTGCTTTGTTCTTTTTCAGGAGTTTCTGGCTATTTGGGGACTCTTGCAAACCCATTGAACTTTAGGATCAGCTTATCAATTTCTACAAAGAATTCAGCTAGGATTCTGCTATGGACTGAGTTGAATCTATAGATCAGTTTGAGTGTATTGCCATCTCAACAATGTTGAGTCTTCCAATCCATGAATATGGGATGTTTCCCCATTTATTTAGATCTTGTTTCATTTCTTTCAGCAATGATGTAGTTTTCAGAGGACTATAAGTATAGGAAATCAGAAAATACTTTGAGATGAATGAAATTGAAGACATACACATCAAAACTTAGGGAATAACAGTTAAAGCAGTGTTTAGAGGGAAATTTATAGCTGCAAAAGTCTATACTAACAACTGTCAACTTAAAAGCCAATTTGCCTATTTTTTTTACCTCAAAATGAGTTTATTTGGGAATAGCCAAAAGAATTGCAATTTGGGATGGGCATGCTATGGCAAACCATAGGCAAATCCAGAAAACAAAGGAGGGAGCTGCCTTTCTAGAGCGAAGAGAGAGTTGGCCCCGGCTGTTCTAAAGGAAAGTCCACTGGGGAAGAGTGACAGTTCAGGGCCGGCTTCTCACTGGCTGAGCTGCAGCATTTCTGATTGGCTGAGCTGTGGTCTTTCTCATTGGCTGGGCTTCAGCATTTCTGATCGGCTGAGCTGTAGCATTTCTGATTGGCTGAGCTGTAGCATTTCTGATTGGCTGGGCTGCAGCGTTTCTCATTGGCTGAGCTGTTGCCAGCCAGGCAGAGAAATCTTCCTTCAGGAGTAAAGTAGGTGTACTTCCTGTGGGAGACGCAAGTGTCCTGTCTGTTCCTGTTTGGTGCAGTTGATGATGGGTGATGGTGGTGAAAGCTCCCCCTGCAGACCCTTCTCTATATTTCTTAAGGTTTCTTTTATTGATTTCCACACAGAGAAAGAATATCTCAAAGCAACAACCTAACTTCCCACTTTAAGACAGTGAAGAAAGAAGGCTACTTGTAGTCAGCCCTGTACTGGAGAGTCCAGCCAGAGCAACTAAGAAAATGAAGTAAAAGGCATCCAGATTGGGAAAGAAGTAAAATGATCTCTATTCCCACATGACATAATCTTGCACGTAGAAAATTCTAAGGAATCCACTAAAAATCTATTAGAACTAATAAATGAGTTCAGCAAACTTGCAGGATACAAGATCAATATATAAAAATCAACTGTTTTTTATACACTTGCAATGAATAATTGAAAATGAAATTAAGAGATCAGGGGGCTGGTCCTGTGGTGTAGTGGTTAAGTTCAGAGGCTCTGTTTCAGTGTCCTGCGCCCAGGCTGGGATCCCCCTGCATGGACCTATGCATCGCTCATTAAGCCACGCTGTGGTGGTGTCCCACATACAAAATAGAGGAAGACTGGCACAGCTGTTAGCTCAGGGCCAATCTTCCTCAAGGAAAAAAATAAATAATTAAAAAAATAAAAATTAAAAAAAGAGTATAATAAGAATAAATTTTTTTGAAAAAGAAATTAAGAAAACAATTCCATTCACAGCAGCATCAAAAAGCATGCATGCCTTTTCAAGAGCTCACTACATAAGATCGAGCAGGAGACCTCGTGTTTCAAACAGTAGGTACGTCAGAAGCCCCTCGGTAATAAAGGGGAGATTTTTTCCCCACCCAAACGCTCGGACTGAGCGGAGGTTAAGGAGCCCTGGTCTGACCTTGCCTGTCGATCCAGGTGCACCCTCCAGCCTTTCCTCCGACCCAGGGTGAGAGTGTAATTCCCTAGCGAGCCCCACGTCCGGGGAAAAGGCAGCTGCGAGACGCGCTGTCCAGGACCGCGCCGCAGGGGCACTCGCGTGGGCCCCTCCATAAAAAATATCTAAAATGATGTTTAACGACCTAGTGGGTATGAAGACGAACATAATCGAGGCTGGGTTCATTACTATTATATGTTTTTTTTCTTCCGATTTTAACAGAAACTGACAATAAACACCTCCACGAGCCCTGCAAGGGGAGCAGGGTCGGGGAGGCACTGAGGGTGGCTTGGTCTGGGGGCCGGGCCGGGGGGCGGGCCGGAGGCGGGGCCTGAAGCCGGGCACCGCCCCGCCCCGCCCCTCCCCCTCCGTCCCTCCCCCTTGGGCTCGGTCGACCCCGCGCGCAGCCGGCGGCCGGCCCGGCGGGCGTCATGGGCGGCCTCTTCGGACGCGGAGCGCTGCGGGGGCTGCTGTGCGGCCCGCGGGCCCCCGGGCCCAGCCTGCGCGCGCGCCCCAGCTCGGGTGAGTCGGGCGCCGCGCCGCGCGGGGAGGGAGCGGGCGGGGCGCCGCCGGCCTTTGTTGGCGCGCGCGCGGGCCGGCGGGCCGTGGGGCTGGGGACCCGGACCCCCGCCGCCCGCCTGAGTCGCCGGGAGGCCTTGCTCAGGTCCCGCCGCCGCGGCCGGGGCCCTGCACGCCCCTCCCCGCCGCTCGCTGCCCGCCCCCCCCCCGCACCCCTCGCCCGCCCCCAGGTTGTCTCGGGGCCGCGGGGCCCGAGGGCACCGGAGCAGGAGGAAGCCAGAGGCGTGGTGGCCACGCTGGGTGGGGATGGGGGTCCGAGCGGACCAGGGGCTCTTGAGGGGGGTCGTTCTCGGCAGATGAGCACTCCCGACGGAGCCGCTCCTCGGGGCGTTTTGTCCAGGCCCTAACTCTGCCTGGGTGTCCCTGCCTGGAGCCCTGGGGCTCGTGTCTGTAGCGGGTCCCCTGCCCCAGCTGCCTGCCCACGGCGTGCGTCCTGAGGGCCTGATGTCGTAGTGTCCCAAACGCTGGAAAGAGCGAACTGCTATCTTCCACGGCACAAGCCAGGCCAGGCTAGATGGGGGGCGGGGGGCAGGCACTGGGTTTTGGGGGAGCAAACACGACAGTGGGGCGTCCTCCAGCAGTGAAGGGATGTGGTGGGCACTTACTGCCTGCTCTCCAGGCCCAGCACACGTTGTGGTTAATTTTCCTTCCTGCCTTCCCTTCGCTTCTCCTGGGTTCCCTCAGACCCTCGCGATGTGGCAGGTTGGGGGTTCGGACGTGTCTGTGCCATCCCTGGGAACTTCTGGAGTCTCGCTTTCTTTCCAGTGCAGCATCTCTGGGCCTCCGGGTGGCCACTGAGCCGGGCTCTGCCTCCCTGGGGCCTCCAGCCCTCTAAGATGCCTTCCTAGTGGACACTGGCTCCATCATGGGCAACTTCAGCCATGGCCTGGGAGGAGCCATGGCCCCTGCGGCAGGCTGGAGGCCCTGGGGGACCCACTGCCCCCGTTGTCCCCGACAGGCGGTGCCATGCTCCGCAGCTCCTCCCCTCCAGAGCTGCTGTGGTAGAGCCAGACACTCTGAAGCCCAGCTGACACCTAGGCCCTGGCAGGGGAACTCCGGTCGGGGAGACGGGAAAGGGTGAAGTGGCGGCAGCCCTGACCCCCTGTCTTCTACAGGAGGGCCCTCCTGGACCCGGGAGCGGACCCTGGTCGCGGTGAAGCCAGACGGGGTGCAGCGGCGGCTTGTTGGGGATGTGATCCAGCGCTTTGAGCGGAGGGGCTTCAAGCTGGTGGGGATGAAGATGCTGCAGGTACCAGGGCTCGGCCTGGGCCTCTGGGTGTCCCTCTGGGGACCGGGGGGAGGGGTTCTCATGGACCTCAGCCGTAGAAGGGGGCGGGGGGCGGGGAGGCATGTGTCCTGTGCTCCTGTGGCTGACGTGCTGGACCATCTAGGTGTTATCTGCAAAGTGCCCTGAGGTCAGGACACCACAGTGACTGCCCCAGTGACCTGTGGGGGTCCCTCTCTTGGGGCTCCTCTCACCTCTTCCCCCAATGCCACCCAGGCGCCAGAGAGCATCCTTGCTGAGCACTACCACGACCTTCGGAGGAAGCCCTTCTACCCTGCCCTCATCAGCTACATGAGCTCCGGGCCCGTGGTGGCCATGGTATGGCGGGGCAGTGGTAGGGTGGAGGCGGACAGAGCCCAGAGCCACGGAGCCCTTAGTGGCCTCACTTCTCCCAACCTCATTTATCTGTGTGCTGCAGGTCTGGGAGGGCCCCAATGTGGTCTGCACCTCGAGGGCCATGATAGGGCACACTGACGCGGCTGAGGCTGCCCCTGGCACCATCCGGGGAGACTTCAGCATCCACATCAGCAGGTACAGGGGCCCTGACACACTCGGCTGGTTGGAGCTGATGGGCCAGCTCACTAGGGGTTGAGGAGGGCCTGCATTTGGGGTGGCAGGCCGCTTCTAAGGCAGGTCCATGGGACCTGGGTGTCTTGCCGGGCAAAGGTAAAGCAGAAGAGACTGCTGATGGTGGGATGTCACACCTCTCGTTTGCTAGTGCAGTTTTTTCAAAGTGCTTTCACGCACACAGGAGGTGATGAGGCATTCCCTATGTGTCGTGTACATCCACTGCCATCATGGCCTGTTATCTGACTCTTTCTTGCCAGATACACCCAGGGGTTGGCACGGGATGACAGGTGGGCAAATGGGGCTCCCAGAGACAGTCTGGGCTGGCCATGACGTTGTGGGTAAGAGGCTGAGGCCAGGCTGGAACCCAGCTTTCCAGTCCCCCTCTCTTCCTTTCCTCGCCGCATAATCACTCAGCTGGCTCCCCTAGACAGTAAGGGATCAGCAAACTGTCCCTGGGATCCCAAAGTGCACACTGAAGCCTGTGCCTTACCTCTGCTGCCTACCACCTGGCACAGAAATGTCATCCACGCCAGCGACTCCGTGGAGGGGGCCCAGAGAGAGATCCAGCTGTGGTTCCAGAGCGGCGAGCTGGTGGACTGGGCAGATGAAGGCCACCACAGCAGCACCTACCCGGCTTGAAGCTCAGGCTGCCCGCGGCCACGCCAGCATCCACCCAGGACCAACTACCTCTGTCGACAAGAACTTGAGCCCACACCCACGCTCTGCCCATCTATCCCAGACCAGCTCCCTGTCCACTTTCTGCCCCAGCCCAGCCCAGAGGGGTTGAGCCACCAACCTAATGTGCCTTTTAGTATCTTAAGCCAGCAAGAGACTGGAGCAAATCCTTTCTCTACCAAAGTGCCAGACAACCTTTGGGGTGTCTCCAAAAGAGGGTAGTGTGACCTCCCCTCCCCCAAAAGAGGGGCATTAAAAGTCACTGTGCTGTGGGGGGGGGGGGGTAGTGGAGCGCTCATTATGACTTCCACCATCTCTGAGGTAGGAAGGAGGCCTTTATGCAGAGTTGTAAGCAGTTGAGAGTGGAAATGAAGCTTACCCTCTCTCACACCAGTAGGGAACCAATAACTTTGCTGAATGTATGAGACAGGCAGAGGTTCAGAGACCTCCAGCCTGAAATCGGGGAATCCAAGCAGAGCCCCTGAGCTGGTGCTGTCCCAGCCCCAACTCTGATCCTGCTGAAGGAGGAGCTGCCTGCCTTGGGCAGGACAGGAGGGTGGCAGGAAGGGGTAGGTGTAGGGGGTGCATGGGGCTGAGGGTGGGGTGAGACCACCCCCAGGGCAGAAAGCCTGGTGATCTTGGCCCCTCCTCTTCATGGCCTTGTGTAGCTGAGGCTGCCTGGAGCTGTGTGGTTGTTTTCACGTCACGTTGACACTACACATATCACACCTCACCTGGTTGCCAGGTGTGTCCGTGGTCACTCATCACAGGTACTGGACTCTGCACATCATTATACCTGCTGAGGTTGACTTGCTCTTCACTCCACTTTTTGACATGTTGGTGAGGGATGCCTGGATCCTGGATTCACAGCGTCAGTTTGTGGAAATTAATCACAGAAACCTTAATTAAGTTGGAGTGGGGAGGGCCTGTAGGGGGAGCTCACACCCCCATCACATCCTCAATTACACCGAGCAGCAAGAGAGGGACACTTGCATCATGGATGGTAAATAAAACTACTTTACTACTGAAGGAAGATTTCTCTCCTCACCGGGTGACCGCCCAGCCAATGAGAAGCGCTCCAGCTCAGCCAATGAGAAGCGTTACTGCCCTGAACTGTTACTTCCCCCCAATGGACTTTCCTTTAGGACAGCCCCTCCCTACTCCCCCTTTTCTATATAAAGTCAGCTCCCTCCCTTGTTTTCCGAAGTTGTTTTTGGTTTGCGATAGCATGCACATCCCAAGTTGCAATTCTTTTGGTTATTCCCAAATAAACTCATTTTGAGATGAATTAGCAGGCTAATTTGTTTTTAAGTTGACAGGTTGCTACCTGTGCCTCCGCCTGGGGGCAGGGATGAAGTGCCCTGACCTTTCATATCGGCCATGAAACGGGTCATTTCAGGAACTGGCACCGAGGCTGACTCTGAAGGGAAAAGGCTTCCTCGCTTCCGTGGCTTTCTGGGCTCGTCTCCTTCCCTCTGCTCCTCTTCTGTCAAGTTGATGCAACAAGGCAGGGAGATGTCCAGGGCACTGAGATGCTGAGCGCCCCCAACCACGTGTTTTAAATGCACGGCTGAGCCCCGAGCGGTGGGGAAAGCCGAGGGGCCTTGGGCCGGTCTGCGAGCCCTGCCTTAACCCAGGAACCGCGTGCCAGCTGAGTCCAGCTAGCTCTGACCACGGCACTCACGCCCGATCTCGGCAAAGGGACTCGGACCGAGAGCGGGATGGTCACCAGGCCTCCACGGCAGGAGCCTGCCAGGCGCAGTGCGCCTGCGCTCTCCGCCGTACTCCGACCGACTTCCAGTCCCAGCAGGCCGCGCGGCCACTGTGGGCGGGACGTCCAGGGAGGAGCGAGTGCGGCGGTGGGCGGGGCGTCCCGGAGGAGAGTGGGCGCCGGTGGGCGGGGCGTCCTGGGCGGAGCGAGCGCGGCGGTGGGCGGGGCGTCCTGGAGGAGAGTGGGCGGCGGTGGGCGGGGCGTCCTAGAGGAGAGTGGGCGGCGGTGGGCGGGGCTTCCCGGAGGAGAGGGCGACAGTGGGCGGGGCGTCCTGGGCGGAGCGAGCGCGGCGGTGGGCAGGGCGTCCTGGGGTTGGAGGAAGCGTGGGCGGCGGCGAGTAGAGGCGCCGACGGCGCCGGGCGTGGCTCCGCGTACCCGGGCCAAGTGGGGCGGAGCGCAGACGACCCCAGACACCCGCCTGTCCCGGAGGCCGAGGCCGTTGCTCTGATCGCTCCCGGGCGGGTGCCTGCCGTCCTCGCCGTCCCGGCGCGCGCCGAGCGCCATGGCCCAGCCGCCGCCCGACGTCGGAGAGGACGACTGTCTCCCTGAGTACCGCCACCTCTTCTGCCCCGACCTGCTCCGGTGAGGCACGAGCGGGGCTGGGGCTCGGGGCGCCCAGGGCGCAGCCTCCGGGGAGGTGGCGCTAGGACTACGGTTTTACCGGGATGTCTGAGGACCCCATGCCCCGGCGGCCAGACTGTCCAGATGTCCAGGTGGCCCTGGGGTTGCGAGCGCTCCGGTATTTTGATCTTTGCACCGCTGAGAGCGCGGTCCGATTGTCTTGGCCAGTGGTGGTGGGTATTCTTAGTGGTAATCCTGGGAGAGAGGGGTGGGTGGGGAAAGACTTGTACGTTTTGAAAACATTTCTCACTTAATTGATAACTTTCCGAATAGAGAATTTTAGGTTGAAATATTTTTTCCTGAAGACCTAGAAAGCCTAGCAATGCAGGATTTAAAAAGCAACGTTTCATTTTCTTGTTACAAAAGTCATCCATGCTTCTTGTCAACAATGTGGATTTCATAAGGTGCAGAGAGTGAAAGTCCTCCCAGAGCCACCCGCGTCCCACCACCCCTCAGTTAACAGAGAGACTCTCTTCATCTTCTTCTCTCAGGGACAAAGTGGCCTTCATCACAGGTGGTGGCTCTGGGATCGGGTTCCGGATTGCTGAGATTTTCATGCGGTGAGCACTGCCCTGTGTGCTCCGTGCCCACTCCCGACCCTTGCTTCTCCTTGCATGGATTCTGCTGGATCCTGGGATCCCTGGGCAGGATGCTGGTGGGTGGTGGGAGCGCCTCTGGGCAATGGGCCATGGGGGAGCATCTGAAATAGGTCAAATGCTGTCTTGGGGGAGGCAGGACTCCAGGGTTTTCTCCTGGAGGTTAGTTGAGGCTGTGCGACTCTGGCCTCAGCACCCACGTTTATACAAAGAGGGCAGTGCAACACGTTGAGGGAACTCTGCTGCAGGGCCCCCTGAGGCCTCACCATGCCAGGGTCTGGGGGGCCTGAGTTGACCCTGGCACTGTGCAGAGCATAGTGTCTCTTGGGACACAAGTTCTGTGATCTCAGGCCCCCGTCAGCAACTTGCCACCCCTCCCAGGGAGAGGCCCAGAGTTAATCTAGCCTTGGGGGAGAGGGAGCCTGTTGATATCCTAGGGACCCTTCCCCAGTTTCCCCCGGGGCCCCCGCTTTTCATAGCAGAGAGGTGAGTCCCACTGGACGAGGTTTTGGGAATTCATCCGTTCTGAGGGAGCTCGCATTCCTAGCTGGTGGCTTTGTGCGTGTTGCTTCTCCAGCAGAGTACGGCCAGCTGTGCTCATGGCACCCACCTGAGGTCCCACCACAGTTGCTCAGCCCTGCTCAGGCCCCTGTGTCCTCTGCCAGCTGTGCCTTCAGCCCTGGGCTGGTGCTGCAGCCCAAGAGATCCCTGGGGGAAGGGAGCTCTGCTTAGAGCACCAGGCAGGAGTCCACCTGGGTGTGTCCCTCACACCTTGCCACCTTCACACCTGCGCTCTGGCTTTGCAGGCACGGCTGCCACACGGTCATCGCTAGCAGAAGCCTTCCCAGAGTGTCAACGGTGAGGGGGTCTCTCCTGTGCCCACCCTGTCTGTGGGTGGCTGTATGGGCCTGGAGCCTGGGCCTGGAGGGTCCTAGGCCCAGAGGATGGTGACACCAAAGCCTGCTCCTCTCCCACATATGGAGCTTCAATGGAAATGGCCTCTCAGGGAAACTTTTGTGTTTTTTTGTGTAAATCTAATCATTGGGTCCTGTGAGGGGGCCCTCATGTTGGGTGGTACTGTGGCCCCAAGGGAGATCTCTGGGCTCCCCAGGGTCATGAGGGTGGTCCTCGTCCTCGTTGTCCCACTCACCTGGGACGAGAGTCTCACACTGCCACCGCTGGTCTCTAGCCAAGTCAGCTGGAGCTGCTATGGACCTATGACCTGTGAACAGTGGCCTGGAGGGTGATGTGGACGGAGGATCATGGGGCAAGCGGGAGGGAGAGAGTGTGGGATGTCTTAGAAATGTCCACCAGGGGTCGTGACCCCAGGGAGTGGCCACTTGCCTGCTGCGCCTCCCCAGAGCAAGGTCCAGCAGCAAACCTCGGCCTCCCGGTAAAACCTAGACACATCCCCGCCAGACTCTGACAGGCTGTCCCTGCCGGCCAAAGCCACTCGGCTGCTGCCCACCTCTGTCCGGCTTCTAGGCTGCCAGGAAGTTGGTTGCTGCCACCGGCCAGCGGTGCTTGCCTTTATCTCTGGACGTCCGAGCCCCCCCAGCCATCATGGCTGCCGTGGACCAGGCACTGAAGGAGTTTGGGAAAATCAACATTCTCATTAACTGTGAGTTGCTGTGGGCGAGGCCAGAGGGCTGCTGATGGGTTGCCAAAGAGTGAACCTCTCTGTTTGGAGCCCCCAGAACTGTTGTCCCAGACTTCAGGCCACTGTCTTGGCCTAGCTCTGCTCCTTCTGGGTCACTGCAGGCATGGCTCACCTGGATGCCCCGTGAACTCAGCTGAATCAGTCAGTGGCACTCTGGTGTCCTGAAATTCCGCCTAAAAAAGAAAAAATGATAAATTTTGTTTTTTTAGTACAGTTTTAGATTTGCAGAATAATTGAGCAGATAGTACGTAGAATTCCACAGTGTCCCCCATTATTAACATCGTGCATTTGTTAGAATTGATGAACCAATATTGATATATATTGTTAACTCTAGTCATAGTTTCCATCAAGGTTCATTCTTTGCTGAAATTCCCTTTTAAACATATCAGGGGTGGGAGCCAGCCCCGTGGCACTGCGGTTAAGTGCGCACATTCCGCTTCGGTGGCCCGCAGGTCGCTGGTTCGGATCCCAGGTGCAGACATGGCATTGCTTGGCAAAAGCCATGCTGTGGCAGGCATCCCACATATAAAGGAGAGGAAGATGGGCATGGATGTTAGCTCAGGGGCAGCTTCCTCAGCAAAAAGAGGAGGACTGGCAGCAGATGTTAGCTCAGGGCTCATCTTCCTCAAAAAAACCCAAAAAACATCAGGGGTGTTGGTTTCCTTTGGCTGACGAAGCACCACCAGCTGGGTGGCTTAAAGCAATAGAAATACACTGCCTCACAGTCTGGAGGCCAGACGTCCGAAACCCAGGTGTCCGCAGGGCTGCGCCCTGTGCAGGCTCCGGGGGAGATTGTTCCAGGCCTTTCTAGTAGCTCCTGGTGTGGCCCGCAGTCCTGGGCGTCACTCCAGTCTCTGCCTCCTTCACGTGGCCTTCTCTCTGTGTGTGTCTGTCCTCTCCTCCTTGGGTTTAGGCCTGCCGTAATTCAGGATGATCTGATTTTAACTTGACCACAGCTGCAAAGATGGTATTTCCAAATACCTGGAAGGTCACATTCATGGGTACCAGGGGTTAGGAGATCAACACATCTTTTGAGGGACACAGTTCAACTTATAACATCTGTTATTCAGGAATTTGCCCAAATGCCCGGGTCTCCTTCCCTGTCCAGGCTGGACCACCCTGAAGGTCCAGATGCTCTAACTGCCCGGGACTCCGGCACCATCAGTGGTCTCCTTCCACCCTGCAGGTGCAGCTGGAAACTTCCTGTGCCCCGCCAGCGCGTTGTCCTTCAATGCCTTCAAGACTGTGATGGACATCGACACCTTGGGCACCTTCAACATGTCTCGCGTGCTCTACGAGAAGTTTTTCCGGGTGTGTGTCCTTGCGGCCGAGGCCTCCCTTCTTCTGACCACCCGCTCATGCCCTGTCCCCTACCCCGTGTGTTGCAGGACCATGGAGGGGTGATTGTGAACATCACTGCGACCCTGGGTGCCCGGGGGCAGATGCTCCAAGTGCATGCAGGCTCAGCCAAGGCGGCTGTGGGTACGGGTGCCCCCTCTGATCTGCCCACCTGGGTTCCCATTGGGTCCCTCTCCTGCCTGTCCCTGGAGGCTGGCAGTATCCAAGTGAAGCTGAGCCCAGCGATGGGCCGTGGCATGGCCAGGCTCTGCCCCTGAGCACTAGCTCACACCTGGGCCACCCCAGAAGGCACAGCAGCGCTGCATTCTCCCTTCCATGCAGATGCAATGACCCGGCACTTGGCTGTGGAGTGGGGTCCCCAAAACATCCGTGTCAACAGCCTTGCCCCTGGCCCCATCAGTGGCACGGAGGGGTTGCGGCGGCTGGGTAAGGCTCTCGGGGAGCCCAGGCCCTCCACAGATGCTCCTCGGTCACAGGCCACACAGTGCCTTTGCAGGGCTTCCCTCCTGCATGGCTGGGACAGGCCCAGGATAAGTGCCCAGTCTTCAGCTCCCCAGGGCTGGCAAAGAATCTGTCCCCAAGCCGAGTCAGGGTCATTCTTAGTTAGTGCACACCCGTGATGGACTAATGGTCACCTGGACTTGGATAGCTGCTCCCTTGAGGTAGAGGCCACAGGGCTGCTGGCCGTGATACGTGAGCTGGACACAAAGTGGGGCACCCACTGAAGCTTCCAGAACCTTGGCAGGGTGTACGTCAAAAACCCCTGTGCTGGTTCTGTGGGGGTGTTACTCTGTATATGGCCTGTGCCTGCTCTGCCAGGGTGATGCTAACAGTGCCCCCAACACTCCCGGATGAGGTTTAGGGAAAACTGGGCAGGGGAGGGTGTATGGCCTGGGGTCCTGGGGCTCACAGAGACTGAGCTTCGGGCTGCTCTCCCAGGTGGCTCCCGGGCCAGCATGAGGGAGAACGTCCTGGCCAGCCCCCTGCAGAGGCTGGGGAACAAGACGGAGATCGCCCACAGTGTTCTCTACCTGGCCAGCCCTTTGGCATCCTACGTGACCGGGGCCTTGCTGGTGGTTGATGGCGGGGCGTGGCTGACATTCCCTAATGACGTCAAGTTGCTGGCGGATTTTGCATCCTCTGCTAAGCTCTAGGTGATGTCCCACTCCCACCTTCTGGGGGTCACGTGTGTCCTTGGCCCCCTTCCCTAAACCCCTGGCCGGTGGGCGAATGGTCACTGTGTGTTTCCCCTCAATTCCTTGGGTGTATTCCTAGACGTGTTTCCCCTCAATTCCTTGGGTGTATTCCTAGACGTGTTCTTGGACACGTCGGGGTTTACACTACCGAACAGACCAGGCCAAGTGTAGGCAAGGCTGGGGAGGGGTCTTCCTGGGCTGACAGGTGGTGCCGGGAGGGGGCCTAGCCCTATACAGCTGCACCCAGACCTCAGGGCCTCCCTGCAAATGGGGACAGGCATGGCCTGCTCACAGCAGAGGGAGCCCCTTGCTCTCCAAGACCTGCCCTGGGGGACCCTTGAGGGAGGCCTGAGGGCCTGTTGGGTCCCTGGGGCAGGGGAGGGTGCTTTGGCTCTCTGCTTTCCCCTCCTCCCCCAGCAATCCCAGTGGTGTAGCCGGCCCACGAGGCCGCTTATCCTGGTTCTCTGAGCAGCAGCAGCCTCTGGGAAGGCTGAGGAGGTGTGCCGTGCCTCATGGGGACCTCCTGTGCCTCTGAGCCCCTCTGCCCCCAAGCCTCCTGGACTCCCATTGCAGGGTGGTGGCAGGAATGTTCTGGGACTTTGGCTGACTCCTGCCCCATCCAAGGGGGCAGGTGTGGTGGAGGGACACCGAGGAGCTCACAGCATTCGGTCACACTGTGAAGCCATGGCTGGAGCAGACTTCAGTGCTGACCCCCATCCTCCCTGGGGGTGGTTTGTTGATGGGCACAGGTGGTGCTGAGAAGTCCCTCTTCTGAGGCCCTCTGTGGGCCAGTGGCCAGCAGACACATCCTCAGTGCCAGTGGCATGTGGGCAACCAGGTGGCGGGAGGGTGTGGGCCTTGGGCTGGCACCCAGTCACTGGGGTGAGGAGCGCTCATCTTGGAGAGCTCTGGGAAAGGGCAGAGGGGGCTGCTGTTGTCTGCACCCCAGGAGGTGCACAAAGCCTGGCTGCCCACTGCCCTTGCCAGGCGCTGATGCAGAGCTGCAGCATCCTCTCTGCCCTGGCCTGGCCGCTCACGGCTGCTGCCCCTCTGCTGTGCAGGAGGCGGGCGCTGGTGCCCCTCGGTCCTCCCGCATGACCCTGGCATGTGCTGGCATTTCTGGCAGCCTCTGGATGCCTGAAGCAAAGGAGGCGTCCTGAAGGGGAAGCTGGTCCGCAGCTCACTCTTGGATTCCTGGGAAGCTGTGACGAGAAAACTGCTGTTCTGAGTCTCTGCCTCTGCATTTCACAGTGTGACGGCCTGCTCGCAGAAGGGCCTGAGCTTAGGATTCCCGCCATAAATTCCTGCTTTGCCTTCCCCGGGGCACCTTTTAAAATAACCATTTTTGGTGCCCGCCCCGGGGCCGAGTGGTTAAGTTCGCACTCTCTGCTTCAGGACCCACAACTAGAGTATGCAACTATGTACTAGGGGGCTTTGGGGAGAAGAAGAAGAAGAGAAAAAGAAGATTGGCAACAGATGTTAGGTGCCAATCTTTTAAAAAATAAAGTAATATTTATAGTTAAGGCCATGGGAAGTTAATGACCTCTGCCCCAACCACCGTATACGTGACAGGTGCTTGCTGCTCTGCTCTCTATCTCCTGCTCCCTCGTGACCTGGGATGGGAGGACTGCCCTTCCCTGGCTCATTGCCACCCCCCCCCCCCATTCTGGGATCTATAAGTAATAAATCCTGTGACTGTACTTCCTTTGTGTGAGTGTGTTGAATCTGTGCCTTCAATCAGAATGACCCTATGAGTTTCACTTCCCCAAAGTGGGAGCTCGGATGCTGAGGGAGCTACCTGCCCACCCATGTGGGTGGCTTGTACCCCCTCATTCTGCAGGTCATAATCTGCATCTTCTTAATGCATATTCAGAATACGTACACATTCTGCATGTTCAATACACCAGCTCTGGCTTCTCCACACAGACTGACGCCTCCCCCAGGGCTCCCCCTGGGACCTCCCACACAGCCAAGATCAGGAAGCTGACAATCCCAGCAGTGCGTCTGAAGCAGAGGCTGGCCCTTCCTTAGGGAGCCGTGCTGCGTCCACGTTCCCTCCCCATGGCCCCATCTCCTGCGTGCACGGGCAGGGATGACCAAGCAGTGAGTTTGGCCTGCCGACTTGCCCACACCACCTGGGTGTCTGCAGGGGGAGGCCAGCATTTCCAGAGCTCCCTCGAGGGTGGGGATGCAGCCAAGCTGCTGGGATGTCCCCCAATCCTGGGTCAGGGGCCAGCCTCCTTTCTCCTCCTGCCGCGTCCAGTGGGTGCCGAGGTGGCCCCTGCTGCCTAAGTGGAGAGAAGGGGGCATTTCAGGCTCTGTCTTCCCTTCCTTGCTCTCCCACTTCAAGACCTTTGCTCGGCAAAGGGAAGTCAAACCAGGGGGGCCAGAGAAGCGTGTCTGAGCCCCCACACCCCAGGGCTGGTGTCCTGGGTCCCCTCACCAGGGTGTGTGGGCTGCCAATGGGATCTCTGTCGGCCTCTGGTGACATGGGCTGGGACGGCTCACCGCCTGCCCTGGAGTCCATCCTCTGCTGGGACATCCAGTGGAGTTAGTGCTCAGTCATCTGGGGACCGACGTTCTGGGCCCTCCAGGTGACCAGTCCCTCTCGTCATCAGCACCCTCCCTCAGGCCCATGGGCGTGGGGAAATTCTGGCCCCTCATTTGGTCCTTCGATGACATCCAGGCTAGGACCTAAGAGAGTCACGTGGACCCCTGGGGCTTGTTTCCTGTGCTGTTTGTTAAAAGCTCTGCTGAGCCATTTGTGTGGAGCTGCTCAAAGCTGTCGGCTGGCCCCCTGGCTGGGCACACGGTTCCGGACTCCCTGTCTGTTCTGCCCATTTGCATAAGCACAGGTGCTAGAGTTTTGCCAGGAAATGCATTTCCTTGAAAAATAATCTTTTTACTATAAAAAAATCTATTTGTTGGACTTTGCGAAAGTTTTTAGAAGGAAAAGGGAGACACTCAGAAAGAACTGCTGATGATCGGGTCATTTAGAGGTAGGAGGTGTGTTTCCTTCTTGTCTTTTTCTGCGAAGAGTTCAGAAAATGCTGCCTCCGAATCCTCGGACCCTCCGTCCTCAGGCAGGTGGAGCCCACCGTGAGGCCAGGAGAGGGCGTCTGCTTCTCTGGTGGGAGGGGACGTACTCGGACACAGCCCGGTCCCCAAAAGAGCTGCCTTACCCCACAAGGTCCTGGTTTGCTCCCAGTCAGTTCCTGCCACCATAAGAGCATGCGCTGGAGCCCTCTGCCCCAGATGCCCACACTTCCCTGTCCCTTCATTCTATGAAAAGAGACCGCCCCTTCCCATACAGCAAGGGAGTGGCAGGGAGGCCCCAGGACCATCCCAGCTGGGAGGCCACCTGGTAGAAGGAGCGTCACTTGCTATTTAAAGGTGCTCCTTGTTGTCACGGAGACCAGAATGTGACGGCATCAAGTCCACCAGCAAGGCATGCAAATGGGTCCTTATGGTGCTGCTGCGGGGGAAAACAACACTGAAAGCAGTTCCTAGGGAGGCATGGCCAGTGAGAGGCGGAGGCAATCATGAGACCCCCACGTGCCAGAGAGCTTGGGCTGTTGTCCTCCCCTGGGGAGGCCCTGGGGTGGGCGTGGCCGAGGAGGGACCACGTCCCGCCAGCTAGGATGACCAGTCTCTGCTGCCTTTGATGGCTGGGATGCACAGTGGAGGTGTGAGCATGGTCCAGCAGGGGGTCTGGTTAAAAAAATCCATCTCCTGGGACTCAACAGTGGCTTAGCTCCAGGAGGACAGAAGAGTCTGGAAAGCAGTTTTCAGGAACAAGCCTTTGATTCCTGTATTAGTCAGGGTTCTCCAGAGAGACAGAACCAATAGGAAGAGATTTATTATAGGTATTGGCTCATGAAGTCATGGAAGCTGACAAGTCCGGCCATCCGCCGTCTGCAAACGGGAGACCCACGAGAGCCGGTGGTGTAATTCAGTCCGAATCCAAAGGCCCAAGAGCCCGAGCTGTGATGGGCCAGGGCAGGAGAAGATGGACGTCCCAGCTCAAGCAGGGGGAGGGGAACTGGTCCTTGCTCCGTCTTCCTTGTCTCCTGGGGCCGTCAGCGGAGCGGAGCGGATCGGGTGATGCTGCCCACATGGGTGAGGGCGGGTCTTCTTCACTCGGTCTACTGAATCAAATGCTAATCTTTTCCACAGATGCAGAAATGATGTTTTACAAGCTGTCTGGGTGTCCCCTAGCCCGGTCAAATTGACACATAACTTTAATCATCACAGTTACACAGGCAGTAAAGTCTGTCTCCGTGCTCGATCATCGCCTCCATGTGGCGGTCCGTTTGGCTGTGAGAAATCCGCCTAGCTCTGGCTCAGCCCACCAGCCCAGGCTGCCATCCTGCAGGTCTAGGACGGCACCTGAGGGCTCACAGTCACAGGCACAGCCAGTGGCATCCATCCCGGGGGGTGAGGCTGGTGGCGCCAGGCACCGGCCGGTGGAGAGGGCCAGGTGCATGTGGCGAGGGGATGGCAACATCAGCCCTAGCAGTGGCATTTGGGCTCGGTGGCGATTGGCAGAGAACTTGGTTGTCCCCTTTCACATTAACGATCTCTAAAGTTCCCTTAGAAAAGGCCGGGTTCTCTGCAAGGAAGGGGAACCTCTTATTTGGGAGCCCTGTCAGAGTTTTCAAAACCTTAGCTGTGGAAGCTGATGCACTGTCACTGCCGTGGGGCGAGGGTATCTGCCTTCGTCCTTTCAAAATGACGTGGAAACGTCAGCCAGAGCAGAGGGCTGCCAACCACAGAGGCCACTGCTTGGGGTGTGGCCACCCAGCGCCTCGTCCATGCCTCCAGCAGCATCTCGGGAGCAGATGCCCGTTTTAGGCAGATTTGCGTGCCACATCTGTTGAACGAAGAAGCCAACAAACCCCAAATTATTTGCCCCCGTGCTGCTGTGAGCCATGCAGGTCCTTCCTGAGACATCGCAATGATGCAACGAGCACCCATGTGCCATCGTCTTTGTATACACAGGAAGCACAGAAATCCTTAAAACTGCCTTAAATAAGCTGTGCTGATCTGGGGGAGTTTCTCTCTGCTGCCTCCTCCGTTGCCTTGGTAACTCAGTAAAATTTGACTGTGGCTTGCATGTGTGAGCTTTGTCCTGCAGATCACCTCGGAAAGGCCTGGAGGTCAGGCCCCGGCACTAAGGCCTAAGGCCGTTTCCTGAAGCCAGCTTTGTGCCACGTTGCTTTCTCCGCCCTGGGTTGGCTGGCTCTCCCACAAATCTCGGGTTGTCAGAGTCGTTCACCTTGTCTCCTTCTGTCTTCCTCTCCCCGTTCCCTCCCCACCATGCACTGTGGTACCTGCTGGGGCTGGGTCACCCCAGTAGACACTGTCCACCCACCACATGCACACTGAGCACCTGCTCTGCCCAGTGTCCTGGCTGGGGACCCAGATGTGAGTACGACTGACACCGCTGACCCTCCTGTCTGCCTTGTGTCTGCGTGTGGGCTCACTGAGAGAGGCTGACCAGAGCAAGATGATGGAGCCCTGAGAACCTCGGCAGTCAGAGGCTCTACAGGGCTTCCTCTCTCCTCTGACCCTCACCTCCTTCTGTCCTTATCCCATGGGTCAGACCAAGCCAGCCTGGCCATGGTCCAGCCCCCTGCCCCGGGCTGCACATCCAGGCCCTTCCCTGGCTCTGTGCGGAGGCCTGATCGTGCTGCAGCTGGGCAGTGACATCCTCTTGAGCAGTGCAGATGGTTCTCGGGAGTCAAGGCCTCCCAGGCTCAGGCATCTCCCTCAGGACATTTAGGCTGGTCTCTTCGGGATGCATGCACAGAAACTACTGTGGGTGTTTAGGTCCAAAGAGGGCATGTAAGGGGAAGACCCTGGGCCCCTCCACAGGCTCCTTCCACTGGAGCTCAGGGACAAAGCTGGGATCCAGGGCTCCAGTCTCCCTTCTTTCTCTCACCTCCACCTGGCCCTGTGAACCTGCGCCTTCCCCTCACTGTCGATCAGCTTTCTCTGCACCCAGGTCCCAGCCACTGTGCATACAAGCTGTAGCCAAGCCCCCTGGAGAGAGACACAAGCGGTCCTTTATCAGACTCACCTCCAAATTCCTGAGGAAAGATGCACATTTGTCAGGTTGGGTCAGGTGCCCAACTCTTGTTCAATAAACCATGGCCAAAGGTTGATTGTGTCATATAAGCATGGCAATTCCCACTGCAGTCACGGGCTCAGAGAGGGGCTGCATCTAGAAAACGTGTGTTAGCAGATCATCCCATGCAAGTCCTGACTCACATCGAATTCACTAAAGATCAATGTCTAGCCCAGCACGCTGATTGTGCGTGCCTGTGTGTGTGTGTGTGTGTGTACTTCCTTCCAGTGATGGGCTGAGCCTCAGGTCCCCCTCTATGGTGAAACCCAAAGGCCAGTTGGGAGATGGCAGAGACCGCCCAAGTCTGATGATCCACCCATGCTCCCCACTCACATCTTGGGGCCAGGACTCCACCCAACTCTGCTCTTCTGTTCTAGGCACCATGGTGGAGACTGGATCCTTCTCTGGACTTTCCGTTTCCATGCTCATGCTGGCCGGGTCCTTCAGTGAAACAGCTCCTCACAGACAGGGGACTGCTGGATTTCCCATTTACACCTGATGTTGGCTCAAGTCTCTGTAATGAGACCCACGTCACCTTGTCAACAGGTAGAGGCCTCGATTATGCTTTACTCATTTATTTACTGATCATCTCTTGCATTATTTCCTCAGGTGACAAACGTAACCAGTACGGATTTCACTAATTGAACTCTCAGAGGATAACTCCATTTCCAAGTTTTGGAGTTTTGGGGGGCACCTCCTCCCATCCTCACGTCAAAGCATCTCGACAGGACGGCACCTGGAGAAGGGTGAGAAATGTTCCTCAGAAACAGGTAGAATTAATTTTCAAGTCTCCCACCATCACACGTGATTTAGACAACTTTTACACAATGGGAGGAGTGGCGTGAATCACATCTTCTCCTCTGTGACGATGTGACCTGTGGCTAAAGAAAGGAAGCTCTGGCTCCAAGCACAAACCTCTCCTGGCCAGCTCGTCAGCACCCATTCCCACGGTGATTTTGGCCGAGGGAGGTGTGGTGGGTGCTGAATGTGGGCTGCCAAGGGCTCTGGGCCCCGATAGGGACTGGAGATGCTTATCGTCACAGGAAGAGGGAGCAGGTGCCAGCAACTTGACACTGAAATGTGAGAATAAGGAAATCATGCAAACCTCGGCTGAGTCAGGAGGATTAAATGGTGCCTTACAAACTCATGTTCTATTTTTGCTCTAAGAAATGTACTTTCCTAAATTTGAAGGTGAGAAAAAATCCTTCCCCACTGAAGAAAATACCAGTAAACACGAGTGTGGATCTGTGCTCCCAGCTGCGGGGGGCTGCTGGACGAGAGTGTGGTCTAGCCCTAAAACTGACTCCTGTCTAAGTTGACTTACTGACTGCTCATCTGGTTTGCAAAATTGTAAATGAAAATATTTGGCCAGCAGTTTTTGTTTATGGCTGGACTGAGGTATAACTGACATACAATAAGCCGCTCATGTGTGAAGTGTACAATTTGAGGAGCTCTGACATACGTCTGCACCCGTGAAACCATGCCCACAATCACAATAATGAAGGTACCACCACTTGCAAAACCTTTCCTCCCAGCCCTGGTCGTCCCTCCCTCTCACCTCTCCCTACTCCCTTTTCCCAGGTGAGAACTGGTCATTCATCCAGGATGGCAGCTCAGGACCCAGGAGGGGACGCCAGCTAGAAAGGTGGGTGCTATGTAGGAGAAGAGGGTCTCTGAAGAGGAGGGGCCAACACCTGGCTGAAAGGTGGGGATGGCAGGCCCTCTGCCGGGTGCAGCACCCCTGTTCTGGGGTGCCCAGGGCAGGCTGTTTGGCGGCCTGCTCCTTCTTCTCCCATCACAGGTCCATGGCAGCTCCCTGCTTCTTCCAGGATAGAGCTCGGTCCCTCTCCTGTTGTCCATCTCCAGGGCCACCTTCACGCCTCCCGGGAGCACTGAGGCCAGCCCTGGCCACCTGCCCCAAAGTGCCCTGCATGAGGCTCCCACTCGGCCACTGGCCAGCTCCGCCCTGGGCTCAGAGCTCCAGACGCAGGGCTTGCTCTGAACACCGCAGTCCAACCCGGCATGGCCCTCAGCACTCAGTGAGGGAAGGACCCTGTCACGGACAAATCTAGAACCATCTCCCTTGGAAGGGTGCCTCCTTCAGACACCCCCGCACCAATAACCTGCTCCCCAACTCTCTCATCTGGGTCCCCAGCATCATTCCACTCCTGAGGCCTCCTCCCTACTCCTCACCAACTTACAAGACCACTTTGAAGTACTAAAGGAAAGTGGCTGATAGCAGCATCTCACAAATAGAGGGAAAGAACAGACAGTTCTGGAGAAACTGGCTCAATAAGTGAGAAAAATAAAGTCCAGTCTCTATCTTACACTAACCACATTAAAACAAAAAAACTCCAAATACTGGACTTGTAAAAGGAAATAATAGAAGTATAGGCGGATAGTTTTGAGAATTTGGGTAGGAGGTTTATTTACTTAAACGTGTTTAGTTATGAAATTCTTTTTTATTATTATTATTATTATTTTTTTATTGAGTTATTGATAGGTTACAATCTTGTGAAATTTCAATTGTACATTAATGTTTGTCAGTCATGTTGTA
The DNA here is from genome assembly GCF_037783145.1 of Equus przewalskii. NCBI lineage: Eukaryota > Metazoa > Chordata > Mammalia > Perissodactyla > Equidae > Equus > Equus przewalskii. Next base: position 42,341,074 of record NC_091842.1, on the reverse strand, counting down.
GGTGCACCACTTCACCCTTTGTGCCCACCCCCCACCCCTCCTTTCCCCTGGTATCCACTAAACTGTTCTTGGTCCATAGTTTTAAATTCCTCATATGAGTGGAGTCATACACAGATTATCTTTCTCTCGCTGGCTTATTTCACTTAACATAATTCTCTCAAGGTCCATCCATGTTATTGCAAATGGAATGATTTTGTTCTGTTTTGCAGCTGAGTAGTATTCCATTGTATATATGTACCACATCTTCTTTATCCATTCGTCTGTTGATGGGCACTTAGGTTGCTTCCATGTCTTGGCTATTGTAAACAGTGTTGCAATAAACATTGGGGTGCACAGGACTTTTGGGATTGCTGACTTCAGGCTATTTGGATAAATACCCAGTAGTGGGATGGCTGGATCGTATGGTAGTTCTATTTTTAGTTTTTTGAGGAATCTCCATACTGTTTTCCATAGTGGCTGCACCAGTTTGCATTCCCACCAGCAGTGTATGAGGGTTCCTTTTTCTCCGCAACCTCTCCAACATTTGTTGCTATTAGTTTTAGATATTTTTGTCATTCTAACGGGTGTAAGGTGATATCTTAGTGTAGTTTTGATTTGCATTTCCCTGATGATCAGCAATGATGAGCATCTTTTCATGTGCCTACTGGCCATCAGTATATCTTCTTTGGAGAAATGTCTGTTCATGTCTCCAGCCCATTTTTTGATTGGGTTGTTTGATGTTTTGTTGTTGAGTTTTGAGAGTTCTTTATATATTATGGATATTAAGCCTTTGTCAGATATATGACTTGCAAATATTTTTTCCCAGTTAGTGGGTTGTTTTTTTGTTTCAATCCTGTTTTCATTTGCCTTGAAGAAGCTCTTTAATCTGATGAGGTCCCATTTGTTTATTCTTTCTATTGTTTCCCTTCTCTGAGAAGGCATGGTGTCCGAAAAGATCCTTTTAATACTGATGTCAAAGAGTGTACTGCCTACGTTTTCTTCCAGAAGCCTTATGGTTTCAGGTCTCACCTTTAGGTCTTTGATCCATTTTGAGTTTATTTTGGTGAATGGTGAAAAAGAATGGTCAATTTTCATTCTTTTACATGTGGCTTTCCAGTTTTCCCAGCACCATTTGTTGAAAAGACTTTCTTTTCTCCATTGTATGCCCTCAGCTAGTTATGAAATTCTTAATCTATGTGGATGAGCCCTGATAATATCAAAAGACACCACGTGTTCATCACCCGGGTTTGCCAGAGGCTGGTACCCTGCCCGGCTTGTTCCCAGCCTGTCTGTCTTTACGGAAATAAATGCGGCAGATACAGTGGAAGTTCCACCCTTCAGCCCTTTCCTCTTCTGTCCCCCCTCAGTATAATTCCCACCCTTGTTTTGGTGTTTTTACTACAAAACAAAGTTGTTCGAAAACAATATATGTCACTGACGATGTGTTTTTAAACTTTGCAAAAGTGGTGTCTATCCTGTACCTTGCTTTCTCACACAGCTTGTTTCAGCCTGTGCTGCCCTGTGCAGAGGTGGTTCATCCGTCGAAACTGCGACCTAGTGTTCCGTCACCACAGACGATACCGCAGCCACGCAGCAGTCTCTTCACAGAACCAGGAACTGGTCTGCGTCTCAGGCCTCTCTCCTCTCTCCTCGTGGAGCTGTGCACACTGCCCTCCAGAAGGAGGAGGTGCAGGTGGAAGGTACACAGAACTTCAGCTGGTTTAGTGGCGTGAATCCCCACGCTCTCTACTGGCATCAGACTTATTTTTACTCTACTTCACGTCAAATACTTCCTTTCCTCACTCGCTTGAGTACCAGTGGGTTCAGCATCTTTTTATATGTTTATGGACCACTTGAGTTTTCTCCTCTGAAACTGCTTATTCATATTCATTGCTCACTTTTCTACTGGGTTGCTGTTCTTTTACTGGTCTTTGAAGAATTTTTTGTGTACTCTAGAGATAAATCCTTTGTCATTTACTTCTGTTCTAAATATCTCTTTCCTGTTGCTGTGGACTGAACTGTGTCCCTCAAAATTCCCAAGTTGACGTTCTAACCCCCAATGGGACGGTATTTGGAGCTGGGTGTTTGGGAAGTGGTTAGGGTTAGATGAGGTCAGGAGGGTGGGGGCCTCAGGTAGAATTAGTGGCCTCATAAGAAGAGGAAGAGGGGCTAGCCTGGTGGCACGGCAGTTAAGTTTGCACGTTCTGTCTCTCGGTGGCCCGGGGTTTGCTGGTTCGGATCCCGGGTGTGGACATGGCACCGCTTGGCAAAAGCCATGCTGTGGTAGGCGTCCCACATATAAAGTAGAGGAAGATGGGCACGGATGTTAGCTCAGGGCCAGCCTTCCTCAGCAAAAAGAGGAGGATTGGCAGTAGTTAGCTCAGGGCTAATCTTCTTCAAAAAAAAAAAAAAAAAGAAAAGAAAAGAAAGAAAGAAGAGAAAGAAAGAGAGAGACAGGTTTCTCTCCCTCACCTGAGGACATACCTAGAGGGAGGCCCCTAGCACAAGCCAGGAAGAGAGCGATCACCAGGAGCAAATTTGCCAGCACCTTCATCTTGAACTTGCTAGCCTGCAGACCTGTGAGAAATAAATATCTGTTGTTGAAGCCCCCAGTGCATGGTATTCGGTGACTCCAGCCTGAGCAGACTAAGACACCAGACTAGCATGTGTCTTTTGTCAAACAAAAGGTTCTTTGAGATATAATTGACGTATAACATTATATTAGCTTCAGGCATACAACATGAATTGATATTTGTATATATTACGAAATGGCATCACAATAAATCTAGTTAACACCTATCACCACACAGTTACAAATTTCTTTTCTTGTGGTGAGAATTTTTAAGGTCTACTCTCTTAGCAACTTTCAAATATGCAATACAGTATTATTCTTGATAGTCACCATGCTGTACACAATGTCCCCAGGACTTATTCATTTTATAACTGGAAGTTTGTACCTTTTAACCCCATTCACTCATTTTTTTTTTAAAGATTTTATTTTTCCTTTTTCTCCCCAAAGCCCCCTGGTACATAGTTGTATATTTTAGTTATGGGTCTTTCTAGTTGTGGCATGTGGGATGCCGCCTCAGCACGGCTTGATGAGCAGTGCCATGTCCGTGCCCAGGATCCGAACCAGCGAAACCCTGAGCCGCTGATGCAGAACATGCAAACTTAACCACTCGACCACAGGGCCGGCCCCCCCTTTTTTTTTTTAAAGATTTTATTTTTCCTACGTTCACTCGTTTTGGCCACCCCCACCCCTGCCTCTGGCAACCACCAATCTGTTCTCTGTATCTATGAGCTCAGTTTTTTTTTTTTTTTCTTTAGATTCTGCGTGTAAGTGAGACCATATGGCATTTGTCTTTCTCTGTCTGACTTAATTCACTTAGCTTAATACCCTCAAGGTCCATCCATGTTGTTGCAAATGGCAAGATTTCCTTCTTTTTTATAGCTAACTAATATTCTATTATCTATATACCACATTTTCTTTATCCATTTATCCATTAATGGACACAGGTTGCTTCCATGTCTTGTTTATTGTAAAGCTAATTTTTCTTTTTTAGATTTTATTTTTCCTTTTTCTCCCCAAAGTCCCCTGGCACATAGTAGTATATTTTTAGCTGTGGGTCCTTCCGGTTGTGCTATGTGGGACACTGCCTCAGCATGGCTTGATGAGTGATGCCGGGTCCGTGCCCAGGATTCGAACTGGTGAAACCCTGGGCCACTGAAGCAGAGTGTGTGAACTTAACCACTCGCCATGGGGCTGGCTCCTAATTTTTTTCAAATTATTTTTTACTAAGGTAATTTACATGCAGTAAAATTCACCCTTTGTCCTGCACGGTTCTGCAAGTTTTGACAAACACGCACTGTTAGAGGATCATGACTACATACAGAGCAGTGCCCTCACCACAACAACCCCCCGTACCCCCCCGCCTCCATTTGACCTCTGTCCCTACAGTTTTGGAAGGCTTACATTTTAATGTGTTTAAATTTCAACCATTCTTTTCTTTTACTAGTTTGTGATTTTTACTCTGTGCAAAAATTTTTCCTGTTCCAACGTCATAAAGATACTTTCCAATGTCTCCTAAAATTTCTAAATTCTTGCTTTCTACCTTTCTGTCTTGGATAATTCTGTGATTACTTTTGCATCTGATGTGACACAGGGATCTAGTTGTGAGATTTTGTCAAGATAACTGGCACCAGCTAAGGAACAGTCCATCCCTTCCTTACGATTGGCAAAGCCATCAAGGATAAAGATGATTGGTTTGGCTACTCAGAATTAAAGATTTCTGCTTAATCTTTGTTAACAAAGAGTTCATGGAGGGGTCACAGGTAGGGAGAAGATATTTGCAACATCAAAAACTTACAGATTTTATCTAAAGAGAGTCAGAGAGCCCAGTAGAGAAGCAAGCAAGTGGTACAATTGGGCAGTTCGCAGATGTGGGATCCAGCTGGTCCATAAACACAGGAAGAAATGCTCAACCACATTAGCATTTAGTTAAGTTCAAATAAGACAGGATGAGATGACATTTTCAGTTCATCGGACTAGCAAAAATGGGGAAATCATATATCATGTCTGCTATAATTTTGCTGTATTTCCTCCCAGTTTTTAAAAATGTGCATTGAAAAAAATAGATCTGTGATCAAATCGAGACTTGCCTGTCACCCTCCCCTTCCCGTTGTCAGTGGCCAGATGTCACCCAGGTGATAGAGAGGCCCTGCTCCAGTGGAGACATGCGCATCCTTCCACCGAGGTGTCCTGACCCACTTTCCTCTGCTCCCTGGCAGCTCCAACAGGGCTGTGCCACACAGCCAGGAATGTGCTGAGTCACCTCGCTGGTCTTCATCTTCCTGTCTTCCCCTACAGCCCAAAGGTTCCCAAAGAAGCGGGATCTAAGAGGCCCACCTGCTTGGAGAGTTCCAAAGATAAGTGTTTATCCCAAGTACCTTTCAAAAGGAAAGATTCACGGAGGGAGATTTTCACAGACATTCACCAAGACCCACAAACCAACAGATGTGAGCTGCACCCCACCCACTCTTTCTCTTCTGGGTACCTGTTACCTGGTTAAATTAAAATGTGCATGGGGGTGTGTGTGCGTGGAGGAGCTTCTTGAAATGGCAGCAGGGACCATGGAACTGGTTCATTTCATTGGGAATGTTACAGATGGAAAACATCCATAGGTCACAGAGAGGATGCTTGAGGTCCAAATGACTGATGAGGAACTTGTCACCTTCGATGTTTCATCAACAGTCTCTTCAACTGGTCCAAGCAGGGAGGTCCCTGATTTCCGTGCTGGGCTTCTGTTTGGTACTTGAGCCAGACAAGGAATGCAGATTTTCGGGCATTGGCACAGAAGCAGGAGAAGCACCTTCTGTCTCAGGACTCAGCCTTCACCTCCTGACGTTTCTACCTCACCTACATTAACACCTCTATTTAGGAAGGCTGACACATCACATCTCTGAAAATTGTCTCTGGCCAAAGGCATCAGCCCAATTTTAAATTCTTACCAAAACTGGAGATTTTTTTTTTTCTTTTGAATGCAGTATCTTCCTCATGAAAGCATACTGCTCTTATAAGAAATTGAGAATATAGTTTGGGGAGGGGGATACCTTGCTTTTCTTTCCCCAGCGCCAGGCTCACAAAATCTTGTACTGAGCATCCTGGGATTTTGTCATGAGAGATGACTCAGTTAATTAACACACTGCTCCTCACTGTACACTTGGAAACAGAGGTTCAGTTTCCTTTGCTTCTCACCAAAGCTGCTTATGAAACATATCTGGTGCTGGTGCCCACGGCGTATAAAAATACCAGTTCATGCTTTCCCCTGATCCACTTCATCACAGGCTAAATTTAGTGCCTCGCCTGGGGCCTGGCAGCTCACCTGCTCCCAACCTGCATGTCTCCACTTTCATGCCTGCTGCAGGGGGCCCGTGTTTCTATCTGGCGCCCTGTGCCCCCGCTGATAATAGTGACATCTAGACAAACAGATGCCAGTTGTCAGACAGCCACAGTGCTTGGGAGGTTTGACTGTGGACTGCCGATTAACACCGGGCATCCTATGAAAAAAACCTTTGTCACAGGTTTAAAAAAGATCTCGCTGTTTGACCATGCATTCTTTCCGTTACAAACGACATCGGCCGGATCTTTGGGCCCTCCCATGCTCGGGAAGAACGGCGCAGGCCACCGCCTGGGCACCCCTCGGCCTGTCCGCTCGCGGACGTCCGAAGGGGCTCGGTCCACACCCACCGCGCGCCTGTGGGAGGAGGGGCGAGCGCACGTGCACCGGGCGCCACGCGGGGGTGTGCTCGGTGCCACGTGCACTCGTCCCTCCCATGAGGATCGTGTGCTTTGCTTGTCAATTGGCGACAGCGCTTTACGCAGGCAAGACTCTGCCCTTGGGTGACAGGTGCATACTTGGGTTTCCGCTCGCCCTTCCATGCAGTTTATCCATCCGCACAGCGCACGGGGCCTCCGTCCCCGCGGGCCCTGGCGGTGACGTCACCCCGCGCTCGCAGCCTCCAAGGCGGGGTGGAGTGGTGGGGGCTGGAGGGGGGCCCGCCTCCTGCGCCCAAGCATCGGGATGCTGGCTCCCAACCCGCATAAGCCTGGGGACCGGAGCAGCCGCTGCCGCGCTCTGCCGCGCGCCGGCCTTTATAGCAAGCCGGCGAGGGGCGTGGCCGGCCGCGCGCGACGTGCTGACGTCAGGCCGCGGGGGCGGGGCGAGGGCGGCGTCCGCTCGGGTACCTCAGGCGTCTAGTCCTCCTCCTCATCCTCCTCCTCAGCTTCTCCTCCGTGGCCTCGGGCTTTGCATCCTCGTCCGCATCCTCCTCCGCGGCCTCCTCTGCGGCTCCGCTCGCCGCCGCCTCCTCGCGCCCCGCCGCCATGGGCCCGCGCCCGCCGCGCCGCCGGGCCGAGGGCCGCTGAGGCGCCGGCACGATGGGCGAGGGCGGAGCCGGGCCCGAGCGCCAGCCCGAACAGCCGGGGCGCCGCCGCGGGGATGCCCGCGCCCGCCGCCGCGCCCTGAGCGCCTTTGTCTGCCGCCCGCGCCTCCCGCCGCTCCCGGGGCCTCGCGGGCCCGCGCCGCGGCTGGGGGCGCGCCCCTGAAGATGGAGCCGGGCCGGCCGGCGCCCCCCGCCCCGCGGCCCCTGGGCCCCGCCGCCCGCGCCGAGGCCGGGCCGGGCCTGAGCGCCGGGCGGGATCCGGGGCCGGAGGGGCGGCCGCAGCTAGCCGGCCGGGACGCGCGCCCCGAGAGTGACCGTGCGCCCACCCCGGGCTCGGGGGCTCCCTGCCTGCTTCCGGGCCCGGATCTCAACCTGGACCCCGGCTCTGACCCAGGCGCCGACCTGGATCCCAAATTGGACCCGGGCCCCCACCTGGACCTGGATCCCAACCTCGACCCGGGGCCCGACCTGGACCTGGGCCCTGACCTGGATCCCAACCTGGACCCGGCCCCCGGCCCCCACCTGGACCTGGATCTCAACCTGGACCCGGGCCCCGACGTGGACCTGGATCTCAACCTGGACCCCGGCCCCGACCTAGACCTGGATCCCAACCTGTATGCGTGCCCCGACCAGGACCTCAACCTGGACCCCGGCCCCGACCAGGACCTCAACCTGGACCCCAGCCCTGACCCCGGCCCCCACCTGGACCCACACCGAGATCTGGACCCCGACCTGGATCTGGACCCACGCCGAGATCTGGACCCCGAACCGGACCCCGACAGCCAGCTGCCAGAGCTCGAACCGCTGTTTTGCTGGACTCAAGAGCCAGAGGACTACGGCCCCCCGAGTTGCCCAGGGAGCCCGGCTCCCCACGTGCAGAATTGCAACCACGGCCACCACCGGCGGGGTGATGCTGGCCTCTTCCCGTCCTTCCCGTCGCCCTCGGAGGGCGACCCGGCGCTGGAGGGGCCCGGGGACCCAGACGGCTGCTTGGACTTGAGCCAGACCCGCCCCCTGTTGAGCGAGCCCGAGGGCTGTACGGAGGAGGGCCCCCGCCTGCGGGCCGTGTTCGAGGCCCTGGATGGGGACGGGGACGGCTTCGTCCGCATTGAGGATTTCGTCCAGTTCGCGATGGTCTACGGGGCAGAGCAGGTAACCGGGTGGGCGCCAGGCCGCGGTGTGGAGCTTGGCCTGCGCGCCTGCCCCGGCCAGGCGGAGCCTTGGCCAGGTCAGGGCCCGGCGCCTTCCTTTCCTCCGCTTCTCCTGCCTCACCTCTGGTTGAACCGCATTCCCCCTTTAAAGAGGTTGTATTCCCTCTCCGGGCGCCGGATGAGCTGGATCTTTCCTAAGAGCTGGATCTTTCCTAAGCAGAGGGGAGCCCCTGGCGTGGGCACGTGCCCCCAGGGTGGAGAAGTGCCCGGCGGCTCCCCCAGCCCAGGGCCAAGGTCTGGCTTGGCTGAAGCAGTCCTCTTCTTCCGGCCTTTGCGGCGGGGCTGCACTTGGCAGCTTAGGATCATGCTAATAGACACCTATTTTGAGCACAATTGCTTTACTGTGTGTGGCTGGCATATGTTCTGCCTAGACTTGTCTCCTTTTACCATTTGGGAGACAGCGAATGGTAAAACATCCCCTTCTTGCCTTCTGTGCCGAGGGGAAGGGAATGAGCTGGAGAGCGCTGCGATGGACACAGAGCAGAGCTCTGTCAGGGTCAGCTCCGCTCTTGTAGGAGAGATGCAGCTAGACAGGCCGTGGGATGCACAGTGCAGGGGGGCAGGGGTCCCACACGGACCCCAGGGCTGGGCTGCTCTCGGGGAAGGCCGGCCTGCAGATCCAGTCCTTCTCCTCTGTCTCAGGTGGAGACAAGAGCAGGGCTGTGTGTGTACCAGGCTAATGACTTGTAGACATCAAACAGATGACTGGCGTTTGCTTTTAAGTGTTTTACTTAGTAGGAAATGCCTAAAGTGCAGATCTGCTAGTTTTTGTGTTTTATTGACCTCTCGCACATGCAGACATTTATTGGGGGGCTGCCCAAGTACATATGTATGTTTGAGCCAAGAGGTCTTTAAGAAAAGAGGTAAAATTGACACCCTGGTATTTAGGGTGTCAGTCGTAACATTAACAACTTTTAAAAGGGATCCATGTGCCCCCCCCCAAGTATTCACAGTGTCCCTTGAGCCATCACTGCAAAGAACTGGATCCTCCTGAGTCAGGGCTCCTTGTTGAGTTTTCATCTCTGGGAGATAGATGTGCACGGTCCTGTGAGCATCCTGAAAGTCGGCGTCCGCATCAGCGTCATGCTCATATTTAGCTCTGGGTTGGAAGAAATCACTCAGGATGGGTTTCCCATCTTTTAGTCTAATGGGCAGAGAGAGCTGTGACTGACAATTTCTTGTACAGTTAGCATGGATTGTGATGGCTGGAAAGCGTCCAGTTCTTTTGATGGTTTTCCTTCTTGCCTCTGGGCCCGAAAGCACCTTGGGCATCCTTGGTTGTTTTTTACTGGTGTGAAACATACCCTTCCCCGTTACACCCGTCAGAGATGTTAGGAAAGTACCACATTTGTTGTTCTTTCCCATCGCTCTGACTCTGACAGAGTACTTGACCACTTATATGCGGCTAATTTGTGTTTTTACTGGATCATCACCACTTTTCTCCAAGGTGCTAGTAGGCAGGTGGGATTCATCCCGGTTTACAGGTAGGAAAATGGAAGCCCAGAGAGATTAGATAGGTTTCCTGAGGCCCCCAGATGGTCAGTGCTACGACAGGGACTAGACCCAGGTCTTTTGACTCATGCTCTTTAGGGGGCTCTCAGCTTCTTAGATTTGGTGGCTCAGAATGTTCCCACAAAATTTCATCTTATCAACTTCCATAAGACCCTTTTTTTTGAGAAACACCTTTTGTTGTAATTGTTCTTCTTGGTCACAGTGGGAAAAACTTTGGGTTGGTATTTGGGGCTGAGCTTTCTTGTGATCACAAAGTAGAAAGGAGTCAAAATTCTTGGGTAGCTCATGGCGGGATTTTAAGTTCGGGGAGAAGGGTTGGATGCCTCGGGGATTGGTGGCATTGGGAGCGTGTAGGGAGGGCTCCAGTGGCATCGCCCCTTCTGTGTGCTCTGTCAGACTGCTCAGGAAGAACCCGTGTTGGATGTGATCTGAGCACCTGGACTCCGACAAGCTTCCTGGGATGTTGGGGGACAGCAGATAATTTACGGGGTAAGGAAGGGCTGATTTTTGTGTCTTTGTAACCTTTGCTAACTAAGCCTTTATTCTGACTCAGCTTGCATTTTCCAAGTCCAGTGTCAGAATACATTATAGAGGAGCAAAGAGAAGAAATATTCTCCAATGGTGAAGTAGTTGAGAAAAAGTGAAGAATTCCACCTCACGATGAATATTTTTAAACTTTTAAAAATGAAAAGTCTTAAACATATGCAAAAGTAGAGAGAACCGTCTGTTCTCAATGCCCTCTCAAGCCATCGCTGAGTTTCTGCAGTCTTGGTTCATCTGTAAACTCCCCACCCCCAGATTATTTGAAGCACATACCCGACATGTCACTTCATCCATAAATATTTCAGCATATATCTCTAAAAGATAAGGGTTCTTTTTTAAACGTTCATGATTTAGAAATAACCCTAGGAACAGTTCAGATAAGCTGGATAACAGCAATAAAGACCATAAGTTTTTGTACTTTCCACCTTGAGGTTTCAAAATATTGAGTGCATGAGACTCTTGTGCTGGTCACATTACTGTCCTTGATGATAGCAACTAGGTTATCTTAACCCTTGTCAAATTTTGAGAGGTAGCAGGTTCAGTGTCTTTTACATGATCTGTTTATGAAGGAAGCATTTTAAATTATTTAAGTGGATTACCTGAATGTTTAATAGAAGCAGCTCCCATTGATAATACAGATGGCTTTTGAGTCCCCCCTTCTTTAGCAGTGTCTGGTGTGTTTGGGTCTCATTACCTCATCTGGTGGCAGATCAGGTGTGGTGTAATGTAACCCGTGTTAGCAGGAACCAGCAGAGGAAAGGAGAAAGAAGACTACAGGGGAGGCTTCTGGTCATATCTTGGCAAAGCAGAATTCATAGTCACATGTGCCCAGGCACTAGGTGTGAAGTTGGAATAGGTTGTTCTTAAGGCCTTGACCGTCTCTGAAGATTCCTCCTCAACGTGACCCCTTCATACTGAGAGAACTGATGCTTTTGTGGCCCCCACCAATGCATCGTAAAGCAGGGTATCGCAAGAAAGGATTCGTGTCTTTTTGTTTTATTTTTCAAAGGAATTAATTATAATTGTAAAGATTATCTTTACATTTTATTATTATGCCCACTTCAGCATTTGTGTTTTAGTAGTCACTGATCCTTTCCAGAGAGTCCTACACGCTGAAGCAGTGTCCTTCAGTAACCTTGTGGGCACTGGCTGTCCCCGTCAGTGCTTGCACGAGTAGGCTGCTGAAGGATGTGCCCACACTTGGGTCCCCCTGCTTTCCCTTCCTGCACCCCTGCTTGGGGGTGGCTGGAAGTCCTGAGGGACATATGGCTGCCTCAGCGTCCTTTTCAGTTTCCATCCTGGCCTTGAATTTGAGTGTGTGTGAGTATGTTTTCTGTGTGCGTGAGTGAGAGAGAATGAGCATGTGTGTTTGAGCGGGTGTGTGTGGGAGCTGGTGTGTGTGTAAGAGAGAATGAGTGTGTGTGTGCGATCAGGTGTGTGTGGGAGCTGGTGTGTTATGTGTGTGTGAGAGAATGAGTGCGTGTGTGTGAACAGGTATGTGGGGGAGCTGGTGTGTTGTATGTCTGAGAAAGAAAATGAGTACGTATGTGTGAACAGGTGTGTGTGGGAGCTGGCATGTTGTGTGTTTCAGTGAGTGAGAATGAGTCTGTGTGTGATCAGGTGTGTGGGGGAGCTGGTGTGTTATGTGTGTGAAAGAGAATGAGTGCATGTGTGTGATCAGGTATGTGTGGGAGCTGGTGTGTTATGTGTGTGAAAGAGAATGAGTGCATGTGTGTGATCAGGTATGTGTGGGAGCTGGTGTGTTGTATGTCTGAGAAAGAAAATGAGTACGTATGTGTGAACAGGTGTGTGTGGGAGCTGGCATGTTGTGTGTTTCACTGAGTGAGAATGAGTCTGTGTGTGTGATCAGGTGTGTGTAGGAGCTGGTGTGTCATATGTGTGAGAGAGAATGAGTGCATGTGTGTGATTAGGTATGTGTGGGCGCTGGTGTGTTGTGTGCGTGAGAGAACGAGTGCATATGTGTGAGCAGGTGCATGTGGGAGCTGGTGTGTTGTGTGTGTGAGGGAGAATGAACATGTGTGTGAGCAGGTGCATGTGGGAGCTGATGTGTTGTGTGTGAGTGACAAAGAATGAGCATGTATGTGGGAGCTGGTGTATGTGTATGAGAGAATGAGTGTGTATGTGTGAGCAGGTGCGTGTGGGAGTTGGTATGTTGTGTGTGTGTACTCTGGGTCTGTGTGTCAGATGAGTTGCTAAAAGGCAGATGACATTCCTTTCTGTGCTTGTATCACAGGCAATCTTGTTAGTGTCTTAAAAAATGCCTTTTTCATATTATAAAAGTAACAGAGGCTTACTGTTTTTAAAAAGCTGGAAAATACAGAGCGATATAAAATATAAAACAAAAAATGACCAATAATCCCACTAGCCTGAGAAAGACACCTTTAGATTTTAGTACATTTCCTTCCAGACTTTTTTGTGCACACACATGACTATGAATAGAAGTACACAACTGAGATCATATAGGGTAGAAGCTAAACTATTTTTTTTTGAGATTTTTTATTTTTTTCCTTTTTTCTCTCTCTGGTACATAGTTGTGGGTCCTTCTAGTTGTGGCATGTGGGACGCCACCTCAGCATGGCCTGGTGAGTGGTACCATGTCCGCGCCCAGGATCCGAACTGGCGAAACCCTGGGCCGCCAAAGGGAGCGCATGAACTTAACCACTTGGCCACGGGGCCGGCCTCTAAACTATTTTTGTAGATCTTCATTGTTTCAATAAACGAACCTAAATAATGCCAGTAAGCAAAATAGGGAAAATAAGAATCACCTGTAATCTCACCATCTAGAGATAACTTAAGTATTTAATATGTAAATTAAAATATATGTAATAAATGCTTCATTGTACAAAAGTGGTGTAATTCCCATGTAGGTTGTTTTGAATCTGCTTTTTTGAAATTGAAGATCTCTGATATCAGGTGTGTACTTCAGTGGAGGCTGAAGGTTTGCTTGTCCCCAGGAAGGTTCAGAATTGTTTGGGATTGTTCCAGTTCAGGATCTAACATATGGGAGAAGTTAATTCCTTGCAGACTATGTGGACCAGGCTGTAAAGGGCACCAGTCTCACTGGTTGTTTCCTTTCCAAAGACTGACTTTGTTTAAATTCTGGAAACAGGGGCCGGCCCCGTGGCCGTGTAGTTAAGTTCATGCGCTCCGCTTTGGCGGCGCAGGGTTTCACGGATTCGGATCCTGGGCGTGGACGTGGCACCACTCATCAAGCCATGCTGAGATGGCATCCCACATGCCGCGACTAGAAGGACCCGCAACTAAAAATGTACAACTATGTATTGGGGGGCTTTGGGGAGAAAAAGGAAAAATGAAATCTTTCAATTCTGGAAACAGGGTCTAAACGTGAGTTTTAGCTGAAATATCAGATGTAAGGGTTGGGCATGCACTGAAGACTCTTATGTGGCCCTTGCAAGTGCTTACAAGGTCTCCAGAGTAATTGAGATTCGTGCCTCTGCTATAAGTGAGTAGAGTGGTATACTAATTCATTTTATGTCTACCAGGATTATAACCACGTAAAAATCCACGTGAAAGAAGTCTTGAAGGAAATACTAAAAATTATTTTTAGTTGTGTGTGTGTGTCAGGGAGATGCATTTGTAGGAGGGGGTGTGTGGTGGGAATAGAGTTGGTTTTATTTGAAGTATTGGCCAAATTTTCTGTTGTGTTACTGATTTTATTTTAATTATTTTGAAAAGTGGTGCCTGTACACATATCACAAATTTCGAATAGTATAAAAGGGGATCTTGTAAAAAATTTCAATATAATCTTTAGAAATAAAAAAAATGTAAATAAACCCTAAAGGTAAAGTATTTACATCTTTGACTTAGCTAAGATTTTAGGTCAATATACAGAATATATCTAAAGAAACTCAGATCTTCTAGTAAAAACTTTGTAGAACACTGAATTAGCATGATGAACTGTTAATTTTTATTGGTATTTGGAAAAATGGGTCCTAGCAAATGCCTATAGTTCTTGAAAGTTGGCTTCCAGATGGGCATTGTGCTTCCCTCCATGTCTAATGTAAGTAATTCTAATAACTTGGTGAAAAGAATTGCAGTGATTACCCTGTAGTCTTCAAGATTTTTGAGCTGGTAGATGAGGATAAATGGATTCAGGATCGTGGTTAGGGAGGAAAAGAAGTTTTTTCAGTAGGTACGGTTTTATTTTTCTGTCCAAATATTTAACGCTTTTTTAGGCGAGCTGGTATTGCTCTGGTTACAATCTTGTGGCCTTCTTGTGTTTTTCATAAATTTCAAAACCAGCACTGATGCTGAGCCGGTCAGTGCCTGTCTCTGCTGCTGAAACAGGTGTCATGGCTCCTTGTCTGTGAGCCTCTGGCGAGCTGAGCCTCGGGCGGCGAATGGGTGCTGCCCCTTTTCTGCAGGGACATGTGTGGGCACCGTGTTGTGATGGATGCTGTACGTATGAGATGCACTGAAGGGCCAAGTAACACTTTCACATCATTAGCTGTAAACAGAGGAAGCACCATCACTGGGCATTATTTTAAGCCCTTTTTTTCACGCCATGTCTGTATGTTGAAAACTTGAAACTCTAGCTATTTCTAAAATCCCGGAAATTCCTAGCTGTTTTCTTGCAATCCCTGCTATTTTTCTACAGACCCGTGCCTTCAGAAGGATTTAAGGATATACAGCTCATGGAATTCTGGTTTGTTGGATGTTCTGTTTTACTTTTTCTTTTGCTGGATAATTTTTAAAAACTTCCACAGAAGTTTTAGGGCCTTCTGTGCCCGCAGGTGAACAGTCCTGCCTGAGTCAGAAGTGAGCCTGCCTGTCCATATCCACGTTGACCTTGGGCTCCATGGTGTTGGTCACAGCTTATCAGTGTTGTTGATGTCAGAGGCTCTTACAATTCACTGTTCTTGGGGCCGGCCGGGTGGTGCAGTGGTTAAGTTTGCACGTTCCGCTTTGGCGGCCCAGGGTTCGCTGGTTCGGATCCAGGGTGCGGACATGGCACCGCTTGGCAAGCCATGGTCTGGCAGGCGTCCCACATATAAAGTAGAGGAAGATGGGCACGGATGTTAGCTCAGGGCCAGTCTTCCTCAGCAAAAAGAGGAGGATTGGCAGCAGATGTTAGCTCAGGGCTCATCTTCTCAAAAGAAAAATAAAAAATGAAAAATTAATAAAAATAAAAAGTCCATGGCTTACAGTGAATAACATCAGTCAGAGTGGTACTCCAAAGGGGGTGGCAGTTAGAATGAGTGAAAGGTTTAGAAAATCAGTACTTTGCAACCACCAAGGTAATGGTTCATTCAGGCAAGGATCATCAATGGTTGTCAAAAACCACTGTGTAAACATTTGGAAGGGAGACAGGATACTCATACATTCTAAAGTATTATTCCACAGATGATTGATTACAAAGGGAAAAAGATATCTTTACACCGGAGAAATCCGACAGGCTCCACCTGAGCAGGTGATCAAACTCAGATGCCCCAATGGTGGACAGATTATGTGCCCCTCGATGGGATGCAGTGGGAGGACAACATGCTTGCCAAAAGTGTGTAAACTGAGTTAAACAATCAGACAAACCCAGACTGTAGGGCATTCCACATGACAGCTGCCTGAACTCTTGCAAATATCAGGGTCCTGAAAAGGGTCGAGGACTCTTCTGGATTGAAGAAGATGTCTTTAGAACTGTGACAACAATGCCTGGTCCTTGACTGGATCCTGGATTAAAAGAAAACAAAACAAAACTGTAAATGCCGTTATTGGGCTAACTAGGGAACTCTGAATATAGACGGAGGATTTGATAATATCGGTGATAAATGTCTTTGGCGTGACAGTGGTGTCATAATCATGTAGGAGGACGATCCTTTTTCCTAGGAAATACGTGCTGTAAGGCATTAGGGAGGAGGTGTCGTGATGTCTGCAGCTTACCTTTCAATAGTTCCACAAACAAGTGCATGTGTGTGGAAGAGACGTAAAGCAAATGTGGAAGGACATTAATAATGGTGATTCTAGGGGAGGGACATGCCGATGTTTTTTGTATTATTTGAACTTTATGGTGGGTTTGACATATTTCAAAGGAAAAATACAGTATGGGAAGTTCATTGGTAATAATCTACACTCTATCTTGTACTGTACATTAGACTATGTGGTTTTTATCAATCTTAAGAACAACCAACAAAAACAAACAAAAAACCTCTTTGTTCCCAAACGAATAAAAGGATTGTTGCACACACAGGTTTTACTTCTTACTAACTCCACACCCAGCCCAGCATTTGTTGGTTCAAAGACTACACAGGGTATGAAATGACCCCTCTCTTTGACCAGGGGCTACAACGGGAAATTAAAACTCCTCTTCAACTAGGAATAGGTATATGATGAAACCACATTCTTTTTTATCAAGGGATGTAAAAATCCTGTTCAACGTCCAGATTCCCTCAAGAGGAAACTGAGAGAGAGCTCTCTTGTCCGCTCGCTACTGACAGTTTTCAATGGGATAAATCTGTATTTGAGTAGCTCTGTGAAAGGAGCTTGGACATGCTTAGGGTACCTAAAATTTAATTTCCTGTTTCAGGGTGACTGAGTTTATTTTCCACTTTGTGTTTTGTCTCAGTATGAAGACGGTCAGTTAGTGCTGTTGTCAAGTCCTGGGTGTCCGCCGCAGGGTGTTGCCGGTGGAAGCCCTGAGGGTCGTTTCATTGTCGGATTGTTTAGGGATCAACAAAATGCAGTAAAATTGGATTTGTGGTTTTGGTTTGGTTTAAGCCACCAATTTGCCTGTTCTCACTGCTGACATAGAAAGCATTAAAATATGGTTAAGTGTGTACTGTGACCTTTTAGTGATGATCAGAAAAGTCCTTGTTTAGGTTGTTGAAGCCTTACACTACTAATTCACAAACTTTTGGTCTCAGACCTCTTTTACATTGTTAAATGTTATTGAAAACCAAAGAGCTTTTGTTTATGTGGTGATGTCTGTTGATCTTTGCTGTATTAGAAAGTAAAACTAAAAAATCTAAAATATCTTTTTATTAACCCATTAAAAATAATACATTACATGTTAACATTAATGACATTTTTATGAAAAATAACTGCTTTCTAAAATAGAAGAGTGGCTTTGTGTTGCATTTTTGCAAGTCTGTTAAATGTCTGGCTGAAGTGAAAGGAACTAGGTTCTTGCGTCTGCTCCTGTGAGCAATTGATGTGTCCCGTGGCCCCTGGAAGACTCCGCTGAGCACTGGAGTGAGAGGGCGAGATGAAAGCAAGCGAAGAATGTCTTCGAATGATACGAAACTTGCTTTGATCTTGCAGACCCCCGCGCCCTACACCTAGGACACCAGGGTCCCCCAGGATCCCTGGCCTCCTCGTTGAGAACGGCTGTCTTATATGCTGAAGTGATGGAGTTGTCACCAGATCACACAGGCCTGTGTGCGTCAGAGTCACCTGGAGGTCCTGTGAAAGCTGAGTGTGGCCCAAGTGTCTGACTTACTGGTCTGAACAGGCCTGATAGGAACTGTGTTTCTGCGCAGTCCCTGCTGCTCCTGGTGCTGGGGGCGCTCAGAGAGCCTCTCTTCCAGAGCTTCGAAGATGTTTGCATCTCTTTAAAGACCCCCAGTCATGTTTTAACATCACGCTCTTCCTCACTCTGTTGTATTTATTCCGACATTAATTTCACAGGTGTTTCCCTGGGGTCCCTTCTTCTGGCCCCTCCGGAGGCCTCAGGGCTGCTTTGTGCCCTCGCTGCTTTCTGGCTAGTGGAAAAGCACAGGTGAGAAGCCTGGGCCCGACCGAGAAGTCCCCACACCTGGGTGCATTCTTCCCATCATGTCCCTGCTGCCCTCTGGCCTCAGCTGGCTACATTTTTTTTTGTACCTATTTGAATTTTATATTTGTTTAATTTTCATTTTTGTCATGTATATAGGGTAAAAAGCCAAATAGTGTACGGTGTGTTGTGTAACCAGAAGTAGCTGCCCCTCCTTGCCGCCCTGTGCCCACTGCCCGCCTCCTGGCTGTTTCTTTCTAGTGTTTCTTTTCCCCCACTTTAGATTGTTTCTATGGACTTTCTCTTGTGGAGGGTGCACCCGCATATTTCCCTTCTGTCTCCTCCATTCTTCAATCCAGTTAATCCTAATCTTGTTTAAATAGGCATTCTGTGTTTATCTCATTTTGATTGCAGGTATTTTTCACAGCTGACCCATTCAGTCTGCTAGGATTATATTTCCTTTCTAATACAACCTTTCTCTTTTTTCTGAAGTTGGTAATCACATTGTGTTTTCACTTGTTTAGTTTTCCACGTACCCATCAGTGGTTCTTTCCAGCCTGGCTGGGGTCTTGTTGCACCTGTGCCCTTGGACTTGCTTTGCTATGTATCGGCCCTTGTTCTCACGCAGGGCCCCCGCCCTGGGCCTGGTGGGGATCCTGCTTTGGGAGCATCTCTGCTTGTCTCCAGAGGTCCAGGTCAGACACTGACCCAGGCTTTTTTCTTCAGGTACGACACCTAATGCCCTCTCCACTTCCAGTACTCTGCTGGGTCGTCTGCATCCCCTCTGTGGCCTTTGCATTTCTGTGTTCTGTGCTCTGAGTTCCTGCTTGTCCATCCCTGTGCACCTTCCAGAACGTCGGGTCCTCTCTGGAGCTGTGTTTTCCCAGTGGACTGTGAGGAGGGAGTGGAGAGAAACTCACATGTGCGCCTCATTTAACTCTGTTTTAAGCCACTCTGGCTCCTCAACATCCTGCAGTGTATCAGTCAGAACAGGCTCAGGACTCTGCCTTCGTGCTTTCCTCCTGACCCCATCATAGTCCTGGGATGTCAGTAGAACAGGACTTGTTAGTGTCACAAAGCTGGGGTGCAGGGCTGGGGCGCACTCTGCTGCCCCTCCACTCCCTGAGTATGATCTGCGGGAAGTCTGTCCACAAATGGTTTGGTTTAGCCTTTCTCATCTTGTATTTGTGTGTGTGTGTGAAAGTTTTCATATTTTGACAACATCCACATGGACAAAATCCATGAAATTAGGTTTTTGCAACCCTAGAGTATTCCATCACGGTGAGGTACTGTGGTCATTAGGCATTCACTTTTCCAGTCTGTCTCTCCTGGGAGTAGAGTCACTGTAGCTCCAGCCACATGGGTTACTGTTCACGTACCTGCCTCCTAGCAAGACCTGGTTTTTGTGCTGGGAAAACAGAGGTTATCGTCCTGGGCCTTGGAGCTGTAGATGTTTGGAAGAGGCATAGCCAGGCTTTCTTGGCGTTTTGGAGGCATCTGGAGTAGGTGGTAGAGGGAGGAGGTGAAGTCCTTGGCCGTGCTTCTGGAAATCTCTCGTCTGTTTCAGCAGGAGCCTCCCGTGCTGGGCTCTGAGATGCAGCCCCTGACGCTGTCAGCTGGGAAGTTGTGGGCTGCACTGCTGTGTCCCCTCCTCTTGCCTGGTGGCCAGGGGCCTGGGCTGGCGGTGCTGCCAGCAGGAACCCCGCCTCGTGGCGCTCGAGGTGCTGGGGACTGAGTGTCTGATGAGCTCTTGTACGTGAGGACCTTTGAGAAGTAAGTGCTGCAGGTGCTGCCCCTCTGGCCTAGTGTTGCTGGAGGCGTGTGCTCTTGTGCTTAGTTACATAAGCGCTGGCTTTCTATCCGTGGAATGGGTGTTACATACGTTCAAGAAAATGGATGGCCTCGTTGGGGCTCTGGGTTAGGTATCTGGCTCCACCACGTCTCTTTCATTCGCTCGGCACATGTGCGTGATGTTGTTCACGGAGCGTCTTCCACATGCCAGGCAGTGTCACAGGTGCTAGGGACACAGCGATAAACAAGACTGACCCGGTTCCTGTCCTCCCTCCAGACGTGAAACAGGTAATCTCCAGTAACCACAAGCTGATGGAAATGCTATGGAGGAAAGCAGAGATTACTCGAGGTTGTGTAACAGGGAGCCCGACCCAGTTAGGAAAGTGTGCCTCAGGGAAGTCACTTCATTCGTTTCTTTTCTCTTTGAGGTAACTTTTGATCTGACATTCTGAAGCTGAGGAGGATTGGTGAGGCAAATGGTGGGAGAGGAAGGAATAATCCAGGTACAGTCTGGGGAAGGCCTGAGTGGGGGACGGGGGCCAGCTGGGAATGCAGGTCTTCAGTCCCGGGGAGTTGGGAGGCACTGAAGAGTTTGAGTAGAGAAGAGTAGGTAGTAAGATATATCGTTTCAAAAGATGGCTCCATTGGAGAGGACAGGTGTTGGGGGCACTGCTCAGGAGGCCGGCGCAGGGTTCAGCCAGGGCTGGCCACTGCTTGGAGGAGGTGGTGCTGGAAAAGATGGAGCAGAGAGCGGCTGGGAGGTGGTGATGATGCGAGTCCGTGGCTGAATGGGCATGGGAGGGTCGGGAGGGCCTGGGCCTCTTGTTCTGAAGCCGGGTGGGTGGGGATGGCGGAGGCAGCAAGGAGGGGGGAGCCCTATTTTAGAGCTCTGGACGCATGCATGGGCTGTCCAGCGCTCTCCAGGCCTGCAGCTCAGAGAAGAGGTCTGGGCTGGAGATGGAATCGGAGAGTTCAGTAGTTAGAAGGACTTCCACAGAAAGGGACGGAAAGCAGGACTGCAAGTGGCTCCAGAAATAAAGAACATGCATTGTCACACACGGGACAAGCCCTTGGTGGGTGACGCCCTGACAGCATCCTTAAGATCTGGCCCCATCTGTGCTGCTCAGCATGCTGGTTCCCTCTTCATGGTCGACACATGGCAGCCAGTGTCCCGAGGGGAGGGGAGGACCCTCCCCTGTGTCTGTTTAAGAAACTCTCCTGCAGTGCCCCCCAGGCTCCCCAAGGCCCTTCCCCATCATTGGCCGTGTTTGCTCACACACGCGCTGCAGGCCAGTCCCTGCGAGAGTTGGAGGCACCACAGTTGACATCCCTGGGCCTGCAGCAGCAGCAGCAGCATTTGCTGGGAACGCAGCATTCTCGCTTGAGAGTGAGGGTGTGGGACCCCCTCCTGGCCTGGCTGCAAGCAGCCCTCCACTCTCTCTGTCCTCTCCCCCCTTCACTGTTCTCCTTAGCTCTCACCACTGTCCAGCAAACTCCGTGTTCACTCCTTCTCCTGTTTGTCGTCTCTGTGTCCACTCCCACCCACCCGCCAGGAGTGCGCCTGGTGGGCCTGGCGTGTGGTAGCCCTCCCCGGTTTTTGTGAATTAGATGATGGGAGGAAGGAAGACCTGAGCATGGGCACTCAGGGAACCTCCTCCCCACCCACAGATGGCCCTCCTGATGGGGCTGACCCCAGGCACCGACACGCCCCGGGTCAGCACACAGCATTTTCAGCAGTAGTCTTCCTTAGAGAGTAAGATTCTCCCTGTGTCCTTTGAATGTCTTTGTCAGCAAGGAGAGAGGGGGGAGTGGTGTTGGTGACCTGCTGGCAGTGACTGATGGTGTCCAGCTCGAGCCACCGGTGGGGCCCTGGGGGACACACGGGTATGAGGGCAGCGGGAGGCTCAGATGGGCTGAGGAGGCTGAGGTGAGCGGTGAACGGGGCGCCACCGTGCTCGAGGCCTCCTGACATCCGAAGAGGAAGAGTTAGTGGGAGCACGGGCTCACTGTGCAAAGCCGCACTTGCTGGACTGCAAGTCCCCTTTGGGATGTCGCAGGGTTGCCTGAAAATCTGCTCCAGATCCTGGCCCTAGGGTCGGGGGGTTTCTGAAACTGTCCGTGCTGTTGCTCTTGCCCGTGGTGTGCTAAGCTGGGCACTGGCTTTTTAGGGCAGTTGCCGGAAGAAATCAGGAAACACATTTCCTGCCTTCCAGGAGTTAGTGGTTTGGGAGCTGTTTGAAATTGGGGCAGGAAGAGTAAATACCTCTCTCACTTTGAAGGGGGCTCTGTTCCTTGTCTGTGGTTTTGTCATGTCCCATTATCTAGGACCCTTTCAACAGATCAGGCCCTAGTTTTTCCTTTGGTTGATTTCTATTTAATTTTTATTATGTGAAGGACAATTCATTCTACCTCCTAGGAATCTCCTCTTCCCATTTCTGTAGGTGTGAGTAGCATATTCGGTATTATCTTCTCATTTTCTCAGTATAGGCATGCTGAAAACCAAGTTACATTTGCCTGACTGTGTCGTATGATATTACACTGTATTATTAGTGTACTATATGTTACATGATGTGGTGAGCTTGGAGAGATTTTCAGAGATTGAGAAGTGCTTACAATGTCTCTGAACCATAAGTTTCTGTGTTCCTTTCTCTTTATTGAAGACTTACTGAATGGCTTAAAAAACTTGCGATAGCACATTAGGGATGAAGCTGCTTTCTGTGAAAAGCAGAAGTACAGGGTGAGGTTGGACCAGGGTGGCTTCTTTCTCCTCCTTCCTTCCCTCCCTCCTCCTTTCTTCTCCCTCCCTCCTCTTCCCCGAGGACAGTGTAACTGGTGGGTGTTCTCCTTAGGCCTCGCTGACATCTTAATTCCCTAAGAAATGTTCTGTGTGTTGACAGAGATGCCCTGGCTTTGCTGCCAGCATCCTTCCTCTTGTTTTTCTCAGATGGTCAGAGATGTGTCTTCCTCACAAAGACGTTCAGAAGATACAGGAAAACTCTATTCTTTAAGGGGAGAAAGACATACCTCTGAAAACGCTGTGCCGCATCTGGGTCTGGGTGTCGGCCCCACCAAGAGAAGCCTTCCATGGGTGGGGCGGAGCCTCCCTCTGTCCCCTGGTGGCACAGCGGGGCAGCTGAGAGGGGAGGGGGACAGGCACCTCCGTCCAACCTATCCACCTTCTTCCTCATCTGGCCTCCTTGAGAACGGGGGAAGATCAGCTTGGGTCCGTTTTCTTCAGCCTTTGATATTCCTGATATCGAAAGCCATATTTGTCCATAATTGAAAAAACAAACAAGGGGCCAGCCTGGTGATGTAGTGGTTAAGTTCGCACACTCTGCTGCAGCAGCCCGGGGTTCACAGGTTTGAATCCTAGGTGTGGACCTACACACGCTCATCAAGCCACGTGGTGGTGGCGTCCCACATACAAAATGGAGGAAGACTGGCATGGATGTTGGCTCAGGGACAATCTTCCTCAGCAGAAAAAACCCAACCAAACAAACAAACGGTCCAGAAATGCATACCACAGGACGTGGGGTCTTCCCCAGTCACTGTTAACGATGGGAGTGTGTTCTCACTTGTGGTGAGTCGACCTCTCTCCACGTCCACCCCCTGTAAAGTGCTGCTGATTAATTTAAAGGCCCCCATGCAGACAAGTGATGAAGATGAATTTAGTTTTTGAAATATCCTGTAATGGTCATAAAAGAACCCCTTGTACCTGATCCTCTGTCGTGTCTGCTACAGGTTGATTTCGCGTGCTTGAGCCCCGGCGTGAGCTGGGACCTGCACAGGCAGTGCTGTGCCCCCGGGCTGGAGCGCAGTGCCCTGCGCCGCTGTCCTTCTGCGGTTCAGTGGACACACGGGTGCGTCCTGTGCCCGGGCCCCGTTCCCTCTCCCTGTGATGTAATGGCACAGTCTTCGAGTGAGTGATGGTCAGGCACGTATTTCTGACTTTGCGTTTAAGGGAGGAAGAAGCCAGGTTCCGATTCACAACCTGTGAAATAGGAGTTGTGTATGTGACGCTGCTCTCCTGCAGTGGGGTTGATATTCTCTCCAGTGGGTGTCTCCGAGGGCTTGGGGATGCTGTTGGAGTTGCATATTTCACTGTCCTTGGCTCCTTCAGCCCTGTCCTGTCTTGTCCCATGAGGTCCTCCTGGGACTGGGCCTCTGCTCCTCCCTCTACATCTGAGGTTCGAATTGCCTGGAGGGCTTGATAAAACACAGTGCTGCGTCTCACCAGCAGACCTCTTTTTCAGCAAGCTCTGGGTGGGATCTGAGAGCCTGCATTTCTAACAAAATGCTGCTGGTCTGGGACCCGCTTGGACGGTTCTGCTTTTGCGTCTGGACCCTGGCTGCACCCGGAATTCCCCTCGGAGCTTAGGGCTTGAGGGGCCAACTGTGCCGCAGACATTTCAATCAGACTCTGGGGTGGGAGCTGGAAGAGAGCTGGAAACCTCCCCAGGTGGTTCCACGTGCCGTGAGGTTGAGAACTTTGCTGTGGAGGAGAAGCCTTGTCCTCCCCAGGCAGTTGGGGGCACTGGAACTGGTGCAGGTGAGGGTGCCTCTCTTGTGGGTCTTAGTGCAGACTGTTGTGGGTAAGGCCTGTTGCCTTAGAGCAAGAGGCTTATGTGAGGAACAGCTCTGGAAGGGCAGGACAGTTGGTGAGAGAGGCTGAGTCTGAACCTGGGACTGTCAGACCCGAAGTCCATTTGCTTTCCACTTTGGGGCTCTGCCTGCTTGGGGAGAAAATCCCAGAGCTGAGCATCAGGTGGTCTGTGGTGACAGGTGACTGGGGTGTGTCAGTGGGGCCTTTGTTGGCTTTTGGTTTTTTGCTGAGGAAGATTCGCCCTGAGCTAACATCTGTGCCAGTCTTCCTCTTTTCTTCATTTGTGAGCCGTAGCTACAGCACTGCTGCCGCCACGTGGTGTAGGTCCGCGCCTGGGAGCCGAACCCCGGCCACCAAAGTGGAGTGTACCGAACTTGAGCACTAGGCCATGGGGCTGGCCCCCGTTTGTCACCTTTTTAGGTAATCGGTAAACGAGGATGTTTTGTGGTCAGGGCTAAAAGCCAGAACTTGGGCCTGGGCACAGGCTTTCTTTGTGGTTATCACTGTGGAGGTTCCCTTGCTGGGTCCTGCCCCCTGCCAAGGTTGGGCCCAGTCAGCGTGATGGGTGCTCCAGGAGAAATCAGGGGGCGAGGTGGGTGTGGGTGCGCATGCTGTGCAAGTTCTCCTGAAGGCTGTGGATGTTTGCCAAGACTGCCTCAGGCCGTGTCAGGAGCCGGCTCTGCCACTCAGCTCTGTCTCAGGCTGGGCTTTGATGCTTTCCTGGGCTTCTGCTTCTGGAGAAGCACCCCAAGATTGTCAGGTAGAAGACGAATTGTCTCTCTGTGTAGTTATGTGTTTTTCTGAGGGAGTGGCCTAGTTTGCTGAGCTGTGAAAGCACAGAGATGTGAT
This sequence comes from Equus przewalskii, assembly GCF_037783145.1. Lineage (NCBI taxonomy): Eukaryota > Metazoa > Chordata > Mammalia > Perissodactyla > Equidae > Equus > Equus przewalskii. The sequence goes on along the minus strand of NC_091842.1, from coordinate 42,315,900 downwards.
GGCAGAAGCTGTTTCTTGTCGCACTTGCGTTTCAGGGGCAGCGCTGGAGTGACCTTCTGTGGGTGGAGCTTGGTTCCACCCACTGCTCATCAGTGGTTTGTCTTTCTCGTCTTTTCTGTTGGGTGTGATTCTGTGAGAGTGGGCAGAGGCCCACGCTGGAAACTTCACCATTGCAAGTGTCTGTCCCTCCCTCTCCTCCCTTCCTCCTCCAACCTTCCCTCACCCTTCCTCTTTTTTCACTTGTTTACAAAGTTTTATTTCATTCCAACCTTGGGTGGGTTGGTTTACTTTACTAAAATCCAGGAAAAGCAAGGCTGGGTTTTTTTTGCTGTGGGAAACAAAAGGCCCTTCTGTGAGAAAGTCCATCCTTATCAGCGTGGTTCCCTCTGGCTGGTGAGGAGAGAAGAGCCAGGAAGGGCCGGATGCTGTTCTCTCGGTGGTTCTGTTTGTAAGAACCCTTCAAGGAGCCCACCTTATGATGCATTTCACAAGCATGCAGTTAGTGAGGCCTGGTCTGCACTGGGAGGAACTTTCTCTTTTACACTAAGAACTTTCTGGTAGGAGGAATCTTAGCATTTGTAATGCATGAGTCAAGAACCTCTTCTTATTGGATGGTATTACTTTTATAACAATAATAGGAGACTTAAGAAGAAAAAAAATGGCAGATAATGCACCTTTAAATAAAAACATGCAAATAAAGAAGACAAAAATCCCATCCGGCACTGTGAATCTTTTCAACCTTCTAGACTTTTAAATTATTATTTATATTAGAGAGATAAATAAAACCAGAGTTATAATTAACTTACAGTTTTAACCTACTTAAATTTTTTTTTATTGAGGCAAGAACGTGGGTTTATAACGTTATATAAATTTCACATGTACATCAATATATTTTTTTTTTTGAGGAAGATAGCCCTGAGCTTACTACTGCCAATCCTTCTCTTTTTGCTGAGGAAGACTGGCCCTGAGCTAACATCCATGCCCATCTTCCTCTCCTTTATACGTGGGACGCCTACCACAGCATGGCTTTTGCCAAGTGGTGCCATGTCCGCACCCAGGATCTGAACTGGTGAAACCCGGGCCGCCAAGAAGCAGAACATGCGAACTTAACCGCTGTGCCACCGGGTCGGCCCCTACATCACTATATTTTGATTTCTCTATAGACTGCATCGTGTTCACCACCAAAAGTCTAGTTACTGTCCGTCACCGTACACATGTGCCCCCTCTGCCCTCCCCCACCCCTTCCCTCTGTTCTCTGTATCTATGTGTGTGTTTGTCTAGCTTCCACGTGTGAGTGAACTCATATGGTAATGGTCTTTCTCTGTCTGACTTATTTCACTTAGCATAATACCCTCACAGTCCATCCATGTTGTCGCAAATGGCAAGATTTCATCTTTTCTGTGGCTCAGTGGTATTCCACATCTTCTGTATCCATTCATCCATTGATGGAGTTTTAACCTACTTTAAATCAAAATATTGTCAGCATCTCTCAATGTCAGTATATCTACTTCTACAACATGATTTTAATGGCTAGTTTTCCATCATATGAACAAGTTTGCTAGCATTTATTTGATTAATCCTCTGCCTTTGGTATTTTAGGTTTTCACTTTTGTGCTGTTGTAAGCTTTCTGGTAGCTGAGTCTTCTGCACACTCTTTATTATTTCCTTAGGTTAAAGTCATAAAAATGGAGTTGCTGAGAGAACAGATATATAGATTTTAAAGGATTTTTAGACGTTTTTTTGGTCACCAAATTGCCCTCCAGAAGAGTATTGCCAGTCTGATACAGGGAAAATGGTGTATCGCTGTAGTTTTAGTTAGCATTTTTCTTGTGGGTGTAGTCAAGCTGATGTTTCTCTGAAGTGTTAGTGAACAAGTGTTCTTGTGTTTGTGTGTCTTTGTGTCATAGTGCGAGTGCTAGCCAGCCTGAGGCCTCCGTTTCTCAACCTGTGACATGGCGGTCAGCTCACTCGGCCTCTAAAATATGTTATGAGTTTCTGTTGAGTTCTGTTCTTTTGTGGTATCCTTTCTTATAAGTTTCAGATATATGCCATCAATCTATATCGTTAAATAAAAATAAATACTGTCTTTGTTTTGGTTCAATATTCTGCTTTTAAGGAGCAAAGTGCAGAAGATGAAGGCAGAGAAAACAGGACGATGTTGGACAGAGTGGGAGCCTGAAGAATTCTCATTTTGTGCTGACTTAAAAGTTTTCTCCACTGTTGAATGATCTCTTGATAATAAAAAAAAAAAATTGTGATAACCATAGACATTAGGCCAGTTCTACAGTTAACTTTATTCAGCAATGGTGGTCTGATACTCCAGGGTTTAATGGTCAGCATTTTAGAGCTTCTGGAATTTTTTAATCCTCTCAAGATTTGGTCCTAGGTACTACCTGATCTAGGAACTGTTGCTTTTAGATTTAAACCAAATCTCACAGAAACAAAACCCAAACCTCAGACTACACAGGAGTGACTCTCTCTGGTCTGGGGCTGGTGTTGGGAATGAGATCTGAGGGCATCGGCCCCAGTCAGGTCGCTGAACCGGAGGCGGAGGTGCGAGTCCAGGTGACTGTTGGCTCCCGTCCTGGGTTCCCCCTGTTGGGGGAGAGGTTCTGCCAGCAGGCGGGAGGGAGCCGCAGAATAGAACCTGCCTTCTCCTAGGCGCTTGCTCTGTCCTCCCAGCTGTATGCTCATGGGGGTGAACTTTGTGCCTCTGGGCCAGGGACAGGCTCCCAGCAGTAGGGTCAAGCCTGGTCCTTGCCCTGGGAGGCAGATGAGCAATCGGAACTTCAGGACACGTGTGCCTAGATGCCCCCGCCCCCAGGCAAGGGGCTCTGGGGAGTCCTGAGGCCAGGCGGGAGCCCCTGCGCCCAGGGTGTGGGCCAGGGGCGGGGACCAGGGTGCAGCATGGAAGTTGCATCCTCATGATATTGCAGGTGGGAGTGTGGTCTCCCTGGTGACCTGGCCTCCAGGAGAGGATGCTCTTTTGTCTCTTGTCTCTCTTCATTTCCTTACTGGTCGGCTTGGCCTCTCTCCGCCCACGTCAGAAGCTGGCTATAATGTGGAGCACAGCCTGGTGCCCCTTGATGGCAGGGCGCCGAGTTCGCTGTTCCTGGTGATGTCTTTGCAGGGGGTCTCTCCTTGGTGGGGGGTGCCTCCTTCTGAAGAACTTCAGGAGCTGCCCTCAGCATGTGGGCCTGGCGGGCATGCCGTGGGCAGAGAGGCAGGTGCCGAGGCTTCAGGTGGGGCTCTGTGCTGTGGGCGTGTCAGGGGAGAAGGCTCTGGGCTGGCCTCAGGGCAATGCCTTGTGCATGTGCTGCTGCTTATGCCTATGTCTCAAAGCTTTTTTTTTTAAGCAGAATAATCCTAAATTTTAAACTACGTAATAAAGTCTCTGTGTAGTTTGTGGATTTGTGCCTTCAGATATACCAGGTGAGAGCTAAAAGGCATGAGGGAAGGGGTTTCAGGGCCGGGCCGGGCACACCTGGTACCTTGGGTTGTACATGTCTGTAGTGCATGGCGTCAGTGTAGGGGGTCAACGTGAGGGCCACAGGCAGTTAGGTACCTTACGATAGTGTTTTCATCTGTTTCAAGTGGCATCTGTAGCTGTGTCTCTTCTCGTTTAGTAAAGTAAGAGTATTCAGATCAGAGGCTTTTCCGATTCCTGGGATGCACGCCTGCTAGAGAGCCCTGAATTGTGTGTGTCTTCCTGGCTCTTTTCTGTGCTTGCATCTACCTTCCTAGGAAACACAGCGAGCATTTCTCCGTGTCTGAATTACCATCGTATAAGAGCTTATTTTCAGGAACTGCTTGTGACCTGCCAGGCTCTGTTGCAGGCATTCTGCGCCAGCCTCATTAATCCTCAGCCCAGGGAGGCACCATTGTGAGCCTGGACTTCTGTGGTTGATGTCTTTCTTAGGCAGGCTGTCCCGGCATGGCAGCTCTGGGGTTCCTGTTACCCCGGGAGAGAGAGGCCTTTCCTTGAGGCAGAGCACAGGCTCTGAGAGGGCATTGGGTTCCTCAGTGAGGAGGTGGGGGGTCTGTCACCATAAGAGGGTGGCGTGAAAGCCCCCCTCTGGGCACCGTCCACTCTGGGAGAAGCAGGTGTTCTTCCACATGTGCTTTGTAGTGGCTGCATCAGGTGCCGCCATGGTGGTGACCTGACTGGAGTCTGTCAGCCAGCTGCTTGTCACTTGCTGGACCCTCCTTTCGCTGAGTGAGTGCTTACTGAGCACCTGTGGACCAGGCACTGTCTCACGATGGAATACAGCAATGAGCAAAACTGGCCCAAAGCCCAGGTTTTTCTTAAACGTTTTAGATACACTGTATCTACAAATTGCAGGAGTATTCAGTAACAAAATAGATATGTTCTGAAGGTTGTTCCATGGAATGAATCATCTTTCCCAAGAATTCCATTATATCTTCAGAAACATTATTCTAGAAAAAGGAAATTCTTCACCTGAAGAGCCCCAGGAAAAAGTTGATTTGAGAATTGTGTCCAGAACCACTGTCTGATTAATGTGACCCCTCCCGCCCTCCACAAAAAGGGTGAAAATAGAGCTTTAAAATCAACATTCAGAGAAGCTCAATTTGTTAAAAAATAGAGGCCCAGGGTTTGGGCCGGCCCAGTGGCGCAGCGGTTAAGTGCACGTGTTCCACTTCTTGGTGGCCTGGAGTTCGCTGGTTCGGATACCGGGTGCGGACATGGCACCCCTTGGCAAGCCATGCTGTGGTAGGCGTCCCACATATAAAGTGGAAGAAGATTGGCACAGCTGTTAGCTCAGGGCCAGGCTTCCTCAGCAAAAAAAGAGAAAGACTGGTAGCTCAGGGCTAATCTTCCTCAAAAAAAAAAAAAAAAAAAAAATAGAGTGAGTTGACTTAAAACAATAGGATGGAAGTTACATCTCAATAAAACTGTAATTAAAAAGAAAAAGCAAGGTAGTGTGGTGGCCTGATAATGGCCCCAAGATTCCAAGTCCTAACACTGGGACCTGTGAATGCTGCCTGACCTGGCAGAGGGGACTGTGTGGTGTGATTCAGTTAAGGGCCTTGGGAGGGGTTGCCCTGGTGGGCCCTAAGTGATCACAAGGGTCCTCGTAAGAGGGAGGCGGAGGGAGATTTGACCCCAGAAGAGGAGATGGGGGCGTGGCAGTGGAAAGAGAGGCTGGAGAGTTGCAGCCATGAGCCAAGGCCCACTGGCAGCTGGAAGATCAGGGAAGGCTCGCCGCTCCAGCCTCCAGAAGGAACCAGCCCTGCTGCCTCCTTGATTTGAGCCTGAGACCCGTTTCAGACTGTGGCCGCCAGAGAATAAATTTCTGTGTTAGCTACCCAGGGTGTGGTGGTTAGTTACAGCAGCAAGAGGAGCGAATGCCCTGGGGGCAGGTGTCCTTGATCCAGGAAAGGCAAACAACCAGTTTCAAACTGAGGAGAGGTAAATTCGGAACACTTCAGTACCTGTGGAGAGAGGGTTGGAGATGGGAAGAAACCACTGCCATTTGACACATAGACACTCTTCTTAGAGATAATATGATAATATTTACCCAGGTGGCTAAGTATTGCTGTATTATAAACACACCGCTTGTATGTTATTTTCTTCTTAGAAGTATTCCATCATATGTTTGTACACCCGTATTCATAGTAGCATTATTCACCATAACCGAGAGGGGGAAGCAACCCACATGTCCATTGGTGGATGAACGGATAAACAAAACATGGTACATACATGTTATCTGTACAGTGGACTGTTCTTCAGCCTTGAAAAGGGAGGAAATCGTGGCTGACCGGTGGCATTGTGGTTGAGTTTGTGTGCTCTATTTTGGCAGCCTGGGGTTCACAGGTTCAGATCCTGGGTTCAGACTTATAGACTGCTCATCAAACCATGCTGTGGCAGCCTCCCTTATACAAAATAGAGGAAGATTGGCTCAGATGTTAGCTCAAGGACAGTCTTCCTCAGGCAAGAGGAAGATTGGCGATAGATGTTAGCACAGGGCCAATCTGCCTCACACACACGCACACAAATCCAGTGGGCTAATATAACATTTGGGGCTGGCCCCATGGCCGAGTGGTTAAGTTTGCGTGCTCCGCTTCGGTGGCCCAGTGTTTCGCCAGTTCGAATCCTGGGCGCGGACATGGCACTGCTCATCAAACCATGCTGAGGCAGCGTCCCACATGCCACAACTAGAAGGACCCACAATGAAAAATACACAACTGTGTACCCTGGGGCTTTGGGGAGAAAAAGGAAAAATAAAATCTTTGAAAAAGGTGTGTTATTTAAAAAAAAAAAAAAAAGGAAATCCTGACACCTGCTACACCATGGATGGACCTTGAGGACATTATGCTCCATGAAATAAGCCAGTCACCAAAGGATAAAGACTGTACAATTCCACTTCTCTGAGGTCCTTAGAGAAGTCAAATTCATGGAGACAGAAATTAGAAGGGTGGGTGCCAGGGGCTGGGGGTGGGGCATGGGGAGTTAATGTTTAATGGGACAGAATTTCAGTTGGAAGATGAAAGAGCTCTGGACGTGGATGGTGGTGATTGTCACACAACAGTGTGAATGCGCTTAACGCCGCTGAACTCTACACCTAAAAATGGCTAAGATGGCTCAGTTTTATATTACGTGTGTTTTATCATAATTAAAAAAAGATTTTTGAAAGTGTGCCGTCATAGCCTGTCAGAAGGTTAGGTGGCTGTAGGCGTGGAAAGCCTTCAGAGAGTGAGGGCGTCAGCGAAGCAGCCCAGTTCTGAGCCAGAGCTCCGTGGAGATGAGAGCCACGCGTGCCCTCCCTGCAGGCTCCTCCACGTCTTGACGCCTGTGCTATCCCGGCCCCTCGTGCCTCTCGGTCTCCCTCCCTGGACCCGCCGTAGCCCTGCGCACAGCCAAGTGCTCCCCCTCTGCTGCCTCCTCCTAGTTTGTTGAGTCTCGTCTCACTGGCATCTGCTTCTCAGTCTCCTTTGCTGGTTCCTGGTCCTCCGTCCTCACCTCAGGGCTGGAGGCCCTGCTCCATCTGCACTCATTCCCAGGCTCACAGCTTTCAATGCAGCCCCTGTGCTGATGACCCCCGGCTTCACGTCTGCAGCCCGGCCCACTCCTGAACTCTGGGCTCACACTTGAATGCCGGGTAGACGTCTGCCAGTCACATGCTAAAGCTTTGAGCTGTCTGCAGCCTCCCCATCTCGGTTAATAGCAATCCCACCCTTCCCGCGACTTGGGCCAAAACCTCTTTCTCTCACCCTGCATGCGCTCTGTCAGGAAACCCTGTTGGCTCTGCCGTCAGAATCCATCCGGAATCCCAGCAATTCTCAAGCCTCATCCGTCCTCTGTGGGCCAGCCACCACATCTCTGCTCGGGTTACAGGGCGCCCTCCTCACAGCCTCACTGCCCCCACCCCACCCTCCAGCATTTTCTCTAAGGCAACTAGACAGCATCGTTAAGGCAGATCGTGTGGCTCCTGTGCCCAGAACTCCCCCAGGGCGCTGACCTCATGTCCTGCTGCTGGCCCCTTCTCATACTGCTCCAGCCACCGGCCACCTCGAGGCTTCTGCGTGCCGCAGCCACACCTCTTCACCAGCCCCTTTGCACTGGCTGTGCCCTCTGCCGGGCACACTGTCCCACACCTGCCCTGCCCAGGTCTCTCACCTGGAGCTCGGGGTTCTCCACCACGCTCAATCAGGACGTTGGCAGAATTCAGCTCCTTGTGGTTGTAGGGCTGAGATCCCTGTTTTCCTGCTGGCTGTTGGTGGGAAACAGCCCTCAGGTCCAGCCACGTGGCCCTGTCACAGTAGACAGCTTCCCTCTTTGCAGCCAGCTGTCTGCTACAGTTAATGCATGGCCAGGGTGACAGGCCCGTCACAGTTGCTGTGTGTGGCTCCCCCCTCAGGACCCCACCCCACAGTGTCCAGTCCTGGAGCACGGGCCGCACGGAGTTCTGTCACTGCCCAGGGCACCTGCAGGACGCCCCCAGGCAAAGCCCACCTTGTGGACCAAGCTTTCGATCAGCCTTTAGTGACTACGCTTAAGTACAAAGGGACGGTCAGGGACCTCAGATACTTGAGGAAAGCCTCAGACAAGAGAGACCAAACCAGAAACAGGAAAGAAGAGCAGAGGCACCAGGGAGAGTCAGTGCAGAAGGCAGAGGAGAACTTGGAAAACAAGGCTTGATTTTTTTTTTTTTTTTGAGGAAGATTAGCCGTGAACTAACATCTGCCACCAATCCTCCTCTTTTTTCTGAGGAAGACTGGCCCTGAGCTAACATCTGTGCCCATCTTCCTCTACTTTATATGTGGGATGCATGCCACAGCATGGCGTGACAAGCGGTGCCATGTCTGCACCCGGGATCTGAGCTGGTGAACCCCAGACCACCGAAGCACAGCATGCAAACTTGACTGCTGCGCCACCGACCAGCCCCCAAGACTTGATTTATGTGTCAGGTTAAAGAAGACATCACACTCAGAGAACTTGAAATCACCTTTGGAAATTAAAAATGAAATACGAGCGTCCAGTTGAAGGTTTGGAAGATCAAGTCAAGAATATCTCCTGGAAAGGTCTTTAGGAGGCAAAGAGCATGGGAGATAAATGGTTAGGGAAGAACGTGATTGAGGGGCACAGCCTGACTGACAGGTGTGCTGGGACAGGAGCACTTGCCGAGTCTGAGGACTGCGTCTCCAGCCAACAAGGCTCTTCCTAGGCTCAGAACAGTGAAGGGGAGGGACCCCAGCAGACGCGGCGGGTTCTGCCCATAAGGAGGCTCTGGCAGCTTCCAGAGGCTCAAACAGGCCCACATGAAGCATCGGGATGGCGGCGTCCCACTCCTTGGCCCCGGCAGGAGGGCCACGGGGCTGGGACAGTGGCCCAGGATGATTTCCAGCCTACAGCTATGTCTGCAGAGCCTGTCGGGGTGCAGCCTTTCAGGCAAGAATGCTTTCAAGGTGCACACCGCACACCCTTCTCAGCCAGCTACAGAGGCTTCTTAAGATGAGGGAGGGCTGAGCAAGGGGGACGTGGGGCCCCTAGCACAGGAGGGGCGCCGGAGGCACACGTGGGGTGGTCTGAAGGAGGCGTGTGATGCTGTGGAGAGGTGAATGGAGCCATAGGTGTGCGGGAGATTGAAGAGTGAGGGGTTGCCAAGTGTAGGAAATCTTGTAGGGGAAAGGCAGTGCTGCAGTTGAAATGTGCTTCAGCCACGAGAATACTCACGTGGTCAGTGACGTAAGCACTGCAGAGGCCTAGCCAAACTTGAGGGGTGCGGGGGGCGCTGAATTCACATTTTTCACCATAAGAAGCCAAAATGTAACGTGCATTTGAAAAGCCAGGGAATAGCACCAGGAGCACGTTAATTAGACATGGAGGCACTGGCCCCCCAAAAACACCCAAAGCTAAAGAGCAGAGAGAAGGGTTTCTGGAGCAGGGCGGGGTGGGCCAGAGGGGCGGGCTGCCCTCTTCTTCCAGGCCTTGAGCGCTGACTGTTTGAACTACGGGCCTGTGTCTGGTAACTGTTTAGTTTGTTTTTTCCCTCCTTGCTCTCAGGGGTGTAGCTTGGGCCAGGCGTCAAGGGGTATCCCCATAACAGATAAAACCCCCAGTTCTCTGTCGTGTGCACAGCAGTGACAAGGGGAGAGGCCGGGGGGCGCGCTGCCCCTGCACAACCTGGAGTGGAGTTCTGCGGGCGGAAGAGTCCCCTGTCGGGTTGGTTAGTGTTCCAGAGAAGAGCCCTGCAGGGGCGTTCCCACAGCCGCTCGGAGCGGGCCGCCGCATAGCCAGCGGTGCCCCTCCTGAGAGCTGCTCCCCTGCCCGCCCCCGCCCCCGGCTCTGCCCGACCTGGACAGGGGTGAGCCCAGACGCTTCTGCTGCCCCAGCCTGTTTATCCTCCGATGAGTGTAGTTACCTACGTGTGGCGTGGAGCTGTCTTTAGTTACTTTTGTATGTTCTGTTTCGTTTCCTCGGTGTGTTTGCGTAAAGCTGGAATGTATCCACTTGACTGTTTTTCTCAGTATTCTCATGTGCATTTTAAGATTTTACTGTCTTTAAAATAACGTGGAGACAGCTCTGTGAATATACTAAAAACCGCTGAATTGTGCCCTTTGAGTGAGTGAGCTGTGCGGTGCATGCATTACATCTCCATAAGGCTGTCAACAGAGTGACATGGGGAGTCAGAACTGCAGTGTCCCCTGAAGCAGCTGGAGGCACCCCGGCCCCAGACTCCGCCCACCACACTGAGGAGATGTGGAACTTGTTGGACAGACGCAATTTGCCCAAGTGCCTGTGACGACAGATGCAGGGAGATGCACTTCTGGTGCTGGACATGACCCATGTCCCTTTCCTCAGGCACGTCCAGAAGAGTGAGCCAGATGAAGGACACAGCTGGTGATGTCTCAGCACCTGTTTCTGAAAGACAGAAGTGGGTTCCTGCATGTGATTCGAGCCTCTTGTGGGACATGTGGAATGACCTTTTCCATTAACACAAGCAGGATGCTTTTTTTTTTTTCAGGAAGATTAGCCCTGAGCTAACTACTGCCAATCCTCTTTTGACTGAGGAAGACTGGCCCTGAGTTAACATCCCTGCCCATCTTCCTCTACTTTATATGTGGGACGCCTACCACAGCATGGCGTGCCAAGTGGTGACATGTCTGCACCCAGGATCTGAACTGGCGAACCCCGGGGCCGCCAAGAAGCAGAATGTGCGAACTTAACCGCTGTGCCACCAGGCTGGCCCAAGCAGGATGGTTATTTTTTTTTTTCCTCTTTCTCCCCAAAGCCCCCCAGTACATAGTTGTATATTCTTAGTTGTAGGTCCTTCTAGTTGTGGCATGTGGGACGCTGCCTCAGCGTGGTTTGATGAGCAGTGCCATGTCCATGCCTAGGATTCAAACTGATGAAACACTGGACCGCCTGCAGCGGAGCGCGCGAACTTAACCACTTGGCCACAGGGCCAGTCCCCAAGCAGGATGGTTTTATTCTAGAATTTTCTAAGCCTTCCTCCCTAAATCAGGGACAATTAATCAGTTTGTCATCACAGGTGATGATCTAGGAAGCTATTTGTGTATTTCAAACAGAAAAACAGACTCCAAATGAGCACATTCACTATTGGAAAACTCCTATATTATTTAACCTACCTGTCTTACTTTCCAGTTTGTTTAGAAATAAACATAATTTGCCTTGTAAGTTGCCCGAAAAGTAAACATTAGATTTACTCGAATGACTTCATTTTTCTCCAGCAGGATCCAGTAATTCTGGAGTGGTCAAGGTGTTTAGGGAGATAGCGAGTCTTAAGCTTGTGCTCACACAGCCAGCCAATTTTTAAAAACTAAACATTTGTCCTCATCCAGAGGGACCTCTGCACAGGGTCTTGAAGCTTAAATTGCCAAGCAAATCCCCTGGAAGGTTAGTTGTCAGAATAGTTGGTGTGAAGCAGACCTGCTCAGCGTTAAGAATCTGTCTGTGGCGCTCTCTGTCCAAGTCGGGAGCCCACCCGGAGCATGCAGCCCCCTGCAGGCGGGGGAATGCAAGCCCAGGAGGTGGCTCTTCCCCGGTTTGTCTCAGACCATTACAGACGTAAGGTCACCTCTGCTCATGGGAAGCTTGGATCCTCTCGCTTCCAAAGGTCCTGAGCACACAGCGTGGCCTTTCTTCATTTTTTTTTTTTTTTTTCCTGATCTGAGAACTCAAACCAGTGCCCACTCTGGTGAGCACACAGCTTTTCCAGGTTTTGTATTAAGCGTGTCACTAACATAATTGATCAGACTTCCTTGCATTTCTAAGAATCCTCCAGTTGGCTTTGTTAAAATGAACTGGCCAGCAGAGTACCCCCCACTCAAGCATATCTACTCTTTACAAATATTAATATCAATAATTAAGCTTCCAAGTTCAACCTCGAGTAAATGACTCATGATTCCTGCTGCTTGTGGGATGTGGAACTGTTATTTTCAGGAGAACGTCACAGAAAGATCAGGATTTTCACTAGTGACTTAGCTGCTTGCGAAATACCTTATTTGTTAGTAGAAGTTGTTCGCTGTGATGGAGGGGAAGCAACAGTGTTGCATCCGCATTGATACATTTGCAGCTCCCTTCTTGCCACGTCTGTCCACATCCCTAACTTCTGATGTGTCTATCTGATGCTTTACACAAATTCTTAACCCACCTGTTGTGTTTAGATTTTGTAAGTCATTTTATCTGACATTCTTATAATTACTGTGTGATCAGCAAGATTCCTGTTAGAATATTGCTTTCTAAAAAAAGACTAACATGGTGCTGAAAGGTTTGAATTAATACTCCCACTGCCTCCCAAAAAACGTGGAAATTCAGTATTGGTTTTTTCTTTTCTTTTTTTTTAATGCTTAAGAGATGGGGATTCTCTGACCTGACCTATCCCGTCCACCCCTCAAGTGTGGGGACAGACTTCCGGAGAGGAAGTGCCTGAGTCTTGGCGGAGTCCCGGCAGAGCTGGGTAAAACCGAGGATGGCCGGGGCCCACCTCGAGCTGGGCCTCTGGAGATGGGAGTCAGTCCCAGAAAAGAGGGAACTGAAATGTCCCATCTATTCTCTTTCCTACTGCTTGCCTAAAGGTGAGTAAAGGGTTTTGTGCCACGTCAGAGGTTGTTTCCCTCCTTGGATCGGGTTTTTACTCTGCCAAAAAGCTATTAATAAATTACATGAAGAGAATGGAGACCTCAGAGTAACACAGAAAATTTGGGATTTTATGATAATCGAGAAGATTTAGATTTATATACCTGAGGTTTCTTTTCTTTTCTTTTTTTGGTGTGGAAGATTGGCCCTGAGCTAACATCTGTTGCCAAGGTTCCTTTTTTTGTTTTTGTTTTTGTTTTGTTTTGTTTTTTTCCAAAGATTTTATTTTTTTCTTTTTCTCCCCAAAGCCCCCTCGGTACATAGTTGTGTATTCTTCGTTGTGGGTTCTTCTAGTTGTGGCATGTGGGACGCTGCCTCAGCGTGGTCTGATGAGCAGTGCCATGTCCGCGCCCAGGATTCGAACCGACGAAACACTGGGCCGCCTGCAGTGGAGCGCGCGAACTTAACCACTCGGCCACGGGGCCAGCCCCTGTTTTTGTTTTTTTTTTTGAGGAAGATTAGCCCTGAACTAACTGCTGCCAATCCTCCTCTTTTTGCTGAGGAAGACTGACCTTGAGCTAGCATCCATGCCCATCTTCCTCTACTTTATATGTGGGACGCCTGCCACAGCATGGCTTGCCAAGTGGTGCCATGTCTGCACCTAGGATCCAAACCAGTGAACCCTGGGCCGCCAACTCGGAATGTGCGAACTTAACCGCTGCGCCACCGGGCTGGCCCCCCTGAGGTTTCTTTTGTTTTGTTTTGTGTTTTTTGCTGAGGAAGATTTGCCCTGAGCTAACATCCATGCCAGACTCCCTCTATGTTTTTTTTTTAAAGATTTTATTTTTTCTTTTTCTCTGCAAAGCTCCCTGGTACATAGTTGTATTTTTTTAGTTGTGGGTCCTTCCAGCTGTGGCATGTGGGACACCGCCTCCACATGGCTTGATGAGCGGTGCCATGTCCGAGCCCAGGATCCGAACCAGCGAAAGCCTGGGCCACCAAATTGGAGCTCGAGAACCTGACCACTCGGCCAGGGGGCCGCTCCTCCCTCTGTTATTTACTATGCGGGCCACCAGCACAGCATGGCTGATAACAGAGCGCTGTAGGTCTGTGCCCAGGAACTGAGCCCAGGCTGCTGAAGTGGAGCATGCTGAACTTAACCACTGGGCCACAGGGCTGGCTCAGAGGTTTTTTCCAATTTAAGTCAATTAAAACCCTCAATTAAAACTTGTTTTGTTTTATATGAAGGAATCTATCTAACATGAAAATTTCTGTCATTTTAATACTATGGCAAATATGTCCTTCCACACTCATTTTTTTTGCTTTTCTGTGCCTCCCCCCCCCCCCCCTTTTTTAGTTTATTAGCTTATATAATTTGGTGCTTTAAAAAATCTTACTACTGGGGCCAGCCCGGTGGCGTAGCGGTTAAGTTTGCACACTCTGCTTCTGCAGCCTGGGGTTCACAGGTTCGCATCCTGAGCATGGACCTACATAATACTCATCAAGCCATGCTGTGGAGGCATCCCACATATAAAATAGAGGAAGATTGGCTCTGTTGTTAGCTCAGTGACAATCTTCCTCAAGCAAAAAGAGGAAGATTGGCAACAGGTTCTAGCTCAGGGCCAATCTTCCTTACAAAAAAAAAAAAGGGGGGGGCTGGCCCAGTGGCACGGAGGTTAAGTTCGCATGTTCCACTTCTCAGCGGCCTGGGGTTCGCCGGTTCAGATCCCCGGTGCGGACATGGCACCGCTTGGCACGCCATGCTGTGGTAGGCGTCCCGCATATAAAGTAGAGGAAGATGGGCACGGATGTTAGCTCAGGGCCAGTCTTCCTCAGCAAAAAGAGGAGGACTGGCAGCAGTTAGCTCAGGGCTAAGCTTCCTAAAAAAAAAGACAAAACTAAAATAAATAAAACTTACCATTATGGAAATTTTCAAGCATATACAAAAGTAGAGACAATAGTATAATAACCCCCTGTGTGCCCATTGCTCTGCTAAATTGTTAGCTTGTGGCAGTCTTCTCCCCCCATGAGTGTTTTAAAGCAAATCCCAGACATCTTATCATTTTATTTTATTCATTGCTATAAACATTTCAGTATGTTTTTTTAAAAAATAAGGATTCTTTTTAAAAAATTACATACCGTTATCACATCTAAAAATAATTAAAATAATTCCTTAATGTCATCAACTGCTTTGTCAGCACCACTCCAAGGTGATGGATGCTGACATCTTGCTGTATTTGCTGTGGTTCTTTAAGAAATAGCTCGCTTCAGTGTGGTCGTGGCCTCCCCCACCCCTTCTCCTTTCTCGCCTCTCTCTTGCCCCATCCCCCAGAAGAAACACAACCTTAAACTCATACTGAAAATCATAGCTCTGTCTGTTGAAAACACTCCAGGCTTGGGGCCGGCCTGGTGGGGCAGCAGTTAAGTGCACACGTTCTGCTTCGGCGGCCCGGGGTTCACCAGTTCGGATCCCGGGTGCGGACATGGCACTGCTTGGCAAGCCATGCTGTGGTAGGCGTCCCACGTATAAAGTAGAGGAAGATGGGCATGGATGTTAGCTCAGGGCCAGTTTTCCTCAGCAAAAAGAGGAGGATTGGCAGCAGTTAGCTGAGGGCTAATCTGCCTCAAAAAGAAAAACCCAAAACACTCCAGGCTTATTTCCAACAGTGTCAGTCAAGAAACGGAGCATATATATCTTCCCGTCTCCTAACTGCTTACAAACTTTAAAATTATAACACATTTAGTCTTTTCTAATTTTACCAAAATGACTTAGTTTTTGTTCTTACCTGAGATCTAAGTAAGGAAAGTTGGAAACGGTGTCTTGAGTGTGGGTGCTGTCCGGGATACCGTTCCAGGCGCAAAGGCAGGTGGACGGTCTGCACAGAGGGCTCTGGGTGCCCCGGGCGCTGGCTGGGCGCTTCAGGTGGGCTCCATTCAGCGTGCACAGGCTGGTGCTACTCAGGACTGCTGAGAGGACTTCCTAGAAGCAGCAGGGAAAGCCCACTGTATAGATCTTTAGCTGCTTTATAGGTGCTCTTAGGAAGAAGTGCAGGTGCTGTAAGGTAGGCGAGCTGCAGGCCTCAGTGTTGTGTTCAGAAATGATCTATAATCAGGCTTCTGAGAGTTGCTCCTCTCCCTGCCCCCTCCTGCCCGGTGTGAAGTTTATGAATAGCTAAGGGGGCCCCCAGGAACATTTTGCTTATTATCACCATGGCTCTTCCTTTTTTTTCTTTCCATGGAATACCACAGTTTGTTTATGTGTCCTTATGTTGATGGACTCTCGGGTCATTTGCAATTTTTTTGGCCATCACAAATAAAGCTTCTATGATCATTCAAGTCTTTTATGGACATATACTTGCACTTATCTTGGGTAAATACCTAGGAGTGAATGACTGGATCATGTGCTAGGTGTATGGTTCACCTTTTAAGGAATTTCCAGTTTTCCAAAGTGGTTGTATAGTTTTACGTTCACAACAGCAGTGCATGAGAATTCCAGCTCCTCCACAGCCTCCCAAGCTCTGTGTGTAAACGGGATGGCCATTCAAATAGCTGTGCACCTCACTGTAGTTTTAATTTGCGTTTCCCTAATGACTAAAGATGTTGACTTGAATCCTTTAAATCTGCTGAAACTTGTTTTATGGTCCAGGATATGGTGTGTCTTGGTAAATGTTCCCTGTGCACGTGGAAGGAATGAGTGTTCCACTTCCTTTGGCTGGAGTGTTCTGTAAATACTGGTTAGGGTGAGGCCCTTGCTAGTATCCCCATGGCTTTGTTGAAAACGGCATAATCAGCGTCTGGTGGTAACATCAAGATAAAGAAATGGGGGTCTTTTCTGCCTGCAAAGTGCTGTGCTCTCGGCGTGATTTCTGTGACCGGTGCTTCTGTGGTTGGAGTGAACTGTGGTTAGAGGACCCGTCCTGGTTTCTTCTCTTGCAGATTATCCACATCTGCAGCAGAAGCAGTGTAACTTGTTAGTAAATTTCTCATATTCGAATAACCCTGTGGAGCCAGCTCAGTCCCTCTGCCCCCGGGTGCGGCCTGGTTTCTCTGCCGTGCTGTTCCAGTGCCTGACTGTGCCCATTTGCTGGATGGGGTGCTGGCTGGCTTTGGCTGCTCTGGTGTCTGTCTCTCAGCTTGGTTTTCTAGCTTTGCTGGATTTTGCAAGAAAGGGCAGGTTCTTATTTTTCAAAGTCTCGTTTTTTTCTGAAAGCCTCTGAATGGAGTACTTTGGGCTTGGAGAATGAGAACCACCCCCAGATCATCAGCAACATGAAAGTTGATTTATTCTCCAAATTATAAAGAAAATATAGTTAAAGTGGACTTTAAAAAATAAATACTTTGCGGGGCTGGCCCAGTGGCATAGTGGTTAAGTTTGCGCACTCTGCTTTTGCAGCCCCAGCTTCCCAGGTTCAGATCCCAGGTGTGCACCTAGCACTGCTCGTCAAGCCACATAAAATGGAGGAGGACTGGCACAGATGTTAGTTCAGCGACAATCTTCCTCAAGCAAAAAGAGGAAGATTGGCAACAGATATTAGCTAAGGGCCAATCTTCCTCACAAAAAAATAAAAAAATAAACTTTGGAAAAAAAAGTTTAAAAAGTTAAAAAATACTTTGATTCATCCTTGCTTATTCTAACATGGTTACATATAAAAGCGCCTACTCCTAGCTAATGATTTGTTTCAAAAGCATTGGGTTAATGTTTCAGAGTGAACAACTTGGTACTTTGTATTCAGTTAGTAGCTTCTTGTTGAAATCCTCAGGAATCTTCAGGACACAGAGGCGGCTGTGAATTCTGGGTTAGGTAACTCTTAGGTGCCCGGCAAGCGTCTCACTAGACAGCATGTGCTTTAGGAATGAAGGCTCTTGTGAGATGAGTAGGGAAGTGTTGTACAAAGAACTCCCATTCTGTTGTTTCAAGAAGTCAGCTGACGAGTGGACCTGAGAGCCTGGTGTCTCAGTAACACGCAGGGCCCCTCGGGGGACGGGTGGTGGGGGACGGGGAGACGCCTCCCTGGCTCGAGAATCCTGGGCTGTGGGGTCAGTCAGCTGGAGCTGGTCCTGTTCCAGTCTGGTTTTATGTTACCTGTCGTCAGCAGATGGTGGTGGGGGCTGAAGGTGGTGGTGTCTGCCCACCTGCCTGGTAGACAGGACGCCAGGTGGGTGTTTGTGGATGGCATGGGTGAATGGGTCTGGCCTCAGCCAGGGGTCACGCCCGCTGATTCTCCACCTTTGAAACGCCCTGTCTACACCCCATCCCTAAGTATTCACATGCTCCAACCATCCTGCCTTTTGGGGCTTCCTGTGTGGTCGTTTCCTCCTTTTGTGGTCTTCTCGTTCGCGCCCCATCTTTGCTCTCTTTCTTTCTTGCTCTTCTTTCCTCTTTTTGTCTTTCTCTCTCTCTTTAAGGTTTTCATTATGGAAAAGTTCAAGCCTATACAAAAGTAGAGAGACTAGTGAATGCCTCCCCAGGACCCCTCCCCAGCCTCGGCAGCTCTCAGTCATGGCCAGTTGGTCACATGTATGTGACCATGTATGTAACGTTCATGTATGTGTTGCATGCTTCCATCAGGAGCAGGTGGTATCTGTCTTTTTGTGCCCGTAGAGGCACCAAGGTCCTTGATTGTGTCCATTACTTCATTGGGATTGCAGGATGGTGAGGCTCCAACCCCAGCATCCTTCTTCATTTACAGTTCCAGCTGGAATACTTCCCCTCATCTACTGCTGCTTGCCCACGTTGCAGTTTTTGTGGGAAAGGCAGGCTGCTGTTGATTCTTCCCTTTGTGTCAGTTTTCACAATGATAAAGTTCACTAGTGTTCACTAGTGTCTTGCAGTGATGGCCAGGTATTCTTTGACTGCAGCTGTGCCTCTGTGATTTGCTGTGTCTCAGCCCACGGTACTTCTTATTCTCGCCCCTGTGCGTCCCGTCTCGTTGTGGGCTGTGCGAGCCTCTTCAGGTTTCTGAGCTCTTTCATGTGGCCTAATAAGTCTGTGAGAGCTTCTTTGCCATCAGGCGTGAGAAGATGTTCTAGGCTCACCTTGCATTTCTCCAATATCCTCGTTCCTTTTAATGGGAAATGGAATTTAAATACCACCACCTGGGTGCTGGGCGTGCTCACTGTTATTTGGACAGAATTGAAAAGTTTTTGTTTTTAATACATCATGAGTGAGACTTCATGGTGATACTTAAAATTCAAATTCCGGGGATAGGTGTTTGCCCAGCTTCTTCTGCCTTACATCATTTTTGCCTTTTTCAATTATGTTGTGGATCCCAGTTCTCAACAACACTTTGAATGATGGAATTAGGATATTCTTCATTGCTTCGTGTTGCTACCGAAAAGTTGAATGATAATCTAATTTTCTTTCATAAAGTCACTTGATTTTTGCGTAGCTATTCAAAGAATTTTTTTTCTTTTCCTTTGAAGTCCAAGAAATTCTCCAGAATAAGTCTTGACATAGGTCTTTGGGGGTCGGGAGTTGGTATTCTTAGATGCCTGATGTATTCTTTCAATATGCAGTTAAATTTTTTTTCTTAAACATTAGCAACTGAGCTAATGTCTGTTGCCAATCTTCTTTTTTTTCTTTCTTCTTCTTCTCCCTAAAGCCCCCCAGTGCATAGTTGTATATTCTAGTTGTGCGTGCCTCTGGTTGTGCTACGTGGGACGCCACCTCAGCATGGCCTGATGAGCAGTGCCATGTCTGCACCCAGGATCTGAACCGGCGAAACTCTGGGCTGTGGAAGCAGGGCACATGAACTTAACCACCCTGCCATGGGGCTGGCCACTAATTTTTTTTTTATTTTAGGGAAATTTCCTTAAATATAGTTTTAATATTTGCTCTATACCTTTGATTTTTCTTCTCAAGGACTTCTGTTATCCATATATTAGATCTTCTTTGCCTTACTTCAATATTTGTCACTTTCTCTTGAATCCTTTTTTTTTTTTGTGAGGAAAATTGGCCCTGAGCTAACATCTGTTACCAATCTTCCTCTTTTTGCTTGAGGAAGATTGTTGCTGAGCTAGCATCGGTGCCATTTTTCCTCTATTTTGTATGTGGGATGCCGCCACAGCATGGTTTGATGAGCGATGTGTATGTCCGTGCCCAGGATCCGAACCCGCAAATGCTGGGCTGCCAAAGTGGAGCACGTGAACTTAATCACTACACTGCCGGGCCAGCCTCTCTTGAATCCTTTTAATCTCTCTATTCGTTTAATTTTAAAGAGCTTTATTGAAGTATAATTTCTATGCCATAAAGTTTACCCATGGTGAGTATACAATTCAATGAATTTTAGTAAATTTATAGAGGTATGTAGTCATCACCACAGCCTAATTTTATGACATTTCCACACCCCCAAAAGATCCCCCGTGGTGTTTGCAGCCAATCCCTGCTTCCACCCTACAACCCCAGGCCAGCACTGATCTGCCTTTTATCTCTGTAGATTTGTGGTTTCTGAAAATTTCCTGTAATTGAAAGAATATAATTTGTAGTCTTTTGTGTGGCTTTTTTGTTTAGCAGAATGTTTTTGAGATTCATTCGGGTTGCAGTGTGTGTCAGTGTTTCATGCCTTCGGGTGGCTGACTGGTAGTCTGTTGTGTGGGTAGACCGCATTTTGTCCGTCCCTCAGTCAGTGGACATTTGGGTTGCTTCTGCTCTTTTGCCGTCATGACGTTTGCGTACACATCTTCGTGGGGACATGTTTTCCTCTATCTTGATACTAAGAGCGGAGTTGCTGTGTTGGATGGTGAGCTTAGGGTTAACTTTTTGAGAAACTGCCCAATGGTTTTCCAAATTGGACAGACCATTTTATATTCCTCCCCACAATGGAGAAGGCTGCCGTTTCTCCACGTCCTTGCCAGCACTTACTGTTCTGATTCCGAGTGATGCCTCATTGTGGTTTTAATTTGCGTTTCCCTGAGGACTTACGGTCTTGAGCTTCTTTTCAGGTGCTTATCAGCCATTTGTGTATCTTGTTTGATGAAACATCTGTTTCAATCTTTCGCCCAGTAAAAAAACCTTTTCTTGTTGGTCTTCTTGTTGAGTTGTAAGATTTCTTTGTACGTTCTGGATACAAGTCCTTTATCAGATATATGATTTGCAAATATTTTCTCCCAGTCTGTCTTATCTTTTAGTTTCAGTAGTGGTGCTTTTTGAAGCACAGAAGTTTTAAATTTTGATGAAATCCAGTTTATTTTTGGAAATATAAATGTATCTTCTTTCTGAAGAGCTTCCTTCTCTGTAACATCCATGTGTGAATGACCCTGCTTACTTTAGATGAATTTTGACGACCAGGAGGACTCTGCACAGCTGGGGAAGCCTCTCGGATGAAGGGGCGGGTCTATGCTGTGCATAATTATCTGGACACTGGTCAGAATAATACCTAAAACTCTGACACTCTCTTCACAGTCGAGAAGCGTGGCTGTGGACTTCTGAGGGCAGGGTCTGTGTCTGTGGTTCACGGCCCCAGGTGCTGTTGGCAACTTCTTCCCATGATGCCACCTGTTCTCTGAAAGGAGGGAGTTGGTGGCCATCAGGTCAGAGGAGCTGGTGGCTCTTCCTGTCAGCACTGCAGCTTGCCAGGGGCTACTTTTCCAAGTGTGGTGAAGGTCAAATGAATGACCCTCCCGCTCCAATCTTGTAAAGGCTTGGGTAACATATTCGCACTTGCAATTGCAGGTGAAGGACTTAACAAAACACTTGGACCCCAGCGGGCTCGGCGTGGTCAGTTTTGAAGACTTCTACCGAGGGGTCACGGCGATCAGAAACGGAGGTGAGTCACCCCTGTGTGTTTCTGTTGCCTCCCCTCCTAAGCTCCAACGCTGGCCTCCCTTCTCCCTCAGCCTCCCCTGTGCGTGAGCCTCGCTCCTTAGACTCCTTTTGCCAAGTTTAACATCTTCCCTTCTCCTTGAAGCTCTGAATAGCTTGAGTTTCAGGATGCTCTCTCTCCTTTCCTGTTCACTGCTCCTCACACACCTGCCTTCAGAATTGACTGACTTGGCGACTCATCCATAGTGTTAGAAAGCTACTCCCCTATCCCCAAGGTTTTTTTAATGAAAACTTTCAAGCATACAAACTGAAAGACTGACCCAGTGAGCGCCCGTGTGTCTGTTTGCCATCTGCATTCCACGGGCAACATTTTCCTGTCTCTGTCTATCCTCCTGTCCGTCCAGCAATCCGTCTTATATTTTAGTGGGATGCATTTCAGATCAGTGTGCTCCCATACGCTTCACTCTGAACACATCAGCATGTGTGTCAATCACTACCTCACATTCTGTGTTTGTTTCCCATCTTTTTTTGAGTAAAAATTTACCTACGGTGAAATGCACAAATCCTAGGTGTGCCATTCTGTGTTTTGACAGGTTCTTGTGCCTGGTAATGTCAGTCCCTATCAGAGGATTCTCAGCACACAGACAGTCCCCTCCCTCCTATGGGCACCTTGTTTGCTGCTTTCTGTGGGCACAGATCAGTGTGGCCTCTCGTGGACTTCGTGTGAATGAGACCTGCGACCTGTGTTCTTGCGTCTGGCTTCTCCCTGTGTGTGGGGTCTTGAGCTTCACCCTCGTTGTGTGTTGGGAGCCTGTCTTTCTCTGCAGAGTATTGCTCCATGGGCGCTTGTCCCACGTTTTGTTTATCCATTCTCCAGATATGCACACTTGTTTGGGGCTAGTACATTTCCAGCTTGAGGGTTTGTGGATAATGCTTCCAGTGACGTTCGCATACAAGTCTTTGTGCGAACACGTTTTCATGTCTTTGGGGGCTATGCCTAGGGGTGGGATGCTGGTCGAGTGGGTGTAAGCTTAGTTTCTTACAGAACGGCCAGATGCTCTTCAAAGTGACCGTGCCATTTCACACTCTCACCAGTTGCCTGCACACTGTCCTTTTCAAATCAAATTCTGGAGCTGTGACTAGACCTTCCCTTCCCATTCCCCATCTTCAGTCAGGTGGTGTGGGGGTGTCTGTGGTGGGAAGGCTCCAATCGCAAGCTCTTTCCCTCCTTCCCGCACCTCGTTGGACAGAGAGAGGGATAGGCAGACCTTGGCGAGACCCACAGTCTTTGAGTGGGGCTGGGCCATGGATCCCCTTGACCCTGAAGTCTTAGCAGTAGTTGAAGGTAGAGTCACCTCTTTTGTCTGTCCCCTTCCCAAAATTATTGCCCCACAGTGTCACATAGGGGCCAGGTTTCCTAAAACACCAAGCCCCCGATGGCCCTGGGGAGCTTTCTGTGTGTCCTGACTTGAGTGTGCCCGTTTGTTCTTTCAACAGTCAGTCCACGCGCACACATGATGAGCACCAGTGTGGCCCAGGGACCCCGTGGTGAATGGACAGCTGGGTTCCTTGTGCATACTGAGCATGTGCTGTATGCGGGAGTGGGCGGGAGAGGTGCTAGCAGTGTGGCAGGTGGGGGCTGAGCTGAAGAAGCGAGGACCAGCTCCGAGGAGGGCCTGCTGGAGCAAGGCCTGGTCCAGGTGAGGGAGTGGCCCTGAGGCCTGGGTGAAGAGCGCGGGCATGTGAGGGCAGAGGCTGCAGGCCCCAGGGGCTGTGGGGAGGGTGCAGCCCCCTTCTAGCTACGGGGTCCTGCAGAGAGACGCGCAGAGCCAGTGGGCAGGAGCCCCTCGGGGGGAGGTACCGGCCGGGGCTGGGTGAGCTGAGCGATGCCATCTTGGTGTGGGCTGAGGACGAAAACCCTCAATGACCTCTGAGTTTCCAGGCTGAGAGTCAGCAGGCTGAGACTTGCACATCTGTGTCTATATCCGTGTGGCTAAGAAGTTGTAATTCTTAAAGGGTTTTTTCAGGTTAGGTATACAATTAAAACACAAAGGTTTTAAACCTTCACCCTTTTGCACAGAGATTTTTGTGGTGACTTCCTGCACATTTTGGCTTCTCCTCCACCTCCAGCGCCTTTTGGCGGCTTCCTGAGGGGGGCGCCCTCTCTCGCCCCATGGTCGGCACTTGTGCCAGGCCTTCCTCCCTCAGGGCCCTTCCCTGGGCCGCTGCAGCTGTGCCCAGGGCCCGGGAGATGGCTTTGCCCTCCAACAGCTTCCATCCATCAACCTCGGGAAGCTCTAGGTATAAGCTTTTTTCCCTTAGTTTTAAAAATCTACTATGATTTCTTCTTTGACTCATCAGTTATTTAAAAGTTATCCTAATTTCTAACTGTGTTTTAAAATCTCGTCCTTAATTTCAAGCCTAATTGTGTGTGATGCTCAGAGGATGGCATTTCTGATGTGGATTCTTTGATCCTCGTTGACTGTGATCGGTGGTCTGCTATGTGGTCAGTCTTTCCGTGTGTGCTGTGTGTGCTCGGCAGCGAGCTCACTGTCTAACTGGGGCACGTGGGCAGGCGTGTGCCCCACTCGAGACTCCCCGTGTGCGTCTGCTTGACCTCAGTCACGGGGAGGAGTCGTGAGTCTCCCGGGCAGGGGCAGCGTTGCCAGCTTTCGTTTCAGGGAGCTTCGTTTCACCTCCACTCTCATGTAACAGATCAGCCAGGCTTAGGCTTCTGGTCGACAGTGATGGAGCCCAGTGAGCTCCAGAGCTGGAGGGTCGTAGAGGAGCCCTCGCTGCTCTGCCTGAGGGCCTGGGTGGAAAGGTGACAGGTGCGTGGAGGCCAAGCCCCAGACCCCAGGAGGCAGTTACTGTTGCTAGGAAAACAGGGAGCCATAGGGAGGCAAGACATGCTCCTGAAGTCCTTCTTGGCCCAGGAATGAACGATATTTTACACAGTCATGAAAATTAAACAAATTGAGTATTTATGTAACCAAAGATTGGGACTTACCATTTTGGAAGATTAGGGGAGGGTAGTTAGGGAGGGGTGTGCCAAAATCCTCAAGTACCATACCAGGACATCAGTAGAAAGTTCTAGGATTCAAGGACTCATAGGAGTCATGTAGAAGCATGGAGAGATATAGGACAACAAGCTGAGGGGGCGAGGGCTGCCGTGCCGGCGTCAGCCTGTTGGCACTGGCCGTTTTCCAGCCGTGGGATGAGCAATGGGCGTTAAGTGAGCCAATAGCTGTAAGTGCCAGCTGTTGGGACTGTCCCTCTTGTCACAGACAGTGACCGTTTCCCTGGGTGACTGCAGAAATTCAGGACGCTGACCGCTGTGCGCAGGCTGTGTGACCTTACGGACAGAGGGACCATAGTGTCAGCGTGTGCTCTGGGCCTAGAACCTGAGGGCTGGCAGGGCTCCTCACTTTCTGGCAGGTCGAGATGGCTGCCTCGGGCTCCGGCGGCTGAGGAGCCTGATCCCTCTGAAAGGTCTAGCAGGGAGCAGTGGGGAGTGGCCGGGCCCGTAGGTACGGGCAAGGAGGAGCCCAGGGTCCTTGCCGGCGAGAAACAGCGCTGGGGCCGTTGATGTGGGTCTGAGGCCCTCTCCAAGCCAAGTCCCTGATTCTGTCGCCGGCTGCTGGCTGGTCTGTTCTGATGGGCCACGGTTAGTGCCAAATGGAGCCAGCTCAGCTGTAGCGGTTCCCAGGGGCGTGACCTGGGAGGTCCCAGCCCTTGGCCTCAGGAGTCGGAGTGTGCTCCTGGAAAGCCCGGGCAGGCGCCATCCTGTCTCCTGGGCTGGTGATAAAGCTTTATTACCCCTTGGGAGTAGAGCACTCTGGCTGTGGGCCTGTGGGCGAGGGAGGAGAGCTGGCGGCTGCTGACCCCTGTGGCCATCTCATGGGTTGCATGTGTCTTGAACTTGAGGAACTTAAGGAGTGTGTAGGTAGCGAGAGAAAATGGTCCTCTGCGAATGGCCTGTCTCCTTCCCTAATGATTAACTATCCACCATGGGGCACTAAGGGGCCTCCGCCTGCACCCGCCACCCACCCTCCCTCCTTTTTGGCTCTCCCACTGCAGCAGGGGCGCCCTCTGTCCTTCCAGGGCTGGCAGATGGGAGCCCCACACACGGCCGTGGGGGCTCTGGGGCTCTGCCTGTGAGGAGCTGGCCAGGGACCTTCTGTCGCCATCCAGAGTTCGCTCCAGCTGCTGCTGCGTGTGGGCTGCCTCCTGGCCTGGCCTCTGCTGGCTCCCCTGGCCTTCTCACCTGGTCTCTCCCCATCCCCACAGCACCTGGTCTGGCTGTGGTCGCTTAGTTCTAAGTCGGGAGCAGCCCCCTTGATGACACTTGGCTAAAGTTCTGCCTCGGGCTGGCCCACACACACTGGTAAGCCCCATGGGGGTTGTTTGAGTGTCATTATTTTTGCATTCTTTTTGATAAATATTCCCACTTTGATTTAATTAAAAGTGCAAACCTCCCAGCCAGTCCTGGCATTCACGGGGATGCTCCAGGAGGTGGTGCTGTGTCTTTCCAGTGGCGAGAACACCCTGGAATAGAAGTGTCCCCAGAGGGCAAGGCTCATTCTCCACGTGACGCCACATCGTGGGGTACATTGCAGGTGGTGTCCCCTCGGTCCCGAGTTTGGCCTGCGCAGAGCAGACCCCTGCTGCTGAGGTGAGGTGGCGGGCCCTGGACACTGGGGGACAGTCTGCCGCTGGGGTTTCTGGTCGAGGGGGCTGTGGGCAGGGTTGGTGACCCACCCTCCCTCCTTTTTGGCTTTGCTGGGGCCCGGGCAGCAGATGGGGCAACAGGGTCCTTGAGTGGCCTGGCTCGGGGGAGCTGCACTGATGAGAGCTCGAATCAGGCTGGATGGAGGGGCCACAGCAAAGAGGGGCACAGCTGAGACCTGTGCGGGCCTGGACCATCCCAGGCTCCCAGGACCCTGCGCGAACGGGAGTGCAGAATCCCCTGCCCTCGGGAGTGGGCCCTCTAGTGGAGGACAGCCCACAAACAGAGGGGCCGGACAGCTAGAAGGGGACAGGAGCTCAGGAAGTGGTGAAGCTGGGGGTCAGGGGGCCTCCCTGAGAAAGTCTGGGAAGGAGCAGCAGGGTCCCAGGGGGAGGCGCCTGAGGGGCAGCCGGCACGTGCAGGGCATGGGGAGGCCAGTGGGCAGGTTGGGTGACCAGTCAAAAGATGGAGGTGAGGGCAGTGGGCTGCAGCTAGGCTGTGGGCGCTGTGGGAGGACTTGGCCTTCTCAGCAGGAGGCCTCAGGGTCGGTCCCCAGGCTCCTGGGGGCTGGTGTGTGGGGCGGCCTGCAGCTCCGCGCCTGCTCGGCAGCACTGTCTCTTGGAGCCAGTGGGCTTGGTGGGGCAGTGCTGCCTAGTGGGCTCAGGCAGCTGGCTTGGCTTGGCTTCTTTGGTAGTTTGACTTTGTCACTTAACTTTTGTTAGTAAAGGAGGGTGAAAATGACATGGAATAAAAGCAAGTCAGAGATGGTTTTGAAATGGTTGTCTCGCAGCATTTGGAAGCAGCACAACTGCCCGCGCTGCGTTCCCTGAGGTTCACTTCGGGTCCTGCCTCCACTGTGCATGCTGGCCGCACAGCCTGTCTGTCTGTAGACTGACTCCGCGTCGAGGAGCGGCACAGCAAGCGACACGCGTCTTGACCCAGTTTGCAGGAAAGTGCAAGGAGATTCTTACTGCCTCAGCCAGAGGCCTTGTTTCAGGAATAGAATGAGATAGGGAGGGAATTGTTACAAATAGGCCACTGTGCTGGCTCACCCCTCCCTGCAGGCTCTGCGAGAATAAGGTAAATGCACGTTAAAAACTTCCCCTTAATTGAAAATTGTTTTGGTTCTTATAGAGAAAACTCCTAGAAGAATGATGTGTAGTTCCCATCGAGAGTGTAACAACACCAGTCACATTCGTGTCTCCCTCTCTGCCGTGCGGGGCAGACTCCTGGAGCGTTTACCTCCACTGGGATCTGAGCACGTGTCCGCTGTGTCTGAAACCATGGGCTGTGCTTTGAGAAACTGAATTCTTTTTTGTTTAAGATTTTTTTTCTCCCCAAAGCCCCCCGGTACATAGTTGTGTATTTTTAGTTGTGGGTCATTCTAGTTGTGGCATGTGGAATGCCGCCTCAGCATGGCCCGATGAACAGTGCCATGTCCGCGCCCAAGATTCAAACTGGCAAAACCCTGGGCTGCTGAAGCGGAGCGTGCGAACTTAACTACTTGGCCACGGGGCCGGCCCCAAGAAACTGAATTCTGTGTTTCAGTTTTGGGAAGTGCAAGCAAGACTGTTAACATTCAAAAGGGGAAAGATAGGCCAAGGACAGTCTAGTCTTCTATAAAATATGCGTGCGGCCTCAAACAGCACTGGGGTAATTGGTCCTCGCCCACTCCCTTGCCTCAGAAACCGGGAACTCTGTCCACAGCAACCCTCTCCCCCGTCAAGGAAAGCACATGGAGTCCTGCTGAGGTCCATCTGTCCCGAAGGCCCACACCTCCCACGTGGGCATCCCAGCGCTGCAGCCGGTGGGCGGGCAGCTAGTGTGGGTCCAGAGGGCAGGGCTGCTCCGCTCTGGGTCGGGCCTGCCATGCCCTGAGGCTCCTTCACTCTGGCCACAGTCTGACCCCCTCAGATACAGTCACGTTCCCAGGGAAAACAAGAGAGAACAGTAGCAACGAAAGTGCCCACGGTTCTTAAAACAAAGGCCCAGCAGCGCTGCATTGGCAGCGGCGTCTGATAACACTGGGTCCTGAGTGTTTGAGTCGCACACTTGTTGAGGGGAAGCACCGTTACTCTGTTTGAACTGAGAGAGCCCTCTAGAAACAGGGCAGACAGCTGCATCCGGCTCTTGCTCTGTAGGGAGGGTCTTTCAATGTCCGTGCTCCCTTCCCGGTCACCCAGGCTGTCGTGGTGACCTCAGACCCTGACCCTTCAGAACCCAGCAGGGGGCTGTGGTGGCAGACGACAGAGTTTTCCCCACGTGTCCAGATGCCAAAGAAGAGTGTCCTGGACGAGGAAGCCAGCGTTGACCGTTTCAAAGTGCTTTCCCAGGAGGTCCAGGGGAGCTTGCTGTCCCATTTGGCCTGAAAAGACTCCACTTCACTTTTTGAATAGGCGATTGATGTTATGTTAGATTGTGTGGGGTATGCCAAATGAGTAACTGACATGTCCCAGTGCCTGATATATTTTAGACAAGCAGTCACTACTATGATCCGTTTTCTGCTCACGATGCTCCACACCCAGTGTGTGGGTCTTCCTCACCAAGCAGTTCTCCAGTTCTCTGTGGACGCCACCCGGGTGTCCTACGATTTAATTCATTGTGATACCAAATGCTGGAGTTAGCACAGACCCCACTTCAGGTGCCCTGGTCACCACACTTGACTGCCAGTCTGGGTTCCCACGACTCTTCCTCAGGTTGGGTAATTTGCTTGAATAGCTCACAGAAGCCAGGGAAACACTTTGCTCACTGTACCAGTTTATTATCAAGGCTATTATAAAGGCTACAAGTGAAGAGCCAGATGAAGAGGTAAATAGCAGAGATCTGGAAGGGTCCGGAAGGCGGGGGCTTCTGTCCCTGTGGAGTTTGGGGGGCACCACCCTCCCCGCATGTGGATTGTTCACTAACCTGGAAGCTCGCCAAACCCTCTCATTTGGGGTTTCTTATGGAGGCTCCCTTACATAGGCATGGTTGGTTAAGTCGTTGGCCGTTGGTGATTAGGTCAGTCTCCAGCCTCTCCCCTCCCCAGGTTAGAGGTTCGGGGTGGGCTGAAAATTCCAACCCCTTAATCACATGGTTGGTTCCCCTGGCAACCAGGCCCCCACCCTCCCAGAGTCGCCTGTTAGTGTAAACCCAGGTCAAATTAAAAGGGGCTTCTCTCATCCCACCACTCAGGAAATCCCCAGGGTTTTAGGAGCTCTGTGCCGGGAATCACACAGAGACCGAATGCATACTTCTTATCTGACAAGATGACAGTAGTGCGACAACACCAGGAAACGTACACATCTTCCCTCACTTGCATGCCCTTTGGAACGTGCTGCACCTGGACATTGCTGCGAGATTGTGGGTGCCGGGCCCGTCCCCACAGAAGGAGGCCGCTGCTGTGGGGACTGGTCCTGTTTGAGAAGTCATGTCTCCATTGCTTTTGTCAGAATTGCGTTCTGTCCATCATGAGAAGATAGATTTTCCTTTAAACTTTTTCTTATTATAAAATTAAACGTGTATTGTAGAAGATAAAGTTAAGCAAAAAAAGAAAAGCAAAACTGCCCTTTAGTCCAGCACCAGGGACAAATGTTACTTTGGTATCATTTCTTCATACCGACGCCTCTCCAAACACGTAGAAATTTTTTAAAAACTTACGTCTGGCACCTAATGCTTTCTAGAGCCATCGGCAGTGTCACAGAGCTTGGTGTCCCACCTTTTTTCTTTCACGGTGCTGTCCAGCTCTTGGACGAATCAAACCTTTTATCGTTTGGCCTCCACAGCCCCCTCAGAACTCGGAGTGTTGTTCCAGTGGGGACCCGCCTTCCAGTCTCGCCACACCGCTTTCTTCTCGGGGGTACCCCCGGCCAGTCCGCGGCCCACTCGCTTTCACCACTCCTGCACCTCCCCTTGGCCCCCCTGGGGAAGGTCTGGGTGGCCTGCTGAGCCTGGTCTTCTCTTTGCAGATTCCGATGGCCAGCTCTGCGTCGCGCCAGCCCAGGACGAGGCGCCACCAGCCTGCTCCGATGAGTTTGACGACTTTGTCACCTTTGAGGCAAGTGGGTTTCATGGGAGGGCTGAGAAGGACTTTGACGTTGCTTCTTCCTTTAGCGCTCTAAACCCTGCTTCCCTCAGTGTCCCCAGGGCATCTCTAGAAAGCGCGTGGAGGGCCTGGCAGCGTTCACTCTCCGGCCATGCATGCTGGTGGCACTCGTGGCCGTGGTGGTGGCTGATGTGGCTGCCCCAAGTGCTGTGCACCCAAGGCCGTGGCAGGAGACCCCCTCGGGGCCTGTTGTCAGCAGAGGGATGGGCTGGCACTTGGGGCTCTCTGGTGATGTTGCTGTCACCTTCTGCCAGGCCACCGAGCAAGGCCAGAGCAGGGGACACGTCGGTTTCGTTTTATCAAATTGCAAACCATTTTCTGGGTCTAGGGACATTTCACTAGCACCTCCCCCTCCTTCATCCCCTGCCCCCGTATGACTCCAGGGCCGCTGTGGTCGCATCACCCATGGTTGTGGGTGTCTTGTCCTCTGCCGCAGCAGGGAGAAGGTCTGCGCGCACGGCCACAGGAGACGGGCTGCCGTAACTGCGTCCCCCAGCTGGGGGCAGATGCCAGGAGAATCTGAGTGGCTGGAGCTGGCGTTTTTTCTTTTCTAAAAAGACGCGAGTCACCCTGAGCATTGAAGAGCTGTTGGGAAGGCAGTGGGGACCTCTCGCCCTCGGCCTTCCGTTCGTTGCCCAGCGAGGGGCGAGGGGAACAGGTTGGGCCTGAGGCCTTACACTTCAGTCCTCTGCCCCTTGGCTCCTTTGTCAAATGAGAAGCTGCACAGAATGGCTGGTGAAAGCCCCTCTGAGCTGAGCACTAAGGTACCACCGGATTCCACCGCTTGCCCTCAGTGTCTCAGGTCCCTGCTCTGGGAAGCTGCCCCAGGCGTCCAGCAGCCTCAGAGAGTGCAGGTCCATGTCCTGACTGTCTAGCCAGCGCAGAACCCAGGCCACCTGGGAGTGTTCACCCATCACAGCTTTGTCCCAAAGTATCAGCAGACCTGAGCCCCCGAGGGCAGGGCCCACCCGTCTTTGTCCCCCGTTTGGCTGAGGTTGGTGTCTTCATCCTGTGTTTAACCCAGGAGTGCCAGGCTCGGTCCTGGCATATGGAGGTCAGGTGCCCAGCTAGCACTTGTGCTGGCTGCGAGGCACAGTATGGCTGGGCGGGGGCCTCGGGTGTGCAGGACTGACATGTCAGCTTTCCAACAAACAGTCAGACCCCGTGACCATGAAGAGGCTGCTTTTGTGGCCTGCATAGGGCCCAGCTCCCTTCACAACGACGCGTGGAAGGCCCTTTGCGTTTTGACACACCTTGAGTTTTCCAGGAATGCATCTAGGTCAGGGGCAGAGCCGCCTTCTCTGTTCGGAGTGTCTAGGGAATTGCGTTCCCCGCAGTTGTAGTTGGTGAGTATCAGGCCCTTTATCGCGTCTCCTGGCAGAGTCAGGCCTGCGCAGTTATGTACTAGTACTCCCGCTTTATCATCCATGTCTTTCGTTTTATTCCTCTTATGTTTCTGTTAGGGCATTACATCGATTTTTTATGTTTATGTGTAGGTGGGAGTAGTGGGTTGAATGGTGGTCTCTCAGAAGATCTGTCCACCTGGAAATGAGCTCTTGCTGGGCAAAGTGGGTCCTAAATCCAGTGATGAGTGTCCTTAGAAGAGAAGGGAGGTGACACACAGGGGAGAGGCGATATGAGGACGGAGCAGAGGTTGGAGTGATGCGCCACAAGCCCAGGACCCCCGGGAGCCACCAGAAGCCGGACAGGCAGGAAGGACCCTCCCTGGAGCCTCCGCTGGGCTGACCCCTTGATTTCCAACTCCTGGCCTCCAGAACCGTGGGGGGCTACGTTTCTGTTGTGTTAAGCCCCCAGTTGATGGTAATGCGATATGGCAGCCCCAGGAAACGCATTCAGTGAGTTTTGTTACTTGGGATCATAAAGAGGCATCAACACATTTGTACTGAAAGGGGCCCTTTGGTCTGAAAGGGTGAGAGCCACTGGTGTGGGCTGCCTCCCGAAGCCTGGGCTGAGCGGGCAGGGGTGCTGACCCACCCCGGCCCCTCCTGTCCTCTGCTGGTGGACCCCGCAGCTCTGGTGCTGGGCCTGTGGGGTGGGCTGGCTCCCTCCTAGTGCTTGGTGCCTCTGGGACCCCAGCGTTTCAGAGTATGAAAGGAGTGCTGCTCAAGTTTCTGGATCCTAGTTTTTTCAGAATGGAGGAAACATTTCTTTTTGAGTTTTTTTGGTCACTTTAAAAAAATTTAATAGGCTTTATATTTTAGCAGTTTTAGGTTTACAGAAAATGGAGCAGATAGTACAGAGTTACCATTGCATCCTCCCACGCACGCTCCGACTGGTTCCCCATCACAAACGTCTTGCAGTAGGTGATGGTACATTTGTTGTAACTTATGAACCAATATTGATACTTTGTTACTAACTGATGTCCACAGTTGACATTAGGGTTCTCTTTTGGTGGTATATGTTCTATGGGTTTTGACAAATGTGTATGACATGTATCCACTGTTGTATTATCATACAGAATGTTTTCAAGGCCCTAAAAGCCATCTGTACTTCCCTAATTCTCCCCTCCCTCCCGACTAGCACCCAGCAGCCACTGATGTTTTTACTGTCTCCGTGTTTTGCCTTTTCCAGACCGTCATACGGTTGGAGTCACAGACCATGTGGCCTTTGCTGACTGACTTCTTTTGCTTAGATATACGTTTAAGATTCCTCATGTCTTTTTATGCTTTATAAGGTTTTTAGATGTAAGTTTTAGGGGAGTGGAAGTAGGTACTGTGAAATTTATAGAAAGATTGCTCCTTTTTTAAAAAAGCTTGCACATCATGTAATCTTAAAAAGCCAGTAAAAATATGAGCGGAGAGTGTGCGTTATCTCCAGATGTCACATGTGGAGATCTCTGCCCGTGATCTTCTGAGATAAGTAAGCTCTGTATTGGTCTTCTGGCTGGGCACACGACGTTGGTCAGGGGTACCCTGGGTGGTTAACTATGATGCACTCCTGCTCCCAGGTCCTGACGCTCCTGAGTTTCCCCTGAGCTTGTAACAGAACTCCCAGGAGAAAATTACTGATGTGGAGTTTCTGAGAAGAAGGTGAGGAGGTGAGGGGTGAATTAAGGTTTGTCCCTGGTGTTCATGGGATGGGAAGAAGCTCCTCATCTGAGACTCTGAGCGAGGCAGGGGATGAAGTGCAAGTTTCCCAGGATTTTTGGAAGGGCGGTGGGAAAGTCACAGAGAGATCAGGTGCAAACAGGGACAATAAGAAATGTGCCTCCTGTGCCTTCTTTGTCCCTCCCTCCTTCTCCCACTCGCGGCATCTAGAGAAGAGAGCTGCCTTCATACAGTGACGGGGAAATATGTCCTGTGCAAACTGTTATCAGAAAGGTTAGAAAGTCAAGAACAAAAGCTGTTTTGTTTTGAGATCTGACTAAACTGCTTGTTAAACACTCAGCGAGGACACTTCCTGAACTTTGCCCCCTCCTTAGCCAGCACAGCAGAAGGTTTAATGGAGCGTGTCTGGGAGCAGGTTAAACTTTTTTCGAGGCAGGGATGTACCTTCAGGTGAACACATAGGTTTTGCAGAAACCCCAGCAGAACTAGCAAGAAGGAAGGCCACGTTGTTGTCGATTGAGAGAAGCCAGCCACTGGTCTGGGCGGAAGTCCCCATCTTCCGACACGATGGGGAGGCCATCTCCAAGAGCACTCCCTTCCCGGAGCCAGTGTGCGGAGCCAGGCCTCAGCCTGTGAGGCTGCGCGGGCCAGCGTCTGAGGGTAAGAGGAGGCTGCACCACGGAGGGACACGGGCTCACAGTGTTTCCAGCAGTCAGTTTCCCTTGGAGGGACCTTGACCTGGATGGTGGGCACCCCAGGCAGGGTTGGTCACACCTGAGTTCCTCGCTGATGGCTCAAACACAGACTTCCTTGTCTGTGCATGGGTGATCCTTGGTAAATGGTGATGGTAACGTTAACACAGAGGGAAGTTTTCTAAGATGCACTTCGATTTTCAATGAGTTCATCTTAACATGTGTCATTTCTAAACATTTTAAAGTTGATAGCATAGACTCCTGGGCTTCTGAGCAAAGCTCGGTCCGGTCGGGTGGCAGATATGAACCCATGGGGCATATCTGTGAGCTGTTCCTGTGTCTGTCCGGTAGACCGTGGTGAGTGTGCACCATGCTGTGTGAGCTGTTCCTGTGTCTGTCCGGTAGACCGTGGTGAGTGTGCACCATGCTGTGTGAGCTGTTCCTGTGTCTGTCCGGTAGACCGTGGTGAGTGTGCACCATGCTGTGTGAGCTGTTCCTGTGTCTGTCCGGTAGACCGTGGTGAGTGTGCACCATGCTGTGTGAGCTGTTCCTGTGTCTGTCCGGTAGACCGTGGTGAGTGTGCACCATGCTCTGTGAGCTGTTCCTGTGTCTGTCCGGTAGACCGTGGTGAGTGTGCACCATGCTCTGTGGGCTGTTCCTCTGTGCGGTAGACCGTGGTGAGTGTGCACCATGCTGTGTGAGCTGTTCCTGTGTCTGTCTGGTAGACCATGGTGAGTGTGCACCATGCTGTGTGAGCTGTTCCTGTGCCTGTCTGGTAGACCGTGGTGAACGTGCACCATGCTCTGAGATGATTTTTTGCCTCTCTTGGAGGGCAGCTGTTTACCCAACTGCCCTGGAAAACCCCCTGGCTTGCTGACATTTATTCATGGCAGCCTTGACCAGTAAAAGCTGATCCTTTGGGTGAGCGGCCGGGGGCGGGGGGAGCACCTATGCAATGACTGTCCCTGTCCTCCTGGCCCACTCAGCCCTCTTGGGCTTCATCCTGGGTCCTGCTCACTGAGCCGACAGTCCCCTGTCCCCTTGGGGCCACTCCATGTGCCTGCAGGCCGCTAGGAAGCTCTGGGTAAGAGGCTGTTTACTGCCCACACCCCCACCAGGGTGTCTGAGTGTTTGTAGCAGTGCTGTGGGGATGGGACCTCCAGGACCCCGTTTGTTTCTAATTTGGGGCAAAGTAAGGAGTAGATGCAAACATACAGCCTTTTTTGAAGTGGGAACCATTCATTTCTGTGTGACTCTCCATCAGTGCAGGAGGAGTGGGTTTGCTTTAGAATGAGGAGTTGAGGTGGGAGGCATTCGCCCTCCTGTCTGTTTACAGGCTGGTGAGCTGCCCAGGACTGAGCATGGGCATGCCCCTCTGTGGCCATTGTTTGTGTAGCGTCTGCCTCACGTCCCCGTGTCGGTGGGGAGTTGCTTCCATCCTGAACTGTGCTGTCCAAGCTCTAAGGAAGCTTGTGCTGCAGCCCCAGCCTCAGCCGCACTATTGATGGGAGCTCCCTGTGGGTAAAATTAACAAGCCCAAGTGCCCGGCCCTCCTTCCCTTTCTCAGGGGCAAACACTTAGCTTGGCGTTAAATCAGTTTGCTCTTAGAAGTGCTGAGCTGCCCATCGAGGGCATGGAGTCCATGCTGGTGGGAGCGGAGCATCCTGCATCTGTCAAAAGTGCCAGCTGTTGGCTTTTTAAAAGCTGGCCTCGAGAGTCAAGTTCTGTTCACTACAGGAAACCATCTCAGAGGGTCTCTGCCTGGTGCAGGTTGGGGTGTGTGGGCCCCGCCTGCTTCCTGGTCTGAGGACTGAGAGATTGAGGTGAGGGAGTCTCCATAGGACCGTCCTGCAGACAAAGAGCAGTGTTCTTTGAGGAGTTTCCGGCTAAATCCGGAATAGCTGATCTGGTCTGTGGCTATTGTTTGGAGTCAGGGGGAGCTTTCCTTGTGCTCTCGGGTGATTCTTGGGCAGTACCCCCATGTGAGTGTGCAGTGCCACCCCTCAGAGGACAGCAGGAATTGGCTAGGGATTTTGTGCCTGCTCTGCTGTGCCACCCTCTACGGGCCCAGCTTCTGGCAGACTGCGCCTGTCTGGCCCGGACAGCCCGTCTCTGCCTGTGCTGCCCGCAGGTGGAGTGACCAGCCGGCCTGCGCCTGCTCAGTGACGGTGAGCAGAGCTGGAGGGGGCGCCTCTTCAAGTGACTCTCTGGTTTCAGATTTTGAAGTGAACATTTTTTATGAATTTCTTAGTTACCTTAGGTTCAAGGAAGATTGGGTTTTCCCTTTGAAATATAGATGCTGTCACTGAACACCTGCAGTAGGTACATCTCATGTCATTCCCTACTTCATTCCAGCTTCACAGGTGGCTCCGCTCACCAGTGACACGTGAGCCCACAGTCTTTCCGTTTCTGATCCTCACCTGCCTGTGTGGTCTCTCTTGATCCCATGTGGTTGTGATGAGAGATCAGCATTTACAACTCCACTTTACAAATGAGGTAACAGGGCTCGGGGTGGTTGAGTCGTGTGTCCAGGATCACGCGTAGACCGAGAGTGGACCCTGAGCCTCTCATCGGCCGTAGCCGGCTCCCATGGGCTCGGGTGAGGATCCTGAGGGGGTGTAGCCGGGCAGGGCCCTCTGGTCGCCCTCCAGGTTAGCCGTGGCCTGGTGACCTTTTGTTACCGCAGAGCATCTGAGCACTGTCCCCCTCTCCTGATGCCAGAACCAGAGCGCAAAGGGCACCTCTCTCCAGCTGCTTTTCTGAAATCTTATTTGTTTGCAAATTGTTAACCTCAAAATCTTCTGAGCATGAAGTGTTTTGGCTCCTTTACCTAACCAGTACAATTGCATTTTAATTAAAGTCGAGATTATAAGTTGAAAAAATGGCCTGTTTAATGGTTCTTTAGTTTCATTTGTACAACCCACACGTATTTGCAGTCTACTATATGCCAGGCACTATGCTAGGCGCTGGGTCCATGAGAGTGAAAACAAAGACATGTTTAGCAGGAAGGTGGACATTTAACCGATGAACATAATTCATCGGTTAAATAATTGATTAATTAGCATTTTGAGGTTAGACCACATAATTGAATTTCAAAGCCATAGCCTGAACATATGTAACGTATTGATGATGACTTTTTAATTTAAAAAGGCATATTCTTACACTGTGGAATGTTAATTCTTTGGATACAAATAATTCCAATGTTGGAAGCCAAAAATGGGTAGTTCTGCTGGGGTTTATTATAACACGTCGGGATGCTTTCTGTCTGTTTTAGGTATATTTATGTAACTAACAAAAAATTACTCCAATAGTTTTCTCTGCTCCTGGACATGTGCCTGTTTTTCAATTTCTAAATATCGAATTGTTTTGTAAGCTGAAGTTTCTGCTTAGAAATGTAGTGGGGACTCCTCCCTGCAGTGGGGACGACCTCACGGTCTCTCCATGCCCACAGCAGTGCTCTTACTGTGCTGCACCCCACACGGGTGTACTCTTTCCCAGGGGCCGGACTGACCCTTGGCGCTCTCTCCTAGGCCAACGAGGTAACAGACAGCGCGTACATGGGCTCCGAGAGCACCTACAGCGAGTGCGAGACCTTCACCGATGAGGACACGAGCACCCTGGTGCACCCCGAGCTGCAGCCTGAAGGGGACACGGACAGCGCGGGTGGCTCGGCCGTGCCCTCTGAGTGCCTGGACGCCATGGAGGAGCCAGGCCACGGGGCCCTCCTGCTGCTCCCAGGCAGGTCTGTGCTCTGCCTCTGCTCGCTGGGACACCGTGCAACGGCTCTGATGGGCGAGGCGGGTCCATGGAGGGGTTTGTGTCAGAGAGTGGTTTAGAATCGTGAGGGGGCCTCCAGGAGAGTGTGGACCCTGCAGTGAGGCCTCCAGTCCAGGTAACAGCCCACACCCAGTGGCCCTGAGCATACCTGGTCACAGCTGACCTCCCTATCTGGGGCTGCTCCTCCTGCAGATGACACTGGCTGTAAGCATTGCACAACTTCTTTGGCTGTTGAGGTAGAAATTGTGGGAGAAAAACTTGGGCTCAGTCTTTTGGGTTTTGTCATCACAGTTCTTATAAACCAGGGCAAGACACGGTATTCAGGGAATGTCTTCCTGCAGGATCTGAGAACCCCTTAATCTTCACAGTACCCCTAGCTAGGCCTGCTCTTCTCATCTCCCCCCACGCCCCGCCCCAGGTGCGTCCCTGCATTTGAGGACCAGTGAGGGGAGGAGGCAGGCTCGGGAAGTGCCACGGGGCCACGTGGACCCGAATGAGAGCTCGTGGTTTTGCCCTGTGCTGCTGGGGAAGCCACCCTGCTTGGCAGCCTTGGAAGTGGTTTGGTTTTATTTTGCTTATTTTGTTTCATTGTGGGGTTTTTTTGCCCTCACAGGGTTTTTGGTCTTTTCTCTTTAATTGGAGTGTTCCACCCTGATTCGTGAGCACCCCTGTCTAAGTGTGCGGACGCGCCCGCAGCCGTGACCCCCCCACCCCCAGGTGCCTAGCTCCGCACAGCAGCCTCCCTCTGCCTGGTTTTGTCCCACACTAAGTGTCATCACACAGTGGGCACCCTTTTTACACCTCGCTGCTTTCACTTCATATTGTGGCTGTGAGAGCCATCCACATCTTTGTTCACAGTTGTAAATTGTTTACTTCCGTTATTAGGAGAGCATTCCATTGTGTGGATATGCTGCAGCGTTTTAATGTACTGTCAACAGCATTTGGGCAGTTTACAGTTTTGGGTTTTTGTTTTTGTTTTGTTTTGTCTTTTTGAGGAAGATTGTCCCTGAGCTAACATCTGTTAGCCACTCTTCCTCTGTTTTATGTGGGATGCCGCCACTGCATGGCTTGATGGGCGGTGCTAGATCTGCGCAGGGATCCAAACCTGTGAACCCTGGGCTGCCAAAGCGGAGTGCAAACTTAACCACTACGCCACCAGGCTGGCCCCCTACTGTTTTGGTTTTTTGAATAAAGCTGCTGTAAACATTACCTGTCTTCTGGTGGCCTGGTTTGTGCCCAGGAATGGGATGGTGGTGCACCTGGAGCACGCACGTGTGCTTTGTTACTGCACTTACTGCAGTTCAGTGACAGGGAGGGGAGGGTCGCTGCCCGTCCGCCGGCTGCCTGTGGGGCTCTGCTTGCTCCAAGCACCTGGCCTTGTCTGCTTTCTCGTGTTTGTTTTCTGGGGGGCGTGGGGTGGAGCATCCGTGCGGGATAGTTCTCATGTTCACTTCCCAGGTGACCCATGAGGGTGAGCACCCTTTCTTGCGTTTATTGCCCATTTGGAAATCCTCTTTTGTGAAGTCTCTTACCCATTTGTTTATTGCAGGGTCTGCAAACTTTTTCTGTAAAAGGCCAGATAGTGAGTGGTTTTGGCTCGCAGGCCATGTGGTCTCCGCGGCTACGATTCCACTCCGCTGTTGAGGCGCGAGGTGGCGCATAGATGCACGCTCGTGGTTCTGTCCCAGTCCTGCTCCACCAAACAGGCCACGGCTGGGACCCGGCCTCTGCCGTTTTCTTCCTGACTTGTAGGCGTTCCTTGTCTATTTTGGGTGTGGGTCTTTGGTCCAGCACGTGTATCAGAGGTGTCTTTTTCCAGCTCCGTGGGTCGCCCTTCCACTTTCCTCATGGTGCCTCTGAGGAACTGATGTTTTTAATGCTACTTCATTCAGTTCATCCATTTTTCCTTTGGGGTCAGCGCTTCTGTGTTCTAAGAAATCTTTGTTTACTCCACATCACCATGTTTACTTCTGCTTTCCTTTAAAAACTGTCTTGTTTCACCTTCACATTCAGATCTGCGATTTCTCCATTACTGATTTTTTGGGTGTGACATGAGGTAGGGGCCATTTTTCCCATGTGGATGTCCAATCGACTCAGCCTCATTTTTGAAAAGTTTCCTCCTTCCTCCACTGTCTGGGTGTCGCCTAGGTCCCACGAGGTGGCTGACTGTGTGGCCTGTGTCTGGACTGTCCACTCTGTTCTGTGTGGTGTCTGTCCACTCTTGGGTCAGCACCACGTGTCCTTGCTCCACCCTTGTCATAAGTCGTGCCGGCTGGTGGTGTGTGTCCTCCAGCCTGTGCTTCACGGTCACGGTGCACGTCTTGGCCCTTTGCGTTTGCACGTGGATTTTAGAATCAGCTTGTTACTTTCTGGAGAACAGCACCTGCTGGGGTTTGGGTTGGGATTGTGCTGGATCTGTGGGCGAATTTGGGGAGAATCAACATCTTCGTAATATTGGGTCTTCCGGTCTTTGGATGCAGTGTCTCTCTCCATGTATTTGGCTTTTCTTAAGTGACCTCCTGGTGGAGGTGAGGTGGGATATGTATCCACGTTGGGCCAGGCAGGCCCTTGGGCTCTGCTGGGACCTGGAAGTACACTTTCCAGGGCACAAGCCCAGCGTGCGTGGAAATGGAGCATGAAGCAAAGCCACTCTAGGTGCCTTGTAGTGATGGAGAAGGAGACACCACGACAGTCCAAGCGTGAGGATAAGACACAGAGGGGCTGGCAATGCTCCCTTTGTTGCTTTCTTATCAGTGTTTTTCAAGGTAATAAGCTAAATTTTTCTAATTAAATTTAA
The DNA here is from genome assembly GCF_037783145.1 of Equus przewalskii. Lineage (NCBI taxonomy): Eukaryota > Metazoa > Chordata > Mammalia > Perissodactyla > Equidae > Equus > Equus przewalskii. The sequence continues at coordinate 42,275,430 of NC_091842.1, read as the reverse complement.
CTTGATTCAAGTAATCAAAGAAAGCTGAAGAAATGACAAATCTGGGAAATCATCCTGAGGTCTTAATTTTTCTCAGGAAAGTTTCAAACTCTAGGCTCTTGTGCTGCATAACACACTTGCCCTCGTGATTTGTCGAAATCATGTTAATGTCCAATTTGAGGAATATTTTCTGTTTTGAAAAGCTTATCAGTGGCAAGGATGCTGACTGTAAGCTAATGTCACTGGTTTTCTGTCGACTCAGTACGGAATCGCCATCCGGTTCCCTAACAGCTGCGTGACCCCCGGCCCCTCATTGTGACCCGTGGGGCCCTTATTGCTCTCCCGGGAGACATGAGGAAAACTCTCCCCTGGGAGCAGCAGCTACAGGGAGGCTGGGCTTTGTGCCTGCCCTCTTTCCTTCTGAGGGAATAGCAGGCTTTGTCCTTGCAGCCCCAAGGACGTGGGTGCTCCAGGCAGGAGGGGCTCCCGCAGTGACTCACCCTCCTCTCCGAGAGCAGTTTTCTCTCCTGGGGTCTGGGCTCATTGATAAACAAGCAGCTAATCTGACAAAACGGAAGATGGAGTCTTCTTGTGTGTGCTGAATTTAAAAGGGTGACTGTTGGAAGGAGTGGTTCCCTCTTGTCTCCGTGTGAGCAGATGAGGGACTGAGGGCAGACAGGGACTTGGAAGCACTCTGTTGCGAGCGGTCAGACGTCCCGAGGTCACCGTCTCAGTTTGCTCGGGCGGGGGCTTGAGAATGCACCAGGGTAATAGCACATGCGTTTTCGTTGCTCCTGGGGCACGTGCAGAAGTCATCGTGGTTCGTCCTGAGTGGCTTCAGGACTGCGCAGTGGACGTGCGCTCCGTGGGCAGGAGATGGGAACCTGCTCAGCTATTGAGCAGCCGTGTGGGCCCCGGGGAGCACAGAGACCACTGCCGTCCCTGACTCGGGGGCACTGGGTGGTCCCTTCTCTCCAGGTCTCGTTCCCTGGATGGCAGATCCTCATGGGGCTTAGTGCTGATGAGTTTAACCTGTCACTGGTGCAGGGGAGCGGCCGTCGGCACAGCTCTGGGAGAGCACAGGGCTGCCAGGCTCGGCTCAGCCTCTGCCAGCCGAGGGGCAGGGGTGGCAGCTGTGCAGCTGAGCCCCCAGGACCCCATACCTGAGCGCCTTGCCTAGCTCCGCAGCCCTGCTCCCTGGAGGGTGAGCACGGAGCGGTGATCTCCCTCTCAGAAGGGCTCAGGTGCCGGCACACCTTCACTTCCCTGGTTGGGAGCTGCTGCTCTGGGTCTTACATGACAGCAGAAGCTTGTGCTCACGTCAGCCGGTGGCTGTGTGAGGACAGTGTGCCTAGACATGGGTCTGCTCTCCAGCTGACGGTCTGCCGTGCAGGGCATTGAGCACTTGCAGCGTGGCTGTGTGAGCCTGTCGTGCTGGGAGAGCACAGCGAACACGAGGCTGCCAAGACTGATTGCGGAATAAAGAACATAAAAAATCTTGCTTTTGAAATCATCTTTTGGGTATGTTGGGCTAAGTAAAAAATGTTAAAATCCATTTCACCTGTTCGTTTCCTTTTATTCTTAACATGGCTGCTGGAACATTTGAATTCACGCGTGTGGCTCGCGGCACATTTCTACGAGAAAGCCCCGGCCACGCCCCCAGCCCTGGGGCTGCCCGCGGGTGAGTCAGAGTGTGTCTTTCTCTTCTGCCCCCGCAGATCCCACCCGCACAGCCAGTCGGTCGTCACGGTGATGGGTGGCGAGGAGCACTTCGAGGACTATGGCGAGGGCAGCGAGGCGGAGCTGTCCCCGGAGACCCTGTGCAACGGGGAGCATGGCTGCAGGGAGCCCACGTTCCTCAGCCCCTGGTAACGCAGCCTGCTCGGTGCTCCCCCTCCCCCCATCTCCCCTCCTTTGCTTGTGAGGAAGTGTCCCTTTGGGTGCATAAATTGGTGAGAGCGCTTGTTTTATTTTCTGTAATATAATTAAACATGCCGCAGTCAGTGTGAAGATTCATACCTGGGTGAAGGCTGGCTCAGGTGTCTCGTCCAGCCGTGTTCCCGGATTTCCGAGGCCTCAGCTCAGGCACGTGGCACGGAGCCCATCGGTTGTGGATCGCATTGCGGTTTATAGGCGACACTGAGGCAGCTTTGTGTGGGTCTGTGTGTGAGAACAGTCACGCTCTGCTCTCTTAGCAAGTTTCATTTATACAAGACAGTGTTGTCAACTGCAGTCACCATGATGGGGCGTTAGATGCTCAGGCCCCATTCCTCTGTAGCTGGGCGTTTGTGCCCTTTGACCTGCCTCCCCAGGAGGCTTTGGCATCACAATCGGTTGTTTGGATTCACATCCCCAAACTGTCCAGGATGTTCTGGCTTTGAATGAACTGAACTGTGGTATCTGGAGGGCGAGGCCTTCCTCACGGAGCTGTTTGCTCCCCGGCTCTCCTTCCCCTCAGGGCTGCGCAGGGAGAAAGCCGTCAGTTGTGCTGTGTCCCGTGGGCCTTGCAGCCCGTCGCTGGGGGCGGCCGTCAGAGGACATGCCTGCCTCTTAGATGAGGAACAGCCTGTCCGCCAGTCTCTTTGTGCTTGGTTCTTGAAATTCTCCATCTTTGCCAACAGCAGAGGCTGAGTATCTTTAAACCGGCGACTGAGAGGTTCTTCTTCACCCAGACTGTCACCTGGGCCAGAGGACCTGGGGCGGGCAGTGCCGGGAGGGCTGCTTGACGGGGCCCCCCTGCGTTCTCCGTGTGCCCTCCCCGAGACTGCCCGCCAGCCGTGCACCTGCATCTCTGGGAGCTGTGCGTGAGCAAACAGCGTGCTTGCTCCGAGCAGCCCTCCCGTTCCGATGCCACGTTCATGGGGGTATTGAAATGAGGGCCCAAGGACCTGGCCTTGCTGTGTTGGTCATCTCTTCCCGTTTGTCTAGTTTGTCCCTGTCTCCTGCCCACTGTTTCACTGTTCGTGTCTCGAGTGTAACTTCTGCGCTACAATTGAGGTTTCGCTTCACCCTTTCTTTAAATTGCACTCCCGCAGTGGCTTCCAAAAGCCCAGGGGCTCTCCTGCAGCAGCTCCTCACCAGGGCCCCAAGTGCCGTTGGAGTTAGAGTGCAGGGGGGCTGGTGGCATTCTGAGTTTCCAATGAGGTTCTTAAAAATGACAGAATCCCTGCTGCCTCATCATCCGCACGTAGCTTTGGTCCTGGCGGCTTTGAGAGCAGTTATAAGATAGTTGCAGCCCAGGAAGGAAGACTTCACGGGACACTGGGTGCTTCACCCCCACAGGGATGTGTTTCTGATGAAGGAGACACTGCGGTGTCCTCACTCACTCCGTGTTAACGAGGGGCTTTTGTTTACCATGAAGCCGACACTGCATCTGTTTCCTCTGAGCACCTGGGTCCTAGAGGTGACGAGGGAGGGGGGCTCATGCAGCCTAGAGGCCAGAGCCACCGTCCTCACAGCCGCTCAGCCGACAATGCTGTTGTCCGGCCCCGCGTCAAGTCACGGGCGGCCTGCGGTACTGCCCTCTCCTGAACTGATGCTCTCCTCTCTCCAGCGCTGACCCGCTTGCTGCAAAGCTGCGCAGCATCCTCACGGATGAGGCTTTTGAGTTTTATTGTAGCCAGTGCCACAAACAAATCAACCGCCTTGAGGACCTCTCTGCTCGCCTGAATGATCTTGAAAAGAATAGGTAATTGACAGAGTGCCTAGCCTTGCTCCTTGTTCAGGGGCGAGGGGACTCTGCTGCCCGCAGCCCCCACCCCGCCAGCTGGCCGCTCTGGTGCCCCCTCCGGAGGCCGGGCCAGTGCTGTGGTCAAGAGGGAAGCGGGCGGACAGCAGACTCCCCTCATGCCCTGCCCTCCCCTGCATGCGCTGAGCCTGTGTTTAGTGCCTGCACGCTCCTTGCTCCTGTGTGCATGCCCAGTCTCATCCGCTGCTCGGTCCCCACGAGTGGAAGCGAGCTTTGGACGCTGTGCGTCCTGCATGGGAAATCCAGCATGTGAAAGAAAGACTGTGCTGGGAAAGAGAGACGTTTTTCATTTTACTGGAAAGATTTCTCTAATTGAGGGTCACGTGAAACAGCTCCGGGAAGTTCAAAGTAAGATTTGGTCGGTAAAAACAGATTTGTAAACAGCTATCAGAAGTGTAGTTTACATCAGGCGTGCATGCTCCAGGTGAGCACCTCCCTGAACTCGTTTGTGTAAGGCTGCCCCAGACTCCGTTACCAGAAGAATCCAGCTTTGCTACCCTGTTTTTAAAACACGCAGCCAGGACCCCAGCACGTGCCTGCTGCCCCCTGCCCTCTGCCAGTCCCTGTTTGGTTTCTTTTTTCCATCTCCCGGTTCTGGTTTGTGTCGAAGCTCTTGGCTTCCCTCTCTAGCCCCTGTACACAGTCGCAGCTCAGGTGAGTGTCCCGGGAGGAGACAGGTCCTTTTGCTGGCTCCTCAGAACTTTGCAAACTCCGGTTATAGAAAGCATTTTTGGGTGGTTTGTACATATCAACATGTCCTTTAAGGATGTCGTTGACTTGGCTGTTGTGTGAGCAAGCCCCTGGGTGGGCCCCTCTGAGGAGGGTCTGGAGAAGAGGCGGCGTGCGACCCACAGAGAGCTCTCATGCTGGGCAGGAGGGGTCACCCGTGCTGATCAGTGATGTGGACTCCTGGGCGGCTTCCTGGAAGAAGGGGCCTTGAATTGGCAGGAGGATATGTAAAAGATGGGAGAAAGTAAACAATCCTGATGGTTTCAGCATGTTTAGCATAGCCTTCTAGAAGCCACTGACCTATCCTGAGGAACCTGCCCCTTTAGAGCCTTCGCTGAGGCCAGCTTGGTGCCGTGGCCGACGGCCCAGTTGTGCCTGCTGTCCTGCCCTAGTTCCAGCTCCAGCACATGTGATGTCTTGATCCCTTTTCCTCAAGTTCTGTGTAACACTCGAAACACAGGCCGGAGTCCAGCAAATGCCCAATGGACCAGGTAGAGAGGATCACGGCGTGCGTGGCCAGTTGGCAGCTTCAGAGGGGAGCCTGGGGGTCCCAGCACCCTGATGAGGAGCTAGAAGTGTGCTTTAGGGGGGCCTCCCAGGGAGATTTGAGGAAGTGTGGCATCTGCTGATTTCATAGACCTGCTGGCCTCTGCTTCAGGGAAAGCTGGTTTTTGCCTCATGTGTGTTTGTCTGGGTGTCGAGTGCTTCAGGAAGATCACTCGACTGGCTGGTGAGGGGTCATTCGTCCTTCCCATATGAAGACTTGCCCTCCTGCTAAGTGGGTCTGAGTACAGGTGTGTCGTCTCGGTATTTGAGAGTAAACTTGGAGACACGCATCTTGTCTCTCCTCCTCCAAGGACTATTGACGTGGAACTGATCTTTTCCCATGTTGGGCACCTGCCCAGGATGGCCATGGTCACCTCTGCTAGGTTTCGGGGGGGATGAGAACAGACTGGGACATGGCTAAGTATGACCAGCATGTCCAGCGGGGTCTCACTTCCAGCTACCCATTCCCTAAGAAAGACTCTGCCAAGGGGTTCCTGTACCATTAAAATCATTACAATCAGGACACAGCTGTTAGTCAGGAAGTTTCCCCCTAAGCACCGAGTTGAGGAGATCTGAATCTTACCTGTTGGTTTCCATAGAATTGCCTCAAAACATGCATTTGGTCATGGTTGGTGGGTGATAAAAAGTGATCTAGGGGCCGGGCTGGTGGCACAGTGGTTAAGTTCGCACATTCTGCTTCTCAGCGGCCCAGGGTTCGCCAGTTCAAATCCCGGGTGCAGACATGGCACCACTTGGCAAAAGCCATGCTGTGGTAGGCATCCCTCGGGTTTTATAGAGGAAGATGGGCATGGATGTTAGCTCAGGGCCAGTCTTCCTCAGCAAAAAAAAGAGGAAGATTGGCAGTCGTTAGCTCAGGGCTAATCTTCCTCAAAAAAAAAAAAAGTGATTTAGTCCACACCATATCTGGGAGCCTTGACACCAGATGTAATTTCTGCCCAGTGAGCCTCAGAATGTGCCGACAGTGTTTTTTATTTTCCAGGTACCTGGGAGCCTCTGTGAAAACAGTTCATTTTGTAGAAATTAAGAAGTCTGCTTTCCCCAGGGGTTTATTTTCAAATTCTAAACCCCATCGCTTTACTGCTGGTCCAGTCCCTGAGAGGTTGATTGGCAAACTGAGTCTGTCCTGTCCCGTGTCTCAGGGAGTCTCAGTGGTCTCAGCATGAAACAGATTTGTGTTAAAATGTACAGTGTCAGTCAAGGTCCAATCAGGAGAGGGGAGCCACTGCGTAATTTGAACATGAAAGTTGAATGGAAAGAATGACTGACTCTAACAGAGATTGGGGTGACAAGGCATCAGCTAGTAAGATAAAGAGGACTCGGAAGAAGGCAGGAGCAGCTGTGTGAGGAGCAGCACCCCCAGGGCTGAGACGGACCCTGCTGCACAGGGCATGGGCCTGGCAGGCTGGGCGGCAGAGATGTCACCATGGTGCCACACTGGCAGGACTTGTTGAATCTATCTTCTAGAACTTGCTGGAAATCTGCCCTCTGGCTGCCGGGAAAGCTGTTCCCTGGGAAGGGTCTCAGCAGAAGCACTCCACTACAAAACTGCCTGAGGGGATGTCGAGGGAGGCTGCTGGCCCCTGGGGGCTGCTGGGCGCCGGCACCCAGCAAGCTGCTCAGGCGAGATTTTGAAGCGTGACTGTCAGAGCCTCAGTTGAAAGCAAGGTGCCACCAGGGAGCCCCAAGAGCCTGCAGTAACCCTTCCTCCCACAATGTCTCCCCAGTGTGCTCAGCCGACAAAACCTCACCTTGCAAAGGGCCCGGATCCATTTCCACAGAACAAGTAAAAAGGATGAATTTTGAGCTGAGAGGCAGTGAATTGGTAACTGGTACAGCATGTATTTCTCCCTAAGTAGACTTTTCTACCCAAACCTTAAGGGAATCACAGGTGTGTGAGATGAGTGAGCTGAAGAGAGATGCAGCCTGTCTGGCTCTTCCAAGTCCAAGACAACAGTCATTCTTGTGCTTGGAGAGATGACTTTATCTTCTTGTAGGTTGAGGCTAATAGTTTAGCAGTTAAATTGGAAAATAAAACTGTGGACTTCAGAAATGAGAGGGAAGGTAAGTTGGGCCCTTTTTGCCACTGCAGATAATTACATCAGACGGACCATTTGTGATGCTCTGTTTTTACTGCCCCGAAATGGCAGTGGGAGAGGTTTTTCAAATCACTGCCAGGCGGGATTTTAGAGTGTGAAGTGTGGGTGCCTCAGTTAAAACCGACAACAAACTTTCGTGTTACAAACAGGCCCGGGTCACATTTCAGGCAGGGGCCTCTGGGGGCCAAGCATTTGGAGGGCAGTTTGGCTTTGAAAGCTTCTGGGATGTGGCACTGGCAGATGGCTCGGACCCAGCGCAGCGAGCTGGTCTGCCTCTGAACTCAGGTCTGGTTGTGGCTCCATCTGAAATTTCTTTGCGGGTGGAGTAATGCCACTTGCTGAGGCCTTGACAAGCCCCTGAGTTGCTCCCGTGTCTCTGGACGTTTTGCTGAGTGGGCCTTTCTGTGCATGGAGCTGCCTCGGGGCAGGGTGGTGCATGCCTGTGGACGCCCCCAGCCCCGTATCTCTCCAGCCTGAGTTTCCTGTTTCCTCCCGTTCCTCCCTGTCTGTTCGCTGACACTATTTTCCTGTTTATTTTGATTTTGCACAGTCCAGCGAAGCGGCTCTCCAGCAAGAAGGTGGCAAGGTAGGAGACCCTTGGTTCCTTACTGAGATGTTCTTCTGAAATGTATTGCTAATCGTAGCTCTTTAAGAACATGTTTAGAAAATACTATCTTCCAAGGTATTTTTTAAAAATTTTGAAAGTCACGTCTCACAGCTTGGGATTGAAAATAATTTGAGGGAATGGATTGTGAAAAGAATTTCCAAAACTTGGGGTTGGGACCAGGCTTTGTAACTGGGAAGTTTACGTTGAAAGTTTTTGGCGCTCCTCCTGGCTTATTGTCTTTACCAAGAGGTCTGGAAAGCGCCAATGGCCCTGCGTGTCCGCAGTAGGTTAACCCACCAGTAGGGAGGGTCAGCGAGGGCCCTGGCCTCCCAGCCCCAGAACATGACGGGGCCCAGGTCTGGGTCTGCTTCCTTCAAAGGCTGTGCCCTCGCTGCCCTGGCTGGTTCCCCGAGGTGAGGAGAAGGTAAAGGAGATACCTAGCTCCGTTTCTAAAGAACGTGCTTTTTTGTGGCCATTTCTTGCTTTCTCTGTTTTGGATACTCCCTAAGGGCTTCCTACAGTGAGAGACAGCTCGTGTATTCATTTTCCCCCCTGCCGGGCTGGCTCTGAGGGCAGGGTTCACAGGGTCTGTGAGGTGCAGCATTCCTCACAACGCATCACTGTTTCCTTTCTAGGGAAGTCATTGCTTCTCCTGGAGGCAGTGATTGCCTTCATATTTTCATTTGCTTCTTCTGTGCTGCTCCCCTGCCTCCACTGCCCAGCCCCTAACAGGGCCGTGAGGGAGCCCTGCCCCTGTCTGGATGTCGCCCCAGGGTGCCTGCCCTCCACACAGGTGCCGTGCAGGCTGCAAGGCTGGGGCTGTGCTTTCTCTCCCACTGATTCCCCTAGTTGTCTCAAGTGTCAGGTCATCTCGCTCTCTGATTTCATCTTCCTTTCTTTATCTCCCTCTTTTTGTCCAGCACATCTTCCCATATCTTCTCGGGAGGTGAATTTTTGGGAACTTCCTGGCTATTTTACTCTGTGGTTTGGCTTGTTGTGGAACTCTAGGTTGGACATCATCCCCCTATAGAGTTTCGAAGGCTTTGCTCCTCATCTTCTAGCACCAGCTTCTACTGTGAGCGCAGATGCTTTCTGGTTTTCCTTTTCCCTCTCCGGAAGCTTTTAAGTGTTTCTTTATCCCTGAGGTTCAGAAATTTTAGGGTGAATCTTGTGAGTCCTTTTTCTCATTAATTATGTAGGGCAGGATGAAAGACATGTTGCTTCAATCTGGAAGCTTCTGTCCCTTAGTTCTGGGGACCTTTCTTGAGCCATTTCTCTGATGCGTCCTCCGCTCCATGTCCCTAACCTTCTGGAGTTCCTACTCGGGCCCCTTGTGTCTCGTCCATACCACCCTGTGCCTCTGCTCTGCTCTGCCTGCTGTGACGCACTGCCAGCTCTTCCTCCCATGTCTTCCCTGGGTCCTTGCCCGGGTCCTGTCTTTCTTGTTAGAGGTTTCCCTCAAACGGCGGGTGGTGTGTCTGTTGGTATGGGAGCGATTGCTTGCACCCGGCACATGGCTGCTGGCAAGCGTGTGGCATGGACAAGACCCCATGTTGGAAGGTCTTTCCTCTGATCCAGCTGGCCGGTTTCCCCAAATGGAGTCCCACCTGTCTGCCAGTATTGGGGAAGCTGCCCTGGACCTCCATGGAGCTGGCCGAGTGTGGGTGCTCTCCCTATGAGCGGGCCCTGTGTCCCACGTCAGGGCTCCGTGGGGTCTAGGAGAGCCTGTCTCTTCCAGGGGAGTGGGGACCACCTCCATCCTCCATCTGCGCTCGTCTCTGCTGGCCCTTTCTCAGGCGCCGGTCCTTCCTGGCTTCTCCTGAGGATCAGCCAGCTTCCAGCGTCCCCTGATCAGCTGCAGTCCTCCTCCCTCTGCTTTCCAGGGCTTGGTGCCTGCGATGCCTCTGTTCTGCTGCCATTTCCTCTTCTGCACTTTGTCCTCGGGGATGTAAACTTTGGTTTTTCTTGTCTTGTCATCTTAAGGGCCTAGCATCCAGAGGAAGCAGAGGTGAACGTCATCAGTCCACCTTCTCCACTTGTTTTCTCCACCTCCTCTTTCAGAAAAGCCCTCAGGAATGTAGTATTAATTCCAGACCACACTTTGATTATAGTTTTAGCATCACTTTCCCTTTCACGCCCATCTTCTACCCCAGACAGGCCACAGCTGGTGAAACTAAGGAAGGTAAAAACCCGGCTGAGTCGTCTGTGCTCAGCCCCCACGTTGGAGATGTGGATGGACCGGGGCCTGCAGCTGTTGGGCGTTGTATCTGCTCGCTCCTTTAAAACACCCTCTGAGAGTTTAACTTCTCTTGACAGACACCCTTGGGTGTAGAGAAGCCCGGTCTGCAGGTACCTGTGGTTAGAGTTCACAGACAGGCTGCAGTCTGTGCACACACATGCATGCAGCTTTCATCTGCTGCTGCCCTTTCATCCTTAAACTGCCACCAGACTTCTAAGGAAACTCGAAACAACTGTTGTCCTTTCCGTGTGCGCGCGGCATGGGGGCTGGACTATGGCTTTGGAGCCACCAGCTCTGGCTCTGTGACCTGGCTGCGCCCAGCCTGGATGGAAATGGCTCTGGGGTTGGTGTGCCTGTGAGGACCCTGAGGCACCGGCACAGAGCTGGTCTCAGGACGGCAGGTAGTGCCAGCAGGGCCGGCGGTGCCCCCTGAAGGCAGGTCCCCGGTCAGGTGGCAGTTCATGTGCAGTTGGGCACCTGCCAGACTTTACCTGCCCCCCTTGGGGGTGGATCAGCATTTCCCACAGCCTCTTCTCCTTGTGTGTCTCCCGAGTGGGAGTGGGTTTACATAAACAAGCCCCCCAGCCCATGCCAAGGAACCTTGGCCTCACATGCTGGGCGCTTGGGGACTACGCACAACCTCCCTGTCCCCAGGTTCAGCCCTCGAAAGCACCCTGAGCCCCTGGCAGGAGCTCAGGGTCGTGTGACAAGTCCCAGGCCAGGCCCCTTCTCAGGGTGGTCTCTGGGTCTGGGGTGGGCAGCTTCCCACCGCAGCAGTGGCATCAGGAGCTCGTGTTGGGGTCAAGGTCATAGGTGTTCGAGAACACTGATCAGACGAGTACACGATGGCCTGTCCACCATTCTGTCTTTGGGTTCCGTGCCCTTCAGGGAATCAGATGAAATCCACCGAAAGGTGCTCCTATGTCCACCCGGGGCAAATGCAGGGGCCTCGCGGTCCCCGGGGTGAAGATGCCCTCTTTTCTGCTCCCGTTGGAACATTTCCGGAAAAAGAATTTTAAAAATGTACAAGCCCAGTCAGTACTAAGAAGGAACTAGAACTTCATACATTTGGTCATGTAGAAACCTGCAGTGTAACTTTTAATAGCATTTTATTGAATTCTTACTCTGTGCTGTGTCCTTATTGGAACTGTTCACATATATAACCTCATTTAAACCTCATAACAGCCTGCATTTTATGGGAGAGTAAGGCTCAGAAAGGGTGAGTGGCTTTCTCAAGGTCACACAGCTGTGAGCATCAGACTGTGGCACTCAGAGCCTGGGTTGGTACCTGCAGACTTCCGGCTCTGCATAAATCTCTAAGAGTTTTACACACTCCAGGTACATTACAGCTGATACAGTGTCACCAAAACTAACAAGGCTGTCGCTAGGGTGACTCTGAACATGTGTTTGCTGAGTATCTGCTAAGGCACCAGGGGCTGAGGAGTGAAGGAAGTAGGCTGTGGACCCGCAGGGGATTTTGGCAGGGCCGTGGGGACAGTGTCCACCTGAGTCCTGGGCTGTGGGACACCCGACATGGCCCATAGGGCTGGAGACCTGTGTCCACTGGTCCCGGTCCTCAGAGCTGCTGCCGCAGAGGACTGTCACACCTGTGTGCCTGCCCAAGCTTAACCCCAAGAGAGACCCTGAGCGAGGCCGCCGGTCTCTTACTGTTACTGCCACAGGGAGAACTTTTGAAATCAAACATCAGGAACGTGTAGGTGACGTTGGTGCAGGAGTCGTAATCTGAGTTACTGTGCCAGGGCCTCGGGGGAAGATGAGGTCGTCTGGTCTCACAGGGAGCGTGACATGGTGGTGTTTTACTGCCTGAGCACAAAGTGCCCTCGTCCCATAAGCTGGCAGGGAGGGAGGCAGGGCTGTCGGGCTCCAGAGAGCAGCCACCAGCTCACCCCGGCCCCTCACTGGTGACTCTGGGGTTTGCTCCTCAGACTGCCCTGGAAATGCTGGTGTTTAAAGGACGCGTCCCTGGCTTTTCCCCCTTCCTTTCCGCCTTGAGTGTGCTGAAGGGCCTGCTCTGGACAGGGCTGTCTCTACTCCACAGGCACCTGCACCAGTCGGGGGCCCTGACCATGGAAGCCCTGCAGGACCCGCCCCCGGACCCCATGGAGGGCGTGGAAGAGGACATTGCTGACAAGGTAGGCCCTGGGAGGGGACCGGAGGGCACCGTGTGGGTCACACAGCCGGTCTGGGGTGTGCCGGCCCAGCTTGGGCACAGGTGCACACTGGGGTGTGCAGAGTGAGTTGCGTTTGGGGTGCCGGTCCCCATCCTGGCTAGCGGCTAGAGCAGGTGGGAGGAGGCAATGGCGCCTTCAAGGGCTAATTTGACCCCCCCCAGCCTGACATTGCCCCGCAGTTTCCTCAGGGCCCAGGGCTGTGGGATGGAAGGGCATTTCCTGTCATACATGGAGGAGTAGCCAGAGGACGGGCAGGGCAGAGAGCACTGTCGGTTCACATTTGACCATGTGGGTTCAGGGTGCACCAGGGCCAGGGCGCCGGATGGACGGGCTTCTGGGTTTGGGCAGGTGGGCATCAGCCTGCAGCGAGCACACCCAAACCTGGGTGGACGGCTGTTCCTGGAGCGCATGGAGCACCTTCTGGGCTGGAGCACTGCGGCCTTGCAACAGGAAAGTCCCAAGCTCCCCAGGGACCTGCTCCAGCAGAGGGGAGAAGGGAAGGCAGGACTCATGGCCCACCTCTTCCCTTCCCCCCACCTCGTCCCGTCCCCCAACCTCTTCCCGTCCCCCCTCACCTCCTCCCGTCCCCGTCCATCTCCTCCTGTTCCCCCTGCCTCCTCCTGTCCCGTCCACATCCTCCTGTTCCCCCGTCACCTCCTCTTGGACCCCCTCTCTACAGCACTGCCAGCACCTCATACTCTGTAGAGCCGTCCTGGCTCTCATGCTTGCCTTCACCCCTCCTCCTCCCTCTGTGGGTATCTGTCTCTCATCTAGTTAGTGAGCTCGCTGAGGAGGAAGGGACAAACCCCGGCCTTTCTGTCCCTCAAGCCCCCTGCATGGGCCACCTCCGTGACTGGGTCTGGCAGAGCAGCGGCCCTGCCTGTGGGACCAGGAGCCTCGCTGCCCTGTGCGCCATTGCGGCCTCACAAGGTGCTCTTGGGACACCTCAGGCCTCTGGGCCCCTGGTGGCATCTGCACTTGTGGTTTTGAGGCCACAGAGTGCTCCCCACCTTATGCCCATAGGGCTGCACCGCCTTGTGTATGGGGACAGTCTCCACAAACGAGGTGGACCCCCCTCCAGACCTGTGGATGCTGCCTCCTGAGCAGTTCACTTGGGGGCGCCCACTCTCCCACCTCCTTGATTCTCAAGCCGCCGTCTTGCTCCCGAGGTTGTTTTCCTGGAGAAGCGGGTGTTGGAGCTAGAGAAGGACACCGTCGCCAATGGGGAACAGCACAGCCGGCTGCGGCAGGAGAACCTCCAGCTGGTGCACAGGTGAGGGCCTCTGGGGCATGACCCTACCCCCCTCATTCTCGTCACCTCACAAGAAAGAGTCTCGGCTGGTGGGGCTCTCACTTGGAGCTGCCCCTCCATCCAGCCCCCGGGAGCCCACTCGGGATGGTGCCACGTGACCTTCCGAGCACGTACGTCCTGGTCTGCCCCGCATGCACAGGGCCCCAGAGGAAAGGGGGCACTGCCTCCCTGTTCAGCAGCAGCGGGGGCAGCACTCTCACTGCCTGCACGGGCACCTGGACTCAGGGCTTGGGTGCAGCAGAGGCCGCACAGGGTAAGGCTTGCTGGAGTCTTGCTTTGTGGGCCTCCAACTCGTGCCCCGCTGTGAAGAGACAGCCCCTACACCACCCCTCCTCAATGCAGGTGCATTCGCTCTGGCGGTGGCTGTGCTCGGCCCATGCCCCTGCCATTGCTCACACCCAGGCAACCTCCCTGAGAGGCGGACACTGCCTCTGTCCCCATCTCACAGATGCCGAAACCGAGGCTCAGGGGCTTAGGTTATTTCCCCGGGCTCAGGGACAGCTGAGGGGCTTGGAGGGTGGGCACGCCAGTGTATCCAGAGCCCCTGAAGTGAGAAAGGAGCAGTCGTTGAGGATGCGGTGGGACTGCAGTCTGACTCCGACTGGGCACGAGTGCTAAGGCAGAGGGAGTCGAGCGGGAGGAAGAGGAACTGCGACGTTTGCACAGAGGAGGGGGCAGCTTTCCTACCCGTGTCTGGCAGAGGTTCACAGAAGCCTGTGGAACCTTCAGCGTTTGGAAAGCAGTCGGCCTCGTAGCCTCCCGCCCGACTTGCAGTGATGCGTTCTGGTGCAGAGGACGCAGACGCAGCAGGAGCGTCAGCTCTCCAGGCTGTGCCGCGTGCAGGGGCACAAAGGGCCCTGCAGGGGCGAGGCCAGAAAGAGAGGCAGGAAGTGCGGCACATATGGGACCCATGCACGACATTCTGTCCTTGCCAGCTGCCGGGGCCTGAGCCTGGCTCTGCCACACACCCCGTGACCTCCGGCCAGGGCTCCGTCCCTCGCAGCCTCCGTGTCTTACCCACGACCCCAGTGGGTGGACTCCAAGCACTCTGAACAGTGCCGGACCCAGGCCCACACGCCTTCACATGGCACTCGCACTGTGGCCTGGCCCTTCCGAGGCTCCCGGGGCCGCCTACCGCGACGTTCCCGTGTTGGGTGGTGCTGACCTTCCTGAGCTGTCCTCCAGTGTCAGCAGGTCTGTCTGCTCTGCGGGTGCAGAGACTCAGAGTGCCCCATCTTACAGCAGGCAGGGCTCACACGTGGCTTTAACAGTAAATACAAGTTCTCTTGGTCAGTCAAGACCCTGGGCCTGGCAGCTGCCTGCCCCCAGGTTCTCACGGGAGGCCTGCCCCGCCTGCTGCAGGGCAGGGTGGCTCGGCCACGTCCATGGAGAGGCTGGGCTCCGGCCGCGCTAAGTGTGTGCTGCACCCGCAGAGACGTGGTTACTCCCGGTCCTTGCCTGGGGAATCTGCGGGGACCGTCAGCCCCTTTCTTGAGCCGATGGTGACGCTTATCCAGGGTGACAGGCATTTATTGGCTTCGCATGGCCGTGGTGGAAAAACCCCCTCGGTGCCTCGCCTGCCCTGTGGCCAGTCCCCAGCCCCCGGTAGCCACATCCAGTTCCTGTGGATGTTTCCTCTGGTGTCTGCCCTCGTTCTCCTCAACAACATGCTTCTGCTGCTGTTTCTAGATGTTTCCCATTTTTAATCCCGTCAGCCCATGCTGCACAGCTATTCTCCTTTTCCTGCCATCCCAGGAATCCCGCACTTTGTGTTCGGTTTTTTATTTTCTGGATTCCACGTTTTCTTCTTTTTGTACTTACTCACTTTCTGAGGAGGATGCCTCTATCCTTGCCCGGGAAAAGGGGCACAGGAGCCAGTTCCTGGAGACCTTGTGTGTCTGGAAATGTGTCCTGTCCCCCACAGTTGACAGCGTGGCTGGGTCTGGCATTCTAGTTGGAGGTAGGGCCCCGGAGCACTGGCAGGCGAGCTCCGTGCCTCTGAGCCGAGCTGCTCCCGGGGCTGCAGCCTTATGCTCCCCCTGCACACAGGCCTCAGCATTTCCTGTGCTGGGCGAGTGGTTTCCAACCTGTCAGTCTGGAAAACGTGTCCCCCGGCTTCAGGAAGATTTCTAGAATTATTTCTCCGTGCAGTTTCTTCCATTTTCTTGCCTATCTGAACTTCTGTTAATCAAACCTTAGACCCTTGAGGCCTTTTCTCTCATTTTCTTTACTTCCCTGTTCTCTAACTCCATCTGTCTTCCTTTTTTATGTAATATTCTTCGGTAGTTTTCTCCTTCACCTTTTCTGTTGAGTTTCGCCTTCTTTCTTCTCGTAGTTCAGCGTCTGAGAGTTCCTCCTGGGGCATTGCTCCCGTCTCGTGGGTGTGGGTCTCACTCTGAGGGGGTGAGTTACAGGCTTTGCCTGCACGACCTGTTTCCTTGGTGGGAAAAGCTCTCCTGTGGTGTCCAGTGGTCTCTAGCCGTCCGTTCACTCTTAGGTGTGAGGTGCTAAAGAGCAGATGAGAAGCCCTGTGTGCATGGACAGCTTGGGGGCATGGGCTGCTCTGGCCGTGGGCTGTGCTGGCCCTGGGCAGGGCCTGGAGCCCTCTGTGGGTGGGTGTGCTGGTCTGGGAGGAGGCCAGAGTCGGGGCCCCCATGTGAGCATTCCCTTTGTCTCGTGTCCTTGCTGTCACCTGCCCTTACCTCTGCCATGGGTAACCTGGGTGTAGCTGCTCTGTATACCAGCTCCCCAGCCTGGAGTGCCAGTGCAGGGTCCCTGGGGTGGGCACCTGGTCGGCTTGTGTCCACACACAGTGAGCAGGCGGTGACTGTGGGTGTAGGCTGGGACGGGGTGAGCTCCCGTCTGAGACCAATGGAGACTGGCCCTGCCGTCATGACCGTGTGTGTTTCTGAAGCCCTGGGTACCCTCAGTGGGGGGTGGAGGCTGTTTGGGGCACGTCCCCTGCTTCAGAACTGCCCTGGACCAGTGCTGCGGGTGGGAGGTCTTGCTGGCCTCCTGGCCCTCCCCCCGGTAGGGCAGGCTCTCTCGAAGTCCTGATGCAGCTTCCAGGCGCTGGTGGGAAGGGCAGAAAGTCTCACCTCCTGCCTTTGCCTCTGCAGAGCCAATGCCCTCGAGGAGCAGCTGAAGGAGCAGGAGCTGAGGGCCTGTGAGATGGTCCTGGAAGAGACACGGAAGCAGAAGGAGCTGCTGTGCAAGATGGAGAGAGAGAAGAGCATCGAGGTCGAGAACCTGCAGGCCAGGTAGGCGGGGCCTCGCGTCCTTCCAGAACAGTAGCGAGGAAATGTAAGGGATACCCCACCTGCCCAGGAAGGTGCGATGTCCAGGAATACGTTTTATTTTAGAAAAAGTGGAAAATCTCTGTGAAGAAAACCATAAAACTCTACTAGAGACCACAAAAGATATGAATTCAAAGACATACGTGGATGTCCGTTTCTCTAAGTCTCTCTCTAGTCGCTGTCATCCCAATCAAAATATCAGTCTTTTTTTAAGGCAACTTGACAAAATTACCTTTATGCTCACCTGAAGGCATGAGCCTCCGATGAGTCAGGAAAAGTCGGGGAGGAAGAAAAAGGGGATGAGAGAGTCTGTGTGAAACACGCCGCGGAGGCCCCAACGTGGTGCTGGGTGCATGACAGCAGGTCCACACTGGAACTGGCTAGGGGGCCATGGCCGTTTACACCTGCAGGTGTGAGTCCTGAAAACGCCATTTATAAAAGAAAACCCACAGACAAGGCATTTCGCTGTCATTGGCAGAGAAATGGTCGAAGGTCATCTTGGAGTTCCCACCTGTTCTCTGCCCAGAGCCCCTCTGAGTGGGAGTGAAGGAGGGCATGTCACAGAGCCCTGTGGGCTGAGCCGTACCTCTGGGATAATTTAGAGAGAGCAGTTTCATGTCTGTGAAGGAGGCCTCCAGTTCTAAACTCATGCTCTCTCCCAGTGCTCAAAGCTGGAAGACACACTTGACTTCAGCCAGGAAGAGCTCCAGGCATTTTTGGAAGTGGGGTGGGGGGAGGAGGCCACAGGCAGAGCTGTCCCGGGTCGTCCTGGACGGGCAGGCCGCCTCACTTGCAGACGCAGGGGGGTTTCGCCACCTGGGATGGCCAGGCCCGAACCACCAGGACAGCAGGTCAGCCCCTTGTGGTGGGCAGTAAGGGGGACTGCAGAGTCAGAGGATGTGAGGATGCTGGATTATGGAAGGATCAAGGGCTCCTTGGAAAAAGGGCTGAGGCTGGAACAGGGCAAAACTCAGTGGAGCCTGGAACATCCCGTGGCCCCAGAAAGCAGGGAAGTGCTCAAGCGCACACGAAGATGGGGCAGGTCACGGGGACACGGGGGACGAGCGGGAAGAATCACCCCTGACCTGAGCCCACAGTTTGACCCCACAGCAAGTGGCAGTGCTGGAGCCTGACCCACGGTGTGAAGGAGACGACTGACAGATAAACGGGAGAAGATGCAAATCTTCCTCACGGAGGATTCCATGGACACATGGAGACGCCCCTCGGGGGAGGGGGGAGGCACGCCGAGTCCTCTCATCCCTGCAGTGTGGGCTGGACTCAGTGACCCTTCCAGAGGACAGAACGCACAGGAAGAGTAGAACCTGACAGAGGAGATGCTGGCAGACACACCTTAACCAGGTGCTGCAGGTCAGCATCGCCCAGGATGAGCCGTGTGGACTCAAGTGCCCCTGACGTGGGGACGAGAGGGGCCTCTCACCTCTGTGGGATTCTTCCCACACCCATGGCCCGCCTAACATGAGGAAACAGACAAACCCAGCCTGCGGACATTCTACCAAATGCAGGAACAGAACTGCTCAACACTGTCAAGGTCACAAAAGACCAGGAAACTCTGGAGACCGCCACAGACCAGACGGGACAGGAGACGAGACGACTAGGTGCACTGTGGTCCTGGGAGGGATCCTGACGGGAGATGGGCCTGGGTGGAGTCCGTGGTTTAGTGACTAGCGTGTCCCAGTGTGGGGGTGTGGACCGTGACAAACACACCAGATGAGCAGATGCCATGAGGAGAACCTGAAAGGGGCCGGGATCCACGGGGACTCTGCACCATGTCTGCACCTTTCCTGTAAACCTAAAATTACCCCCAAACCCCAGTGCCTAGCACTTGAGTGGGTGTGTAAGACCAGGCTGTGGGCATCGGGGTGGCTTCTGTGCGTCCCCAGGTGGCCCCTAGCAAGGTTTCCCAGAAGCTGGACCTCCTTCGCCCTGAGGAGGCACGTTTCCGGGGGAGCGGGTCCCAGCCTTGTTGTGTGTCCTAGGCTGCAGCAGCTGGACGAGGAGAACAGCGAGTTGAGGTCCTGCACACCCTGTCTGAAGGCCAACATCGAACGCCTAGAGGAGGTGAGTTGCTGGCTGGGAGCTCTGGGCAGGCGGGCCAGGCCCCACACTGCGTGGGCACCGAGGTCAGCCAGCCAGCTCAAGGGCTTTCCTCCACCCTCTGCACCTGGTACCTGTTGGGGGATTGAGATGTGCCAAGAGAGGGTTTCCAGAGTGGGGCAGCCACACAGCTGGCTGTTGAGCCTGCAGGGGTACAGCTGGCCAAGTGTGCGCCCACAGGCTGGGGAGCGGTCCTGTTCCAAAGAGTGGGCTGATGGCACTGGGCCCTACTGGGCTGTGTGAGGGAACATGGAAGCTCAGGCCAGCCAGCCCTTTGCTTGAAGGCACTGGACCCCGAGCAGCTTCCTGGCTTTCCCAGGCATCCTTGGGCCCAGAGGGTCACGCTCACGTGAACCCATGCTCCAAAGCCAAGGCTGATGTCCTTGAGGGGCCGACTTCAGCTGGACCTCTCGTGCCCCGTCCTGAGATGTTCCCAGAGGGGCCTTTCCTCCCCCATCCTCCCCTTCCTGCCAGGCGTCCCCAGGAAGCTCTGGACTCTAAGGACGTCCAAGACCACCTGGACTCTGGCTCCTGGGAGTGACTCCCGCTGAGTGGCTGCAGTCAGGTCCTGCTCTTGCACAGGTCCTTCCTGCCCTGCCTCCCAAGAAACAGTCCCCTTGGCCTGTGAGGACGCCCCACACAGGGCACCCCGGACCCACCTGTTGTGTGGAGTCAGTGCAGGTGCTGAGAGCAGTGTGCTCACATGTGCGCACCTCGGCCACGACAGGACAGTCAGACGTGGCCCGTGGATGCCAGGGACCTAGAGACCATCAGGGCAGGGATGGCCAGGGAAAGCTAGGGACAGGGCGGGAGGCGAGGCGTGTTCATGGTGTCCTTCCAGGAGAAGCAGAAGTTGCTGGACGAGATCGAGGAGTTGTCCCTGCGGCTCAGCGACGAGCAGGAGAACAGGAGGAAGCTGGGGGACAGGTTGAGTCACGAGAGGCACCAGTTCCAGAGGGACAAAGAGGCGACCCAGGAGGTAAGCGTGACACCCCGTCCCACAGCCAGCTCCTGAGGCAGGGCAGGGCCTGTGTCTGTGGGCCCCTGGAGGGAGCTGGGGATCTGCAGCCATGCCCCTCGTGTCCTAGACCGTTTTCAGCTGTGTCATGCTGGGCGCGTGGTGGCGTCATGGAAGCGTGGTGTTGTCATCCTCCCTAAGAATGTGGCCAGCCCGCCCCGAGGTCCTGAAGCCGAGGGTGGGCTAGCGCTTGCTGTCCCGGAGCCCCGCTTACCCTGGCTGCCCCGCAGCTGATCGAGGATCTGCGCAAGCAGCTGGAGCACCTGCAGCGCTTCAAGCTGGAGGCGGAGCAGAGGCGGGGCCGGAGCAGCAGCGCTGGCCTGCAGGAGTACCACAGCCGCACGCGGGAGAGTGAGCTGGAGCAGGAGGTCCGCCGGCTGAAGCAGGTGCAGACAGCCAACCTGTGCCCCTGCTGCAGCTCCGGAGGCCAGCCCGGGGAGGGGGGCGTGCGGAGGGCCTGAGCCGGACGTCCTCCCCGTGCAGGCTCAGCCACCAGCGGGCCGCAGCCCCCGGAATGATGCTGTCGTGTCCCCCCCAGGACAATCGTAATCTGAAGGAGCAGAACGATGAACTCAACGGGCAGATTATAAACCTGAGCATCCAGGGCGCCAAGAACCTCTTCTCAACATCCTTCTCCGAGTCCCTGGCCGCAGAGATCAGCTCGGTCTCCCGTGACGAGGTAACATGCCCCCAGAGCGGCCCCCCGCAGGTGCCCGCGGTCCAGACGCCTGGCGCTGACCCCTTGCTCCTCCTGCAGCTCATGGAGGCAATTCAGAAGCAAGAGGAGATAAACTTCCGCCTGCAGGACTACATCGACAGGATCATTGTGGCCATCATGGAGACCAACCCGTCCATCCTGGAGGTCAAGTAGAGACAGGAAGGCCCAGCCCAGGGTGGATTCGGGACTCCACCCAACCCCAGAGACGGCCGAGCCCGACAGGCCCCAGCAGACCGAGCCCAGAGCACACAGCTGGGCTAGGGCACAAAGATGGGGCTGCAGGGGGGGCAGGCACGGGGAAAAGGAGGGGGGCCGGGACTGGAGCCCACAGCAGGTGTGGCAGGCGGGCCTGCCCATGGCTCTGGCCTCCCACTGCCCCCTCCTCTCTGTGCAGAGATGTGGGGACCGTTTCTCAGGCTGGGGTGAGCTCACTCTCATGTGGCAGACCCTCCCGCTGTCCCACCCTGTCAGGGAGGAAAGGAAGGAGGCGGGTCCCAACCAGGTGCTGCCACCTGCACTCACGCAGGCGCCATGACCTGGTGCCACCCGGGCCTCAGCCATACCCAGACAGCGCAGAGGCCCCAGCACCTTACGCCAGATGTGGCGTGGGGAACACAGGCGGGCGAGGTCGGTGCGCGTCAGGCTATGGCCAGGAGCTGCAGGCTCCCGCTCTCCTGGGACCGTGTCCCGCTGGCACTGGCCTGCGTCTCCGCAAGCTGCTCAGGCCCTCCCCAGGCCGGAAGGGCACCTGTGTCCAGCTTCAGGCCCAGGGGTCTCCAGGCCACATGGCTGTTCTCACGGCCGGACCCCAGCTGCACTAACCCTCAGGGGCTCTGACCCTCCTGTGAGGGCTGAGCAGGAGCCCCCGCTCTGAAATCAGGACTTGAGAGTAACCGTGTGGGATGCGCCGTCTGGACGGGTGGATGTCGCCAGCCCCCTCTGCCTCAGGGTGTAGGCGAGGCCGTGGCGAGGGGCTGCCTCCCCATGATGTGGCCTTCCTGGCCTCCTGGTGCCCTCCCCCCGGGCAGATCTCGGTGCCCCTGGAGATGTCCCGGTTGCCCAGCCGGAGTCCAGCTGTCAGGGCCGTTTCCTTTGGGTGTTTGCAGTTGTGAGCAGTCACTGTCCTTCCCCGAGGTGCGTTTCACAGGAGGCCGGGCAGGGCAGCTCTCCAAGCACACAGATGAAGAGCCGAGAACCAGGCCTTCCTGGTGGCTTGGGGGTCCCTTCAGGGAAGCCCTGCCTGGCTCCACGCCGTCCTGCCCGGCGCCTGCACTACAGGAGCGGCAGCGTCTCCCCCGCGACAGCTGCTGGGCCTGCCCCTGAGCCTGAGCACGGCCAGGAGCCGCCGGGTGCTCCGGGTGGGCCGGGATCCCGCACACAGGCTGGCCACTGCTGTGTGCGAGTGCGTGCGTGCGTGTGCGTGAGCGCGTGTGTGCAGGCGTGTGTGTGGCCCCGCGTCCCTCTGTCCTCCACGTGGCCCACCTTCTACACTAAGATTTAAGACGTTGCCTCGCATTGTACATTTTGGGGAAAGCCTTGGGTGTAAATCAGTGTAAACTTGAGGAGAGATTTTTCTATCATGTAGAGTAGGTATTTTTTATAGATTGAAGGTTGATCAATTTTTTAATACTTCCAAGAGAGAAAACTATCGGGGTATACACATGAAATATATATATATGTATGATCATAAATACTGGGACTCTGCTTTCCGCGCCCCGCCACCCGCTGGCAGACATGGTCTGTTTCTAGGCATCCCTCAGTGGTACGTTACTGTCAGCACGAGTTGCCAGGAGACGTTCCACACAGACGCCCAGCACTGACCTGCACGCTGACCCTGCTTCATCCCCTCCAAGACTCTTCTAGGCAGAGCGACAGCAGCCCTGATGTGGAGGGCGAGGCCAGGGTGGTCTCCCCAGACTGAAGCTGCAGCTGCACACACAAAGGCCTGCTCCTTCCTCTGCAGGGCCGAAGGGCAGAGGATGGTGCTGCGGGCCTGGCCTAGACCCCACAGGCATTTGGGGGTTGGAGACCATGTGCCCGACTGAGCCCAGACAGCAGGAGGCCTTGTGGTCAGGCCAACCCCTCCTCGCCTTGGTGTGAGCCCCCCACCACCAGAGGCCCTGGGATGGCACCTCCAGGCTGGACTCCCAGCAGAGTGGCCGAGGGGCACTCCTGGGGTGGGGCTGCTTGATGGGGCTCCAGCAGCCATGTGCTTATGGTAGGCCAGCCAGGCGGAGGGGCAGCAGTGAAAGTCTCTGGGGCTCATTATGAATGCGATGTCCCCATGGGACATGCAGTTGGGGTGAAGGAGGGCCCCACACAGAATGACTAGATGGGATTGGGCTGCAGAAGTGGGTGAGGAGCAGAGCTCAGGTGCCACCACAGGCATGGCTGCCACCAAGAAGGTTCTAAGGGTAAGTGACCAGATTTGATTTGAAGGAGGATTGTTAGCTAAAAGTCCTCAAAACTTGATTGCCCAGCCATCCATAGGAGCAGCAGACCGAGCATCTCCCATCCCCCTCGCACTGAACCACCTGCATGCCAGACACAGACAGGGAAACCAAGGCCCAGGGAGCCCGAGAACCCCACCAGGCAGACAGGGCTGGAGCCCAGGTCTGCTGCCCACTCGGCCCCGGCTGCTGCCCACAGAGCTGATGGCTCGAGGGCCATGACGGGTGGACACAGCCTGGCCTGCAGCCAGCAGGATCCCCCAGGTCTCACCTCAGCTGGGGTGTGGCAGGACTCTCAGGGTCACCAGGGTCAGGCCTCGGAGCCCTGGCTGCTGCTGGGCAGCATGGAGGAGGAAAGCAGGGGGTGTGGCCGTGTCCAAGGCCGAGCTCCTGCCCCAAGCCCCTCCCCACCAGGATGCCCGAGGTGGGGGCGCCCTGCATATGGAACCAGACAGCTCCCCGTGCTCCCAGAGCTCAGAGAGGGCAGCTCCTTGGAGAGGCACGCAGCACCCTCTTGTCAGGTCCATTAGCAGGACTGGTACCCGGCCACCTCAGGGCCCAGTGTTCACCAGGTAGAACCCGTGGCCACGAGGCGAGAGAAGGTGGCATGGTGCTGGGGCCTGGGGGGAGTCTGCACCCAGGGCCTGCTCAATACTGGGGTACGCCAAAGCACTGCCACAGGTTCCTAAGGTTAGGGGTTCCGGGAGGGCCTTGTCTCCAGCCGGGCTGCACTGAGGGGGTCTCTGCTGGCCCAGGAAGAGGCCGGTGCCTCTTTGCTTTGACACCTGCCCTACCTCCAGCCCTACAGCTGTTCGTCTGGAGCCTGCGGGGCCGTCTGCCCAGAGGAGGAGCTGCAAGTGGGCAGGGGGCCAAAGCCAGGAGGGGAGGGGGGAGCTGCCAGTCCCCCCGCTTCATTCCCACCCTTAAACCTGTGGGGGCCTGTCTGCTGTCCAGCTGGCCCCACCAGCAGCTGATGCTGATCCCTGCCTGGGCCCCCAGCCCAATAGGGAGACACAGCCCCCACACGTGAGGAGAGTCCACTGTAAATGCAAACGACAGCTCCTGGCTGCCACCTGGGAAGGGCTCCCTGGGGTGAGGGGGGTGCCCAGGGAGCATGCTGGAGGGCACTGCAGTGGGACCCATGAGGTCAGTGTCAAGGCCTACACCCCCTAGGCCTGAGTGCGCCCCTCCCATGTGGGGCCGTCCACCCCCAACCCCGAATCAGCCTGGCCACAGGCTCCCCACTGGACCCTGCCTCAGGCTGGCCCCTCTCACTGCTGGAGAGCCGCTGCTTGAACGTCCTTAGTCAATTCTGCATGACTCCGCGTGTGGGAAAAGCTGGGAGCACGGCTCCACCCTCCCCTGGAAGGCTGCTGGCAGGTGGGCACGCGGCCTGCCTGGTTCCTCCTACTGTCCCACACACACTGCCCGGCCCCTGGTCGGGCCTGCTCCAGCCTGTCCACACTCTCAGCCCAGCTGCCCCACGTCTGCCCCTCCACCTGCTGGCAGCTCAGAGACTAGGAGATGGAGGCCCAGAGAAGAACCCCCTTTTGCAGAGGGAGATTCGCCCTAAGCTAACATCTGTTGCCAGTCTTCCTCCTTTTTCTTCCTTCCCCCCGCCTCCCGCCCCCAAAGCCTCAGTATATAGTTGTGTCTAGTTCTTGTGAGCCGCCACCACAGTACGGCAACTGACAGACGAGTGGTGTGGTTCCGTGCCCGGGAGCTGAACCGGTCCGCTGAAGTGGAGCACAACGACCTTTAACCGCTAGGCCATGAGGGCTGGCTCAGAGTCCTCCTTTTTTGCCTGTGAGGGCACCTGCTTTCCTTTCTGACCTAGGTACAGGGGTTCACAGAGTAGGTGATTACAGGCCATTCCATAAGATGGGCCAGAGCACAGGCGCGTCCCGCCCTCAGCCTGCCTGCTGGCCTCGGCCCCCGGTGCCTGTCACACAGCGAGGGTCCCTGTGCCCTCATCCACTGGAATCTCCGCTCCAGAGGGCATGCTAGTAGGTCTTGCACACTGCCAGGCCCCAAAGCCAGGAACAGTGTGGGCACGAGGGGGATTTGCACAGGGACGCTGGAACTGTGCCGCCCACCCCCACACCTCCTACCTGTCACCGGCTCTTTCTGCACGGCTGCTCCCCCCTCTCCAGCCTCTCCCCTCGGGGCAGCTAACTCCTGTCTCTTGAGCTGTGAGGATTGTGTCATCCAGCCAGGACGGCACTGGCCAACAGCCTGGCCGGTCGATTGTCACTTACCTTCTGCCT
This sequence comes from Equus przewalskii, assembly GCF_037783145.1. NCBI lineage: Eukaryota > Metazoa > Chordata > Mammalia > Perissodactyla > Equidae > Equus > Equus przewalskii. The sequence continues at coordinate 42,250,097 of NC_091842.1, read as the reverse complement.
TATAGTTATTTAAATTTAAGTCTGCATGCCTCAGAACATCTAAGAGGACCCCAGGTTGACTCCAGATTCACCCCTCGTCTTCCTGCTCTGGCCAGCCTCCTCCTGCTCCCAACTGCACACACAACCTGTTCCTTCTAGCTCGCTCCTCAGACAGGGAACAGTCTTGAAACTCCTGAGGCCCCCTTCTGGTGACCGGGCTTTCTCCCCGACCATAGACCTTGACCCCTTACTGGGGAGGGCTGGGTGCTCCTGCTCTCTCCTCTTCCCTGTGTAGGGCTTGGCGCCACAAAACTCTGCAGTGAGCAGGCAGGACGCTCGGCCATCAGGTCCCCAGGCTCGACTTCAGCTGTTTCTCTTGTCGGGAGGTTACAGGGCTGTGGACACCAGTCCTGACCACCACCCCAGGCACGCCCAGGCAAAGGGGCTGGGGAGGGAAGGGGACCTGTGGTCACTGAGCCCCCAGTGGCACTCGGCCCTTGACTCCATGCTCTTGTGATTCCGCAGCCACACGTGGTCAGAGGCTGCTAGTCATCACCTTCGTGCAGGTGAGGAAGTTGGCGGTGGGTCCAGTCACTCCACAGCCCTGTGTCCCTACAGGCAGCTTGTCACCGCGGAGCACTCAGGAAGCAGCTGTCTTGGCTGCAGCTAAAGCCCAAGCCCCCACGTGGGGACACAGGTATCCCTGCCGCAGCCTCTAGAGAGTAAGACGAGGCTCTCCTGGGGCTTCAGTGTTGGTCCAGGAGCAGAGCCCTACCCTGTAAGTCTTACTGAGGTCAGCTCAGACTTTCTGGGCACTGGGGCAAACCCCACCCAACCTCCCAAGGGTACAATTCCACTTGATCTCAGGCAGAACTGGACCACCAGACGCTCCCCGGATCTCTGTGAGCGGAGGAGCCTCGCTTCTGGGTTTCCTCCTCCTGCACGGCCCCCACCGTGCTCTGCGCTCAGCATCCCCGGGTCCCTCTCTGCAGCCTCTCTGTGCAGCTGATGAGCCGCTGACGCCGAAGCGCATCCGGGCGACAGGGCAGAGGAGCCCGGAGGAGGGTCTGCCCCGCAGGCGGGCGGCTGCCGGGCGTGCGGACCCTCAGGGCTGCCGAGGGGCAGCATCAAGGGAGGGACGGAGTCGGGGAGGTCATGCGCGGACGCGGCGGGTGCTGCCAGGCCGCCGCGGAGCGCTCCCCTCCGGGCTGGGCAGCACCTCCGCGGAGGGTCTCACTCCGACCCCTCAACGACCCGGTTGGAGCCGCTTCCTCTCGCTGACCGAGGCGAGAACCGAGGCCCAGACCCAGCTCGGCCCCCGAGCCTGGACTCCAGACCGGGAAGCCCTCGAAGGGCACCGAGGAAGAAGACAGGCTGCAGAGGGCCTGGGAGGGGCTAAGGGGTCTGCGACCCGCGGATCCAGGACGGGGACCAGCCAGCCAGCGGGACACCCCTCTCGGCCCGCAGGCGCAGCCGGAAGCGCCGAGAACGCGGCGGACGTGGAGGCCCCGCCCCTTCCTCCGCGCAGGGCACTCTGGGAGCTGTAGTCCCAGTCCTGTCCTCGGCGCAGCTTCTCGGCGTTCCGCCCCAAACCCGGCACGCAGCGCCGCCCGGGGCCCGGGGCTTGGCCATCTCCTGCGGCGTCGGCGGGCAGGGCGGCCAGGGGAGTCGGCGGCACTCCGGAGGGCGCCAGCCGGAGCTGGTGTTGGCCGCCACCCCGAGGACTACAGCTCCCGGCCTGCCTCGCGCGCAGGGCTGCCGCGAGCTTCCGGCCCGACCTCGCCGCGCGGCCTTGTGGGAGCCGTAGTCCGCGCGCGCGATTCACAGCGCCGCGTGCGCCCCGGGCGCACCGTAGCCGCGGGGCCCCGGCCGGGCGCTACGCTACGGAGGCGGCGTAGGGCGGGCGCCGGACGCTGGCCGGGCCGGGCGGGTCGGGCGCTCGGCGGCTCCGCCACTCAGCGCGGGAGGCCGTCGGGGCAGCGGCCGGCGGCAGGAGGGGCGCCCGCCCGCCCTCCGGAGGCAGAAGTTGTGGCTCGGCCGGCGCACACGAGCGGGCCCGGGGCCGCGCGGGCTGCGGGAACGGAGGAGGCGCCGCCAGGGCGCGGAGGTGAGTCCCGCCGGCCGGGCAGGTCGGGGCCGGAGCGCGGGCCTGGCGGGCAGCGCCGGGAGCCGCCCGGCCTCGGATCCGGGGTCAGCCTGCTGCCCCGCCGGCGCCTCCAGCGGATTGGCCGGAGCCCGGGCTGGGCTGCGGGCGCAGCCTGGAGGGGACCGGCGGGGACCTGCGTCTTCGGGTCCCTGGGAGACCAGCCCGGTGCTGCGGACACAGGGGGCGGCCTCGGCCCCTGCCTGCCCTTGAGCGCCCTTACTCCGGACGGAGTCCTGGTCCCGCTGTGTTAGGGGATGTGCCCGCCGTGCCCGCCTCCCTCTCCAGCTCGGGACTCGGGCATTGCCGGGGCGGCCCACGGAGCGGGCAGCGCAGGCGCCTGTGTGCCCCCTGGCCACCCCACTTCCTCTTCTCTGCTCCTCTTGGCGCTGGCGCCTCACAGGGAAGTTACAGAGGGTGGCTCCTGGGAACGTTTGCCAGGCTGCTAGGCGGACGGGCTCTTCCTGCCGGTGCAAAAGGAGCCCTTCTGGTCCTGACCCGGGAACCCTTATTGTGTGGTCAAGTGGCACGGACTGCGCTGACTGTCGTGGGGGGGTGGGGGGGTGGGGGGGTGGGGGGGGGGCCCTTATCGCACAGGAGTTTGTGACCAGACTGCAGGCTACAGGACCCCTGTGAGACCAGGCCTGGGAGTTTGGGGTCCTGCAACATGGAGCCCTGGTGTCCTGTGGGGAAAATTGGGGCTCAGCTGGGTGCTGCTCCTGAGGCCCCTCCCCGGGCCCAGGTCTGGAGGGCTGTGTGAGTCACAGCAAGGTGGGGAGAACACCCAGAATCTCTCTCGGCCCCACAGCCTGGGCTGGGGAGGAGCTGGGGTGGTTCCGTCTTGCCACTTCTGAGCAACTTTCTCAGATGTGAAGAGAGAAAGAGTGCGTTTCCCTGGCTCAAGGCTCAGGAAGAGGGCCCCAGACGTCAGGGGAGCCCGGGAGCCACTGCTCCGCAGCCTGACTGTGGATGCAGGTCTCGCAGGAAGCCGGCTCAGCCTGGCCGTGGGGCTGGGCGCAGGAACGCTCTTCGCCCTTCCCTTGTGCACCCGAAAGTCCCTGGAGCTGCTTCTCCTGAGCAGACAGGCCAGTGACCTCGTGACCTCCTGAGGGCCAGGTTTAAGCCCTGCTGGTCCCAAGGCTCAGGGCCTCCATGGCGGTAGGCAGGGACGCCCTGTCTCCGATCTTGTGTCGCTGCTCTGAGCCCCAGACCTCGGGCTCCAGATGAGGAGGAAGTGACCTCTAATCCTGCATCTGTGAGGGAGCTGTGCCTTTCACCAGGGAGGCCGGCTTGTCTGGCTTGCTGGCGGGGATGTTCGCTGAAGCTGCTCTCAGGCCCTGCGCCGAGCTCTCTGGTGAGCCGAGCCGTGCTTTACAGACCAGGAGACTAAGTTGCTGCTCAGGGAGGGGTGGAGGGGGCTGCACATCCAGGTTCCGGAACCTTGAGGCTGCCTTTCTTCCTCCTCCTCCTCCTTCCACCGCCTCCTGTGTTTGTCTTCCACACGTGGCAGTCAGAAAGAAGGACTCTGCTGCCCTAGAAGTCCCCAGAATCACAGATGTCATTCATGGGCCTGACCTGGTCAGTGAAGAGCCCGAGAGTGCGGCCACCCGCGGTCTGGTCTGGCCTTCCCAGGGCGGGCCACTTCCTCCCACCACCCTATGCATGGAAGGTGCTGGAAGGGCACATGCGTAATTAAATGGAACCACAGCCACAGAAACCCAGGAAACACCGGTGACGGGTCACATCCATGACCGTTCTGGGTTGCCGCTTTGCCCTGGACTGTGCGGCAGAAGAGAGATGCCCCTGGTCCGAGCGCAGAGAGGCACAGGCGGGTTTGGTGGTTTCTTCAGACCTTAAAGTTCTGGGCCCTGATCCCGAGCAAGGAGGCTCCCTGCCCTGGGCGCACGGAGGGGGCTCTGGGCTCGGCGGTTGGTTCCGCCTCTCTGGCCTGGACTGCTGCCTCTTCACTGTTCTGTCTTTCTGGTCCGCCCTGTACCCCGTTATTTGGCACCCGGCACCCACAGGTGTCCCAAAGCAGGAACATGATCTCGTCTCTCATCTGTTCTCCTTTGCCAAACTCCTCGGTGTGGATGCAGGCTCCCCCCCTCCCCACTCTGCGGAGAAGGCCTGGGAAGTCTGTGCCGAGCTCTGACGTTGGCCCCTTGGGCCCCATCCGCGGCTCCCCCTGCACACACTGACCCTCGGTGCCCAGCCCCGTCCATCCACGCCAAGTAGATGGTCCGTGAGTATCCTCCTTCACTGCTCACTGGCAGGCAGCTCAGTCACCGCAGCTCTGAAGTCTGAGGGGAACTCCCAGGCGGGCCAGAACAGCACCCTGCAGCCTCTGTGGGGATGAAGATGGACCTGCTAGCCTTCACCTTCTTTGAATGAGCTGCAAGGAGACTGTTGAGGTTGAGGTTGGGCTGCCTGCGCCTCTCGGGCTTGGGGACCTGCCCAGCCATGCCCTGTCACCCCATGGGTCACAGCAGTGGCCCAGGGACGGTCTGAGCAGGAGCTCTGCAGGTGGCTGCGTTGGTGCCACCAGGCCAGGGCCTGCTGCCAGGGCTGTAGGAGGACGGGGTGTCCCAGCCCAGCACAGAGACCCCTGAGGGGCAGTGCGGGGCCTCCTGATACCCACAGGAGGGGCCACTCATGGGGCTGTAGGAGGATGGGGTGTCCCAGCCCAGCACAGAGACCCCTGAGGGGCAGTGCGGGGCCTCCTGATACCCACAGGAGGGGCCACTCATGGGGCTGTAGGAGGACGGGGTGTCCCAGCCCAGCACAGAGACCCCTGAGGGGCAGTGCGGGGCCTCCTGATACCCACAGGAGGGGCCACTCATGGGGTTGTAGGAGGACGGGGTGTCCCAGCCCAGCACAGAGACCCCTGAGGGGCAGTGCGGGGCCTCCTGGTACCCACAGGAGGGGCCACTCATGGGGCTGATCAGCGTGGGGTGCCAGGGTAGTATTCACACGAGATGGTGGATGCGTGCGTGGCCTCACTCCCTGTCCTAGCGCACGCCTTCAGGCTCTGGCAGCTGTCCACACCCGGCTCTCAGGCTTTCCCGAGGTCAAGGGGAGCTGCGAGGGCTGTGTGCCCCCTCCCTGGTGTCCGTGCTGGGGTCGTGCCTGGATGCTGCTGCAAGATCGCGGGGGACACGGGTCAGTGGTTGCTGTGTGGAAGCCTCGCGCTGTGGACGGTGGGCGTCATGGCTTCCCGCCCTCCAGTGGCAGCGCAGCCCAGACCCGCAGCACAGGGAGTTCCTCCTCGTGCCTGTCCCCCTCACAGCCACACTGCTTCAGAACGTCGCCCTTGGAAATAGATTCATGCAGGCAGGTTGGCCTCTGGGAGCTTCTGCCTCACCCCCATTTGAGAGGAAAGGAGCATGTCCTGGACCTGGCTGTACTACAGATGTGGCTGCAGAGGGGCCCCAGCGTGTGGGATCAGCGCTCGTGGGGCCGGCCGCATGGCTTCCCCAGCTCCCTGTCCGCCTCCCTTTGGGGTGAGCTGAAGGGTCCGGTACCCGCCGCCCTGTGAAGCCTGCTCAGCCACCAGCTCCCCGGCTGGGGCTGCTCCTGCCATCGCTCGGCGTGGAAATACGGAAGCGCCGAGAGACGAGATGCCCATCTGTTGCCCCCTTTCCTGTTGGAAGTGGTGCTAAGCGTTGGTGAGACTGAACATGTGAACTAGAGACCGAATCCTGAGAGCGTCCGCGTTGCCGACAGGACTGGGTGGGAACCAGTTTCCTTTCTCATGATGCACGACTGGGGTGTGTGCGACTCCCAGGGCCCGGCCCCCTCCTTGGAGGCAGCCCCGGACCCGGTCTACTCTTCCCCGGCCTCCCAGCGTGAGCTGCTCCACTGCGGGTTTGATCCAAGACGCCCGTCTTCTCCCCTCCCACCCGGAAAGCAGGTGCTCGGAGGGCCCAGCACGTCTGGTCCACGGCCAGTGTTCACCTGTGACCGGCATCGACAAGTGTCTCCAAGGTGTCCTGAGCAGCCGAGGACACAGGGGCTGAGCTGCAGGGCAGGGGCCCTGCCTTCTGTCCGGAGCTGGCGGCTCCGGTTGCTTTTGGGGACTGATGCGACGTCCAGAAACCCCAGCAAGAGCCCCTGGCTGCCGGGGAGCGCGTTCGTTTGGGGAGCGGCTCCCAGTTGGAAGGCAGGCGCGTTTCTTCCCTGGCCCGGCCCCAGGGGCGTTTGTAGTGATTTCAGTGGAGCCTTTGCAGTGTGGACTGTGCCCGCTCTAGGGTGTGGCCCGCAGGGCAGGGGTGGCCGGCCGGCGCTTCATCTGAGGGCAGCAGCACATGTGGAGGAGGCCACAGCAAGGTGGACGGCACCCAGGGTGGTGGGGGTGTGAGAGCCCCTGCCTGCGACGGTCAATGTGTGGTGAGGGCAGCAAAGCCCCCGGCTCTGGGGGTGGTGGCCCGTTGGCCGTGGGAGTGGCCAGGTGTTGCCGGAACCTGGGTCCAGGCAAATCTCGATGGCGGCCTGGCTGCTTGCCCGCAGCCCTGCCCCACCCGGCACCTCTCCCTGGGGCCCAGGATCTTGAACAGCCCCATCTGTCGTAGGCTGGCCCAGGGGTGGCCGGGGACCTTGGACCAGGCAGCAGGGAGTGGCTGAGCCATGCTGCACCCTGGGACCTCTGGCCTCCCGGCGAGGGTCAGATGCCCCGGGATGGGGTGGCTGCTGAGCCTGGACCACGTGGCTGGTCAGCACCACTCTGCCGTGGACTCGCTGGTGCTGAGGAGCCTGGGGGCGGGGTCTGCTGTCCGGGGCCAGAGCCCGGGACCATCCAGGAGAGGCCGTGCCCTCTGGGTGGACGTGCCGTAGGCAGGACTGCTCTGCTGCTGAGAGTCGCTTCCTGCGGCAAAGACCCAGGCGCTAGTGTTGGTGGAGCTCAGGCCCCTCGGGGTGAGTTCCTTCCCACGTACTGTGGGCTCTTGTGGAGCGGCTGGCAGGGGTGCAGCGTGGGTGCCCGTGGAGCCCCGAGACCTGCTGCCCAGACTCCTGCGTTGCGGAGCCTCGTGGCCAAGGCGGCTGTGGCCCTGTCGTTCGGGGCGCACTGCAGGGAGATGTGTCTGCCGTTCCTTTGGTCCCCCAGATGGAACCCCTCATCCTTGACAGCCCATTCCCTGACTGTGCCCGCTGTCCTCCTGCCTCAAGGGGCACGGGCCCCTGAGCTGCTGGTGTAGGCGCCTGAGCCCTCAAGAACGGAGCGGCCGTAGGACATGCTGTCCTGCAGTTCTCGGGGTGGGGAGCTCGAAGTCTGGGCCGTCCCCAGGGTGGGGTCCCGGCCTGGCTTCTGGTAGGGATGGGAGTCAGGGCTCACTCACTGTCGTGGGTGGGGGGAGCCCTCCCTCAGGCTAGGGGGTCCCACCCACAGACCGCTGGGCTCTTGGTTTCCTGTCTGGGGGCGTGGTTCTCAGGTACAACGCGGCAGCCATGGGCACCCAGAAAAGCTGGATGTCCCCTCCGCGGGCGGCTCTCCCTGTCCCTCCCCTGTATCCCCGTCCTGAGGCTGGTTTCGGGCAACCTGTCAGGGCTGCTGCCATGTGAAGGTGCCGTTGTCCCAGGTTGGGAGACAGACCTTGATAGGGTCTGAGACCTGCTCCCTGGCGTGCGTGGAGCGCTGTGTGGCCGGGTTTACCTCCTCACCTGCACAGATTAGCAAGGTATGGGGAGCGTGTGTGCGGGGGTGGCGCTGGCGAGGCGTGTGCATGCGTGTGGAGGTATCATCAAGCACACACGTCTGTGCAGAGCCTGGGCCGCCACCGTCCCGTGGGGCTCAGATGCCTCCTGTGCCCCCAGGGGCAGCCTGTGCTAATGCCCGCACAAGCTCACAGCGTCCCTGGGAATGGGGGAATTTTCCTCCCCTGTGCCTGGGGCAGGGCCGGGCATAAATTCCCACTCCCTCCCTGGGGGGCACCTGGGCCATGGCCCTTGTCATCTCCCACGTCTCCTCTGCCCGCTTCCCCCTCCCCGTCCTCCCTGCTCCCTCCCTCCCCCGCCTTCTCCATCCCTCTCCCCCTTCCATGGCCTCTGTTTGCCCCCAGGCTTCTTGATCCACCCCCTGCAGGTCCTGGGCTGGGTAAACTGTGACTTGGTGGAAGCAAGTCACCCGCCCCTGCTCCACGGCACCCGCCCTCTGTGTGCCTCCGATGGGCTCGGGCCTCAGCACCCCTTTCAGAGGACCCGCAGGGCCCTGGGAGGGCAGCGGGCTGGGCTGAGGGGTGGTGGGTTGTTGCCCTGGAATTGGCCTGCCGGGACCCAGACAGGCATGCCCCAGGCGGGGTCTGGGGAGGGTGTCATCCTCATCTGGCCCTTCGTGCGCTCCTCCCTCTGGGTGGACGGTCCCTGCTTCCTCTCGGTGCCACGCTGGGCATACACCTCATGCTGGGCTGGAACAGGCCGCCCCTGCTGACTGACGCCTTGTCCTTGGGGGCCCTGCGTCCACGCTTCCCTGAGGCCAGAGCTCGGCTGCAGCCCTGTTTAAATCTGGGGTCACGCTTCGAATGAGGGCAAGGAGCCCCCTGCGAGCCCGCCAGAGTGTTGTTGGTGCCACATTCTCCACCTGAAACGGCCTGAGGCGGAGGAAGGAGCCAGGCAGAGGAATGAATGAATGAATGGGCCTGGGCAGAGGGCTCCAGGGCGGCAGGAGCAGCCCTGGGGGTTTTGCCCGCCCCACAGTCCCTGCAGAAGTGGCAGCTGGGGGATGGCACGAGGCTGGCCACCTGGTGCTAGGGTGTGCTCTGCTGCGGAGGCCCCCCCTGGGCGCCGTCTTGGGGACACAGCCATCTCAGGGATGGCTTGCATGGCGTGTTTGTGAAAGACCCTGTCCCCGTAATTATGACACGGAGCCAGGACAGGGTGGGTGGACCCACGCCTCACCCAAGCAGGTGGGACCCTCGGCTTACCTCCAGGCCTGCTGCTTGCTGGGGAGCCCATGCTGTGCTTGGTGGCCCTTGTGGGGTCCCACTCCCAGGATCCCTCCCTGCTGTGGGCAAGGTGGGGGGGCACTGTCGTCCCAAAGCCCCAGAGAGGCCCTTCTGGAGACACTGCCCGGGGGCATCGCCTTCCTGGCCGCCTCTCTCTCCCTTCTCTTCGAGCCTCAGCGAGAGGGGCCTATGCTGCCCCTGCCTCCCAGGAGAGGCTCAGAGACTGCCACGCGGCAGCGCCAGGTGAGGCCTGTAGGGTCAGGGTCTCCCACAGGCGTGGCGGGAGGCTGACACAATGCCACAGCTGCTGCCAGGGTGGGGACAGACACGCCCACGCATCTGTGACAGGGCTGTGTGCTCACTGCCCCGGGGCAGGGCCTGTGAGGGGCATCGGAGAAGAGCAGGTGGGTCCTCCCTGAGCTCGTGCTTCAGGCCACACATCCCGTCTGCACCTGGCCTTGGTGTTCCTTCCTCCCAGCAGAGCCCAGCCCTTGTGGCCCCGCAGACTCCCCTGGGAGGCCCAGGGCTGCATCCTCACTCTGTGTCGGCTCTGCCCACATCAGATGCACGTAGTGGCGTCACCTTGGGGCACAGGGCAAGTGCCAGCCCTGAGCTGGCTGCACACGGCAATGTCTGTCTCCCCTACCCTCTCGGCTTTGGGGTTCTCGGCCAGACTTCCCTGCCCCGTTCTCTGCTCTCACCGTGGACGTGGGCAGAGCTCCTTGTTGGGGACAGACCAGCCTGGGGTCCCGTTGTGAGCAGTTCTGCTGCTGAGCCTGGCTCCCACTCAAGCCCTCCCCTGCCCTCCCCACTGCCCAGGATTTGCCTGCTAAAGGGGAGACTCAGCAATGCCTGAGCCCTTTCTGCACAAGGGGCTCCCGTGCGGAATGCAGCTCAGGAGTCTGGGCCGTTGTCGCTGTCCTGTGTCCAACTTGTAGCCATGGGAGAGGCAGGTGTCTTGAGTGACCCTGGTTGACGTGCTGCTGACCGCTGGTGAGTGTGCTCTGTGTTCTGGGCACCCCGCAGCTGCGTTCACTGAGACCAGCTCTGCGCGCTCTCTAGCGCTGCCCGGGATGGAAGCCACCAGGACATGGTTCCTGACCCAGAGCATGGCCCGTCTACGTCGGGATGAGCGTAAATCACAGTGAGAGTCCAAAGGCCTCGACTGAGAACAGGCAACTATGCCCACGCTGGCTCCATCCGGATCCACACCCGTGGCCCACGCTGGTTCCGTTTGGATCCCCACCAATGTGATGGCGTTTGGATGTGTTGGGTTACATAAGATGCATCATCGTGATTCCTTTACTTGTTTCTTTTACTTTTTCGTGTGGCTGTCAGAGGACTAGAAATATCTGTGGCTCGCGTGATGCTCCTACTGGACAGGGTTCCTGTAAGCCAGGGAAGCGGGCGTTCCTTACGGGGCCTCTGCCCCAACTGCTCAGCTCTGGTCATGCTCTGTGGGGGAGGCCTAAGCGGTGGGTGACTTGTGGGGTCACCCGGCTAGTCAGGGCTGATGCTGTTCAGTCCTGCCACGCCTCCTCCCTGGGAGCACAGGCAGTCCCAGGGGACTCGGCTGGTCTGACCGAAGCCCCCATCCCATACTGGTGGCGCTTGGCTCCACCGGCCTCTAGAGCAGTGTGCGCTGCGGGTCACTCTCAGGCTTGGGGAGCCCTGCCCAGCCCCCAACACACGCCCTGGGCGCCCACTGGCCTGTCTGCGCTGCAAGAACACGTGCCCCCAGCTCCACCCCAGCCGTTGGCTCCTGTGTCCAAGGGACTCAATTGGAAGTGAGGAGTTCGGTGTCAGTGGGTGAGAGCAGACCCGGGGGTGGAGGCTGCTGGTCACCTGCACAACCAGAAAGCCAAGCGCACGCCCATCTTGGCCCAAAGCCTGGCCCGGCAGGTGAGCAACAGCCATGCTGGCATCTTCCCTGAACCTGACCAGGACTTCCCTCTTCTGAAATTGGACACGGCCGGCCTTTCTCTCCAGGCGACGCTCTCAGGCTAATTCCTCCCCCTCGGCCCGTGGGAGTAACACAGCCTCCCCAAGCACAGGCGTGCCTCCCTGGAGGCCTGGCCAACCTCCTGGGTCCCCGTCTCCTCCTGGGACCTTCCCCGGCCCCAGCAGCTTCTCTAGGGAGGCCCTCCCTCCAGAAGGCTCCAGAAGGGCATGTGGGTAGGACTGTGGTATCGTGCGGATCTGGTTTGGCTGCGTGGTGCCTGAGTGCCCTCCTGAGGCTGTCCCGCGTCCCGCGAGGGCCGCCCTCACTCCGCTGTGCCCTTTCCCCACCTTTTTGCCTTTCCTTTGGTTAGACATCCCCTCGATCCTTTTTTTCTACGGTACAACAAAATCTTGGCGTTTTCTTTTCTCACCAAGGACAAAACCTGCTCTGAAGACAGCAGCTACAACCCTAAGGGTGGCTGATGGTCCCTGTGGGTTTTCTGGAGCAGAGACGGGGCGCTGGTTACGGGGTGGGAGGCTACCTGCAACCGGCTCCTGGCCCCGTGTGCCAGGGGCTGCAGATCTGCCGAGTCTGGGCCCTCGGCCCTGCGGGGACCCCTGGCCGTGGGAGCCCTGGGATGGGCACCGCAGGACACCTGCTGTGGGTCAGACACAGGCCCAGGGCCTTTCCTGCCCCAGGTCGCCGGTGCGGGGGACCCTCTGGGCCTAGTGTCTTTCCCACCCTGGGTCATCCACGCTGGGGGACCCTCTGGGGCCCAGGGCTTCGTTCCCATGAGTCATGCAGTTTCTCCTCTTTCTCTTTATTCTCTCTGTCTGTTTTTGTTGGTGTCGTGTGACTGTGACCAGCACGGCCGCCCTTCTCCGGCGTGGGTGCTGCCCTCCCTCCATGCCGCACCCTGCTCGCCGGCCACATGTGACGAGGCCTGGCCTTCAGCGCGGCCGCCGTCGCGGGGGCCATGGGGAGCTCCGCCTCCTCGCTGGCCGCCGAGACCGAGTCGGACCACGGCTTCCCTGGGGGACCGTCCTACCCGGGGCCTCCGGGAGCGGCCGGCTGGTGTAGGAGCGGCCCTGGGGGGCCCGTTTGGGGCGGCACCCTGGTCACCCGGCAGCACCAGCCCCCACGTCCCCGGGCCCGAAGGTAAGCCGGTGGGGCAGGGCCCCGAGGGGCGGGAGCTGGCTGTGCTTGGCAGAGGGGCTTGCAGAGAACTGGAGTCCCTGCTCCTTAGCGTCCTCTGGCCACTCACTTCCGCCCAGGGGACGAGACCCCACAGGCTCGGGCGTTGCCCACTCTTGGACACCGGCCGCTCTCATGCGGGTCGCAGATGGTAGTGGGGTGGGGACGGCATGACCTGTTCCCTCTGATGCTTGTGCTGAAGCTGCTTCTGGAGCTTCTTGCTGGGGGGTGGGGGTGCCGACCGCAGGCCCGGGTGGTGCTGGAATGCGCCAAGAACGCTGGCTTGCTTCCCCTTGGATTGGGGGGACACTGCCCAGGCCCCCGTCCGTGTTTGTGTGGTGCCCCTGCTCTGATGTGGCTGCCTGCAGGGGAGCAGTGGGGCTGCAGGGCTGCACTGGCAGACCTTCCTGGGCCGGCTCCCTCCAGCTGTGGCTGCAGCTGCCCACAGCAGGTGTCTCAGACCAGGCTGCCTGTCAGTTCCCTCAGGTGCTGGGGTGACTGGTGTGGGGGTGGCTGGGCCCGGTGTCCTCTGCTCAGGTCTGGGAGGGCCGGGCCCCGATATCCCACCCCACGCTGATGTCCCTGCCTTCAATCCCTGTGTCCCCGCTGGTGCTCAGCAAACACTCAGGTCCGGACCTTGGGGCAGAGACGGGGTCATCCCTGCACGCTGGACGCTTGGGTTCTGCGGATAGCAGATGCCCTCCGCTCTCTCGAGGGCATCGAGACCGCAGCTGCTGCCACTTCGCACAGACACGGCTCACTCGTGCAGGACGGATTCCTGGTGTCTGTGGACCCAGGCATGTCCTGGCTCCCCGGGAAGGCGGGCAGCAGGCAGGGTCCTGATGAGCGTGCAGGAGGGCTGGCCTCCTGGGGAGGCCTGAGCCCCGCACACGAGGCACCTGGGGGCAGTGGAGTGTGGGTCTCGTCCGTTCCTCTCGCAGGCCGAGCCGTTAGGGGCTGGAGGTTCAGAGGGCTGTGTTGGGAAGCGGGACCACAGCGGGGCCAGTGAGAGGCAGGAGTCACAGTGAATTATTAGAGTTTCCCCGGTTGGTGCGCGAATGACGCACTGGTGAACTTCTCCGCCTTTTCGCAGCAGCCTCGTTGAGACTTAACTTCCACTCTGTCAGCCGCACTGCTCGCAGGTGAACAGGCGGTGGCCTTACCCCCTCAGGGCCGTGCAGCCATCACAGCCCAGGTTACAGCATCTCCGTGTCCCCGAAAGATCCTGCTGTTTGTAGTCCCTCCCACCCCCCACCCCTGGCAGCCATCCTCTTCCTGTCCAGGGACTTGCCTTTTCTAGAAATTCCACACACGCGGAATCACATCACATTGTTTTGTGTCTGGCTTCTCTCGCGGAGCCTCACGTTCCCGGGGTCCATCCACATTGTAGCATGTTTCTGCCTGTTCGTCTTTATGGCTGGGGCACGTCCCGCCGTGTGGGGAGAACACACTGTTTATCCCCAGTTGACGGCATTTGGGTTGTTTCCACTCAGTTCCGTGAGTCCTACGCTGTGAACATCCGTGTCCAGGGCTTTGTGTGGACGTATGTCTTCATTTCCCTTGGGTTGGTTCCTAGAATGGAATTGCTGAGTTTTGTTGTAAATTCATGTTCAACTTTCTACGGAGCTGCCGGGCTGTTTTCCACAGCAGCTGTGCCATTTTGCATCCCACCAGCAGTGCGGGGCCTCTGGTTTCTCCACGCCCTTGCCAGCCACGTTGCATCTGCCTTTGATCCCAGCAACCCTGCGGGAATGAGATGGTACCTCCTGTGCTTTGATTTGCATTTCCCTGGTGGCTGGTGGTGCTGAGCGTCTTTTCGTCCACCCACACACGTCTTTTAATTCCCATTGTTTATTTCCTTAGGATAAATTGCCACGAGAAGCATTGCTGGGTCCCAGGGAGGGAGGCTGGACCGGGGCTAGAGGGCTGAGGTGGGACTGTGGGGTTGCTGGCAGCTCCTCAGAGCACCGAGGGGCGCGTGTGAGTGCTCATGTTGGGTCTCAGTTTGCTGTCCAGCCAGGCGGCCTGGTGAGTGGTGTTGCCCTTTCACCTTCCCGGCTCCTGCCAGGCTCTCCTAGTGGTGCAGCCACAGCAGGCTGGGTGAATCTGGAGGAAGTGCTGTTAGCGACCTTGAGGACTACGCCGACGCCCAGGCCAGAGATGGGGGAGCAGTTGGGGAGCTGGGCGCCGTGGGAGGCAGGAAGAGGGCGGCACTTACCACACCCTGCACACAGGCCCCGGCAGGACCCCCCACATCCATGCCTGGACACGTGGACACACACACATGGCACTCAGCCAGGCACATGCATGGGGACAGTCCACAGACCCCTCCCCGACTCTGACGGGCATGGGGCAGAAGGGCAGCCCCTGGCGCTCACTCGCCGAAGAGGCTCACGTCTGGGCCAACCTTCCTGACCAGGGCCGCCCCGTGCACTGATGACGCCAGGTGTGGCGTGTCTCACGTGCCCACCACCAGGCTGGGGCAGGGGCTCCAACGACCTTGGCACCAGTGGGGGGTCGGGTGGACACAGCCAGGCAGGGCCTCCACACCTCCTGGCGTGGCCTGCCCGGGAGCCCAGCCTCAGGTCTGGTGGCCTCACTGAGGTCCTCCTGTGCGGACACCAGAGGGAGAGGAAAGGCTGCCTTCCCAGGACTGGCTGTGCCCGTGCAGGTGCCAGGCAGCCTGCACACTCCTGTGGGGCAGGCATGTCCTGGGCATGTGGACTTTAGGATGTGCCCGAGGGTGCCTCCACCACCTCCCTTGGGATTGGAGCCGAGTGTCAGCACTTGAGGATCTGTGAGGGCAAAGTGGGGTCAGCCTTCTCTGGCCAGGTGACCTGCATCCTGAGGCAAGTGACGAGTCATCCTCCTGAGCAGCCAGCCTCCCCGATGACGTGATCACACCTGTGTCTAGGCGCACAGGGCGATGGCCTCTGCACAGCGCTGTGCGTGGGGACTCTGCTCTTGACTCCGGGTCAACGCTGGTCTACCATCCGACCGTTGGTGGTGGTCTGGGTTTGCCTCCGGACAGCCTGGGGGTTTGAGGTCGCTGGGCCTTGTGAGTGTCTCGAGTCCTCGGCCCCTACCAGGCCCCACGGGTGTTCAGGATGGCTGTGAGGGGGACCCTGGGGTTGTGGAGGCCAGAACAGGTGAGCGCAGGGAGGCACAGGCACTGAGCCTCTAGCAGGCCAGCTCTGGTTCCCTGCTCCCTGACCAAGCCGCTTCTCCTCGGCCCACCCAGTGATGGGTGTGTATTGTGAGGTGCAGGTCGGTCGGTGAGCAAGCGCAGTGCCGCCTGCTGCCTGACCCAGGAGCCCTGCAGCCGTGCCACCACCACCATCCCCAAAGCTGCCTTTCAGCCTAGGGGCCACCACTTCTGCCCAGCTGGGTCTGTCTCCCCAGTGCTGACTCTGAGTTTTAGTTACTGTTTTCAATTAAACTTTTCGGAACTCCAAATAGGATCTCCCTAATTCACCTTGTCCCCCAGGACGGCTGTGAAACCTGCCATGACCCCCGGCGTCCCAGGTGCTGGCCAGGTCAGGCTGGCTGGCGGGTCACGAGGTAAGCAGCACGTGGGCTGGGCTCCCTTTGTCCCTGGCGTTTGCAAGGCTCTCCTTGCTCCATGCGTCCAGGACCACCAGGGGCCTGGAGCTGAGGGCACGAGTGTCCTAGGAGGGCCGCGGGCCTACCTCTCCTGCATTGGGGGTCGGGGCCTGAGTCTTCTTCCTGGAGACCCTCCCAGGAGCGGGTGGTCCATGAAGGGTCAGACCAGCACTGTGGGCCCCCGCGACAAGGCTGGTGGGTTTGCAGGGGGAGTGACCATCCACTGAGCCTGGGGCCAGGGCAGAGGCTGCCCAGGACCCAGTGCATGCTGCACACATGTGCACATCTGTGTGTACACGCCGTGCCCCCAGCCTTGACCGTGGGCCCTTCTCTGAGTATGGAACAGCAGGGAGCGTCCCGGTTGTCTCTAGAAGAATTTCTTAGACATTTTGGAGCGCAGAAGCCAAGGGCAAAGCTGACCTGGACCCAGCCCAGGCCCACTCTGTGGTGCCGGGCCCGCCCGCGTGGACGCTGTCCTCTGACGAGGCCCCACGGGGCTCATGAGCCCCAGCCGCACGGGCCAGGAAGGCGGTTTCAAAGTCTCTGGGCCCCGGGAGCAGTCTGGTTCCTCGGGGGGCCTCTGTTTGTTTTTGAAGAGGCAAGTTTCCTTTCTTCCTGAACCAGAAGAGTCTGATTGGAACACGGCATTGGAAGCACCGGCTTTGTGCCTTGGTATAAAGAACAATTGATTTTTCTGCCAGGCGTAGCAGCTACGATCAGTGTAGGAGGCTGTGTGTGTTGTGGAGTGTGGACACCCCCTGGCACCTAGGTTAGCCCTGAGAGGCGGATTGAGGGGCCAGCCCATCCCGCCTCCAGACCCCTGGCCCATCTTGGGCGGGGGGGAGTCAGGAACATCCCACCTGCCCTGGTGCAGAGGAGCAGAGGCCCAGCCAGGGAGAGGTGGGCAGGCCCGGTGCCCAGGAGCCCAGCCGGCAAAGGGGCCTGTGTTCCAGGCTCCCAGCGGCCAGCAGGACAGACCGTGCAGGGGACTGGCGGGTGGGAGGTGGGTGCCCCGCCCCCTCTGTGTGTCACCAGCAACGTCTGGGAGCCAAGTGCAGCTCCCCCAGCTCTGACTTCCCCAGCCAGTCCTTCAGCCCTGCCCACTCTGCCCTCCACACACCCGGCCTGCTGCCATGCCACAGGCCAGGCAGCTTGGAGACACCGTGTCCTCGATGGCCATCTCTGGCTCCAGGCCCCCGGCTGTGTCTGACAGCAGCCCTCTGCCCCCCAGTGCACAGCCAGAGCTTCCTGGGACAGGAGCTTCAGGTGGGTGCAGCCCACCTTGAGTGTTCCCAGCTTTGCAGCCACAGACAGGCGCCTTCCCCAGCCGTCACCACCCACCCCGAGAGGGTCGTGTCCTGCCGCACACGGGGACGCCCTCAAGGTGTGGCCAGCACTTCAGGACAGGCTGGTGGTCATGGTGGCCCTGCCCCTTCTCCCATCTTCTCTGACCTCAGACCGTCTCCTCAGGCTGGGCAGCCTGCCCTCCACCCTCCCCGCAGCCCCGTGGGCTGCCAGGTGCAGAGCCAGCCTTGCCTGCTGGGCCCCCCACCTCAGCGCACGCTGAGAGAGCAGGACGGGGTGTGCCTGTTGCCACAGGACACGGAGCTGCCTCCGTGAGCCTCGGCCGGGCCGGGCTGGGCCACAGTGGTTTGGGTTGGTGGTAGGCAGGCGAGTCCAGGGCATCTCTCTTTGACCCACCTGTGCCCAGGGCTGGCCACCAGAGGGGCCGCTGAGATGCAGGTGGGTCACCACCCACAGTCCCGCCAGGAGGCTGTGTTGTGGCTGGAGTTGGTCAGTCCCAGGGCCTTGGCCTGGGACAAAAGGCCTCAGGACTGAGCCTGTGTCCTCAGCCCGGCAGGAATGTCCCTGGGAGCAGGCCAGGAGCACTGCCAGGTATGCCTTTCATGGTCCGGTGCCTGCAGCCCCTCAGCACACGTCAGAATAGACCCCTGCCTGGGGTCCTGGAAACACCAGAACCAGAGAGCCAGCGCCTGCCCCAGCTCACAAAGACGGGCAAGCAGGAGAGACGCAGCTTGGCTAGGCAACCCAGCGGGTGGCCCTGAGTCCGGTGTGACCCTGCTCCTCACTGAGAGAACCATTGATGCTTCCCTCCCCCTCACGCACTCACGTTTCTTTTGAGATGAAATTCACAAAGCTAACCATTTCAGAGTGGACAACTCAGTGGTGTTTAGTGAATTCACAGCGTGCAGCCCTCACCTCTGCCTAGTTCCATGTCACGTTCATCACCCCGAAGGCAAACCCACGCCTACTGTGCCCTGGCTCCCCGCCCCGGGCACCACCCGTCCTTCTGCCTTTATGGATTTGCCTGTCTGAGCATTTCATATAAATGGAGTCACTTAGCATGTTTTCAAGGTTCATCCACGTTGTAGCGTGTCCACATTTCGTTCATTCTTATAGCTGTGTAATATTCCACATCTTGCATATCTGTTTATTCATTGATGGACATTTGGGTTGTTTCCACTCCTTGACCATTGTGAATAGATCTGCTACGAACGCATGTGTACGTGTTTGTTAGAGTCCCGGTTTTCAGTTCTTCTGGGTGCGTACCTCGGGGTGGAGTTGCTGGGTCATGTGGTAATTCTGTCTGACTTTTTGAGGAACTGTTTTCCACAGCGGCTGCACCATTTTGCGTTCCTGCTGGCATTGTTGGGGGCTCTGGTTTCTCCACATCCTCACCAACACTGCGACCATCTGCACTTCTGATTCTGGGCCCCCTGGGTGGGAGGGGTGCCTCCTGCGGGTGGGTTTGCGTTTCCCTGATGGCTCGTGCTGTCACGCGTCTGTCCACATGCTGATCGTCCAGGTGTGTCTGTTCCCTGGAGAGATGTCTGCTCAGAGCCTCTGCCCATTTTGAGTTGGGTTGTTTGTCTTTCGTTGAGTTGTGGGAATTCTTTATACGTTCTGGATACTAGTCCTTTCTCAGACATACGATTTGCAAATGCTTTCTCCCATTCCGTGGGCTTTTTCACTTTCTTGATGACATCCTTTGAAGCCCAGAAGTTGCTCATTTTGAAGTCTGATTTTTTTTCTTTATTTGCTTGTGCGTTTGGTGTCGTCTCTGATAACCCATTGCCAGATCCAAGCTCATGAAAATTTACCTGTGTTTCCTTCTTCTTAGAGTTTTATAGTTTTTGTTCCTATGTTTACGTCTTTCATCCATTTTGAGTTAATTTTTGTATGTGGTGTGAGGGCCCAGCTTCATCCTGTAGCGTTTAGATCTGGTTGTCCCAGCACCATTGTTGAAGGGACTGTCCTGTGGCGCCTTGTCAGAAATCATTGGCCTGTACGTGCCAGGTTCACTTCTGGGCTCTCCATTCCGTTCCGCTGGTCATAGAGCCCACAGCCAGATGTATACCACCCTGTCTTCATTTTCTGCCTCTTTTTCAAGATTGTTTTGGCTCCCTGGGGGCCCCTGCAATTTGATATGAATTTTAGAATTGGGTTTTTCCATTCCTGAAAGAGAAAAAAAGGCCACTGGGGTGTTGATGGGGCTTCACCGACTCTGTGGATCACTCTGGGTGCAGTCATGAGCCCGGGATGTCTCTCCGTTTGTTTGGGTCTTTAATTTTTTTCAGCAGTGTGTTGTAGTTTTCAGGGCACAAATCTTTCTCCTCCCTAGTTAAGTTTCTTCCTAGGTATTTCATTACCTTGGAAGCTGTTGTAAGTGATGTTGTTTCCTTAGTTTCCTTTTCAGATTCTTCATTGCTGGCATAGAAGCAGTGCTGACTTCTGTGTGTCCATCCGCTGCCCCATGACGTTGCTAAATTTGTTTTTTAGCTCCAGTGGGTTTTTTGTGGATTCTGGAGCTTTTCTGTGCAGGGCCTCACGTCATCTACAAACACACAGTTCTGCCTCTTCTTTCCCAGCTGGAGGCCGGTCCTCTCTCCTGGCCCGTTGCCCTGGCCAGACCCCCAGGATGTGCTGACGCAGCGGAGGGCCTGGTCCTGGGAGGAAAGTGCTCAGTCTCTCACTGTTGGGTGTGGGTTTTTGTAGACACCTGTTACCCTGTCCAGGAAGTCAGCCCCCACTCTTTCCTGGAACTGACAAGACTCCCGCTACACCAGGGCCCCGTGGCCACCAATGTAGTGTGGCTCAGCCCCATCCCTCTGTCCCCACAGGTCCACCCCTCTGGAAAGGGTCTGAGGACAGAGCTGTGGGATCCCTCAGAGGCCTTGGGGGGCCTCTCCCTCCTTAGAGTCCTCGAGCCCCTCACAGGCTGCCCTCCTGAGCCTGGCGTCATCACAGCCCAGAGGGCACAGATCCCTTTGGCTCGACCCCCTCATCCCAGGCGGAGGCTTGGGCCCCCATCCTGCAGGCCTGCACTGACCGGGGCCTTCCCTTGCAGCCATACGCACTCGCCCGGGTCCATGGCCGCGGTTGGGGAGTGGTCCTGTGTGCGCTGCACCTTCCTGAACCCAGCCGGCCAGCGCCAGTGCTCCATCTGCGAGGCCCCCCGGCACAAGCCCGACCTTGACCAGATCCTGCGGCTCAGCGTGGAGGAGCAGAAATGGCCGTGTGCCCGCTGCACCTTCCGGAACTTCCTGGGCAAGGAGGCCTGCGAGGTGTGTGGCTTTGCCCCAGAGCCCGTGCCCGGCGCCTCCCTGCTGCCTGTCATCAATGGGGTCCTGCCCAAGCCACCCACCGTCCTGGTGGAGCCCAAGGGCAGCTGCAAGGAGGAGGCAGGTCCAGCGCGGACAGCGGGGCTGGCGGCCGTGGAGCCGCCTGGGGGGCGGCCGGAGGAGGAGGAGGAAGAGGGGGCGGCAGAGCCTGGGAGCGGCTGGGCCTGCCAGCGCTGCACGCTGCACAACACACCAGTGGCCAGCTCCTGCTCTGCCTGCGGGGGCCCCCGAAAACTCTCGCTGCCCAGGATCCCTCCTGAGGCCCTGGTGGTCCCTGAGGTCCTGGCCCCTGCTGGCTTCCACGTCACACCCACCCCACCCCAGCCTGGGGAAGGCACGGAGGCCGACCCTCCCTCTGCATCTGCCCAGGATTCCCCGCGGGGGCTGCCCTTCAGCCCCTTCTCGCCCACCCTGCAGAACAACCCTGTGCCTCGCAGCCGCCGCGAGGTCCCCCCCCAGCTGCAGCCACCGGTGCCTGAGGCTGCCCAGCCCTCACCTCCCGCAGGCTCCAAGGGGCCCCTCCAGGGCCCAGGGTGGGCCGGGGCCGGCGCCTCCCGCCTGGCAGAGCTGCTGTCGGGTAAGCGGCTGAGCGTGCTGGAGGAGGACGTGGCCGAGGGCGGCCCCGCATCGCGTCGGTGTGGCTCCTGCTCAGCACCCAGCCCCGCGAGCCCTGCCCGCTGTGAGGCCTGCGGCTCCACCCCAGGCAACGATGTCATTGACCTGGCTGGTGACACCGTGCGCTACACGCCAGCCAGCCCCTCCAGCCCCGACTTCACTACCTGGTCGTGTGCCAAGTGCACACTCAAGAACCCCACAGCGGCCCCCAGGTGCACGGCCTGTGGCTGCTCCAAGCTGCACGGCTTCCAGGAGCACGGCGAGCCCCCAGACTGTGGTGCCGACAGGCCTGGCTCCTGCTCAGCCCACAAGGCCAGCCGGCCTGTCCCCACGGCGCCACCTGAGCGCCCAGGCCAGTGGGCCTGCCCCGCCTGCACTCTGCTCAACGCACCCCGGGCCAAGCACTGCGCTGCCTGCCACACCCCGCAGCTCCTGGTGGCCCAGCGACGGGGCGCTGCTCCCCTGAGGCGCAGGGAGAGCATGCATGTGGAGAAGCGGCGGCAGACAGACGAGGGCGAGGCCAAGGCCCTCTGGGAGAACATCGTGGCCTTCTGCCGGGAGGTGAGTCCCTGGCATGGTGGTCCGCACTCGCCTCCCCCGGCCCCTGATCAAGGACTTCCTCTGCCTCTTCTGAACCCCGTGGGACCTTCTCTCTTGGAGAGAGGGGCAGCACTGTCCTCCCCAAGCTCTGAGCCCCAGCCTGGCCCTGAGCTGGGTTGGGCCTCCAAGTTACCCCTTGCCTGAGTGTGGCTGGTCCCCACTGCCTGTGTGTTGCCCCTTCTTCCTCTGTCCTAAGGGTCTGTGACCCCGCAGTCTGTGGTCCTGACCCCTCCCAGGCGCGACTTCCCGTTGACAGTGAAGCCAGAGGGAGGCTGGAGTGGCGCTTTTCCGGCGTGAGACCCTGCTGGCACTCAGGGTCGGGACGCTCCCTTGGGCTCGTCTGCCCCTGGAGCTGCAGGAGGCCTGAGCTCAGGGAAGGGTCACCCCCAGGGTCAGCTGGAGGGGCTGTGTCCCCACTGCCCCATCACTGCCAGCAGCCCACCCTGACAGCTCATCCGAGGGCTTGAGTTCTGGCTTCCTTGTCCCACCAGGTGCCCCACCTCTTTTCCTGGGGCCTTCAGTGCAGTGGGCTGTGGGCTGGGCGTGGGCGCCACCCAGGTTCCCTGTCCCCAGCACCCACACCCCTTCAGCCTCCAGGCTGGGGGCTGCGCCTCCCACTGACCTGTCGCCAGCTGGTAGTGTCCTGGTTGGCTGCGGTCCCCCATGTTCTCACAGGCCCGTGTGGGTCACACAAGGCCGTGGCTGAGCCCTGCACACACTCACCCCCTTCCTTCTGGGGCTCAGGCAGCTTTTCCGGGGTACTCCCTTGGGCGGTGGGCCGCCGGGCCCAGCCTGAGCACACACCCGTGGTGTCTGCAGAACAGCGTGAACTTCGTAGACGACAGCTTCCCCCCTGGGCCCGAGTCTGTGGGCTTCCCCGCAGGCGACAGTGTCCAGCAGCGCGTGAGACAGTGGCTGCGGCCCCACGAGATCAACTGCTCCGTCTTCAGGGACCACAGTGTCTCATGGTCCGTGTTCCACACGCTCCGGCCCTCAGACATCCTGCAGGGGCTGCTGGGGAACTGCTGGTGAGTTGGGGCGCCCGCTCAGGCCGGGTGGTGCGTGGTCCAGCTGCATTCACCACGCGGCCCCTGGCTCTGCGCAGGTTCCTGAGTGCGCTGGCGGTGCTGGCCGAGCGGCCCGACCTCGTCGAGCGGGTGATGGTCACGCGCAGCCTGTGCGCGGAGGGCGCCTACCAGGTGCGGCTCTGCAAGGATGGCACGTGGACGACGGTGCTGGTGGATGACATGCTGCCATGCGACGAGGCTGGCTTCCTCCTCTTCTCACAGGTGGTGGGGCGGGCAGCGGACGGCGCGGGGTGGGCACGGGGCGGGTGGCAGCCGGCCCTGCAACTCCAGCCCCTCCTCGCAGGCTCAGCGGAAGCAGCTGTGGGTAGCCCTCATCGAGAAGGCGCTGGCCAAGCTGCACGGCTCCTACTTTGCCCTCCAGGCAGGGCGCGCCATCGAAGGCCTGGCCACACTCACCGGCGCCCCCTGTGAGAGCCTGGCGCTGCAGGTCAGCTCCACTAACCCCCGAGAGGAGCCCGTTGACACTGACCTCATCTGGGCCAAAATGCTGAGTTCTAAGGAGGCTGGGTAAGAGGGGCGGGTGCTGTGGTGGGCAGCGGTGTTGGGCAGAGAGGCGAGGCGAGGGGACGGCCGGGCCGGGGCCTGGAGCGGTGGGAGAAGTAAGGGCGAGCGCTCTCTGACCCACACCCTGCATTCACAAGATGTTTCTGGCATGGGTTGACCAGAGCGAGGAGGCCTGGCTGGCAGCCCTGTCATTGCTCACTGCTGGGCCGGCAGTCCCACCTGCCCAGGAGGGGTGGGGGGCAGGCAGGATGCGGCCATTGACCTGCACCATCCTGACTTGGGCCTGTGATGCCATGTGGAGCCACGGGGAGTGAGCCCCACGGGAGGCACCCGATGGGAGTAGGGGGTGCCTGCCGAGACCCAGCACACACTGGCCAGCGTGTCTGTGGGGAGGGCGTGGAAACCTAGACCTGGAAGGGCCAGCTCACTGGTGCCGAGACCCTGCCCTCAGCTGATACTGGGCAGTAGTGCTGCCCCACCCCCTTGGGGAGCTGGACCCTGAGCTGGCAGGACCAGCCAGCGCCAGGAAGCCTCCAGGGCCCAGGCTTGCCCATCTCCCAGCCCAGGCCCTCTGAGTTCGTGGGCCGGGCCAGCACTTCTCGAGTCCCATGTGTCTCCTCTGCGTCCCCAGGATCCGCCCTCCCCAAAGGCCCCCAACCCCACCCCCGTGTTGCCCCTTCCTGCTCCAGGGCAGGGCCAGAGCCAGCGGGGGCCCCTGGCAGCTGAGCCCCTGCCCTGGTCAGTGAGGCTGATGTGCCCGCACAGGTTCCTCATGGGCGCCTCCTGCGGGGGGGGCAACATGAAGGTGGATGACGCCATCTACGAGAGCCTGGGCCTGCGCCCACGCCACGCCTACTCCGTGCTCGATGTCCGCGACGTCCAGGGCTCCAGGTAGGGGCCGAGCCAGGCGGGGCAGCGGGGGGTGTGGATGTGTGGTGGAAGCTGTGGAGGCCTGGTCATGGCCTCGGCCTTGTGGTCCACAGGCTGCTGCGCCTCCGGAACCCGTGGGGCCGCTTCTCCTGGAACGGCAGCTGGTCAGATGAGTGGCCACACTGGCCGGAGCACCTGCGAGGCGAGCTCATGCCCCATGGCAGCAGCGAGGGCGTCTTCTGGATGGAGTATGGCGACTTCATCAGGTAGCTGGGTGCTGCAGGGCCGGGTGCCCGGTCTGCCGCACCTGCCCCCTGCCCCAGCTGCCCTCACCTCGGCCCCCCTGACCTGTCTCTGCCCCATACATGGCAAGTTCTTCCCTGGGGAGCCCAGCCTGTCCCTCCCACCGCCCCAGGGCCTGGGCCATCCCGGGATCTAGGTCAGCACAGGGTCGCAGGGCTCTGCCCTTTCTGGCTCATTCTTGGGACCTGGCACCCCCTGGTGGTGTCCACGGGCAACAGGCGGGGCCGGGGCTTCTGGACGCCAGTCCCAGGAGATGCAGAGGGCATCGAGGGGCGGGGCTACGGGAGGCACCCCACGCCTGCTGGGGTCACTGGGCGCCCTGTCGGTCCGTAGCCAGAGTCGGGGCTGCTCAGTGGGGCCGCCCTCTCGCCATCCAGGTACTTCGACTCCGTGGACATCTGCAAGGTGCACTCGGACTGGCAGGAGGCGCGCGTGCAGGGCTGCTTCCCCAGCTCGGCCAGCGGGCCCGTCGGGGTGACGGCACTCACCGTGCTGGAGCGCGCGTCCCTGGAGTTCGCGCTCTTCCAGGAGGGCGGCAGGTGGGCGGGGCCGAGGGCCGGCGGGTGGGCGGGGCCCCCTCCCCGCGGGCGGGGCGCCAGGTGACCACTTGTCTGCCGCAGGCGCGCGGACGCGGTGGACAGCCACTTGTTGGACCTGTGCGTGCTGGTGTTCCGCGCGTCCTTCGGCAGCGGCGGTCGCCTGAGCCTGGGCCGCCTGCTGGCCCACAGCAAGCGTGCCGTCAAAAAGTTCGTCAACTGCGACGTGATGCTGGAGCCCGGCGAGTATGCCGTGGTGTGCTGTGCCTTCAACCACTGGAGCCCCGCTGCACCCGGACCCCCGGCCAGCGCGCACGGTGACGCCTGGGCCACTGCTGCCCCGCCCTGGCCACTGTGGCCCCTCCCCACCCCACCCCACCCCGGCCACTGCTGCCCTGCCCCAGCCACTGTTGCCCCCGCCACTGACACCCCCCCCCGACTCACTCCCCCCACAGCCTCCAGCCCCTCAGCCGGGGTCCCGCGCTGCGCCCCAGAGCCACCCGGCCACGTGCTGGCTGTGTACAGCTCGAGGCTGGTCATGGTGGAGCCGGTGGAGGCCCAGCCGACCACGCTGGCCGACGCCATCATCCTGCTCACGGAGAGCCGGGGCGAGCGGCACGAGGTTGGGGTGGGTGGGGGAGGGGGGTCGGGGGGAGGAGAAGAGGGAAGGGCCGTGGGGAGGGGTGGGGGAGGGGGAGGCCCCGCCCAGCCCGCGCCTGCGCTGTGTGTCCAGGGCCGCGAGGGCATGACGTGCTACTACCTGACGCACGGCTGGGCGGGGCTGATCGTGGTGGTGGAGAACCGGCACCCCAAGTCCTACCTGCACGTGCAGTGCGACTGCTCGGACAGCTTCAACGTGGTGTCCACGCGCGGCAGTCTGCGCACCCACGACAGCGTGCCACCCCTGCACAGGTGGGCCCCGCCCCCACCCTTCCGGCCCCTTGGCCTCCGCTGGCCCTCACCGGCCCCCTCCCCCAGGCAGGTCCTGGTGATCCTGTCCCAGCTGGAGGGCAACGCCGGCTTCTCCATCACCCACCGCCTGGCGCACCGCAAGGCGGCCCAGGCCTTTCTCAGCGACTGGACGGCCTCCAGGGGCACCCACAGCCCCCCACTCACGCCCGAGGTCGCTGGCCTGCACGGGCCCCGGCCGCTGTGACCACCCTGCCCTCACCTGCCTGCTCCCCATGCGCACTTTACAAGGGAGACCCCAGCAGAGGACGCTTGAACCAGAATCTCAGGACCCCACCCAGGGAGCTGCCAGCCGAGGGGCACAGCTTCCCCTGGGCCTTCCTTCCTGTCCTTCCTTCCTGTCCCGGGCCTCCCAGCCACCAAGCAGAATACCTCGAACCCACCTCTAGTGCATAGGGGCTGTGCACCAGTTCCTCTGACCCACCCACCTCGAGGTCAGGTTCAGATCACCAGTGCCGAAGTGAGGCTGTCCCTTCCCGGTGGGCCTGGGGCCTCCTGCCTGGGTGAGGTGGTCAAGAGCCCCCTTCACAAAACCAAATCCCGCAGGTGAAAGGCCAGGACCCCAGGGTGAGGAGGGACCACCCCCATCTGTGGGGGTCAGGCTAGGGTCCTGGGGTGAGCAGGGACCACCCATTTATGAGAGTCAGAGTCCAGGACCCTGGGGTGAGCAGGGACCACCCCCTCTGTGGGGGTCAGCTAGGGCCCCGGGTTGAACAGGGACCACCCCTCTGGGGAGGTCAGGCTAGGGCCCCGGGATGAACAGGGACCACCCCTTGTGGAGCACAAGGTCAGGAGCCTTCTCTCCCTGGCTTGCCCCCAGAGCCCATCTCCCCCCCAAGAGGCAAGCAGGGCTCCCTGGAGTCCCAGCAGTGTGTCCCAGGAGACAGGTGCCTGGCGACCATGGGCTCTGGGTGGGGATGGGGAGGGTCCCAGCTGCCCTTCTGGCGACACTATGCAATTCCTGGAGCATTCGCCAGGATCGAAGCCATGCCCTGGAGGCTGCGGGTCGAGAGCTGCAGGTCGGGGCCAGGCCCACCCTGCCTTGTGCTGAGTATGTTCGTCCTCAGCACCACCTGACCTCTGCCGGGAGGACCCAGGTCCAGCAGAAATCCTTGGCCAGCCCTGTCCAGGCACACACAGGGCACGGCCCCTCTCCCGCCCCAGAGGCCCAGGGAGCTGAGCCGCTACAAGCTGTCCTGCCTGCAGCTGCTGTCGGGCCAGAGTCCTGCATCTGCCCCACTTCCTGGGGGCCCGCCCAGCCTCACTGCCCACAGCCCCTCACTTCCCCTGGGGCCTGCGGGGTTTTGACACCTGGAGAAACCCCGGGAAGCACTACCCTCCCCTTTGGGCCTCCTTTATATTTCCCTCTTTTAGTCTGAGCTGTGAATATTTTTAACCTTGTACATATGGCCAGCTCTTCCAACACAGAGACTATTTTATCAATTGTCGGCCCCTTCCCTGTAGGGTGATTCTCCATGGGTGTTTCCAGACTCAGGCTCCGACGGACCAAATAAAAATGTTTTGTTTTGTAACAATGCCTCCTCGTTTGTCTGTCGCCTCCTCCCAGGGTCTGCAGCCCCACGCCTCCCCTCCACAGGCAGAGCTGTGCTGGGGGCACCCAGGCCAGCCTGGTGACAGCGCCTCAGCGGGGGCTGGCTTGCGGGTGCCCAAGGTCAGCCTCATGAGGAGACTTGGGGTGTCCTGCTTGCTAGCGGCCTGCGCCCAAGGGAGGACTGGGCATCCAGGCTGGGCAGGGGCTTGGGCCAGACCCTGCGATGGCCAGCAGGCTGGTCCCCAGCAGCCCCAGCGCCACGCAGACAGAGGGATGGGCGTCTGCACAGCCCTTCCTGCCTGCGTTGGGGTGGGTGGGGCCTGTCTGAGTGCGTCAGTCATCGGGCAAGGGCAGATGGAGCAGGGGGCTGCACAGGGGGGAAAGTTTGTGTCTCCAGCGGGTGGCGGCCCTGCTCCTGCTCGGCCCCACGTCCCCTCCAGCCCATTCAGGAGGCGCCATCCCCGTTTCACAGGTGGCAGCTGCGACCATCTGCAGTCTGTCGAGGCTCCTGGGCGGCACGGGCTGCCCTCCCTGGACGGAGGGCCGCCGAGTAGGGGGCTGGGGTGCAGAGGCCGGCTCTGGCGGGTGTAAGAGGCCTGTCACGGGCCAGCCTATTGAATGTGAAAGCAATTAAAGCCACCAGCAGTGTTCGCTCCGGGCGGGCCTCGGGCAGCAGGGGAGCTGCCACAACGCATCTCACCTCGGCGCCCGGAGACGCCCGCCCCGCTCCACCGCGGCTGCGCCCAACCCTCTCCTGTGGGGCAGGGGCCAGGCTGCGTCCCACCGCCCCCCGCGGCCGCACGGAACTGGCTGCCTCACCCCTGGGGCATCCAGGCAGCCCAGACCCATGTCCCTCCAGCCCCGGTGGGCCCAGGAAGTGAGACAAGTGAGGACAGCCGGTGCCCAATGTCCTTGTGGTGTCAGACTGGGTGGGGGGGTCTCCACAGCAGGGCAGGGGGCCGCCTGCCCACCCCTCAGCCAGCCTGGAGACCCCGCTCGTCGCAGCCAGCACCTCGTCTGCCCAAACCCCAGCGTGCAGGGGAGGAGCTTCCAGCTGGGAGAGGTGAGGGAAGGGGGCCAAGTGCCCCCAGCCCCAGATGGCAGAGTGTCCGAGGAAGAGTTGGGGGGTCTCAGAGGTGAGGCCCTGCACAGAATGGGGAGTTCTGGGGAGGTGCCGGCAGGGGTGGACCCAGGGGCTGCGGTGGGGGCGTGGCCAGGGTGATGAGGGCTTCCTGGGGGAGGCGGTTGGTGGTGAGAGGATCAGGGGAGCCAGCCAGGCAGGCCTGAGGGGCCGACTCTGCCCACCACAACCGCGGCCATCACCGGCCAGCACCTGGACCCCAGCCCGGTGTGAGGAATGGACAGACAGGGCAAGCTGCCCAAGTCGGGAGTCGGCCCAACACATTGGGCCCCAGCTCCCCACCTGGGTCCACTGCCCACTACCGTGTCCCCTGCCCTTCTCCTCTCCTGCCCCCTTCCCCACGTCCCCAGCCCCCTCCCCATCTCTGCCAAGCCCGTCGGCCCTGTGTCCCCCCACGGTCCCTCTCCCGGCCCTCAGCCAGGCCACCTTGCTGCCCACCGTCGGCCAGAGGCTTCCTGGGGTGGGCGGGGGTGTGTTCGCACTTGCGAGGCGTCCCTGTCAGAAGCACTTAGTGTACAAATTAGCCGCGGCCTCCGCCTCCCTCTGCAAAGCTCTGGGCGCTGGGCTGACAGGGCCGACCCCGGGCCTTGCCCGCCCGCCCCGGGCGCCCGCAGCCACGTGCACTGCTGGCTGCCTGCCTGCCACCGCGCAGGAGGGCCGGTCCCCACCAGCCGACCCAGGCTCCTCTCAGCCCGGCCTTGAGCCAGCCAAGGGTGACCCGACAGGGCGGGGCTTACAGCAGACATTGCGGTTCTCAAGCTCGGGACCCAGCACCCAGATCACCCAGAGCGGCAGGTCCCGTGTCGAGAGCCAGTGGGGACGGCCGGAGCCAGTACACAGCCTCCGCAGCCCCCGCCTGCCCCGCCCGCTGGCCGGCCTGCCACTCAGGCAGGGAAAATCGTCTGTGACAGGCCCAGGAAGGCCGGGCCCCGGGGGCCGCAGAGCGACGCACATAGCTCTTCTTCCAACATATGGTTGCTGTCGGCCCCGGGCGCTGCTAGGCCAGTGCCGGCTCGGAAGCTAGGCGGGGGCTCAGGCAGTCCCAGCCTCTATCCCACCCGCCTGGCCACACCGCTCCCTCAGTGATTCACAAGGCCCCTACTCCAGCTCACATGCCTCCCGTGATGGGGAGCTCACTCCCGCTGCAGTCCCTCTCAGCCCCTTCAGGGAGTGTCCAGGAGCCCCTCCATCCCAGGAGCCTGAGGCATGCAGAAGGTCACCCCACACCCCACACTCCACCCCAGGGTGGCCATGACCTAGCAGGTCTGTGACGGGGGGAGCACGTGGGGAGGGGCTATCAGGCACAGCGAAGCAGGCATGGGGCAGGCTGCGGCCAGCCACCTGGCAGAGATGAATCCACAGCCCCAGGGGAACTGGAGCCAGAGGTCTTCTCCTGGGGTCTCTGGTTCCAGGAGCCTCCCAGCTGGATCCCTGTCCCTGAGGGTGAGTCCAATCCATCCCACGTCCCTAGGCCAGCTTGTCAGCCCCCCTCACAGACTCCCTGGAGAATTCCTGGCGTCCTACATGTGCCCCGTGGCCCATGATCCGCCCAGCCCTCAGCAACCTGCAGTGGGGAACCCCCAAACCTGCTCGCAGCCCTGTCCACACAGTCACCCAGTCCCGTGACTCTGCTTCGCTGCTCCCCTCACAACCCTGCTGTGAATCTGCTGTGGCTCCCTGTGCTCTAGAGGTCTCGGGCTGGCACCCAGGGCCCTCAGGTTCGACCCTGCCTCCTTTGGTCAAGCCCTGGGCCCGCCCCTCTAAGCCTGGGGTCCCTGAGGCCACCTCAAATGAGCAAGGAGGAGGAAGAGGCAAGGGTGACCCACACTCTGGGCTCAGGGGCTCACAGACACTCTAGGGGCTGCAGGGGCCCCAGGGCTCATCAATGAGTGGTGAACACGAGCCATGACCGTCATCCTGCCTGGCACTAACCCCCCCCTCAGGGGCTCCCAGACCCTGCCTGGGGGCTCCAGCCCCCCCATCCCTCCGCCCACCAGGAGGGCACAGGCTGGCCTGGCCCCTGTACCTGTCCTGGCAAGGGCCATGTGTGGACACTGAGGGGATGAGACAGGCCTGCCCCAGGCACCACGCCACCACCCCCTGCCTTCCCTGGGCCCGGCCAGCCATCCTGCCCACACGCCCCCCTGGCACACACGTACCAGCATTAATGGAGGTGACAGGCGGGCGGCCACAGGCAAGCTGGGCAAAGGAGGTTAATGGCCAAGATGAGGATCTGGCTGGGGGCAGAGGGAGGGGCTGTGGGTCCCCACGCCACCTGCACCAAGACCAGCTGAGGAGGGAAGGCTGCTCCCCGGGCTCCCACTGATGCCAGAAGCTCCTGGAGTCTCCCACCACCTGTTCTTCAGATCAGGAAACTGAGGCCCAGGGAGCGTGGGCTGTGGTTTCAGGGCTCAGGGCCACATGGGTACCAAGCCCCAGAGCCACGAGGGTCCCTGCCACTGCCTCGGGAGCAGAGGCCACCTCCCTGGGCCCAAGCTCACCCCCGACACATGGAGGTGGGTCCCAATGGGCAGGCTATGACCCACCCCAGCCCCACTCCCTGGTGGAAAGTGGGACAGGCCCCGGGCACAAGGCTTGCCAGCTGTAAGGGCAGATGTGACCTCACGCCTCAGGCAGACAGCACCGGGGCACAGCGGTGGCCGTGATGTCCCGGCCCCACCTGGCTGGGGGTGGTGGGGATGGCCATCTGTGCACCTGACAGTCTGACTCACAAACCCAAGCACGGGCCACTGGGCTGTGGCTGAGGTCTCGGGACACCCCGGAGCAAGCTCGGGTCCCCTGCAGCCCCCCAGCACAGGCCCCTCCTGGAAGCTAGAAACGCAGCAGGTCGTGCTTCTTGGGTGCTGCCAGCTCTCCCCTCACCCACGTCTCTGGAAAAGCCCGTCCATGGGGGCTTTTTTCCCCACACCCCAAAGCCTGGCCCTCTCCCCGCTCTGGGGGCTCCTCCTTCACCTAGGCTTCTCTTCATGCTGACAGGCAGGGCTGCTGGCGATGAGGGCTCTGTGATCCATCCCCTTCTTGCCCCCGGACGATGGCAACAGCCTCCGACCAGCCCACCCCCTGTGCTGGCAGCCATGGCCTCTCGCAGGCCCTTAGAGGGGTCACCCAGCAAGGAGTGGGGAAGCACAGAGCAGTCCCTGGGACCCAGCAGCCAAAGCCTAGGATCCCCACTCCCACTGTCTCAGGTGACCTGTGTCCCCTGTCCTCTCTGGGCAGTGCCCGTGACGAGGGGCCTGGGCCTGGCTGAGCACGTCCAGAGTGGGGTCTGCGTGCAGAAGGAGCAGGCCTCCCGGCCCCCACTCTCCACAGGGCTGCTGGCGTGTCGGCCGCTCAAGCTGTCTCCCGGCCTGGGGCTGCCTGCACGGTCAGCTGGTCAGCTGGGCCAGGCCAGGCAGGCAGAGAGGAGAAGGCTGGCATGCTGTGCCACCCGCAGTAGCCCTCCCGGCCCCGTGGACTTGATAGGGAGAAGTGGGGACCCCTAGGTTGCACCGGGGAAGGTGGCATGGGGGCAGGAGGGAGACAGAAGCAAGCACTCGCCCTCACGTCAGTGTCCAGAACCATGGGGCCCTGCTCCTTACGGACGCCTATCGTGGCTGACCAGAGCCCCAGGAGTCCTGTGCCAACCACAGGGCCATAGCCTGTCACCCTCCTGCACAGATGGGGAAACTGTGGCCAGGCTCACAGGGCCCAGGAGGTGCAAGACTCTGGATCCAGTGCCCTCCTCTGGCGACCCCTGGAAGTGCCTAGAAGGAGCAGGAAGGTACTCCTTCCTCTCCCAAGGCACCCCTGCCCCCCAACACTGAGCTGGGGACACCCCAGGAAGCCTCTGTGCCATCACAGCACCAGCCTGAGCAGCACTCACTGCCCTGGCTGCAGACCTCGTCCTTGGCCCGAAATGGCACGCCACACGTCTCTGGGTCAAGGTCCTGCCCCTGAATGAAGGCTCCGCCTCTATGTCCAGAATGACATCGCCGGTCAGACAAATGTCTACTAGGACACAGCTGAGAAGAAGTGGACCCCAGGCCGTTAAGTTCTGACAGCTTGGGGCACGACATGGAACCTGGTATATCCTGGGAGGTGCGACTGGGGGCAGCTCTGGCCATGAGGACGTTAGGGGACGAGGTTTCATGGTGTGCTGCTGAGACCAGCTAGGCAGCCAGCCGAAGGGGCGGACGGAATTAATAGAGAGAACACAATCTGTATTATTCAATGGGACGGGGACCATCAGCCTCAAGGACTGAGGTGAGGTCCCTCGGATCGCCACATATTTATTTGCGGGTAAAGAATCACAAGCAAGTACAATAGCAGAAACTCATGCCTGCAGGGACACGCAGGCTAGAGTCCAGAGGTTCTATTCTTCATCCCCCGAAGCACACCAGCCCATCCCAGTCATTCCCTTGGGGGGTATCTTAAGGACAATCAGCAAGGTATGCAGGCAGCGTTCTGTTCCTGCAAGGGCCAGGCGTTCCTAAGCCCCTTGCCTTCATGCCCGATAACATGTTCCCCTCCGGCCTGAGAGTCCAGAGCACAAGCAATCTGGTGTAATGATTATGAGGATCAGCAGATCACACATCCCCCCAGTCACCCATTTGGAATTTCTTTTTCCTTAGGCTTAAAGCCTAGCAAGAATGCTGCTATGATCTCCTGCAGCAATGGTGGGTCCGACATATCTAAGCCTTTGCCCGGCCCTGCCTCACCCACACCAGGTCCTCCCAGGAGGTACTGCCAGGGGACAGGAGTCCTGCAGGCAGCAGGCAGGTGAGGGCCTGGCGGTGCAGTCTCTTGGGGCACCTTGGGGGGTGGGGGGTGATGTTTCTAGAAAGGGGGTGACCATCCTTTCCCCAGCCGGTGGCTGGCAGTGGGCAGGGCAGGGGTTTGGGGGTGCAGATCCATTCAACCTCCTGCTTGGAGAAGAGGAACCAGCACTTGCTGGACGCAAGGCTTGGCCAGGGAGACTGGCCGGGCAAGCAGACTCGCTCCACTGTCGGTGCGCCAGGCTGCGCTGCTCGCTGCGGCTCCAGCCCTCCCAGGGCTGGGCTCTGTCTCCTCCCTGGTCTGGGCTCTGTGCTCTTGCTGCTTGGGCTGCAGCCCTCCCCAGACTGGCTCTGTTCCCCACGGCCCCCCCTGTCCCCAGGCTCAGCCCCCAGGCCCTGGCTCAGGTGGGCAGTTGTCAGGGGCCAGAGCCCTGCCCTGACGGATGAGTGCTGACGGCCCCTCTCCGTGCGCCCTCGGCCGCTGACACCCCATCACATCGCTGCGGGGACCCCGGGAGACCTGGCCGCCTCTGCGCACCCCCGCGGCAGCCTTCAGGCGACGGGGGCGGGGACCTTGCCAGGCGCCCCTCAATCCGCCGCACACCTGCGCCTCCACCCCCGGCTCCTCCGCGCCGCTGCCCGTCCCTGCCCTGCTCGGGCGGTGCCACCGGTGTCACCGGCCACCGCTCCATCCAGAGTTGCCGGCGCTGCAGGGAGAGCGAGCGGGTCCCGTGCGCGCGAGGCGGGTGAGTGCGCGCGAGGGGGCGACTGTGGCAGGGGGAGGGGAGACACGGCGGGGGGTGCACCTGGGGTGGCCAAAAGGAGACTGTACCCGGCGCTCGCGCGCCCCCTCCTCCGGTGAGCCTGGGTCGGAGGTCGCAGCGCCCCCCGGAGCCCGGCGCCGTGGCGCACGCGCGGCCGCTCCTGCTGCCAACTTCGGTGGGTGCGAGTCGGCGTCGGGGGGACGCGGTTCGCGGCAGAGGCTTCGGGGGCTCGCTGCGGAGTAAGTGACCGCAGATTGCGGGGGACGCTCCCGGCGCCCGGCCTCAGTTTCCCCTGCGGGGTCCTGGTCGCTGCCCGAGAGCCGGAGCGGGTCCCGCGGGGCCCGGGGTCGCAGCGGGCGCCGGGTGGGGAGGGGCCGGGCGGGCGGGGCGGGAAGTTTCCGCGGGTCCTGGGGCCACGCGCAGACTTCGCGGGCGCAGCAGGCTCCCTCGGCCGGGGCGCAGGTAGGGCGGACGCGGGCAGCGGCGCGTCCGGTGAAGTTTGGGGGCCACCTGGGGCCCGGCCGGGCGCGAGCGTCGTGAGGGGTGCGGGGCGGCCGGACTCCAGGACTGTGGGGGCGCCGGCGGAGCAGCCCCAGCCCCCACGTCCCCCGCTTCCTGGCGTCCAGGCTCCGCATAGGGACAATCCGGGCACAGCAGCCGTGTCCCTGCAGGAGGGCAGGGTGGAGGGAGTGGGGTCTGGACTTCAGCCAAGGAGGAGGCTGATCACCCCCACTGCACCCTGCCTTGTGGGGTGCTCCCCAAGTCCGATAGGGGCCAGTGGGATGCAGGAGCTGTAACCCCTGGCGGCTGGTGGTGGCTCCAGGTGCTGGGGCCCCCTCTCCCACCCTGGGGTGGGGCCTCCTGCTCCTGGCCTGCACCAGTTCTCCCCCAGACAGGGGCAGGTTAGTGGGCTGGGGGTCTGGGCCGGCATACTGGGGTGCGGGTGGCCCTCAGAGCTGCACCCAGTCACGGGTTGGGACACGTGTGTGAATGAATATGCCTTTGGGTGTGTGGGGGTGCATGCTAGTGTCTGGAGGTATCTTCTGCTTGTGCACAAGCATGCCAGGCAGGTGCCAGGCGTCCTCTGGGTTCCCATGGGGTCAGCAGCTGCTGAGATGGCTCCAGAACAAGCCCCCCACCCCCCCAGGCGGCTGATCTGAAGAAGGAGCAGAGGAGGAGCCTCCCGCCTCCAGAGTCCAGGAGCCTAGGAGGAGCCTCCCCAGTCCAGGGGCCCGGCTAGGAGGTGGGGTGCGCGGTGGCACCAGGCGGCACAGCTGTGTGGCTCCCAGGGCTGGGTGATCGATGGCCCCAGCACAGCCGCCTCTGTCTCCCGAGAGCACATATACCCATTTGTCATCTGTATCTTGGGGGAGGTGGGGGGCAGGGAAGGGGCCTGTCTCTGCACCCACCACCAAGTCCAGGGGGCGTCTACAGCCCCTCAAGGAGCCCTAGGCCCTTTCCTGGGCCCAGCCCCCTCCTCCCAACCCCTCTCGGAGCCCCATCCCCTCCCAGACATGGACATCCACAAACCAGTCAATTAGCCTCTGCTTGTCCACACCCCCCCACGCCCCGGCTGTGGCCATGCTGACCCCCCTCTGAAGGGTCCCTTCGAACGGGCAGCCCTCTCCACCCCTCGGGCCATCCCCATAGTGGGGGTGCTCACCCAGTGTTTGGGGGCAGCAGACATGACTGCCTGCCATGTGCAGAGCCCGAAGGCCAGCAGGGAGGACAACCTGCTCCCAGTGGCTGCCCAGCTGCCCCAGCCCCACTCTGCTCAACCCACTTGCCATCCCCGGGCCCTGGGGAGCAGGGCAAGTTGTACGTGTCCACATCCACAAAAGTGTCCGTGACCGTGTGTGTCTTTGGGTGTGTAGTGTGTGTGCATATGTGTGCACACTGCACCTGAATGTGTGCGAGTGCCTGCTCCCCCCCCCCCCCCCGCTGTGCTGTGAGTGTGTTCATGGGCACAGTGATGGTGTCCACTCTGAGTGGCGTGTGCATGTGCCATGGCCCTGTGTGTTTTGGTGGCCCGCTCTGCTCCGAGTCTGCCCAGTGGTGCAGAGGGTGACCTCCAGGTGCTGAGTGAGGGCTTGTCGGGAGCCTGGTACGCTTGCACGGGCATACTCGCCATGCACCCCACGAAGATGGGCACTGGGGCGGTGGACGGCCCAGGTGGCGGCCCAGATGGAGTGCGGAGCGGGTTCTGAGTGAGCGTGCGGGGTGTGGGGAGAGGAGGGTCTTGGCGGAGCTCGGCCACTGCAGGCTTAGCTGCTGACCTGCCGGCAGCCACCCAGATGGAGCCAGGCTGAGCAGGTGGCTGTGCCGAGGGGCCGTGCTGTGATGTCCACGCCCCCCAGCCTGGCCTGGCCCCACGTGAGGGTGACCCCCTCAGAGACCTCCAGTGCCCACCCGACACCCTGCTGGAGCAAGAACACACACACACACACACACACACACATGTGCGCGCATTAACCAGCCGCTCAGAGCCTTCTGCTGGCTTCTCATCTCAGCCGGAGGGGAACAAGACGAGGCAGGGCTGATGTCCCCCGAGAAGGCGCCTGGTTGCACTTGGCTTGTTCCAGTCCCTTACCAAATGCGCATCGGGTAGGCAGAGACTCAGGTGGGGGCGATGGGCGTGGATGGAATCACCCCAGACATGAGCCTGCGGGCGGAGATGTGTGCAGTGTCACCTGATAAAATACGGGACGCCTAGTTAAACTTAAATTTCAGATAAGCAATGAACGGTTTTTTTAGTGCACCTTGCAAATATTGGCTAGACCATCCTTACACTAGAAAAGTTTACTGGAGTCAGGTCTAAGGGTCTAAAGATTTTCTGTTTTTTCCTTTTTCTCCCAAAGTCTCCCGGTACTTAGTCGTGTATTTTTAGTTGTGCGTCCTTCTAGTTGTGGCATGTGGGATGCTGCCTCAGCGTGGCCTGACAAGCAGTGCCATGTCTGCGCCCAGGACTCGAACCAGGGAAACCTTGGGCTGCTGAAGCAGAGCGCACGAACCCAACCACTTGGCCACTGGGCCGGCCCCAGTCCGGCAGTTCTATCTGCTGTGTCTGTCGACCCTAGGAGCGGGCGTGGAGAAGGACTGAGGGGCGGGCAGCGGCCCAGGCCGTAGGGCAGAGGCAGTGCCCCACTCTCGCCCCTGGAGCTCTGGGAGCTGTGGATGGAAGGGCAAGGGGAGGGTCAGAGGGGTCGGCACTGATCGAGGCCCCCCGTCTGCAGGTGGCCATGGTGCCGGGGCCTGCCCGCTAGCAGGCCATGTCCCGAGAGGCAGGCTCGTGCCGCGTGGGCCCTGGGGCTCGGGCGCGGGCGCGGAAGCCCAAGAAGCCACACTACATCCCGCGGCCCTGGGGCAAGCCCTACAACTACAAGTGTTTCCAGTGCCCCTTCACCTGCCTGGAGAAGTCGCACCTCTATAACCACATGAAGTACAGCCTCTGCAAGGACTCCCTCTCGCTGCTGCTCGACTCCCCCGACTGGGCCTGCCGCCGCGCCCCGGCCGTGCCCCGGCCCCGCGCGGCCACCCCGGACGGCCCTGCGGATCCCACGGACCCCGGAGGCCAGCCCCAAGGAGCGTGGCTCCCGGATGCTCCCACCACACCTGACCTCGTCGTCGCTGACGTCCTCTCCCTGCGCCGCTGTGTCGGGGGCCCCAAGCCCGGGGCTGAGGGGTCCCCAGGGACACCGCCCCCTGTGACGAGGGACGCCCAGAAAGGTGCAGGCCACGGCAGGCGCCTGGCCGAGTCTTGGAAGCCGGGGCCAAGTGGGGGCCCGAGGGGCATGTCTGTGGTGGACGCGGCAGTGGCTGGCCCTGGGAGTGGGGTCCCTTGCTACCCCCCGCCCACCCCTGGTGAGTTCCCTGAGGCCCAGAGCCTTCACCTGTCCCTGCTGGGCGTCAACTACCCTCTCGGCCCTGGCCTCTTCTCCTACCTGGGGCCCTCCCTGGCTGCGGCAGCCCACATGCCCTTCCTGGCCTCAGCCAGCCCGCTGCTGCCCCCAGCCACGGCCTTCCCTGCCCCACAGCCCCCAGAGCGCCCTGCCCTGTTCCCCCGCCTGTTCTACCCCCTGCTCCTGGAGCACACCCTGGGGCTGCCAGCAGGCAAGGCTGCCCCTGCCAAGCCCCCCGCCCCCCCAAAGGGGCCCCCCGGGACTCTGGCACCTGGGCTGCTGAAGGTGCCGGCACCTGGGCAGGGCGGGCCCTGGCCCCGTGGTGCCCCTGGGGACCCAGGGCAAGATAGGGAGCTGGAGCGGGCTGCCCAGAGTGACCCCAGGAGGAAGCTGCCTCTGGGAAGCAGGCTGGAGCCCCCGAAGGCCCCCTCCAGTGTGGCGAAGTTCAGCTCCCAGAGCAGGTGGGTGTCAGCATCTCTGGGTCACGGGGGGCGGGGGGCGGAAGTGTGGGAGGAGGGCTGGGCAGGGTGGCTGGGCCCTCAGTGGCCGGGAACATGGGCTTCAGGCCACAGCAGGGAAACCGAGACCAGAGAGTCAGCCTGTCTGTCCTTCTGGGGTCCTGAGGCCCTAAGCCAGGTGACAGGCTGGACAGGGGGCATGAGGGGGGAGTGGGGCAGGGGCTGGGGGCACAGGGGCAGTGCAGCCTCCTGACCGGCTCCTATCCCTAGCCTGCAGACCTGCCCCTCCATGATGCTCTGGCCTGAAGACAAGGAGCCAGGGGACCCCAAGACCCCTGGCCCTGTGGCCCCCCTGCCCCAGCAGTCGCTGGGCCTGGCGCTAGGGGTCCCTGGGCATGTGAGCGAGGACCTGACGCGGGTCCTTGGCGACTACGCCAGAGTGGAGCGGCGCCTGGGGCAGTTGGTGCCTGCGGGGGGCCTGGCCCCACGGCCTCTGCGGGAGCAGCTGGGCAAGATCCGCCGGGAGCTGCTCACCATCCACCAGGCACTGGAACGGGCTGTGCGGCCCCCGGATACACCCCTCGACCTCTCTGTGAAGCGGGCGCCCGCCAAGAGGTCTGAGGCCCCCTTGGGGGCCTGGGGGCAGCCAGAGCTGGGCTCCACACTGGCCCGGGGGACCCCTGAAGCCCCCAGCATGCTGGGCCCCACAGCGCCTGAGCCCTTCTCCGGCCACACCACCAAGTGTGAGGCTGACTCCAGTGTCCCACCCCCGGGCCTACCTCTCCAGGCCCCAGAGGACCCTGTCATTCCTGGCAGCAGCTGGGGTACCCATGGCGGGGTTGGGGGCTCCTGGCCCCCTGAGGCTGTCGCTGGCCTGCAGAGCCCCCCGGGCGCCGAGGTCTGAACACAGCCCCTACTGCCACCTCTGTCCTTAACAGACAGCAGCCCTTCTCCAACCCTGTGCCCACCACCTGGCCCCCCACCCACCCCTACCCAGGGGCTGAGGCCCAGAGCCTGTCCAGCATGCCTGTGGATGGACCCCACCTGCCGTGGCTGTGGCCTGTCTCTGGGGCCACGCAGGGAGAGCAGAGGGTCACGGCTATTTATTGATCACAGTTGTGGACATTAAACCACCTTTACACACCCCGTCTGGGCCGCTCCAGCATCACCACTGGGACACCTTCACTGGGCAAATGTCCCTGGTCTAGACATCTGAGGAGGCCAGGTCCCAGGCCTCCCTGCCAGGCATCCACCTCCAGACCGTGACCTGCCTCTGGGAGACTGCGTCCTTCCTGGGGGGCTGCAGTCTGGGGATAGAGTGGGGGGCTTTGCATTGGAGGGGTCGGAGCAGGGAGAGGTGGGCGTCGGGCCTGTGTGTCCATACGTCTATAGTGGGCAGGGACCCCTGAGTGTGCCCCCAGCCCCCGCGTCTGGCAGGGCAGCCCCAATGTCAGATTCACGCTGGAGGCTGCTCGCCTGTGGTTCAACGGAGCCCCACATTCTGTGGCCCAGCGCTGCTCACCCAGCGTGGCCTCCGCTGGGCCCCCGCCAGCCCCTGCGGCCGTGATAGGCATCGGTGGCCTTCACAGCTCGCTGCCTCCCTCCCAGCGCGGCCCAACTTGGCCTTTCCCACGGTGGGGGGGCGGGGACCGGGGGCAGGAGGGGAGAGGGGCCCCTGGGGACCCTCGCACCCAGCTAATCACTTTTCTCCCCGGGAGCTGGCCACGCCCCTGTGCCCACCCAAGAATGGCCCCAGGGAGGGCAGTTCCTGCCTGTGCCTGGCTCCCCACGCTGGGCCAGCCAGGCTGGGGCCAGTCACAGCAGGACCCGCGGCTGCCCCATTAACCGCGATGGGCAGCCGATAGCATTGGCCACCCGCCCCACCCTGGGGCATTCCGAGGCAGCGTCCAGAGCTGGGGTGCAGGCCGGCCAGGTGGGGAGCAGTGTGGTTGCAGACGGCGGCTGACCCCCCCACCTTCCAGGGACCTCTTAGAGGGGCTGCAGGGGGCTATGGGCTGAGTTAAGAGTGTCTGGAGAATCCCCAGGTCCTGAGTCTGAGGGAGACGCACACCTCCTTGGCCTTGTGTCAGCACCCTGATGTGTCACCGCACCCCAATTTCTTATCACCCACTGGGCAGACATGAGCCTGGCCCTGCTGGGGGACATCACTCCAGC
Organism: Equus przewalskii; assembly: GCF_037783145.1. Classification (NCBI taxonomy): domain Eukaryota; kingdom Metazoa; phylum Chordata; class Mammalia; order Perissodactyla; family Equidae; genus Equus; species Equus przewalskii. The sequence continues at coordinate 42,209,409 of NC_091842.1, read as the reverse complement.
TTCACAGGTGCAGAAATGGGATCAGAGAGACAGGACCCAAACTACCCAGTCGGGGGCGGCAAGATGGTCCCCTCACCTGGACCCTGGTGGGTGACCCAGCCAACAGGAAGGGGTGCAGCACCTTCCCCGAGGTCCCGACCCTGCAGTCCTGGAGGACGTCGGGCAGGGCTGCCGCACACACAGACATTTGCTGGCACCACCTGAGAAACAAGCCCACAAATTGCATTACAGGGGGTTGTGGCGGGCTCTGGGGGGTCCCTGGGAGCGGATGGCTGGGTGGACCATGAGCGGCATCCAGCCATGCAGGGGCAGCAGGAAGAATGTCCAGAGGCCAGTGCAAAGGCCCCAAGGCAGGAATGTAGCAGCACTGTGGAGTCCCTGGGGGGTTAGCAGCTAGCTGAGTGACATGACTCCGGAGAGCTCCCTTGGGCCGCTGCTCAAATGTGGCCACAGCCGGCGTCCTGCCCGCCCCCTCCCCCCAGCAGCTCCTCCCACTCTCTCAGGCTCTGGTTTCCAACAACAGAGACTGCAGGCACAACAGGGCCAGGAGCCTGCCCCCAGGTAGGAGATGCTCCCACCGGCCTCTTTGGGGACAGGGGAGGTGGAGAGTCCTATGAAAGGACCCCTGCCTCACATGCAGGGCGGAAGTGTCCCAGACTTTGTGGGGGCAACCTGCAGGGGCTCCCAAGAAGGGCTACTTTCCTGCCTGAAGGAAGAAGGGGTTCCATGGACAGATGAATTTGAGAAGCACTCCTCATCTGTCACCCCCCACTCCACCCGACCTCAGGACATCCCAGTGCCCTTGAGCTCATTCGGGCCCCAGGGCAGAACCCACGGTGACATTCGTGGGTTGTGTGTCTCCCAGAATTATCTCCTGGGGGCCTGGAGACATGGCTAGCTGCTCGGCTTGCAGACCAGGCCAAGCTCAGGACCTGGTGGAACTGAGTTCAGATCAGCTTCCCACTTCCCTGTGCCTCAGTTTCCTCGTCTGTAAAACAGGAGGATGCCAGCGCTGCCTGGAAGGGCACAGGGGGATCCACATGGCTGCTCCTTGGTGCAGAGGGGGTGTTATTTCTCTTCCAGCCCCAAACTTGGCCCAGCAGCAGGAACTCTGCTCAGAGAGGCTGAGTCTGCGATCTTGGCCCACCTGCCTGCCCTCCGGCCTCCTGCTCCACCTCCTGGGCCTCCCCCAGGCCAGCTGCCCCCCCGGGGCCTGCACCTCATGCTGGACCCGCCTGCAGAGCCCATTCGCTCCTGGCAGCCCCGGCTGCTGGGGCGGATCCCGGTGCCCGCAGGGGCTGCAGGCGGGCCCCGGGGCCTGCACTGCTCCCTGGATGGCCTGCTCTTCCTGACAGCTGGGGCTGCGCCCTGCGTCCATGTGCTGGACCTTGAGGGACGGTCCATCTGCCACCTGCCCTGCCACGTGCCAGGGGCTGGGACCTTTGTGCCCGAGGACGTGGCTGTGACGGCTGCTGGGCTCGTAGCAGTCAGCGACCTTGTCCACGGAGCTGTCCACGTGCTCCAGCACACTGCTCGAGCCCCACAAGGCCGCTGGGTGACAGTGGGCACCTTCCTGGCCCCCCGGGGGCTGGCCGTGGACGCCCTTGGCCGCCTCCTGGTGACGGACTATGTGCCTGGGGCCGTGCACAGCTTCACGTTGGGCCCTGCTTTGCAGCCGCTGGCCCCAGCCTCCGTGCTGGGTCTGCAGGGCCCCTGCTGGGTGGGCCCGGGGCCTGACGGGGGCCTCGCCGTGAGCGAGGAGTTTGGGGACGTGCGGCTGTTTGGCAGTGCCCACCAGCCCCTGGGTACCCTGGGGGGTCTGACGGGGCACACCTTTGGCAGCCCAGCGGGCGTGTGCACCGACGCTGAGGGCGGCGTCATTGTGGTGGATGAGCAGCGGCGCCAGGTGACCCTGTTCCCCCGAGCCGGGGCGCCCATCTGCCTGGTGTCCGAGGGGCTGAGAAGGCCCCTGGGTGTGGCCTGTGCACCCCAGGGCCAGCTCGTAGTGGCAGACGCAGGGGACGGCTACATCAAGGTGTACCAGTACCACTTGGAGCCAGCCTGACCCGGTGGGTCCTGGGCCACCATGGAGGAACAGTCAGGGCTGGTGGGGTCTGGCAGGGCTGCTGGCCGTGCCTTCCTGACCCTGCTCATTTGTGACACCTGCTGGGTCCGGCCAGGCTGGCCTCTTGTCTCCTACGTGCAGCGTTCCTGACGTCATCAGCAGCCACGAACCCACTGCCCCCGACTCCCCTGTGACCAGTTCAGTGGTCCGTTGCTCACTACCCCGTGTCCACTCAGGCCCGGCCCTGCTGGCTCCGGGCCCAGGAGGCCCAGGGTCTGGCCAGCTGGAGCCCGGGGATCTTGGGCGTGGTGGGCTGGCCGCCAGCACTTGCCCAGGAGCATCTCCCGCCCAGCGAGGCCCCTAATCAGACAGACACAGGCGGAGGGTGCGGCGGGGCGTGGCCCTCACTGTCCTCATTCACGCAGGCACCCCCAGTGCCCGGCCTCCTGCAGCGTCCCTGGGCCCAGCGAGGTAAGGGGAGGCAGAGAAGGGCGCTGGGGGCTCATGGCCAAATTGGGGCCTCCGTGTCTGCTCCTCCTGAGTGGGTATCTCGCGGCTGGGCCTTCGTTTCCTCCTCTGCCACCCAGGATGCAGCGGCTTGGTGCTCCCGGGGGGCCGAGGGCTCCGGTGGGTCCAGGAGAGGCTCCTACGAGGATGGAGCCCCTGCTGGAGGAGCGGGACAGGTGGGGAGCGCGGCCACGCTGAGTCCCAGGAGAGGTCCTGGGGGAGGGGATGCTCTGACCATCAGCAGGACATGGGGGCCTGTGTCCAGGCCACCGCCTCTCACACATCCCTGCCATGTGTCCTGGCCCTGCGGGTGGTGTGAAATGGGTCGGTGTAAGGAAGTGTGTGCAGTAGGCACTCAATAAAGGCTAGCCGTTACTGCTGGCATCAAGGCGTCGTTCCTGACACCTCCTGACGGTCAGATCAGACGGCCGCACCTTCGGGCTGCCCTCCCAGCCCAGCCCAGCCCATCTGGCCCTGGGACCCTGGGGGTGCCGCTCTGCAGAGGCTGGCGTGCGAGGGGGCCGGCCTGGAGCTGGGGGCTGGCACCTCGGAGTCCCACGCAGGACCTGGGGGCCATCACTCTGAGAGCATGGAGGCAGCCTGGGGACGGGACCCTCAAGAGCCCAGTCACTGCCCCTCAGAGGATGAAAGCAGGGAGGGGGGACTATGGGGCAAGGGTGTGGGGGACGCTGTGAGTGGACTGGAGGGGAGATAAGGAAGCTGGAGGGGACAAGGACGCTGAGGGGACAAAGATGCTGAGGGGGGACAAGGACGCTGAGGGGACAAGGATGCTGAGGGGGGACAAGGATGCTGAGGGGACAAGGACGCTGAGGGGACAAGGACGCTGAGGGGACAAGGATGCTGAGGGGACAAGGATGCTGAGGGGGGACAAGGATGCTGAGGGGACAAGGACGCTGAGGGGGGACAAGGATGCTGAGGGGACAAGGACGCTGAGGGGACAAGGACGCTGAGGGGACAAGGATGCTGAGGGGACAAGGATGCTGAGGGGGGACAAGGATGCTGAGGGGACAAGGACGCTGAGGGGGGACAAGGATGCTGAGGGGACAAGGACGCTGAGGGGGGACAAGGATGCTGAGGGGACAAGGACGCTGAGGGGACAAGGACGCTGAGGGGACAAGGACGCTGAGGGGACAAGGACACTGAGGGGACAAGGATGCTGAGGGGGGACAAGGACGCTGAGGGGACAAGGATGCTGGGGGGACAAGGATGCTGAGGGGGGACAAGGACACTGAGGGGACAAGGACGCTGAGGGGACAAGGACGCTGAGGGGACAAGGATGCTGAGGGGACAAGGATGCTGAGGGGGGACAAGGATGCTGAGGGGACAAGGACGCTGAGGGGGGACAAGGATGCTGAGGGGACAAGGACGCTGAGGGGGGACAAGGATGCTGAGGGGACAAGGACGCTGAGGGGACAAGGACGCTGAGGGGACAAGGACACTGAGGGGACAAGGATGCTGAGGGGGGACAAGGACGCTGAGGGGACAAGGATGCTGGGGGGACAAGGATGCTGAGGGGGGACAAGGACACTGAGGGGACAAGGACGCTGAGGGGACAAGGACGCTGAGGGGACAAGGATGCTGGGGGGACAAGGACACTGAGGGGACAAGGATGCTGGGGGGACAAGGACACTGAGGGGACAAGGACGCTGAGGGGACAAGGATGCTGAGGGGGGACAAGGACACTGAGGGGACAAGGACGCTGAGGGGACAAGGACGCTGGGGGGACAAGGATGCTGAGGGGGGACAAGGATGCTGAGGGGACAAGGACGCTGAGGGGACAAGGACGCTGGGGGGACAAGGACACTGAGGGGACAAGGATGCTGAGGGGGGACAAGGATGCTGAGGGGACAAGGATGCTGGGGGGACAAGGACACTGAGGGGACAAGGATGCTGAGGGGGGACAAGGATGCTGAGGGGACAAGGATGCTGGGGGGACAAGGACACTGAGGGGACAAGGATGCTGGGGGGACAAGGATGCTGAGAGGACAAGGATGCTGAGGGGGGACAAGGACGCTGAAGGGACAAGGACACTGAGGGGACAAGGATGCTGAGGGGTGACAAGGACACTGAGGGGACAAGGGTGCTGAGGGGGGTACAAGGATGCTGAGGGGACAAGGACGCTGAGGAGGACAAGGACGCTGAGAGGGACAAGGACGCTGAGGGGACAAGGACGCTGAGGGGGACAAGGATGCTGAAGGGACAGGGACAGCGAGGGGGAACAAGGATGCTGAGGGAACAAGGATGCTGAGGGGGCACAAAGAGGCTAGGGGACAGGACGCTGCTGCGCCCGGGCCGCCTGCTCCAGAGCGGGAACGTTGCGCACCCGGAACGTTCGGGCAGGGCCGGCGGCAGCTCGGGGACCTTTGGGACTGGACCGTCGCGCGGCAACGCCGGCGCCGGCGGAAATGGGGCTTGCGTCCCGCGGAGCGGCCGCGGCGGGGTGGGGGCCGCGAGTGCTGCCGTCTGCCCCGCCCGCCCGACGCCGGCCGCAGCCCCGTCCCGATCCCGCTGGCGCGCGTGGCCCTGGGCGGCAGCCGGTGAGCGCTCGCGGAGGGCGGAGCCCTGCGGTGGCGGCTGAGCTGGCGGGTGGCCCCCGGGGCCCGTCCCTCCCAGAGCCAGTCCCTCCCGGAGCCGTCCTCCGTCCCCTTCCCCCGCGGAGCCTGTCCGCCCCCATGCCCCCTTCCCTGGGGCCCGTTCCTCCCTGCAGCCTGTCCCCCCGGGCCCATCCCCCGCCTCTCCCGGGGAGCCGTCCCTCCGCGGAGGACATCCCAGCCCAGGGAGGCCACAGGACCCGTGGCAGCACCGTGCTCCTAGGGGTCCGGTCCCCACCTCCCGGGCGTGCAAGGGGCTCATGTGCTCCCCCTGACCCACCCACCAGGCAGGGCCTGTGAAAGGACATCAGCGGGATGGAGCTGCAGCCCGCGATTTACAGTTGTGCCTGACTGCAGAGGGGAGGAAAGACAGAGCCCTGATCACCTCCGTTCTCCTGAAATGGAGGGACAAGCACTGTCACCCACTGCAAGACAGTTGTCCCTGTCCTCTCTGAAACACAAGGGGCATGGAGTGACAGGTGTCTCTGAGCTCTGGAGGAGCAGTAATGGGGAAGTCCCCGGCCCTGTGACTTCAGAGTCAGCCATGCCGGGAGGGGAGGGGAGTACAGCCTCCACTTCCTGAGGTCCACTCGACCTCAGGGTCTGTGGGGAGGGGCATCCCAGAGACCCGGGTACCTGACCCGTCTGAGGAGGACCTGGCTGGTCCAGGGAGGATCCCGCCTGTCCAGGCAGGGCCTGGCCCTTCTGGAAAGGGGCTGTTCTTAACAGAGGAGGCTGTCCAGGCACATGCCCTGTTGGGCATCACAGCCTTTGAAGACGCGCATGTTGTCCAAGTCACTGCCCCGCTTTCCTGCCTGCCCCCTGCTATCGACCACCTGCTCTTTCATCTTCCCCTGCCTGTCTGATCTGAGCAGCCTTCTTTGTGTCGGTTGCTCCCGGAGGCAGAGGTGGGAGTGGGGCTGGGGGTTTGGCCTGTGATTTGTTGAGTTCTCTCTCACTACCCCACGGACAAGAAGAACATCAACTTCTGCCCTCCGCTCTTCTTCCTTAGACGTGAAGAACCGCTGCTTTTTAATTTTTTAGGTAAACTTTGTAGAAGAAGTGTAATACACACAGAGAAGGCGCACAAATCACCTGTGTGCAGCTCGACGAGCTTTCCCAAAGCGAACGCACCGTGTGAGCGGCTCCCGAGGGCGTCTGTTCACTCTCAGCCAGTCGTGTTCTTTTCCGACAGGAGCGGTGAGCCATTTTCCTTAGCTCCTGTGAAAGGAGGCCCCAGGCAGAGTGTGATGGTGTCGGTGGGCTGTGCTGGTCCCGACAGGCTGGACTGAGAGGCTTGGACCGTGCCAGCTGGTCCCCCATGGTGGTTACCAAGCCAGCCATGCCACGGCCCTCACAGGCACAATTGCCCTGTCCAGGGGGCAGTCCCTGCAGAGGGTCAGGAAGACAAGTTGGCCCTTGATGCCCTTGGTGGTGGCCACAGGGATTTGGCATGTGCTGCCGTCGGGCTCTGGGCCTTCCCCTGCCAGTGCCCGCTGTTGCTTGCCCTCCATGGTCACTGGGGGGGCGGGGCATTTGGGAGTCCTACTGCTGCTCGACTCAGAGGGATCCTTTTCACTTGGAATCCACAGCTGTGAGAGGTCCCTTTAACAAGCTGGCCTGAGAGGCCTCGACCCCTAGGCCGGGTCTGGGCTGCTGTAGATGGGCTACTGCAGTGGGGGAAGGCAGCTGCCCCAGTGGCCTCTTAAGCCGTGAGTGTTTATGAACCCCTCCCAGAGCCCCCTGACACTCAGGAAGGGGGTCCCTGCACCTTTCACAACGCCGCCCTGTCCCAGCTGTGCCGAGGGCCTGGGAGCAAAGGGGCGCTGGAGGCCCAGGCTCAGTCTGAGGCCTGTATCCCACCCTCAGGTGTGGGCTCTCACTTGGGGGTCTTAGCTCAGGGCGGCCACTCTGCCCTTTGTGCCGAGGTGGGGGCAGGCAGTGTCTGAGAAAGGCATGCCCCCAGGCGAATCCCCTCAGCACCCTGCTGCCCATCAGGCCCCATCTTGGGGGACTTGGGGAGGAGTGAGGTGCTAGCTGAGAACCCCACATCCCCAGTGAGCTTACTTCTGGACAAGCCAAGGCTCAGGTCCCACAGAATTCAGGAATCACGGCCGCTTGGGGCTGTGCCTGCTGCTCAGAGGCCTTGTGAAGGTTGGGAGAGGCCAGAAGGCCGGTGTCCCCTTAGCCTGCGGGATCTCCCCATTCTCCAGGGCTGGCGGACTTCCTGCCCCATTTCTAGATGACTCCCCGGTGGGAGGGATGCTCCCGAAGGAGGCGCTCAGCTGTGACAAGAGGACACTCCCTTGCTCGGAGCCCTGCCCTGAAGTGGCAGGTGCAAGGACTCCTCCTGGGAAGGGTGGGCAGGCCAGAGGCCAGAGGCCTGGAGGGTCAAGAGAGGAAGAAGCCCCCTGAGCACCGAGAGCCGAGCCTAAGCCTGCTCCCCGAGCGCCGAGGCTCCTCTGGGGCCTCACTGGGCAGGGGTGGGCTCGGGGCACCTGCACCAGTTCCCAGGGCCGCTGGCAGTGTGCACGCGCCTGGCTTCCCTTGGACAGCAGCAATTTGTTTAAATTTTCATTTTATTCTTGCTCACTTAGTAAGTAAATCAAGTTTCGTTAGAGTTTGAGTTTGTATTAGTTTAATTGTTAATGAGATTGTACGTTTTCCCATGTGCAACGCATAAAAAGCCCTAATCAGGTTCCTCAAAAACAGAAACAAAACCTTTGTGTGCCCGCACACCCTGTGAGTGGTCCTGAGCAGGTTGTAGAACCTCGCCCTGCTTCAGCCTGCTTGTCTCTGAAATGAGGGAGTGTGTTGACCTGCCTTGGGGTGGGGACAGGGGCACTCCGGGCTGGGCCTGCACTCACAGCAACCCAGGGTGGAGGTAGGGGCAGTACCCGAGGGAGACGGACAGCAGGGAGCCCCCACCAGCCTCTGCGACCAAACCCAGAGCGGGGTCGCCCCGGTCCACGGGTCCTGTGGCCACGTAGATGTGTCCTTCAGGGCAGTCTGTGACACCGTGGCTCACGGCCTGCAGCGACAGCACTGCCAGCCACGCAGGGGTCATCAGTTCTGAGCTGAGCCTCTCCCGTCTCTTCCAGCATTCCCAGCATGGTGCTCAAGGCCTTCTTCCCCACATGCTGCGCCTCAGCGGACAGCGGCCTGCTGGTTGGACGGTGGGTCCCGGAGCAGAGCAGCGCTGTGGTCCTGGCTGTGGTGCACTTTCCCTTCATCCCGATCCAGGTCAAGGAGCTCCTGGCCCAGGTGCAGCAGGCCAGCCGGGTAGGTGTGGCCGTGCTGGGCACCTGGTGCCACCGCCGGCAGGAGTCCGAGGAGAGCCTAGGCCACTTCCTAGAGGGCCTGGGTGCCATCTTCTCCCACGAGCCCTGGCTGCAGCTGTGCCGGGAGAGGGGCAGCAAGTTCTGGAGCTGCAAGGCCACCCACCGGCAGGTGCCCGCCTCCCTGGGTGCCCCTGGCCAGGACCAGGTCATGCTCATCTTCTATGATCAGCGCAAGGTGCTGCTGTCCCAGCTGCACCCACCTGCAGCTCTGCCTGACCACCAGGCTGGGGATGCCACGGCCAGTGCTGGGGGCCTGGCTGCTGTCTTTGACACTGTGGCACGCAGTGAGGTGCTCTTCCGAAGTGACCAGTTCGACGAGGGTCCCGTGCGGCTGAGCCACTGGCAGTCAGAGGGCGTGGAGGCCAGCATCCTTGTGGAGCTGGCCAAGCAGGCTTCGGGGCCCATCTGCCTGCTGCTGGCCTGCCTGCTGTCGCTCATCTCAGCTGCCAGCACCTCCCGGTAGGTGCCCACCCCCTGGTGTGCAGGGAGCACAGAGGCCCAGACGGGCCCTTCTGAGGCTCCCAGCTGCCCCCTGCATGTCCCATACTCTCTCCCCTGGTATCTCAGAGGACCACCTGGTAGTGGCTGCTATTCTGGTGCCCCTTGCTCCCAGGGCAGAGCCAGGCTTCCTGGCAACCTCAGTAGGGATGTGGGGCCCACCAGGTAGGGGTACAGGGTGAACCTTAGGGCGCTCGGCCCTGAAAGGGAAACCAGATGATGAGCAGACCCAGTTGTTGCCCCGCAAGGCCTGCCGTGTGTCCTGCCTGGGAGTCGTTTGTCCCTCTGAAGGCACGTAGGCCGCCCGCTTCCCTGGCCCCGGCACTCGCGGGAGAGGCAGGCCTAGAGGCTGTGGAGTGGTGTCCATTCACTGACAGCCGTGGGTGTGGGGTGGTGGTCCCCAGCCTCAGCGGCTCTCCAGGATCCCCTGGAGCACTCCTGGCTGTGGGCCGAGGGATTGTAAAAGCCCCCGAGGGCCCTGGAGAGTGGTGGGGTATTCTGGCTGGTTACCCAGGGCCGGAGCTGGGCTGCAGGGGCCCTCTCTCCCTGGTGGCACCACCCAGTGGGGAGCAGCTGTGCTACACCCTTGGGCGTCCCTCCCCTAGATCCAGGCGTTCAGGCTGTCAGGGTTAGGGACTGGCCTCACCTGCTCAGCGGGGGCTCCGGGAGCCCTCTGTCCTGTCCTGGCAGAGAGCCCTGGGCAGCTGTGTGTGGACACTGCCTGGGGTTGTGGGAGCCACCGGGGCCCTTGACATGAGAGCTGGGTTTGGGAGCCTCAGGACTCCCTTGGAATGAATTACGTGAAGGTGTGTTTGGGCTGAGGTGCAGTTTTGGGGAGAGAAAGTCCTAGACTTTCCTCGACTTTCAAAGGGCCCAAGAAAGGCTAAGAACTGCTTGTGTGCCCCCCATCCTGCAGTGCCTGTCCAGCAGCTGTTGGTCAGTGACCAGTGGTGACATTCACGCCAGGCATAGCAGTCGCTCGGCAGGAGCTGAGCCCCCCGCCCCGCAGGGCAGCCACAGGGATGCTGTTGGCCCCAGTCTGCCCAGGGCTGGTCTGAGTCTTGGGGAGACCTCTGCACGGGCGGGGGGTTTCTGCTTGATTGGAGTCGGGGGTGCGGGATGCGTTTTCTTCTCAGAATTGGTTCCGAGTCACTTGGTTGAAGACACAGGCTTTCAACCTTCCAAGATCAAGACCTCCTCCCTCCTCCTGAGGGTCCAAGCCTGGCTGGTGGTGGCCCTGCACTTTGCAGGAGCCCTTTGGGTCCGTCCTGCCACGGTGGGCTCTGCACAGAGACCAGGTGCACGGCACTCTCTGTACCTGTGCTCATGAACACCTCCCCTCGGTGTCCAATCGTCTGGAGGCGTCTCGGGGCTTCCTTTCTCTGTGAGAAGTCAGTCTCCTTGGGCAGCCAGAGACTTGACGAGGGTGCCAATTGGGCAGGACAGGGTGTGTGTGGCAGGAGGCACCTTAACATCCACTCCTGGGCGTGGTCTTGGCACTCGCTCTGGGTGTTTCTGGGTCAGCGCTTTCTGACCCAGAGGAGGTTGAGTTGCCAACTCATGCACTGTGACCCCTGCCAGGCAGTCTGCCTAGGCCCTCCCATTTGTGTCCCTGCCCTGCTGAGTTCAGGAGTGTGACCTTCGGTGTCTGGGGCCACCAGGGCCTTGGGCCAAGCCTGGCCTGACCCTTCCCCTCTGAATGGTGAGGTGTGCTGGGGAGAGCCGAGGAGGCCCTGGCTCCCTGGTGGACAGAGCCCCAGGAGGAACTGAGGCCCTGCCTTCTCTGCTCCTTCCCAGGGTGTTCAAGCTGTGGCCACTCTCCTTCATTTGGAGCAAACTCTCCACATGTGAGCAGCTCAGGCACCGGCTGGGGCAGCTCACGCTCATCTTCAGTACCCAGAAGGCCGAGAACCCTGCCCAGCTGATGAGGTGCGGCCTGCCCTGGGTCTCCTCCACAGCGGCCAGACGCACCTCGGTCCCCAGCCCTCCCCACCCCTTCTCTGCACCAAGCCCACCATGCTGACACTTCCGGCCAGGCAGCCCTCACCACCCATTCTCATTGGACCTCTCCTTCCAGGAAGGCCAACATGCTTGTGTCCGTGTTCCTCGACGTGGCCCTCGGCCTTGCGCTGCTGTCCTGGCTTCATGGGAAGGACCGCATTGGGCAGCTGGCCGATGCCCTTGTCCCCGTAGCTGACGTAAGTTGGTTAGGGTGGAGCCAGGTCTGGACTCAGAGCACCTGTTTCCCAGGGGTGGGGGGTGGGGCCCTTCCTGGGAGCAGCAGAGGCCCCTCAGCTGGCCAGAGCCCCTCTTTCCTTCCACTCGGTCGGGCCAGTAGAGCAACCCTCGTCCCTGACCCCAGACAGGTCACCTAGGAGCCATGGTGTCTCTCAGGGTCCCAGGGCTGCACAGACTCCTGCCTGCTAGGTTCCCAACCTCCCACTCTGGGTCACATCTCCCCTGGCCTCTACCTTGCCTTCCTGAAGGTGGTCGTGTCTGGGGGACACGTCGTGTTGAGGCTTTTAGGGGGAGCCCACCACCCCTGCCAGGCCCCGTGTCACGCATCCCTGTCCCTCTTGCCCCCATGTCGTTTGTGCAATCCTGGCTCTTTGGGGCAGCTGGCTTTTAGCTTGGGCCCTCTGCATGGTCAGCATCGTGGAAACCTCCCCTATGTCCAGGCTGTCTCTGCGGTCGAGTTCGGGCCTCCCACCCTTAGGCAGTCATGCAGCTCCCAGCATTGATTCTGCAGTCCCCTCCTTTGCTGTGCTCCTCAACTGCCCCTGCACAGTCTGTGCAGCATTTCCAGGGCCTGGGTACCACCCTCCCCTCCTCTGCCCCCACGGTCACCCTCGCAGTATCCACCCTGCTGCATTTCTGCATCGTCTCCACGCCTTCAGCTTCTCTGTCTCCCTTCTCAAAGCCAAAAGCCCTCTGGTGGGAGCTTGTCTTCCAGCTTAGGGCAGTCCCTCTGGCCCCTCAGGCCATCCCTAGGCCTCTGTGGGGGGCCTCCTAGCTCTGGGTGTGGTCGAGCAGCTGAGGCCTGGCTGGATGGTCCTTGTGGGCTCAGCCTCTGCCTGCTGTCATCAGCGTCCAGCCACCGGTGTGCACTGGAGCTGCTTGTAGCCAGGCCAGGACCCCGTGGGGCAGGAGCCCTCACAGGCCAAGTCCCCATGGCTTCTCGGGGAGGCCTGGGCCCAGAGGAAGAAGGAAGGAAGAAGGCTGGTGGCTGGGAAGGGGGCTCGGCTGCCTCACCTTCGCTCCTGCACACTCTGCCTTTTGGCCAGCTTCATCCTAGACCTCCCTTTTGCAAAATTGCTCAGAAGTATAAATATTTAATTTAAAAATGAAAGCCTCTTCCTGCCGCCAAGCTCTTGTCCTTTAAATATTAGATAAGCTCTATTTATAAAGAGCGTTCTGTTCCTCTTCTCACTGCTCCTGACATGGCTGAGGTCTTCACACAGGGTTGGGAGAGGCCTGCATGGTGGCGGGAGGGGGTGGCGGACTCTGATGATGGGGCCTCAGGAGTGGTGACGAGGCTGGGGGTCCTCAGGGCCTGCCCACTGGGGCCAGCACAGTGCCCAGACATCCACTTTCCTCTTGGGGTGGCCAGACGCTGGTCAGCTTCCCTGCCCATTTGTGAGGGTCCTCATGCCATCTCTGGCCCTTGCTCAACATTGTCCTTGATTCTCAGTTCCCATCTGTCCTTCCCTCAAGGGGACCCTCCAGCCCTCCCACCTGCTACTTCAGCCCCTGACAGGCTGGACACTCTCATGCTACCCGAGGCCACCCACCTAGGGAAGGCCCGGGACTCTGATGGCAGGTGGTGGAGTGGGGACCTCGGTCGTGGAGGACTGAGTGGGCCCACGGGCTCCCCCAACAAGCTGCCTGGTGAGCTGGAGTCAGTGCTATGTCAGGCATCTGGGCCAAGGGCCTGAGTGATGAGAGGAGGGAAGGACGCCTCGTGTGGAGGTTGATGTCCATCAGAGGCCATGTGTCCAGTGGGCCAGGGCAGCCTGTCGGCCTCGTAGGTCATGACTCTGAGCCCCGAATCCCAGAGCATCTGTGGAGAGGTTCCGTGGCGGACAAGTGTGGGCACCCCCTGGGCCTGTGATGTCAGGAGGCAGCAGTCCAGAGACCTGGAGGAAGGAGCTAGGTCTGCCTTGGCGCTGCCCAGACTGGCAGCCGTGGGGCCAGTCTGTGGACAAGGCGCCCCTCCTGTGTCCTCACAGCACGTGGCCGAAGAGCTGCAGCATCTGTTGCAGTGGTTGATGGGCGCACCTGCTGGGCTCAAGATGAACCGGGCGCTGGACCAGGTGCTGGGCCGCTTCTTCCTGTACCACATCCACCTGTGGATCAGTGAGTGCTGGCGGCCAGCAGGGGGCTGGGCTGGTTGGGCGGGACTTCGCCTGGCCCCAGTGACTTCCAGTTCGGCTCCTGAAGCCTGTGCCCCTATGGACACAAGCATCAGCTGAGTGGGGCAGGGGGGCCCAAGCCAGGCCCCACCCCTTGGTCCCTGCTTCCTCCCCTCCCAGCATCCTGCATGTGTGGAGCCCTCCTGTGCTGGGCTGGCTGCTCGGCCATCCGGGCCTGCAGCATAGTCTGTCCCTCGGTTTCCAGAAGCCTCGGGCTCTCATCCTCAGTGAGGACTTGAGGGGGACCAGGGTGTCCCTGGGTGCCCCCCTCAGGGCCAACCCCCATCCCGCCAGGCTACATCCACCTCATGTCCCCCTTCATCGAGCGCATCCTGTGGCACCTGGGCCTGTCAGCCTGCCTGGGCCTGACGGTGGCCCTGTCCATCCTGTCGGACATCATCGCCCTCCTCACCTTCCACATCTACTGCTTCTACGTCTACGGTGCAAGGTGGGTGTGTGCTCCCTCGTCTGCAGGCTGCCCGGGCAGCCCTCCAACCCGGGGCACCATGGACAGGCTTCTGGGGCTGGGTGGGTGCAGGGTGGCGTGGCGCCCTGACAGCTCCCATGCCCTGTAGGCTATACTGCATGAAGATCTGTGGCCTGTCCTCGCTCTGGCGTCTTTTCCGGGGGAAGAAGTGGAACGTTCTGCGCCAGCGGGTGGACTCCTGCTCCTACGACCTGGACCAGGTACTGGGCAGGATTGCAGGGGAGGGGGCACCCCGGCCCTGACTGGCCAGCGTGACCACAGCTGATCATCTCCCAGCTCCAGTCGGGCTGGCCCCTCTGAGTGGGCCTGGCCAGTGCAGCTGCTTAGGTGCCATGAGTGGGCAGCCACACTCCTGTCCTATAGCTCCCCTGCCACAGGGTCAGCATCGACCTTGCAGGACATGGGGAGTCTGCGATGGGTAGGGTGCACTGGGGCCCTCAGACAGACAGAACCTTGACCCAGGTAGGAGACAGACCCTGCTCTCAGGGTGCCGCAGGGCCCCAGGGAGCCACCAGACAGTAGTGGCCAGGCACAGAGCCTTAGCTTGCTCAGACCTGACACTTGGCCCTCGGGCGCCGTCCTCCAGGGCACGTTTCTTCTGCCTGACTTCCACAACTCTCCTGTCTTTGGTGTGCATGGCTGCACACCTGAGGGGCTGGTCCTGTCTCCCCTTGTGTCGCCAAATCTGGAGGGCACACAGACGCACCCCTCCCAGTACTGAGAAAGCTGTTATGAGCGGGCTCTCCTGAGTTGTCTCAGGAAGCCAGTGTTCTGCCAGCAGGTGTCCTGTTTTTGCTCAGTTACAGGATGGGCTTGGTGGGGATGGGCAGCGGGATGTGGCTGGTGCTAGTGGGGCTGTCCCCTGGCCTGGGCCATGCTGATCTGGTGTCCTTCTCCTGGCAGTTGTTCATCGGGACTCTGCTCTTCACCATCCTGGTCTTCCTCCTTCCTACCACGGCCCTATACTACCTGGTGTTCACCCTGGTGAGCGAGCACCACGCACCCTGGGTGTGCGGGGCGTGGCATCTGGCCCATGGGCCTTGCCCACAGTGTTTGGAGGGGTCACTGCCAGCTCTGGCTGCCAGTGGGCATACGTGGGCAGGCCATCTACCCCTGCAGGCTATGTGGGGTGTGACCGTTCTGGATTCTGGGCAGTGTGTGCTGGGCCCTGGAGCAAGCAGGGGTCCTATGCTGGGGGGACACCACCTGCTGCTCTGGGACATGCAACTGGGTGTGTGGAGGCCAGGACCCATGATGGGCGGGTCATGGTGGTGGTCTCCTCTTAGTGCCTGGTGCGGGGTCGAGGCGCACAGACGGAAGGGCACGGCACCCAGGTGGCCCAGGCTAAGGGCCAGTGGCATGTTCCCTGGATCAGAGTGCCGTCTCCTTTGACCCGTGGGAGAGCCGACTGTTCCCCGCCTACTGCTTCCCTGCCACCTCGTGTTTAGGCCTCAGGTTCAGGGTGGAGCCTGTGCCCTCGGTGTGTGGGGGGCATGCTCTCCCCCAGGCTCTTGTACCTGGTCACCTTTCGTTGTGGCCCAGCACGATTCGGCTGCTTTGCTCGTGAGTGTGCCGGCATGGCTCTAGCCACGGGCCTGGCTCCGAGGCCCTGAACACCATCTGTGTGCAGCTCCGGCTCCTGGTGGTCACTGTGCAGGGTCTGATCCATCTGCTCGTGGACCTTGTCAACTCCCTGCCGCTGTACTCACTCGGCCTCCGGCTCTGCCGGCCCTACAGACTTGCAGGTAGGTCTGCATGCTGGGCAAGCGGGCAGGGAGGACAGAGAGCCCCAGTTCTGGGGTGGCTGCTGGACCAGCTGCCTGCAGTGAGCTGGAGGGAGTGGGCCCACCTGGCACCCAGGTTCAGAGGCCACAGAGGCAGCTCTCGTTTCTGCCACCCTTTTTTGTGACAAGCGTGAACATTTGCCCTGAGGTCTGCCCGCAGGAACATAGTGGTGCCTGAATGTGGCTCAGAGAGGATGCAGCCCCATGTGGTCATGTGGAGCTCCATGTGCCTGCTGGTGCCCCTCAACCTTGGAGGGGACAGGCCAGGGTGGAGGACGCCGGGCTGGCCACCTCCATATGATGGGAGCACCCTCCTGCCCCACCCCCAGCACACCACTGCCTGCAGGACAACAGCCACCATCCCAGCTGCCCTGGCCGTGCCCTCTGCAGGTGGCTGGCCCTGTTTGCAACCACTGGGTTGGCCAGACACCTCTGAGGGGAGACTGGCCCCACTGGTCACAGGGTTGTGGGTTGGCCTATCTGGTTCAGGGGCTTTGAATGTATCAGGGAACTTGGGGAGTTCCTGGCACAGCTTCTGTCGAGCAGCTGTTCAGATGGCCCCCAAGGTGACCAGCATGCCCAGGAGGCCCTGCACCCCGTTTGCAGCTGGGCAGCTCGGGCCACACACCAAAGCTCATGGCAGCTGCTCCTGGCAAGTGTGGAGCCAGAGGACATGAACGTGTACGTTCCGTGGGCTTGGACCTGAAGGCTGCCTGCTGGATACACTCAAACCCTCTTTCCAAGGCATTTTCCCCGCAGACCCCCAGGTGGCCGAGGCCAGGGACCCAACTACAGCACTGCCCACCTCACTTGGCTCCCAGCCTCCACTGACACCCCAGCATGCCAGGTCCAGGCAGGTGGAAAACCCAAGAGCCAGCACCTTCCTCCCCAGCCCGCGGCTCCCAGCCAGAGCAGAGTCGTTTTAACTCCACTTGAAAGGCCACAGATGCCGCTGCCTCTTTTCTTCACTGACTTTGCCTTGGGGCCTCTTCATCAATTGATAATTAGCTTCTCTTTTCAAGAACCTTCTGCCTTGGGAATCCCCAGGCTTGAGAGCCCAAACTGCGGGCCAAGAACCTGGTGGGTCCCCGAGCCATGTACGCAGAAGTTAGAAGACGTTTAGATGCCAGCAGGGTGGCCGCCGCCTAGCAAGTGCCCCATCTACTCTGTGGGAAAACCCACATCCCGTCCGGAAAGCAGCGTAGCCTGTGCTCCTGCCACCTGGCCGGCTCTGCCATACCTGCCAGGCCCTCGGCTGCTGTCTAGGTGAAGCTTGGCAGCAGGCATTCATAGCGGTCAGGCAGCCAGCTCAAACAGGCAGACGGAAGGAGACGAGGGGCCCCGGTGGCCTGCAGCCCTCTGAGTGCTGCTCTGAGATGAAGGCCCGGTGCCGTCGGAGCCCCTCTGTCAGCTACAGACATGAGGACGGAAGGGGCTGCCTCAGGGCCCTGGGAGCCCTGGGAGGGCTGCTGCTCGCCCTCATGGGCACCTTGCTCTCCTTGCAGCCGGCGTGAAGTTCCGAGTCCTGGAGCACGAGGCTGGCAGGCCCCTCCGCCTCCTGATGCAGGTAGGGCTCCATGGACCCCTCACACTGCTGCCTGTGGGCAGGCCCCCACCCGCCGTGGTGCTGCCATGTTCCAAGGCAGCTAAGATCAGAGCCCCTCTGTGCTGCCCTGGGTGTGGGGCCTGTGTGGGGCTGTGGGGCGACTCTCCCACCCCCTAGGTCTCTGGGCACTGTGACCCGCTCTGCCTGCAACTTCCCTCAGCAGGGCCTGATCCCCTGTGCTGTCAGATGCCTGCAGCCACCCCAGGTCCTGCCTGCGTGGCCCTGTGTCCCTGTCTCCTGTCCTGGGCCCCACGGGCTCCCTTTCCAGGCAGGATGGCACGTACTTAGGACACATAGGCGTTCTCTGTTGGGCTCCTTTATCGGAAACAGTTTTGGGGGCCCTGGTGCGAGAGGGAGCAGGTGGGTTACTAGGTGACTCGCTGGCTGCCAGGTGTCAGGTCCTGGCAGGCAGGGTTGGCCTGAGGGTAATACCTAGCAGCCTGCTCATGTCTTGGGGAGAAGCCAGATGCTGAGGCAGCCGGGGCCCTGTGTGGTTTTCTCGGGGTACAGTGTGTTCCGAGTCCCACCCAAGGAGGCTCCTGGGAGCTGAGTGAGTCCTGGGATGGAGGGGTCTGCGCCCCACCAGCCCGGCCTGCCTCCCCTCCCTGCAGCCTGCCCAGAGCAGAGCACGCCTAGCCGCACCCTACGCCCCCTCCTGAGTTGCTCCCCTGCCCCCTATGTCTGGACAGGGCTGGTCCTGCCCCACACTCGTCCAGCCTAGGGACCCCCCGAGTGCCCACCAGGCCCTGAGAAGTCAAGCCCCAGGGAGCTGGGGGCCAGGCCCTGGCTAAGCGCTGCCCTTGTGTCTCCAGATAAACCCACTGCCGTACAGTCGTGTGGTGCACACCTACCGCCTCCCCAGCTGTGGCTGCCACCCCAAGCACTCCTGGGGCTCCCTGTGCCGCAAGCTGTTCTTCGGGGAGCTCATCTACCCCTGGAGGCAGAGAGGGGACAAGCAGGACTGAGGGGCTCTGGCCATTGGCCCACCTAGCACCAACGCCCAACCACAGTCAGCCCTCCACACTGCCAGGGTGCTGCTGACCATCGGGCAGCTTGCGTCCCACATGGTGGCTGGGCCCCGCTCTTTGCCTTCCATGCCCCCAGCTGTCTGGGGCCTCCACAGGCCCTGCTGGGGCCCTGCCTGTCACATCTCCCAACTCCGAGGTCGTGGGGGTGGTGAGCAGGAGGATTCAGGGGTGGCCAGCCAGGCCAGCCAGCCTGTACTCCATTCCTAGAACTGTTTGCCTTGGGACCCCTTCCTGATCTATTGTGATGGCACTGTTAACCCAGTGCCCACCAGCCCCCCAGGAGCCCTGCCCTGCCCCCTCACCTCACTTCCAGACCCCTGGCAAGGTTTGTAGAACCCCCACCTCTGCCCACCATGCCCGTTCCTGGTGGGGTGTGCTGGCAGGTCTTCCTGGTTGCTCCCCAGTGGCCACACCCTGTACTGGGGCAGAGGAACCCCTCCCAGATGTACTCAACGGTCCTTGAGACTCTGACCTGCAAGTATCTCCTCCCTTTGGGGTTTTTCTGCAGGGTGCACTCCTGGGTCCCTGATATCTTCCAGCTGCCTCAGTGGCACAACGGCCAGTCAACCTGGGGATCCAGGCAGCTGCTGACGCCAGCCTAAACCTGCAGCCCCAGTGAGCAAGGGCCCTCCGGGAAGCTGGGTGGCAGCGCTCCTCATGCCTGAGTTCTTGGTGCTCCCCGGAGAGATTTCTTTGCAGGAGGAGCCACTCGCAGGCCTTTGGGAGGCCCTGTGTGCAGCCAGGCCATGTGGGGTGCCTGAAGCTGCCTTGTTGGAAGCCAAGCACCTGCCCACCTGGCTGCCCCATTCCTGCCCTGTGCCCCACAGGAATAGGCCCCTTGGGCAGATCTTCATTCCCCTTCACTGGCTCCTCAGGGAAGCAGGCAGCTCCTGGGCAGATGCTTCTGCAGCACCCCCTGGGCAGGGGCGGGGGTGTCCAGCACTGTGGCTGCGTCTGCCTGCTGGCTGCCAGCAGAATCTAAGTGTGAGTGAGCCCCGGAACCTGGGGGAGGAGGCCTGGAGAGGTAGAGGGTGTCACGTGTGGCTTGTCATCTTGGAGTTGGAAACATCCGTAGGCAGGGGGCCAGTGCTCCCTGTCCATCATGGGCACTTGGGACTGTCCACCTCTGCTGCCTGAGCCTTGGTGCAGGCCACAGTGGGGGGCCCTGAGCAAGTCCCCACCAGCTAGAGTCAGGCGGGACAGGTCCCGATTCTGCCTTTTTGTGCTGTGACAATAAAGCTTCCCGCGTGTTTGGAGTGTGAGCTGTGCCTTCCAGTAGCCACACGGGCCGTGAGTGTGGGAAGGCCCTCACTGTGGCCGCACACCTTCTGCCCCAGGTGGGGATGGGGCGGGGCCCAAGGGGTGCTGGGACAGCTGGCCCCCCATTTGTCCTGAAATGATGACCAAGCCACGGGGCACTGGGCACCCTGTACCCTGGAGCAGGCCTCTGCAGGTCTCGTGGGTGGGTGTGTAGGCTCTGGCCCCTTGAAGATGCCCTGGCATGGGTGGCTGAACCCAGGGCCACTTGCTCTCCGGTTTCAGCCCTACCCTGGCATGGCGGGCTCCCAGGGCAAGGCTGAGGGCAGGGGTGCAGGCCCCTCTGGGGACCGCTCCTGGCTCTGATGTGTGTGTCATCGCCTGAAACCCATGGACTCCATGCAGGGCAGGGTGCTCCCTGCCTGACTGCCCGTCCTGTGGCTGCCTTCGCGTTTGCTGTCCTGGCTACGTACGGGAGGGGCTGAAGCCGGAGAGCTCCTTCAGCAACTCCCAGGCCTGCACCCCGCTGAGGGTCTGCAGAGGCTGGCTAGGGAGCCCCAGAGGGCCCTGCATGGGGCTGGCAGGCAGGGCCTGTGCCCCTAGAGCCTGCTGAGAAGAGCCTCCATCACCTGTGTCGCCAGGGCCGCCTCCCCTGCCGCCAGATGCCGGGACTCGAGCTGGCACATGGACCTGCCATGCCTCCTGCTGACTTCTCCCCCACTCTGCCTGGTGCGCCTGCTTGTCCTTCAGCTGCCCGCTGTCGCCCCTCACCCCTTGTCTTGGGGCCCCTGCCAGTGAGGATCCTGCTGCGTGGCCCAGCCCACGGCACAGCGGTGGCCTTGTCACAGGCCTTGCCCGGCAGCTATCGCTCTCGGTGCTGGGTGCTGGGCTGCCTGCCTGTCTCCCAAGGACCAGCCCAGTCCTGGCACCAGAGCTAGCCAGGAGAGCACTGGACACTCCAGCCACTTGGGGCCACCAAGAGATGCCACCTGCACCTCCCAGGCCGCTCCTGTCCTCAGTGTCCTTTCTTGTGCCTGGACCTGCACAGCCCTTGCCTAGAGATAGCCTTCTCCTGTGGGCCCCTTGTCCCCCTGCCCCCTGCCCCCAGGGCTGTGACCGCCTCTGCTGTGCGGACCTGGGCGGAGCCTGTGCTGCACCTCCTCCAAGGCTGAGCCTCAGGCCACCCTGAGAAATGGGCTTTCCCCTCTCAGGGTTACTCACAGAGAACTGCCTTCACATACAGTCAGGAGACAAGCTCAGAGAGGGACGGTGGCTTGAAGGCCACACAGCAAGCAGGTCTGAGCCCCACAGTTCCCTCCCCACCAGCTTTCTCCTGTTTTTGATAACGTGTTATTTTGACGTACTTTCAAACTTACAGAAACATAGCAAGGATAATGGTATTTCTCAATGCCCGTCACCCAGATTCCCCACTGTTAACGTTTTGCCACATTTGCTTTTTCATATTCATACTCGATTTTTTCCTGAACCATTTGATCATCAGTTGCTCCTAATTTTACCCCTAAAATGTTAAGTGTGTATCTTGTAAGGCCAAGGACACTGACTTGCATGACCGCAGCACGGTCAGGAAAATTGGGGATGCCACATGGGGAGGACCACCCTGCTCGGATGTCCCCAGGACCGTCTGCAGCAGGTCCAGGGCCACGCTCCCACTGCTCCCAGGCGCCCGTCCTGAGGGCCCTTCAGCCTCAAGCTCTCCACAGCAGTCTTGGTGTCTTGCAACACCGACGTTTTAGAAGATACTCAGTCAAGTGTCCCCGCGTGGGGCTCCTCTGGTGACTCAAGAAGGTCCAGCTCACATGCGCTTGGCAGGAACAGAACGTAAACCTGTGTCTTTCCCAGCGCATCATCCTGGGGAACGCATGGTATCTGTTTGTCCATCCTGGTGACATTAACTTGATCCACCAGGTTCTCTGCAAAGCTGCTTTTCCTTTTAACAAGTAATTTGTACGGGGACCTTTGTGACCACGTAAGTATTCCATCTGTTGTCACCCTCTGGCCCACTAGTTGCTGTCCCCTTGTGGGACTGTAGTGGGGCCTCCTTGGCAGCAGGCCTGGGCTGGGGGATCCAGAGTAACTGAACCCTTTGTGGGTGCTCCCAGAGAGCCTGGGCACAGAGCTTCGGGGCTAAGGTCTGTCTGCCTCAATGGGTGACCCCCAGACCCTTCTTGGAGAAGAGGGCTTGGGGCCCAGTGTAGAGGCCGTGAGTATCCCCAAGGGGAGGGGCAAAGACCCCCAGACTTCTCCTTTTGTCCCCCCACTCCCGACCTGGACAGAGGCTGGGTCTGGAGGCCTGGCCCCATCCTCACCCAGAGCCAGAGCCAGTGGGTGTGGGAGCCGCAGGGGCACTGTCAGTGTTCTTCAGACACTTCCCAGGCCTTGAACGTGCCTAGAATTACCCTTGACCACCCAACACGTGGGCACCTCAGCAGGGCTGACCCAGGACTCACGAGCAGAGGCTGTTCTGGGCTGTTTCGTCCTTGGCCTAAGGTCCCTCAGCGGCAGGGAAGCTGTCCTGTCCCTTCCCTGGTCCCTGGGGCCAGGCTTAGGACTAGTGGCACCCAAGACATCCTTACAAAGAGCATGCAGCTGTGTGGGAGGCCACCTCCTCTGTCCATAGGCCTCCTGGACACCAGGGAATGGCACCCCTTAGGCCCGCCCTCCACTAGGCCCCGCTGCCCCAGACCCTGCGGGTTCCTGCTGTGCCTTTCCACTCTGAGGCTGGGAGGTCAGAGGTCAGAGGAGACAGGAGCAGTGCAGGATCCGGGGGAGGACCACAAGCCCCTGCCGGGAAGTGGATGGAGCCTGCTCCCAGGATCACGCCCTGTGGACAGGTGCTGGCCTACGAGGCAGGGATGGTGGTGCCTGATCCTTAGGCGCTGCTGGAAAGGCTCACTGTGTGCTGATGCCACCTCCCTGCTTTGTCCTGGGCGACGGAGAACTGAGCAGTGGGGCCATGGCTGCGGGAACCCGTTCAGGGGAAGTCCTGAGAGTACGAAGGGTGATTTTGATTTGAATTCTCTGGAAGGGGACGATAATAGCTTTTCAGCCCCTGTCCCTTCTGGGCAGCCTCTGAAACCAAGAAGGAAACATTAACCCTGGTGCTTCCAGGCCCTGGAGAGGGGCCTTGGGGACTCCAGAGCAGAGAGGGCAGGGCCAGGTCAGAGGCAGGCTCAAGGCTGGGTGCAGGGACCCCTGCAGGAGATGCCTGGCCTGACAACCCCCAAGAGCCCTCCCTTACCTGCCAGGTCGAGGTTTGGAGTAGGCAGGTGGGGGACAAGCACCTGCTGCCAGCTCCCGCATGCTGCTCCAGTCAATGCTCAATTCCTGTCCCCTCGGGGACTTGGTACCGCCCCTACCCCATAAGCCTCTGCTGGCTGGCTGTTGTTTCTGTAAGCACTGTGTGTTGTGGGTGATGTGCCCTTTCTGTAAACGCTCGGGGCTTGCCCGCTGTAACCCAGTGTCCAGAGAATGACCACTCCTGGGGGGGGAGAACATGGCTTGAGCCAGCGCACAGGCAGGACCGTCATGAGCTGCATGCCCTGCCCATCCCTGGCCAGCCTCTGCCCTTGAGCGTCCCAACTTCTTGCTTCCCCAGAGGGCCAGGAGGACACCCGGAGGGCCTCCCCCTGAGGCAGAAGAGGAAGGCCCAGAGCTCCTTCACCAGGTGCTACCCACCCAACAGAGGGGCCACTTCCTCAGGAAGCTCCCAGGCCCTGAGCCAAAACAAAACGGCAATGTGCACACGGCGTGCTGCCCAGTAAAGGCTCGGGGTCACCCAGCATGGTGCTGCCCATGCAGAGGTCTGCTCTCTGTGAAGACCACCTGCTGCTGGAGGCACGGCCCAGGTTCAGTGCCCGCTTAGGAGGAAAGTTCTTGCCACCCTGTTCCTTGCCTGCTGGGAAGAGGTGCAGCTGGGTTGTCCTCAGCACAGCACTGGGGTGTGGTCATTGTGACAATGTGCTTGTTCCCTCTGCAAAGATCTGCTTTGTAGGGAGCCCTAACTCTTGTGGGGCCTTTCCCTAGCAAGTAGCATTCAGCACCTGATCCAGTAAGGGCTGCACTTGACTCAGCTTTGGCAACTTATTCTTTTTAATAGCTTTATTGAGGCATATTTTACATATCATAAAATTCACCCATTTCAAGTGCACAATTGAATGATTTTTAGTAACTTTGCCAAGAAGGAGACCATCACCAACTTTAGAACATTTTTATCACCTCAAAAAGAAACCTGTACCCATTAAGCACTCACTCACCATTGCCCCCTCCCCCAGGCCCTGGCAACCACTAATCTACTTTCTGTCTATAGATTTGGCTGTTCTAGATGATTCGTATAAATGGGACGCAGCACGTACTTTATTCCCTTTCCTGGAGGAGTATAGCCATTGAGTGGACAGACCACATTTGGTTTATCCATCCATCTGCTCATGGATGTTTGGGTTGTTTCCCCCTTTTGGCTATGGTGAATAAGGCTGCTATGAACATCCATGTCCAAGTTTTTGCGTGGATGTATATCTTCAATTCTCTAGGAGTGGAAATGCTGCGTTATATGGTATTTTTATGCTTAACTTTTTGAGTTACTTATTATTAGTTACGTGCTGTATGTGAATATATTCTCATAAAAAATGTTATCAATGAAGAGAAAGGCACCCTTGATCTTCAACCTGAGGAAAAGATGCTGTCCCCGTGGTGAGCTTCCAGATCTTACCCTACACACGCATTACATTTCTCTACACGTAAATCTAGAATGAAATGATGTGTTAGTTTCTTTTAAGCATAAATATTGGCATTCTACTGGAGAGACTGTGCTGTCGTTTGCTTTTCTCTCACTTTGGTGTTGTCAGCACCTTGCCGTGTTGGCTCTGGGGACTGCATGAACCTGGCTGATTTAACAACTTTCTGTCAGGGACTCTGGATGGTTCCCCAACTTTCACCGTCACTACAGCCCTGCAGTGAAATTCTTTGGTCTCGTTTCTGAGGACTTCTCCAGGCTAAATGAGATGTGGAATTATTAGCCTGTCCAACCTCCCTCCCAGAGAGCTCTTCTCACATCATGGCCCACAGCAATGTTGCCAATCTGACAAGTGAAAAGAGTATTATTTTGCTTTAATTTCCATTTTGCAGAGTGAAACTGCATCTTCACATGTGTTCACAGGCTTTTCATACTTCTCCTTTGCCCATTGAGAAAAATCACCCATTGTGGAAATTAGTACCAGAAACCTTTACTAAACAAGCTGTGCAAGGCCTGTAGGGGGAGCTGTCACCCCTATCGCACATCGTGAGTTACACCAAATGAAACCCACAAGGAAGAGCTAAAGTCTTCCCTGGAGCAAAAACTTTGAGATGAGCTTTGATAACTGCAGCTATGTATGTTCAGCATAATCACCTGTTGTTTACAACTAACCAGGTCTTTCTGTCCCTTCTAGTATATGAGTGAGCTGTCTTTTCCAGGAAGTCAAGGTCCAGACGTCAAGATTCAGCCTCACAAGGCCAAACGCAGGCTGAAGGTGAAAACTAACCAGAGAAGTCCAGACAGTCAAGGGAAAAGAAATTCAGTCTTCAAGGCCAAACGCAGGCTGGTGGGAAGGCACCAACCAGCAAGGCCACACGCTCCCTCTCTCCTACCTAAATCCCCAGCACATGCTCTCGCTCCCCTACCTAAAACCCCAGATAAAACCTCTACCTTTTGCCTTCGCTGGATCTAACTCCCATCTCCTTGTCTGGCTGCTTTTCAATAATAAACCTCTTTCCTTGCCACAAGCCTGACGTTCCATTTATTGGCCCTCCTGTGCAGTGGGTAAATGAACCTGTGTTTTTGTTGGTAAGACAAACAAAGAGTGGACACTTGCATCTCCGGCAGAAGTACAACTACTTTCCTACTGAAGGAAGATTTCTCTCCCTGCCCGGCAACAGCTCAGCCAATGAGAAACGCTGCAGCCCAGCCAATGAGGAGCCATCCCCACCCTGAACTGTCACTCTTCCCCAATGGACTATCCTCTAGAACAGCCCCGCCCCTCCCTCTTTCTCTCTATAAAGGCAGCTCCGTCGTTTGTTTTCCGGATTGGCCTATGGTGCACCATAGCATGCACATCCGGCGTTACAATTCTTTTGACTATTCCCAAATAAACTCGTTCTCAGATGGGATAAGAGACGAATTTGCCTTTAAGTTGACACCATCCAGCCTGTAAACACCCCCAAAGTCACGTCCTCCTGGAGACCTCCCGGGTCAAGCCGCAGCGCTCCACGGCCGGAGGCACCACGGCCCTCCCGGGTCGCCCCCTGGTCTGAGCCTGGGTGGGCCGCTCCCAGCCCGTGCTGCCGTCATCTCCCAGCCGCAGAGCAACAGCCCCGGAGCCCGAGGTTCCAGCCCGTCAGGCCCTCACCGCCGTGTCGTGACCTACGGCCCCCGCAGGGTGAGGGCGGACCCACAGGTCGGGCGACCGCAGCTCGCGGGCCACCGCGCCCGCCGCCCCGGCGCCCGCCCCGCTCCCACACCTCCCCGCCCCGCAGCCCCGCCGGCCCGCCGCGCGCGGAAGTCCCGCCCCCGGCCCCCCGAGTGCCATTGGCCGCTCTCGCCCCGCCCCGCCAGGGCCACGCCCCCGCCCAGGAGGGGGCGGCTCCCGAGAGCTCAGTTCCGGGGGCCACAGCGCCTGCTCTGGGGTGTCTGCGGAAGCAGCGGCCGCAGCTTGCTAGGGCTTTTGTCCTCTCGGACGTGGCCGCGCCACCTCACCCCGGGGACCACCACCATCCTGCCCGCGTCTGCGAGAAGGAAGGGGGCGTATGCAAACAACCTGGACTTCCAAGCTCCTGATTGGTGAGCGTGTGTGGCGGGGGGGGGGGAAATGGAAAGCGGGCCGTGATCGACGTGCGGTCTGCCCAGTGGTTCCGGGGAAATGGGGGGCGAGTTGGCCAATAGCGACGGCGACGAGGCGGGGCGGCCGGAATCTCCGCAGCGCTATGTAGGGAATGGTGGGGGACGGGCGGTCATGACGGACGTGTACGCGAACCAATGGCCGCGGGAGGCGAGGCGACGGACGACCAATGGCGACGACGTGGAGGCGGCCATGGGGCAGGGCGACCGGAGGCTTCGCGGCGCTGTGTGGGAAACGGCGGGGGCGGGGCGGTCGTGACGGACGTAAACACGGACCAATGGGCAGGGGCGGGCGGGTGGCGGGGGCCAATGGCGGCGCGCGGGCCGGGGGCGGGGCGGCGGGGCTGCGCGGTGCCGTGCGGGAAGCGGCGGGGCGGCGGCGGCGCGGAGGTGAGGCGGGCGGCGGCGGAGCAGGTGCGGGCGGCGGGCGCCGGCGGGCGGCGGTCCGGGGCAGTCCGGGGGGGTCGGGGCGCCGGGCCCGGGCCGAGCGGCCCCGCTGACCGACCCCCGCCGCCCCGCAGGTCGGGCGCAGCCTGTGGCCGTGCTCGCGGCGCCGGGGGCATGCGGGCGCGGCGCGCGCGCGCGTGAAGAGGATGGGGACGCAGGGCAGCCCGGTCAAGAGCTACGACTACCTGCTCAAGTTCCTGCTGGTGGGCGACAGCGACGTGGGCAAGGGCGAGATCCTGGAGAGCCTGCAGGACGGCGCGGCCGAGTCCCCGTACGCCTACAGCAACGGTAAGGGCCGCCGCCCGCCCGCACCCCGGGAGGCGGCAGGTCCGCGGCGGGACCGGCTGCGCGGGGGCTGCCGAGGGCGGAGGGCTCCCCCGCGGGGCGTGACACCGGCGGGGAGGTGCGAGCGCGGGGCTGTCGGGCCGGGGGGCGCGGGGGTGCGGTGCGGGCGCGGCCGGCGGGTTCTCACGGCCCCGGGGCGCCTGCGCGCAGAGGGCGGCTCCTCCGGGGCTGGCTGTCCCCGACGGGCGCGCTCAGTGCTCGGGGTCGGCCCGGCGTGCGGGAAGACAGCGCCCCGTGCGCGACGCTGCTGAGCGTCCTGGCAGCCTCTGTGGCCCCTGATCAGAGTGCACAGCACATGCACCTCGCTGACGACGTCTGCGCCTGCCTCGACTTACGCGTTGGACGTGGCCGGGGAGGTGTGGGGCCGGCGCCCCTCTGCACTGGGCCGGTCCCCGCCGCGAGGGGTGTCGCCTTAGAGGCAGCGCCCTGCTCATCACAGGCGGCGTCCAGGCTCCTGGAGGTGCCGTGTTTTGTGGCCGATGTTACTTCCTAAAGCCCTGCCCTCTGCGGCGCCTGTTGCCTTGTTTCCTGGGCGCCGTCGGTCCTGTCTGACCGCTCTGCGCGCTGGCTCTTTGCTGAACCGCTTGCCCCTGGGCAGCTGAGAGCGTGAACGCTCCTTTGCCGACTCTCCCGTTTAGGGCTCGTCGGGGTGGTTGGATTACCTGGTCTGGCTGGACGCCCTCCCGCTGGAGCAGCTTCAGCAGTGGGCACCTGCGCCAGGTCCGTGCTGCCCGCCTCCCGCGGCGCGTGCGCTCAGCCCCAGCTCGGAGGAGACGTCTCCGAGGGCGAGAAGGGAAGAGCCCGGGTTAGTTTTTAGGTGAGAGAGGAAAGATTTGAGGCCCCCCCAGGGCTGTGACAGGAGGGTTCCTGTTGGGCTCTAGCCGGGCGCTCTCCTGTCCCTGCCACCTAAGTGGATACTTGGCGGTGACTGTTGGAGGAGTTCTTCTCGACTCAGTGGGCGGTTGAGTCGCTTTCCCAGGGGCAGTGTTGCTTCCTGGAGCCCCGTGCCTGGCAGGCTCGCAGTGCCAGTGCGCGGTGTGTGTTGTGCAGAGCGTGAGACGGGTTGGGTTGCCTCGGGCATGATGATTTGCACTTCTGAGCGTCAGCTCAGCTTCACTGTCAGGTGCTTTAGCCGGGTGCAGTGAGTGCCCAGGGAACACAGAGCCACTAGCTGGAGAGAGAGGACCCACCTCCCGTCCTCTCTGTCAGGTTGGGTGCATTGCCACACTTCCTGTGACACACTGACCGAAGCGGCACTGGTGTTGAGTAAAACGTGGAGACATGCCGGAGATGGCGATGTCAGAGACTCTCAGGGAGTTGGTCCAGTGGAGGGTCCTCTGCCAGAATGCTGAGGCAGGTCCGCTCTCAGAAAGGCTCCATGTGCTGCTGGGGCCGGAGCACAGTCACCGGGCCCTGCAGGCCACCTGTGCCTAGGGGTCGTCGAGGTTCACATGTGCGCAGCATGAGGTCAGGACATCAGCTCCTGACCCTAGGGCCCGGTGCTGTTTATCAGAGTGGAGGTGGGGGATTGGAGAGCACTTCTTTCTGCTTCTCCGAGGTCTTCCTAAGGGAGAATGTTGCGGGTCATGGAAGCTCTGAAGCAGTTGGTTCTCAGGATTTGACATCATGTGAATTTGTGAATTTGAGTTGTGATATTCAGGAGTTTTTAATTTCTGATTCTCTTACAAAGGGTATATGTGTATTTGTTTTTGTTCTTTATTGTTAAAAGTCCTCAGCATGCTTCCAGGCTTCTTGTTTTCGGCCTAAACTTGCATGGTTCCTCTAACCAGGAGCAGATAACCTGTGGTGGCAGGGAGGTCCCCACCCCATGAAGGGCGTGTAACCAAACCTCCTTCTTTGGACCAACCAGATTGCTAACCTGCGTTGAAGTCTTGTCTAGCTTGTTCTTCAGACAGGTACGTGAGTGCATGTCGCTCTCTCCAGCTTCACAAACATGTGAGTCATCAGACTGGCCTTTTCTAGCGCCAGCACCTGAAGCAGTGACAAGCCATATATGACAAGGTGCCGACACCTGTGGCAGCCCACAGCAGGCTCTTGGCATCTGGTAATGCTGATGCACGCCATGTTTGTAGGCCTCCGTAGTTCTGGAAGCTTTCATCTCGGGAGGAGATGTCCTTTTCTTAATACATAGCCGTGGTTTGAGGGGAAGGACCTTTGCTCTCCCTGGGACAGAGCAGAAGATCACTTTGCGTAGAGATTCCCCTGGGGCCATCTGCTGGGGAATTATGCTCCAGAGCAGAAGCAGCAAGCAGTCTCAGGTGTAAGAGTTGGCAGGAAGGAGCTTCGAGTGTTTTGTGAGCAGCTTCTACTCCTGAGTGCACTGCCAGATCTGCCTCTGCTCTGGGGCGCTTGGGACTCTGGGGTGGTAGGTCCATGTTGACCCCGAGGCAACAAGCTGGGTGTACCTCAGAGCCCAGGAGGCGTCCTGCTGTGGTGCACGGGCCTGGTCCAGTTCTCCTGAGGGTAGTGAACATCCTCGATTAAGGCAGTTATGTCCTTTGTGCCTCGGCTCCAACAAATCTTCATGTGAGGGTTGAGGGCCAACAGGATACAGATTATAGTCGATATGCCCACGTCCTGGAAGACTTGAGGGTGGGCATAATTCCATCTCTCTCTGCTCCTCTGGGGGTGCATGTTGCTGAGTGTATAGGACGCTCGTGTCCTTTGAGCCCAGGGTGTGGCAGGGAGGGGAGAAATGAGGTCCAGTAGGTAGGAGGAGTGAGGCGGTTGTGATGGGTGTGGACAAAGCTGGGCAAGCGTCAAGGTCTGCAGTGATTGATGTCTGGGACCTGCTGGTTATTTTTGTGTTTGTGGGACCAAACATGCCTGCTGTGCCCATGGGGGGAGGAAGCTATGTGTCTGCACCCCTAGCCTGCCAGAGTGTGGGCCAGGGCTTGTGTCAGCGACCCAGCAGCCAGGCTGGAGCTCCCTGCAGCCCCGGCTGTGCTGTTTTTCACTGGACAAATGTCTGTTCTCACCTGGCGGAAGTTGTTTTCTGTCCTCAGTCCAAACCCAGGGGAAACTGCATCTTTGGACGCTCCCCATGCTGTTTTCCCGAGTCAGGATGTGTCTCTGGACTGTGTACTGTTGGTGTCTTGTCTGTTGTGTTGTCCCCAGTGCTAGTATGAGACTGCACACAGGAGGTGCTAACTGAATGTGTGTTTTAAGTGAACAAGCAGCCTGTGTGCAACGTCCCTGTGCTGGCGGCCACCTGATGTTCGTCACTCAGTCACCACGCAGCCCCTTTCAGTCCCTTCTCTTCCTCTCTTCTTGGTTGGGCGCTTATGTCCTGGATTTCACCCATTTTCTGGGTGATTATTGGAGTTTGCTTTTCCTTTGGCAGATACGAGATGTGTGCCAGTCTTGGTGCTGAGCTCCTCCTCTGCTCTGCTCCTTGTCTGGTCCTCATTGCCACCCTGCAAGGGAGGCACCGTCATCATCCTGTTTTACAGATGAGGAAGTAGGCTTAGGCTGAGAACCTGCATCCGTCACGGGCAGCACAGGCCTTGCTCCCACTGTCTTCCTGGGTACTGATTGCCTGACCCCCTTCTCCTGGCCCTGGGCTGGTGGCTGGCCACTGAGCTCCTGGTTGATGCTTTTCTCTAGCCTTCCTCAATCAGAGCGGAGCCGCCAGGAGCCTGGCACTGGGATTGTCCAGGATGACCCTCTTCTTACCACGTGCCCTTGTACCCTCACCCTGACCTCCCCGCTGTACCTGGCTCCTCTTTCTGGTGACCACAATCCTCTTCTCCAGCACTTCCCATATCTTTTGTTCTCATGTCCTCAGTGCATCTCAAACTGAACTCTTTCCTTCCTCCGTGTACTTTCTCGCCCTCCTGGCACCTCTGTCCCTGGTTCTGGGGCTGCCTCCTCCCTCTGCCCTGGGGCCTGGGACCAGTCAGAGGCCCATTTGTTCTCCCTTCATTGTGCTGCTTCTGCCCTGGCTGCACCCAGCAAAGCAAAACCGTGAGAGCTCCCTGGGTCAGCCACCAGCCAGGGCAGCAAGCCACCCGTTTCCAGAAGGCCACAAAAGGCGGTGCTCAGACCCATCTGTGCATGTGGCAGGACTCCTCCTATCTACCCCTCTGTCGGAGGCCCTTGCTCTCTGTGGTGTAAATGTCAACCCACCCCTCCCTCAGAGGATGACAGGCTAGGAAGGACAGGGTTCAATATCTGCTTCAAATGCTGCTAATTAGGCTGATTTATAATTTGGACTGGTGTGGCTTTTTCTGGATTTTCAGGAAACGGTTGAGTAGGTAGGATATTTTCAATTTTGAGTTTTTTCCTCAATCTTTAGTACTTGCCGTAAGCTCAAGCAGATAACAGCAACAGCGCAGAGCCAGCTCACTCTGGCAGGGGTGTGCAGCTGCAATGACATTGCTGTGTCGTGCTGTGTACATGTACTGTCATTGTTCCCATCAGCAGGAATGTTCATGGCTTGGATGATAAATAGAACTGTGCTCCAGGAAGGAATCCCTGACAGGGAGTTGGGGACATAGGTGGGAAGGGTCCTGTGGACACTTTTGCCTCCTGTTGTATTTGAATTGTAATTGGCAAGGTGTGAAATTGCTGGTCCCTGAAAAGCTGTCCCCCTAACTGATCTGAGGCCCTGCAGCCTGTGAGGAGAAGGAGAAGGGGCTGGAGTCAGAGCCAGGCTGGGGAGTGGGCAGCACCTAGTGGGGGACACGCCTCTTGATGGGGTGTGGTGGGGCCACATCAGTCAGGGCGTCTCCATCAGGCATTTGGAGAGAGCGGCGAAAGGTCCCGGCATCCAGCACCTGGCTTGGAGCAAGCTGCAGAAGGAATGTGAGAAGGGAAGGAAGATGACTTGTGGGACTGAATTTACCGTCCTGGGTATTTGAGAGGATGTCAGGACTGTGAGAGCTGGTGACAGAGACCAGGAAAGGGGCTGGCCGAGCTAAGACTGGGGGTGTGGGGTCATCCTTAGGGTGGGAAAGTCGGAATGAGGGTAAACACAAGTGAATCAAGTGAACTTGAACCTTGAGCATAAGGAGGTAGCTGAGGTTGTCTGGTTATGATCATGCTCGCGTCGAGCTGACAAGCAAAGTCTGATGTCCACAGTGCACAATTCTCTTCTTCCAGGATCAGCATAGTGAGTACTTTGTTGACTGTGGACATGTGTTCTTCAGAGGGTAGAGGAGAGATGGGGGACAGAGGTGACTGTGTAAACCCAGCATTGATGGTGGTGGTGGGGACCCAAGGACATGAGCGGGAACGGTGGGGCATGACCATGAGCTTCGGCCCCTCAAGGCTCTAGGTATTCATATAGCAGAGTGGTATGGCCCTTTGGCTAGGATGCGTAAGAGGGAAGTGATTCATGCAGGATGGGGTGCTCAGAAAGATGGGCATTTAGGATTGCGAGGAGGAAGGGAAGGCGAGGAGTGGTCCAGTCAAGGTCTAATCAAGAAGGAGTGCAGAGGGCGTGGTGTCAGGAGGCCAGCATCCCAAGAGAGGACGTCCCCATCCTGAGAGAGAAGATGTCTGCATTCTGAGAGAGGACATCCCCATCCCGAAAAAGAATGCCCCCATCCCAAGAGAGGATATCCCCATCCTGAGAAATAGTTGTCCCCATCCTGAGACATCCTGAGAGAAGACGTCTTCATCCTGAGAGATGTCCCCATCCCGAGAGAGGATGTTCCCCCATCTCAAGAGAGAGATGTCCCCATCCCGAGAGAGGGTGTCCCAGCATCTCTGAGGAAGAACAGAGAATGGAAGTACTGGAAATGGGCAGGCACTTCACAGATTTTGGAAAGTGTCCAAATGCAGTCAGCCAGGTGCCAGATTTCTGGGCAAGTGAGTTAGTCTCAGCCCTGGACGGAGATCTCGTCTGGGTGATAAACACGTGTTTGTGAGCTCAGAAAGTCATGAAGGTGGGTCAGAACACACTGCTTTGGTTCCCAGGTTGGGTGACAGTGCTGTGGCTGAGGCAGGCCTGCGTTCTGTCTGGCGGTTCTTGGGATCGTAAGCTGGGTTGTCGCTAGCCTGGACCTTCCTGGGCAGCAGTTGTCTGTCACCTGGGCCACAGTAGGGGGACTGCCTGCTAATCACGTCTGTGTGACACCTTGCTCGGGGGATGGGTCATAGGGTAAGTGACAATTTTGGGACTTAGGACGCTTTGTACAGCCTTGAGTGACTGAAGGCATACGGGGACACCTAACAGAATACCGAGGAACTGTGTTTAGGTCTAAACATCACTGTGGAGGTGGGAGCTCTAACCGCCACCCACCTTGCCCGGGTACCGGCACTGGGCCCAGTGCCGCCTAGCATGGTGCTCATTCTGCGCAGCTCCAGGTCTTACCCGATTATTTTGTATTGATTGCTGTGTGCCCTTGTTTGAGCCTCTCTCTTCCGGGGTCTGACCACTGGAAGGTGTCGGGAGCTGAATCTCATTTTCTTATGCACGCAGTCTGGACAGGAGAGAGGTGTCCCTGAGCACAGATCTCGGTGCAGTGGGGCAGGTAGGGTCCTTCGTCAACATGCAGAGGCTGCCGCGGTCGCCCTGGGAGCCAGCCATGCTGGGTGCGTGCCACACATGTGCACACGCTCACACACCCCACTGTCACACACTGACGCACAGCTTTCTCGATCACTGGACTGGAAAGTGATTTGATTTGGGTCCAGATCAGCAGTGACCAGATCCCTCAATGAGGGGTAATAACTTGGTCATGGTATCGTTACTGGGAGTATTTCCTCATTGAACTCACCTGGCCAAGGCCACACACAGAGTCCTCAGAGAAGAGATTCTGATGAAAAACATGTGGAAAGATGTTTAACCTTAAAATTACATGGAATGGGATGCTCCCTGTGAGTTCGTCATGGAGGATGTCTGGTAGACGCAGGGGTGTGCATGTCACGCTCGCTCTCAGGGACTCAGCGCTGCGTATCCGGAGCCGTGGACAGTCCTCCCATTTGACCAGTAGTTAGGAATCTCTCCTGCGGAATAGCAGGGACGCAACTAGAGAAAAACAAGGCTGTTTTTGTTAATTAAAATGAAAAACCTGAAACAGCCTCAGGGTCCAGCTGTGGAAATATGGTCTCTTCATAGAGTGAGGTTTATACAGCTTTTAAAACTGCTGGTGTGGAGGAATAGTTCATGAATATTCAGTGATATGGGGAATTCTCTGATATCTTGTTAAGTGGTAAAAGAAGTATGTCTAATTATATGGTGTATAAATGTATGTGAAATGAGAGAATTGTGGAGTGAAATACATGAAAACATTAATGGAGGTTATCACTGAGTGTTGGAGTTACGAGTAGTTTTGTTTTTTTTTAACGTTCCATATTTCACTAAGTTTTGCGTGCAGAGTGTGCTTGCTCTTCATGGAAGGCAGAAGGCTTGGCTTTGCTTTGGTCTGGTCTGGTTTCTAAGGCATTAAGGAAAAGCTCTCCCTTCACAGGAAACCAGTCCACAGATGGCCCTAGAGGCCCTCCCGCGAGCCAGCATGCGGTGTAGACAGGCGTTTTGAAATTTGCTAGATAACTTCGGCTCCTTCTCCCACCTTCACCAGGCAACCCCCTTCCTCCGCTCTGAAGCAGCAGGCCTGTGTGCCCTGTCGTGGCAGACCTCGGCCGCTGAAGCAGCAGGCCTGTGTGCCCTGTCGTGGCAGACCTCGGCCGCTGAAGAGCAGGCACTGTGTGCCCTGTCGTGGCAGACCTCGGCCGCTGAAGAGCAGGCACTGGGGCCAGCAGATCGTCCTTGTTCCAAGAATGTCCGTGTGGTCAGCACCTTAGGGGATGGGCATTTGCATCGGGCTCTGATCTGTATTCAGACCCATCTGGGAGGGTAATTCAGCCCCTCATCATCGAAAGGCCTTCTGATCCAAACTCCAAGAGCAGGTCAATCCCTGTGGGTTGACGTTTTGTAAAAATTAATGTTATCAAGATATAGTTTACATGCAGTAAAATGTACCCATTTTAAGTGGGCGGTTTGTTGAGTTCTGACACATGTATGTGCCTCTGTAACCACTGATCAAGATAGGGAATGTTTTCACCTCCCCAGAAGTTCTCCCATGGCCCTTGGGAAGTCGGGCCCCAGCCCCAGCCCCCCTGGTCTGCATCCTGTCACCGAGGTTACTTTGGCCTCTCCAGAACTTCCTGTGAACTGAAGCACACAATGTGGCCTTCCTTGTCTTTGGCATGTTCACTCCGCGTGATGTATGTGACATTCATTCATGTCGCACGTACCACTTTATTCCTTTTTGTTCCTGGGCGGCATTCCTTTGCACAAATATGCCCCGATTGGTTTATCTGTTTACCTATCCATACAGTTTTGATTATTTCCTGATTTTGGCTATGGTGAATAATGCTGCTATGAACATTCTTGTACAAATGCTTTAAAAATTTTTAAAAATTTATTTTTGTGGTAAAGTATGCATATTTATCACGTTGGCCATTTGTAAGTGTATGATTCAGTGGCATGAAACACATGCACCACATCCTTGTGTGGACATGGCTCCAGGAGTGGTGTTGCTGGGTCACACATGTGTCCTAAAGCTGTGCTGTCGTCTTGAATTCCTACCAGCAATGCCTGAGAGTTCCCCTTGCTCTGCATTCCTTTTACTCAGCTTTAGGAAGGTGTAATTTATGTACCAGAAACCTGTATCCATTTGAAGTTCGCTGAGTGTTGGCAGGTGGCACACCTGAGGACCCATCGCCACACTCAGTCCTCCCGCTCTCTACAGCCCACCCCTCTGCTCCGGGCCTAGCAGCTGCTGATTTTATGTGACGGACGAATTTGCACTTCTGGAGTTTTCCTGTGAATGGAGTCACACAGTGTGTACTCTGTGTGTCTGGCTCTCTCTCCCTTTTCTGAGATGCAGCCACGTTGGTGTGTGGCTGTAGTCTCCCGTCTCTGTGTTGTGACGTTCTGCTTGTGAGTTGGGCAGTGTGTTCATCTCTTCTTCTGCACGTGGGCTTCTGGGTGGTTTACATGTTCGGGTTGTTCTAAATAGTGCTCCTGTGAAATTCTCATAGAGGTTTTTGGCGAACAGAAGTGCCCGTTTCTGCTGGGGCTCCCCTGAGGAGCGGGCTTGCTGGGCTGTAGAGTGTGCGCGTGTTCAGCCTGAGAAGACACCGCCAGACAATATTCCACAGCAGGTGGACAGCCTCTGCCCTGTCAGGAGGGTGTGAGAGTCCTGCTCGCTCCACGTCCTGCTTTTGTTCAGCCGTGCTGGTGGGCAGGGGCTGTGTCTCGGTAACAGCTGTATGGCGCTCAGTCCTGTGGGTCCCCTTCTGTGGTGTAACCGTTCCCAGCGGATGGAGTTTTAGTTTGCATCCAGTGTGTTTATAGTATACATAGTGCTTCACTAAGTAGCCTCTGGCTGCTTTTCACCTCAGTGCTCCTTTCCTGTCCCTGCTGTGCCGCATTACCTTGTGGCTCTGTGGGCCACACGTCAGCAGTTGAGGTGCTGGCGGGCCGCGCTCCTTGCCGCAGGCTCTAGGGGACATTTCTTTCCGTGCTCATTGAGTTGTTGGCAGAACTCAGTTCTTTGTGGGTGTAGGACCGAGATCTCTTTCTTTGCTGGCTGTGAACGCAGGGCTGCCCTGGCTTCTGGAGATCCTGCACTCTTCACTTGTGTTTCCCTTCCTCCATCTTCAGAACCTGCTCAGGGCCCTCCCAGGCTTTGAATCTCTGCTCCTCCTGCCCTCTCATCTCTCTGACTCAGCCAGGAAAGGCTCCCCACCTTTTAGGACTCACGTGATGACCTTGGGCCTGCCCAGGTAACCCAGGATCCTCTCTCCTCTCTCCTCATGGCCCCATCACATCTGCCAAGTCTCTTTGACCTGTAGGAAGCATGTTCACAGGCTCCAGGGATCAGGACATGGACATCTCTGAGGGGCCATTATTCTGCCCACCACACCCTCATGAAAGTTCTTATTGTTTGGCTTCCATGGGTTTTTGTGGGCACAGTGGCTGTTCAGAGGAGTGCCTGTTTGTGTTAGTATTGGTAATACTGCTGTATTAGTTATTGCTGTGGACTAAATGTTTGTTCACACGTTTAAACCCAACCCCCAAAGTGATGGATCATGAGGTAGAGCCTTGTGAATAGGACTAGTGACCTCATACAAGAGACCAGAGAGCTCCTTCGCCCTTCTGCCACATGAGGACACAGCAAGGTCGGCCATCCGTGACCCAGGGAGCAGGCACTCACCAGACACCAAATCTGCTGGTGCCTTGATCTTGGACTTCCAGCCTCCAGAACTGTGAGAAATAAGTTTCTGTTGTTTATGAGTTCCCCAGTCTGTGGTATTCTGTTATAGCAGCCTGAGCTGACAAAGAAATTACTGCAAACTGAGTGGCTTAAACAGTGCCCGCTTATTAACGCGCAGTTTCTGTGGGCTGGGAATCCAGGCACAGCCTCTCTGGGTCCTCACAGGGCCTCAGGGTCTCTCACAGGCTGCAGTCAGGTGCTGACTGGGGCACGGTCCCTTCCAAGCTCACGTGGTTGTTGGCAGCACCCAGCCACCCTTGGTTCCTGGCTATATGGGCCTCTCCATGGGGCAGTTTCTTTATCGAGCCAGGAAGGGAGAAACCTGCCCACAGGACCGTCTCAGGTGCCTTGGGCCAAACGCATGTCCAGGAGGACCTCCTGCGCCTGGGACTGCCAGGACGGCTGTTGTATGGATCCTGGGCACTTCTGCATGTCCACCTGTCATACAGAAGCTTTTTCTTAGAAGACCCAGACAATCCTCCTCTGCTTTTCGTCTGTCTCTGGGAACTTGGTGGGAGCTCGTTTTCTCTCCCTAACAAGTAACACTAAGAAACAGCAGCTGCCGGTCTTGGGTTTGGGGTGGCATCCTCGCATTACGCATTGGATGCTTTGTTGGAAACACACCGGAGTGCACATCGCTTGTTCAGACAGCCTGGCTGGGGCCATGCTTCCCAGGAGGTGAGACCTGGGAGTTCTACGTAGAAAACCAACGACCTGGGCTTTCAACACAGCGGCATCTCCTGCCAGTATCAAAGGGCCATGTTGCTGCTGGAGCCTTCCATGAAATCATTGGGTGACCTTGGCTCAGGTGGGTCACTGCCTGGCTGTGAGGGCATTTGTGGTCCACGGTACCCAGGAGCACTTTCAGCCCCATCAGGGAGCCACACAGCAGGAAGAACCTGCTGGGAATGGCTTCCTTTCCCTCAGACACTAGCTGGCATTCCAGTTTCAGGGGCTTGATTTAAACGCTGTAAAGAAAGACATCAATTAGCATTGTCTGTTTCCTTCTTTCTTTTTTCCTTTTTCTTTTTCTTTTTTTTAGCTGAGGAAGATTAGCCCTGAGCTAACATCTGTGCCAGTGTTCCTCTATTTTGTATGTGGGTCATTGCCACAGCATGGCCACTGACCAGTGGTGTAGGTCTGCACCCAGGAACTGAACCTGGGCCACCAAAGCGGAGCATGCCAAACTTAGCCACAAAGCCATGAGGCTGGACCCTATTTCATTCTTAATCCAGTCTTTTATTACTCATTTTTTGTTCATTATTACAAATTTTGTTGTTCTTGTTGTTTTGCTGAGGAAGATTTGCCCTGAGCTAACATCCGTGCCAGTCTCCCTCTATTTTTTAGTATGAGGGCCGCCAGCACAGCATGGCTGATAACAGAGCCATATAGGTCTGCACCCAGAACTAAACCTGGGCGGCCAAAGTGGAGTGCACCAAACTTAACCACTAGGCCACTGGGGCTGGCCCTGTTAGGAATTTTTTAGAAGTCCTCTTGTGGCTTTTAATTATGTTGGAAAGTAACTGGATAATTATACACGATGCCCTTTCTTCCGTGAAGATTGGAACCTCAGACGAAAAGGAAGTGGCGGTGAATGTGCTCTCTGGGCGGGGAGTGTCCCTCTTTGCGTGTCCCCTTCAGGTGGGTCTGAGTTGAGTCTGGACAGGTGTGTGGGAAATGCCCTCACCCAGAGGTCAGCTGGGTTGTGCGTAGTGGCCTTCATTCTGACCCGCCCCTGCTCCCTCTCAGCAGTGGAAAATCGAATTTAAAAACATCTGGCAATCTTGATTTACACACCCAGAATAAGGCTGAGTGGGCAGGTCTGAGCGGACAGCTGAGAATTTCTGGTTCTTTTTTGTGTGTGTTTGTTCCCCTGGCCCCAACTACCTTGTGACTTCCTGGGGTGCAGTGAAGATGGACTTTCTCGGGGTTCTGTTGACCTGAGTCAGGGCTGGGCACCGGGGAGCTCTGGAGGAGGGAAGTGGGGGAGGAAGGTGTGGCTTACAGCCTGCTCCATCCAGTGGCTCCTGCTGCAGCTCCACTCCATGACTGGCCTGCAGAGCGACTGCTGTGGGGCCCTGAGTGGAGAAGAGCCAGCCCGAGGAGAGTGGCTCTTGTACCAGATTGTTCTTGACAGGCTGGCCACAAGGCCATGGATGCCCCACTCAGGTGGCAAACGTCCCACTCCTGAGCATGGAAAGCCGGGAGGAAACAGAGGGTGGTGTCCTCTGGTCAGCGCTGCCCAGTGCTTGGCCTTCCTCCTGTGGGTCCCCACAACTCTGCTTACACCTACTGGTCAGGTGAGTCCCAGGGCAGGAGGAGGTACCCTGGTGAACTCCTCAGATCACCAGGGTGTGGGCGACTGTGAGAAACACAGTGATGTTCCAGAGAGTTGAAAC
Source organism: Equus przewalskii (assembly GCF_037783145.1). Classification (NCBI taxonomy): domain Eukaryota; kingdom Metazoa; phylum Chordata; class Mammalia; order Perissodactyla; family Equidae; genus Equus; species Equus przewalskii. The sequence continues at coordinate 42,169,479 of NC_091842.1, read as the reverse complement.
TCTAATGAGTTTTTCTTACCATTCCTCCTCCACCTCCTTTCTCTGACTCCGTGCTGTGAAATCCTCTGAAGGGCGGCAGAGCCAGCAGCCAGGTGATGATAATGTCCCTGCTCCTTCAGCCTCCGTCAGCACTTCCTGGAGCCAGCCAGCTGCTCTGCCTCACTCCGCCCACCTCGGCTGTTGTCAAGGACCGGGACACCAGGCCAACGAGGCGGTGGGGCCGTGTCAGGAGGCCATCACCTTGCGCCACCCTCGCACATCAGGCTTTTCTGAGACCAGCGCTTGTCAGCGCTTGGGTACAGTTGTACTAGATGCTGAGGAGGTGGCAGTAAAAATGTACCTGGTGCGGGTGTTTCTATGGGTGATGTAATTTTTTTTCCAAAATGGTGAGCAACTCAAAATTCTGAACAAACTAAAACACAGTCTCCTGTGATTCACAAGGGGTGCCCCCCCTGCAAAACGTGGTGCGACAGTGGGCACACAGGTGCTTTCCCAGTGTGGATACCTGGCCGGGCCTGGAGCATCGGTGGTGGTCAGGACGGTTCCCTGTGGTGCAGAGCGGTCACGTGCATGTGGTTCACCTGGAGTCCCTGGCCTGTGCCTCCTGAGCTTACGACAACAGACGATGTCCCCACGCATTCCAGACATCTCCCTGGGGGGACCCGCTGCAGCTCCTGGTCTGGGTGCAGGTGCGGGACAGCTGGGCAGCAACATGAGCCCCTTCAGCTCCCCAAACAATGCCTGGTGTCTAGTTGGTGTCTAGTGGGGATTTACGCAGTCATTTGTGTCAAGTGAATTGGTACACCCCTCAGCAGCCCCACTGAAACGATCGAAAAGAGATCCCTAGAGCCTAGTGTGAGTGGTCAGGAGAGAGGGGTGGCAGTGGGAGGTGGCGCCATTGCCATGCTGAATGCAAGGACCTGAAGCCTGGGCTGTGAGGGCGTGGCAGGGACCCCGTGGCCCTGGACCTGGCACCCTGTGCCCCCAGGCCCCTCTGAACTCAGCGCAAAGAGGACTAGTTGGTGTCAGGATGGGGGCTGAATGGCTTGGCAACACCCAGCAGGGACACAGGAGGTCTACTGTATGGGAGTATCAGGCATGGTCGAGGGCTGAGCACAAGTCCATTCCACCTGGGGAGACCCTGGCTGCTCCCGCCTCTAGTGCTGAGGTAGGAGCCTGAGGCAGCAGAGGGTTCTTTACCGGAACAGTCATCAGTTCAAGGGAAGCGACCACCATACATCCCGAGGCATCTGGTGGCTCCATCATGAACCCCAGCTCACAGCCAGAGTCGCCTAGAACTTTCTGCAGCTTCTTAGGGTCTCTGAGGGCGAGTGGACAGCCAAGGGCTGGTACAGTGTGAGGAAAGACATCTGAGAACCTTCATCTCATAATCAGTGTTGTCTGAGATACAAAGAGATGACCGCATCCTTGTACTAAGGACAGGGCGCTATAAGAAAGGAACATTCGGAGACCAGAAAGCTTTTAGAAATTAAGTTGAAAATAGCAGAATTTTTTGAAAGGTCAGAGAAGGGCTGGAAGATAGAGTTGAAGGCATCTCCCAGAATATGCAAGACAAAGACAGAGATGGGGAAAAAGCTGAGAAAACTGGCCAGTAGCCCAGCGGTCACTCCCTGGCTAATGGGAGACCAGGGACAGAGGAGCTCTGCGGGCTCCCAGCACAGAGAGTGAAAAAGACCCCCTGGAACACTGGGTAAAGAAAACGCCCTAAACACTTTCAGAAAAAGAGAGGAGAGCAGCTCCTGTCTGCCCTGGGAGCCTCTGGTCACCTACCACTGGCTCCTGTGGCTTCCCCAAGCCCTGCGTCCATCTAGGGAGTGTCCGCAGTCCTAGGTTCTGAGACCCGGTCACCCCACGTGACCCCTCCCCGTGTGTGAGCTGCTCCTGCCACCTTGGGGGTTAGTCACGGGTGCTGGGTGCAGGGGCCCAGCCCTTGAGAGGCCTGGCCATCCCTGTGTGTGCCCAGGCAGCTGCCCTGGCTCCCGGGAGCAGATTTCTGTCCTGAAGGGGCATGCCTGTGCTGTGTGAGGTGTTAAATATTTAAATGAAACCTCTGGTCATCATTTTTTTCAAAGAGCTGCTCAGTATTTAAGGACTGATGGGGTGAAGTGAGGGAGGCTCAGGGGTGATTGAAATTCTCCAGCGACAAATCTTAAGACCTGTCAGAGCTGAGTCAGGAGTGGAATTTGACGGACGCCTGTCCTTGTGTGCAGCGGGGGATTCTGCCCTCTCCTGGCCGCCCCCTTTTTGGACTTACTATGTCTGTCTTTTCTGTGAATTTATAGAGCACGCTGTTAAGTTTTTACCCAGATTTGGGAGGCAGGGGTGAGAGACAGAGTGAACATGAAGAATATATTTGAGATTTCTTGATAACAAGTGACCATGTCAGCCTAGGGGCTCGCCACCCTGTCTCGACCTCTCGGCATTTCGTTCCTGGCCGGCTCCTAGGCTGTCCTCAGCTGGACCCTGCTGTCTGCTGTAGGGATCTGCCACCCACTTTCCTCAGTCCCCTCACACAGGCCACTCAACCTTCCTGGGGCAGCCCATGCCAGTGCCAGGCCGTGGGCAGCCACCTGTCCCCAGAAGCCACAGCCAGAGGGCTCCTGGGCAAAACTTGGTGGGTTGCACTCTGAGTGCACGGCCCGTGTCTGAGTCTGGCTCATTTCAGTGGTGAAGCTGTTCCATCATCCGTCTCCAGTTCTCCTCTGCAGCGCTCCCTGAGAAGCCTGTTGCCTGAGGAGCCCCCGACCCAGCTCTGTGGGCTGTGCAGAGGAGGGGGTTGGGAGGAGAGTGGACCCCAGCTCTGAGTGCCTGTCCCACGGAGTTCACTTGTGCATTTGGCTGAGTGTCTAGTGGAGCCGCTGTGGCAGGGACTGGACATCCTTTCTGAAGCTGATAGAAGTTCAAGTCCTGTTGTGATGAATTGGGTGGAACTCGGGCAGATGGGTCACTGAGGTGCCCGGTGCTCATGAGGCTGGTTATGGGAGAAGGCCCAGCAAGGCGCTGCTGAGCGCCATGGCTCTGTCCCCCGTCTCCTCCTGGGCCCTTCCTGGGCACCCCCCTCCTCCCTGTAGCTCCTGGCTGGGCCTTTGGGCCACGGTGCCACCTCAGGGTGGCTCAGCAGCAGGGCTGTTCCTTTTGTGGGGGCTGGCCTTGGGGGAGGCCCTGAAGCAGTCAGTGTCCAGTCCCTCTACCTAAGCCTGCTGGGCAATCCCTCCTTGGCAGTGACGTCACCTCGAGGATGGGCATCTGCATCCACAGCCTTCCTGGAAATCGCTGTCTCCAGCATTATCCTCCCGGGGTTAGTCTCACTGGAGCATAGAGCTAGGACTGAAAGGAGGCAAGTCCTGGGCCAGAGCTGTGCTTTCTGTTTGACAGAAAATTCCTGGAGCTTCCACCCCGAGAAGCAGGTTATCAGCAGATGAGAGCTGGGGGAAGGGCAAGTGCAGAGGAAGGACAGGGGGGACAGGCCTGATTGTGTTTCTTTCTGAAGAGTGTTTCTTTCGCTTGAGAATGTGTGCAAAAGAATCTTCTGTCACTTCTTAAAAAACTGTGATAAAATATACCTAACATAAAATTTACCATTTTAACTATTTTTAGGTGTACAGCTCAGTGGCATTAAGCACATTCACAGTGTTGTGGAGCCATCCCCACCCTCCATCTCCAGAGCTCTTCATTGTGTAAAACTGAAACTCTGTCCCCGTTAAACACTCACTCCCCCTCCCCCAGCCCCCGGCACCCACCCTTCTACTCTCTGTTGCTATGAATTTGACTCCTCCAGGGACCTCCTATGGGTGGACTCATACAGCATTTGTCCTTTTGTGTCTGGCTTATTTCACTGAGCATCATGTCCTCACGGTTCATGCACATTGTAGCACGTGTCAGGATCTCCTTCCTTTTCAAGGCTGAATAATATTCCATCATGTGGATGGACCACATTGTGCTCCTCCATCCATTGGTTGTTGGACACTTGGGTTGCTTCTGCCTTCTGACTGTTGTGAATTATGCTGCTGTGAACATGAGTGTGCGAATACATCTTTGATTCCCTGCTTTCACTTCTTTTGGGTATAAACCAGGAAATAGAATATCTGGATCATATGGCAATTCCATGTTTAATTCTCTGAGGAATTGCCAGACTCTTCCACAGCAGCAGCAACATTTTACATGCCTACCAACAGTGTACAAGGGTTCCAGTTACTCCACATCCTTGCCAACACTTGCTATTTTCTAGTTTGTTTTTTTTTCTTGGCTGGGAAAGATTTGCCCTGAGCTAACATCTGTTGCCAGTCTTCATCTTTTTTTTCTTTTTCTTTGCTTGAGGAAGATTGTCCCCAGGCTAACATCCATACCAATCCTCCTCCATTTTTTGTATGTGGGACACTGCCACAGCATGGCCTGGTGAGCAGCATGCAGATCCACGCCCAGGATCTGAACCTGCAAACCCCAGGCCACTGAAGCAGAGCATGCAAACTTAACCAGTACACTGCCAGGCAGGCCCCTGTTTTCCTGTTTTTTGTAATAACCATGTAATGTGTGTGAGGTGGTACCTCATGGTTTGATTTGCATTTCCCTGGTGATTAGTGATATTGAGGATCTTTTCATGTGCTTATTGTCGTTTGTATATCTTCTTTGGAGAAATGTCTTTTCAAATCCCTTGCCCTTTTTCTTTTTTTTTTTGCTAGGAAAGATTTGCCCTGAGCTAACATCTGTTGCCAATCTTACTCTTTTTCTTTTCCCTCCTGAAGCCCCAGTGCACAGTTGCATATTCTAGTTGTAAGTCCTTCTAGTTGTTCTGTGTGAGCCCCTCCCCAGCATGGCTACTGACGGACTAGTCGTGTGGTTCTGTGCCTGGGAACCAAACCCAGGCCACTAAAACAGTGAGAGTGCTGAACTTTAACCACTAGACTATGGGGCTGGCTCTCTTGCTCATTTTTTAATTGTTTTTGTTGTTATTGAGTTGTGGAATTTCTTTATGTATTCTGGATATCAGTTTCTTATCAGATTTGTGATTGGAAACTATCTTCTCCCATTTCATGGGTTGCGTTTGCATTCTGTTGAGTGTCCTTTGCTGCGTGGGAGCTGGGTTTTGACAACATGGTTAGGAGGTGGCCCGGCAGAATGACAGCGGGAGGAGGCACTGCTGCCTGAGGGAGTGTCCCTGCCTGTGCAGACCTCACACACATGGTGAGACTACACCTGCATCTACGTGACCATTCCCAAGCCATTTTGGAGCAATTGTTATAAGAAGCTGAGAGAGTGATGACATTTTTAAGGCTTAAGAGAAGAGGAGTTAGTTAAGACTGAGCTTTTAGGAAGTTTCCAGATGACCCATAAACCAGTTGAAGATCTTACCTGTAAAGTAACTGTCCTGCACTGTCCCTGCTCCTACCAACTTCTCTTGGACTTTTCCCCTAAAAGTATGAAAAAATAAAAACTGCAGCTATGCAAGCATAGGTTCTCCAGAGAGCTCTCCAGAGAAATGGTGTCTTAGAAATTACTTTACCCTTCCTAATGCTCCACGCACGCTCCAGTTGTCAGTACCTGGGGGCTACAGTGAACCCAGAACTCGGAAATGCGATTAGCCTTTGTGAGTTCAACTTTAAGATCCGCATGAAGTAGGTCAGAGCAGAGATGCGCTGTTCTCCTGCGGGCGGGCTCGACTCCCCTCCCACGCAGCCTGCCCTGTGGCGGGTGCTGTCAGCGCCCTGTCTAGGCCCTCTGGGATGACACAGGGCCTCCGCCCGACTCCACTCAACTGCAGAGACTGAGCTCTGGTGAGGTGGATCCTGGCAGGCTCCTTCCCACGCATCGCCTTCAGCTGCCCTCTGCTTCCTTGCAGGGATCGACTACAAAACGACCACTATCCTGCTGGACGGCCGGCGGGTCAAGCTGGAGCTCTGGTGAGTCAAGGGCAGTCCGGAGCTGAGGTGCCTGGGGGCAGGGAGTACAGCACTTCAGAGTTATTGCGTGGGGCCTCGGAAGCTAAGTGAAGCCAGTCAGGAATCCTTAGAGAAACAGGAAGGCGTCCTATTTACATTGCACTTGGAATCACTGTTTAAACAGGCCCTGTGTAAACAGGAATGGATTTGCTCTGTGATGCAGAAACCAAAAGGGCCAGAGCTGTTTGTTCTGATAGAGCCCAGCTCTCTTTTGCCCATGAAGACTCGTTTCCACAGTGGCCGCGGCCCCTCTCCTCACCCTTTACTGGGCTACACATTAAGGAGCATTTTCTGGAACCTCAAAATTGAGATGTGGTTCCCACAGGTTTGGGGTTTCCAGCCTGGCATGGTGGTCTCACAGGGTACCCAGGCCTGGGGAGGTTGGCCAGGGTGAGCTGTGGAGCAGAGGGGGCGGGCGGCGGGTACCTCACGGGAGCACGCTGCGGTCCCGTGGGCTGCATCCCCGACCCCCCTGTGTTTCAGGGACACGTCGGGCCAGGGCAGGTTCTGCACCATCTTCAGGTCCTACTCCAGGGGCGCACAGGTAAGCCCAGCAGCGGTGCCACTGCTGTCCTCCAGGGGACGCCTCTCCGTGTGCCTGCTGTGCTCTCAGACCCCGTGGGTGTGATGCTCTCCAAGGACATTTGACATTTGAACATCAGGGGCCTCGGCCGTCAGAGGGCGCCAGGGCTCCACTGTCCAGCTCCGTCCCTGCGGGCCCCTGTGGCTCTCAGCACCAGGAAGTGCCTCAGGAGGCGTGCTGGGAACCTGTGCTATGGGGATGTCCCTCAGTCACCTGGTTCACTAGGAACCAAAAATGACTCCCCTGTCACCCAGGACCTCCACGTGCTGAGCGAGGAGGCTGCCGGGACAGCGAGGCCCATCTCAGGGCTGGGGCTCCCGGGGTGGGCCCAGCCGGTTACTGATCGGGACTGCAGGGTCGGAGCACTGGGCCGCTGCGGGAGGGGCTGCTGCCGTGCTCAAAGACAGCAAGGAGCAGGAGAAAGGGCTGTCCCCTGAGGTTGCCGTGGACAGGCACCCAAGTTGGAGGGCATGTGTGGGGACACTGGGGCAGTCCAGGGTCCTGCAAGGGCATGCTGGGAGGGTGTGCAAGGGCATGGGGGCACACCGGGAGGGTGTGCAAGGGCTTAGGGGCACGCTGGGAGGGTGAGCAGGGGTGTGGGGGCACGCTGGGAGGGTGTGCAGGGGTGTGGGGGCATGCGGGGAGTGAGCAGGGGTGTGGGGGCATGTGGGGGATGTGCAGGGGTATGAGGGCATGCAGGGGGTGAGCAAGGGCATGGGGGCACGCTGGGAGGGTGAGCAGTGGCATGGGGGTATGCGGGGGATGAGCAGGTGCATGGGGGCACACGGCGTGTGCAGGGGCACAGGGGCAGTCTCAGGGGCATGGTACCTCATCCTTCTCTCTCCTCTGGACTCCCCCCGACATGCTTGCACACTGACTAGATCTCTGTGTAATTCAAGGCTGGAAGGAGAGGGGACAAGTAGGTGGGAGAACAGACCAGCAGCTGTAGACTCTTGCTGCTTTGTCAAGTGAGGGCCCTGGACACAAGACCAGTCCTGTCTGTGATGCAGGACGGGCCACAACAGCCCAGGCTTTTGGAATTGCTGAGGAGACCCTTGAGGCCGGCCCTGCCCAGCCCCCGTGCAGGGTCGTCTGCCGGGAGCAGCACACACTCATTCAGGGAGTGGGCACTAGGGCTGTGTGGGGCACGGGCTCCATGGGCTCTGCACTCAGCAGGAGCGGGGACTGCGTATCACCCCTCACTCTGGCTTGGGCTCCTGGGGAGCCCCCAGGGGCGTCCTTGTTGCTGCGAGAGCAGGGCTTGAGGCCTGGCACTCCTCCCCTCTTGCCGGTCTCTCTGCCCCTCAGGATCAGGGGAGGCCAAGAGGGAGAGAAGTCTGTGACAGGTGGTGATGGGGACACCTGGCCCAAGCCTTTCTCCAAGGCCTTCCTGAGCGGGAGCCTCTCAGAGGGTGAGTGGCAGGGGGCTACTGAATGTGGCCAGTGTCCACTTCTGCCAAGGGTGGGTGGGGGACCCCCCAGGCTGGCCTTGGCAGCTCCTATCCTGGAGGCTCCCAGAGAGGTGTGGGCGACGTGCCTCAAGCCGCTAGCTTGGTGGTGCCACCTGCCGGCGGCTCTGTCCCCCAACGTGTGCCCAGTGCTGGGGGCCACAGAAGTGGTGCCTGACCTAGCAGTTCACCGGGAGCAGCTGGTCCTGAGTAATCACAGGGACTGACAGACCGCAGGGTGTGGACCACAGCCTTGGGGCATCTGGCAGCTCCCCACATCAGCACAGAGAGGAGTTAGGCACTGGGAACTGCCCGGAGAGCCCGTGCCCCCTGGATGAGGCACCGGGAGAGCTGGAGCGCACAGGAGCACGTCCACGGGTCCTCTTTTGAGTGGAGGGACTGCACCCATGATGTTGCACATGCGAGGAAGACGGGAAGGCTGTGTTCCAAATGGTGGTGTTCATTGTCTCTGGACAGTAGGATGACTGATGAGTTCTCTCATCTTCCTTTTGCTGTTGAACATTTCCTAATTTTTCTACAATAAACGCATGCTGCTTTTGTAATGAAGAAAAGGAAGAGATATGTGGGTAGTTACCTGGGCTATGAGAATAAAGGCAATTAGGACACTTTGAGAAAGGCCCTGAGAGGTGACACCTGACAGGTCCAACTGTTTGCTCGCTCTGAGGGTGACAGGACAGGCCGCAGATGGGCCTTGCTGTCCAGCTGACAGGCCAGGCATCAGCCAGGTGAGACGCTTACAGGAAGCCAACATGGCGTCACCATGTCTGCGTTCTGTCCAAGACACCCAGCCCGGTCAGTTGTGTGTGTGTTGTTGCTTTTGCTTCATTGATCCTGGAGGTTCTTGTCATTTGTGGTCTGGAGGAGCCAGTTGCAGATCCCCGGCCTGAGTGCAGGCAGCCGGGCTCCGAGCCGAGAAACTGCCCCGGCTGCTCTGGTCTGAGTGGCTTTGCTTCGCCCCGTGTTGTTTGCCTCCTGCTGGGGGGACAGTGAAGAGGTGAGGGTAGTTCTAGAGTCAGTGCGGACCCAATTTTGCAGCAAGGCAGCTCCGTGCAGCCCTTACAGTGAACAGACTGGCACTGCTGTTCCTCCCTGGGGCTGGTGGCGGGCGGCTCTCCTCTGCCATGACCCTGACCTGTCAGATTGGGCAGCCCTGGAGAGGCGGTGCTGGGCAGCAGCTGGCGCCGGCCGGGAGGAACAACCACAGGCTCCCTGACTGACTCGGGTGCACGTGAAGCTTGTGCTCAAGAGGTGGGCTTCTGCTCGCATGTTGGAGCGTTTCAGCGTTCCACAGGGAGGCTCAGCAGGGAGCCAGGTCCCCCCCAGCCTTTGGGCCTGTGGTGACCGAAGTCCATGGAAGCCTCTTCTGTGAGGTGTGTTGTATGTTTATATTTCTATTTTTAAAAAATTGTGCTGCACGTGAGGTTTGGGATCAGTGTTTCTTACCACATGATCTCCTGTGTATCACCCACCCTCAGCACGGATGCCTGCAGCGGGCTTCCGTTCATTTCATCGTTGGCGTGCTGTCTGTCCGCGATGTGCTCAGCAGTCCTGGGGAACACACGTTTAGTTTGTGTCCAGTTTTTTGTTTTATGGACAGTGCTGTGATGAACATCCACGAAGACTGGTCTTTGGACACATCCTCCGTTAGGGCATAGAAGGAGCATTTCCAAGTTGGAGGGCCGTGGACCCCGCCCCCACCCCAACACCATGCCACAGGGCTTTGTTCCCTGTGCCCAGGCAACAGGATGAACTCCTAGCCGTGCGGCTGTTTCTTTTCAGTGTAACTCTGTCGCCCTCCAAACTGGTTTCTGCTCGTTGAGTTCAAGTGGGTCTATCTCCGTTGGCTGCCTCAGGGCAGCTCTCTCCAGGCGTGGCTGTTCCTCCTCAGTGAGTGGCCCTCCTCGGGTGGAGATGGCTCTGCCCCACTCTGCAGGAGTCACCGGGCAGGGGTTAAAGTAATTGCGACCTCCGTCTTAGCAGGACCCAGGGGCTACCCTAAGGCTTCCAGAATTTGGGCTGAAAAAAGACTTGGTGGGACGGGGAGGATGTGAGTCCTGCTCAGGGATGGGTTCCGGCTCCTAAGCCTGCTTCAGCGTGGAGGGTAGGGCCCGAGACAAGCAGTGGGCCTGGGGGCTGTGCTGCGTCAGTGGAGGTGCCTTCCTGAGGCTCACGGCAGGTCACTGCTGAGATACACAGGGCAGGAACAGCCCGAGAGCTGGGCAGCCAAGACAGCCCAGAGCTGAGCTCCAAGTAATTGGTCTCTAAGGGATGTGACGGGAAAGTCCCTGTAGCAAATCCTCTGCCCAGCTGGTGAGGCCTCCACACCAGCTGCTGGAGTGACTGATAGCCTACTCTGCAAGTTTGGGTTGGAAAACCCAGAAACACCTCTGCTCAACTCCCCCAGGTGCCCCCCGGGGAGAGTGCACTGTTGGACAAGGTGTTGGAGATGCCACCCCACAGCTGCCCACCAGGATTGTCCTCAGGACCCATCCTGCACCCTAGCCCCACATGCACCTGTTGTAGTGACCTTTAAATGGCCCCAGGGTAATGCCTGTGATGTGCCTGGAGGAAAGAAGTGGAGAAATGCCAGTCTGTCCCAGCCGCGTCTCCAAGGGAGGGAGGGGGCAGCACTGAACCCACCAGACCCCCAACCATCAGGTGACATTGCTGCCACCCACATGGAGGGCATCCAGGGGCACACAGGGCTGGCCACAGGGAGGAGACGGGCGGAGCTGGCCGAGTCCTGCGCATGGTGCCCCTGCCAGAGGGATAGGGAGCCTCAGAGCACATTTTCATGGTGCTGTGTGTGAAGGAACCTGTACAGTCTGCCTGAAAGCTGGCTGGCTGGTGCTGTGTCCCTGGCCCTCCCTGTGGTGGGAAGGAGCACTCTGAGGCTGGGACTCCCTGCAGGGAACAAGACCCCTTCCGTCTAGGTGGCCCCTCAGCCTCGCAGAGCGTGTGTCTCCCTTGCAGGGGATCCTCCTGGTGTACGACATCACCAACCGCTGGTCCTTCGACGGCATCGACCGGTGGATCAAGGAGATTGACGAGGTAGGTGTGCGCCTGCAGCCACCCCCTTCCAAGGTCACCCACTTCCCAGGGCGCATGTGCTCCCATCCCCCTCAGGCAGCTGCTACGGCCCCTACTTGCCACCCCTCCCGTTGCCCCAGCTCCTGTGCATCCTCTTGCACACTGACTGCCATGGCATTCGAGGGCTGGGCCCCCTGCCCTGAGGGGCCATGGTTCGCGGGGCTGAGCTCCCTGCTCTGCCTTCTGGCCTGGCCCCACCCCATCACAGAATTAATGCTGAGGACTCTGCCTGCTTTGGGAGAGGGGGTACAGCACCGAGAGGGGGGTGGTGCCTGGCATTGGTGCCTCTGCTGAGTCCTGTGCCCCTCAAGCATGCGCCAGGGGTCCCCCGGATCCTGGTTGGGAACCGGCTGCACCTGGCCTTCAAGAGGCAAGTCCCGACAGAGCAGGCACGCGCCTACGCAGAGAAGAACTGCATGACCTTCTTCGAAGTCAGCCCACTGTGCAACTTCAACGTCATTGAGTCCTTCACTGAGCTGTCCCGCATCGTGCTCATGCGGCACGGCATGGAGAAGATCTGGAGGCCTAACCGAGGTGAGGCAGGCCCCTGAGGCCGGGAAGTGCCGAGAGGGTAGAGATGGGAGTGACAGCAGCCTCTGAAGAGCCTCCCAGGTTCCCCCCAGAGCCATGGTTCCTCCCAGGGTCCAGTCTCCTCGAGTTGTCAGGCCAACAAGGTCCATGCTGCTTCCATGATTCACTCTGGCTGAACTAGCTCGCGCCCTGTCTCTGCTTTGTTTGGGGGCCCTGGTGTTACAGGAGGGAACTGTGCGTTACCCCCCAGTGATGCCCTTGTCTGCGGGAAAGCACTGTGGACTCTGACGTGTCCCAGGGCGAGCAGGGGAGCAGCTCCCAGGCCTCCCCTCTGGAGCTAAGCCGTGGAGAACCTGGCTGTGCACTCCCCTGTCCCTTGGGGCCACATCCTGCCAGAGCTGCCAGAGGCCAGGGTGGCTGGAAGCTTCAGTTTCCTGTCCAGGCACTGGGGCAGAGCTGGCTGAGCCCTTGGGCCCTGAGAAGTGGGGCCCCCAGGGCACTTCTGTGGGCAGCTGGAGGGAGAAGGTGGGAGCAGGGCGCCGCCCAGTGGCCGCTTCTGGCAGTGCCCGACATCCAGACCCAGGGAGTCCTGGGAGCTTGGTAGACCTCACTCCTCGACACCGGGCGAGCGTCACTCGTGCTGCCCCCTCGGGGCCTAGGCTCCAGGATCTCCTCAGGCCTGCTGCCCCTGCCCTTCCACGATCTAACCCCCCCTACCCCCCCCCCGCCGCCTTCCCCCCATTCCCGTGGTCTGAGCCCTGTCATCTGACCCCTCGCCCGCAGTGTTCAGCCTGCAGGACCTCTGCTGCCGGGCCATTGTCTCCTGCACCCCTGTGCACCTCATCGACAAGCTCCCGCTGCCCGTCACCATCAAGAGCCACCTCAAGTCCTTCTCCATGGCCAATGGCATGAATGCCGTCATGATGCACGGGCGCTCCTACTCACTGGCCAGCGGGGCAGGGGCCAGCGGCAGCAAAGGCAACAGCCTCAAGAGGTCCAAGTCCATCCGGCCCCCGCAGAGCCCGCCCCAGAACTGCTCTCGGAGCAACTGCAAGATCTCCTAGCGGGCAGGCCGGGCGCCCCCTCAGATGCGCTCTGGGGGCTTGCACTTGGAGAACGCTCCTGCCAGGCACCGGGCACAGCACTGTGTGCAGGGAAGACTTTGGCCACACAGCCCCTCCTGGAAGCAGGGGTTGCACCCAGCAGGCTGGTGGTCTCTGCATACGAGCTGCCTGGGACAGTGGGGGGCTGCACTGCAGGTGTCGCGTGCAAAGTGGACGAACCTGGGACCCCGCTGTGCGGCTAGAAGCTCCCAGGAGGCAGCTCTGCCTGCCCCAGCCTCGAGGGGGCTATCCCTGGGGCCCCGGGACGCCTGGTTCACCTTTCTTATTTATATAGAAGACATTCACCCTTTTTGTACATTTTTAAAGGGCCAGAAGGGAAGCCTCGATGCAGCCACATAGTGAGCCCATGTCAGCTGTGGGCCTGAGCTTTGGGACATTTGGAGAGGGAGGGGATTTGAGGTAAAGATGGGAAGGAATCTGCCGTCAAGGCTTGACTCTGGATTCACATACACTTCACGTGGGCTTGTGGGCTGTGCAGGGGCCAATGGGGACACATCTCAGAGCCCCGGCTACCCAGCCTTTCTGAGCACAGTGGTCAGTGTGCCCACCATGCAGGCCGGGTGGCCATGAGGGTGTGGGCTTTGGCAGCCTGCATGGTGTGGCTACAGCTTCTGGCTCCCGTTGGCCTTCCTAGACGATGTCCCTGCATGTCTCAGAGTCACGGGCTGAGAGCTGGGGGCAACTCACAGGTTCCCAAGTGGAGCGTTGACGTTTCTCAGAGAGGGGGAGGCGGGTGCGCCCCGTACATCCGTCCTGGCTCCCTCCCTCCCCACTTGGGGGCAAACAACCCTCCCTCCATGATCCTGTCCCTTCGGTTACGTTTACATCGGTTGCCACGTGAAACGGGCCCAGCGTCTCCCATGTGCCGATGCAGAGCTGTTTGTAGACGATAAGTGGTCACGGGGCCACCAGGCCCTCTGCAGATCTGCACTGAGTCCACCGCCCACTTGCCTCTGGGAGCACATGGACCCCACTCTGCCAGCTTCTGTTCTTTAACCTGGGTGTGACCCCATAGCTGCTCCTTGCCTGGCGTTGCCGCACCTCCATGAGGTTACATGTCACCAAAACCATTCTAACTGGTTTCTCAGTGATGCCTCTTGGAGCAGCTGGAGAGGTGGATGCCCCTCCTCGAGGACCCGCCAGCCAGCCCTGAGCCGGGGCCTGGCCTCCTGCCCACTTGGCTGGTGACACAGCCACCAGTCACACTGGTGCTCAACTCTACCTCCTGCCCCTGGGGCCCCTCCCTGGGCCTGGGACCCCCCTTGCTCTGGGACTCTTCTGCAGTGGGCGTCCCCCGGGGGCTGTCCCATGCCTGCTGTTCTGGGAGGCGAGGTGGGGAGGGGGCTGTGGCCCGCCTGTGGGAGCAGGGGCACCAGGGACCCTGGCTGAGGCCTGGCCACTAGCAGGTCAGGTGGAGGAGGCCCCGCCCATCCCATCCTGCCAACGAGGCCCCTTTCTTTGGACTTTGAACGGAATCACATGGAGTTTGTTTTGAGGACAAGGATGGTGCCCTCTACACCATATCAACACTACCCTTCGCTGCTGTCTGACACTCGCACTATTCCTGGGCTCATTTTGGACGGTTTTCATTTCTTTGTACAGTAAATGTAACTCAGCTCTGACCTACAGACTGCGTTTTATGTGAATTAAAGTCGCTGGTTTTAACTGGCCGAGTGTGGGTGGGTCGGTGCTTGGCCACAGTAGGTCCTGTGCTGCTTTGTTGGCCTGTCCATCCCCCACAGCTGGCCTCGCTGACCGCTGCTGACGTCCTGGCCGAGGGCCGAGCAAAGCTGCAGTGGCCCCTGCAGTTACAGGCTGAGCTGCGTTTCTCGGTGGGCCAGGTGGGCAGCCCTCCTCAGCCTGTCCCTCCCTGTGATGTGGCACAACAGAAGGCTGGCCGCACACCTGCTCCCCACTGCCCCCGAGGGCTGGAACCTGGCACACCTGCCAGGCATGCTGACTCACTGACGCCTGAGTTCCCTCTGCTATCTGAGGGTGTGAGCATGGAGCTGGGGATGCCTTGGATGACCAGGGTGGATTATCCCCCACAAGTCACCACAGCCTCCAGGACTAAGGCTCTGGAGTCACACCCTAAGCCAGAAAGCCACCTGCTGACGGGGGGTGTGGGGCTTGGCCCAGGGGTGCTGCAGGTGCCCTGGAGGTCAGCTGGGCAGTGGGAGGGGATCTCTCTGAACGTGGCCCCCACACTCGGGGACCGTGGCCTCTGGCTGCAGCCTCGTCCAAAGTCTGGCCCAGTGGCCGCCCATGCCTGCATCCCCCTCTGAGCAGGGCACCAATGGTATCCTCCTACCTGGGACATCCCTTGTTCTCATTCTGAGCAGATCAGGCTCTTATTACTCTGTCTCTTGAGTCAGAAGGTCAGACAGAGGTCACGGGACTTTTCCATCCAGTCTCCAAGCAGCTGCTCCTAGGGCCCCAGTCCCCTGGGAAGGGTCTGGAAGGGCGGACTCCAGGGCTTTTGATCTCGCTGCCCACCCCAACGCCGAGGAGGGCTTCAGCTCCCCTGGAGGGGCTGTGTGTGCAGTCCCTGCAGTTCCTTGAGCTGCTCCTAGGGCGCTTGCTCGGTTCTGGGTGTGTTTAGACGCCCTCAGCCTCTCGGGACTGCACCACCCCATCCGGGTCCATGGCCGGTGAAATTCAGACCAAGCCAGTGAACACACTCAGTTTCTCGGTCACACCAGCCATGCTTCCAGGGCCTGCAGCCTGTGTGAGGCCAGTGCACGCGGACTGCTTTCTCTCTGCCCACCGCTCAGGGATTGGCACCCACCTTGCCCAGTCAAGGAAGGACCTGGACCAGGAGCCAGACACCCGAGATTCAGGACGGGGGGCTCTCTGGAAATGCTAAGTACTGCCCCCCATGGGCCTCCCCCACCCCCATCAGCCACTGATCACCAGAGGAGGGCTCACCCCCAGCAGAAAAGGTCTAGATTTGACCCTAAGACCTGCTGGCAGGTCATGATCCTGAGAAGGGTCATGGAGAAGGTCATGGAACCTTTCCTGGGAAGGGAACAGCACCCCCCCACCACCCCCATTGCTGGGCTGAATGCAGTCTCTGTGCCTCTGCATGGTCTTGCCTGGACATAGTGACTTCCAGGTGACCGGTCAGCCTGGACCTGCTTTGGGGGAGACCTCGGCCTGGGGTCAGCTGGGGTGGGGTGGGGCAGCCAGAGGGATGGGCCAGCCCTGCCCCCTCCTTCCTGGTCCTGAACCCAGGTTGGGAGGGTCTTCCTGGGAGGGTCTGGTGGCTTTGATCCCTGGGCCCTTCCATCTCTGAGCCCAGGGCCTAGAGGGAGGAGGGGCTCCGGTTACAATGTCCCTTCCCCTCCACTCTCCGCCCCTTGGTGACCCTTGTGGCCAGTGTCTCCGTGCTCCTGGGCCTTGGCCCCTCCCCTCTCCCCGCCCTGCGCTGACCACAGAGGGGCCAGGCGGGGGAGGGGCCGGCGCCACATGCACAGCCTCAGAGCGCGGAGACCCGGAACCCACCCAGCCCCTTGCACCAGGGTGTTGAGACAGAGCATCTGCTTTGGGGTCCAACCTTGGGGGCCAGGGAGGGAAGGCCAGGGGATCGGTTGGGGGCCTGCGGGCAGGGGTGCAACCCCAGGCTTGCGACGGTGGATGCCGCAGGCTCGGCAGGGCCTTAGGAGGGACTGGTGGCCACACACCCCCAACCCCTGGCTTGGCTGTCCCCATGCCGGCCCTGAGGCCTCTCCTGCTGCTGCTCCTCATGGTTGGGCTGACCTTGGGGGCCAGCCTGCCGCCGGGGCCCAGGAGCCACCCAGGCATGTGCCCCAACCAGCTCAGCCCCAATCTGTGGGTGGACGCCCAGAGCACCTGTGAGCGAGAGTGCGCCGGGGACCAGGTGAGCATGGGCGCCCCTGCTGGCCCAAGGAGGGGACAGACATCACAGGTGGCCCAGGGCATCTTGGGGGCTCGGTCAGCCTGGGGAAGCCAGACCCGGCCCATCCCTAGGCCTTGTTTGCAGAGGGGACCCTGGCAGCTGCACTGCAGCCCCCAACCCTGGGAGCCCACTTCCTCCTCTGGCTCCCCATACTCTACTGCTAGGGTCGTGCCTGTATATGAGGGTCCCAGGGGACACCCCCAGTTTTTGCCGTCATGTGTCTGAGGATTGAGAGGACTCCCTCACTCCCCAAACCTGCCCACCCAACCCTGGGACCAGCTGTTCTCAGGACCAGAGAGGCAGAAAGGCGGGGCCCGCATCTGGATGCCCCCCGCAGCCTGCCTGCACCACCTGCAGCCGCCTTGAACACAGTGCACGGCCTCCCGGCCTCAGTTTCCTCATCTGTACAGTGGGAATAAGAATAAAACCTGCTTTGGGGGGCGTTGGTCTGCGGACTTGGTGAGGTTCATCAAGATGACACACATGATGGGGTCACTAGGCAAACCCGCTCAGCTTTCCGGAGGCAAAGTGAGGTTCGGGGGGAGGCAGCTGGGGGCTCGCCATCTCCCTCTGGTTGTGCTGACACAGGGTGAGCCCGGGCGGGGCAGGGCTGGGGGACGTTAAGGCACCTGCTGAGCTGCCCCCACCCCCTAGGACTGCACTGCTGCTGAGAAGTGCTGCACCAACGTGTGCGGGCTGCAGAGCTGCGTGGCGGCCCGCTTCCCCGATGGCAGCCTAGCCACACCCGCCCCAGCGGCTTCGTGCAAGGGCTTCGTGTGCCCACAGCAGGGCTCTGACTGCGACATCTGGGACGGGCAGCCTGTGTGCCGCTGCCGTGACCGCTGCGAGAAGGAGCCCAGCTTCACCTGCGCCTCTGACGGCCTCACCTACTACAACCGCTGCTACATGGATGCCGAGGCTTGCCTGCGCGGCCTCCGCCTGCACGTCGTGCCCTGCAAGCACGTCCTCAGCTGGCCACCCAGCAGCCCAGGGCCACCCGAGACCACCGCCCGCCCGACGCCCGGGGACGCCCCTGTGCCGCCCGCCCTCTACAGCAGCCCCTCCCCGCAGGCGGTGTATGTTGGGGGCACGGCCAGCCTCCACTGCGATGTCAGCGGCCGGCCACCGCCCGTGGTGACCTGGGAGAAGCAGAGTGACCAGCGGGAGAACCTGATCATGCGGCCAGACCAAATGTACGGCAATGTGGTGGTCACCAGCATCGGGCAGCTGGTGCTCTACAACGCCCGGCCCGAAGATGCCGGCCTCTACACCTGCACCGCGCGCAATGCCGCCGGCCTGCTGCGGGCTGACTTCCCGCTCTCTGTGATCCAGCGGGAGCTGGCCAGGGACAGGGCCCCCAGTGCCCCTGCCCCGGCGGAGTGCCTGCCCGAGGCGCAGGCCTGTGCCGGCCCCCCCTCCAGCCGTGTCCTCTGGCACTTTGACCCCCAGCGGGGCAGCTGCATGACCTTCCCAGTCGGCAGCTGTGATGGGGGCGCCCGGGGCTTCGAGACCTATGAGGCATGCCAGCAGGCCTGCGCCCGGGGCCCTGGGGATGCCTGCGTGCTGCCAGCCGTGCAGGGCCCCTGCCAGGGCTGGGAGCCACGCTGGGCTTACAGCCCACTGCTGCAGCAGTGCCACCCCTTCGAGTACGGCGGCTGCGAGGGCAACGGCAACAGCTTTGAGAGCCGCGAGAGCTGTGAGGAGGCCTGCCCAGTGCCCCGCACCCCACCCTGCCCGGCCTGCCGCCTCCGGAGCAAGCTGGCGCTGAGCCTGTGCCGCAGCGACTTCGCCATCGTGGGCCGGCTCACCGAGGTGCTGGAGGAGCCCGAGGCGGGCAGCGGTGGCATCGCCCGTGTGGCCCTGGACGACGTGCTCAAGGACGACAAGATGGGCCTCAAGTTCTTGGGTACCAAGTACCTGGAGGTGACGCTGAGCGGCATGGACTGGGCCTGCCCCTGCCCCAACGTGACGGCCGGTGACGGCCCGCTGGTCATCATGGGGGAGGTGCGAGACGGTGTGGCCGTGCTGGACGCCGGCAGCTACGTCCGCGCTGCCAGCGAGAAGCGTGTCAAGAAGATCTTGGAGCTGCTCGAGAAGAAGGCCTGCGAGCTGCTCAACCGCTTCCAGGACTAGCCCCACCCTGCCCTGGACTCTGCCCCCACTGCCCTCCTGTCCTTGAATACAAGCGTGTCCCTGGACCTTGGGGACTGCTGGTGCTGGGCCTCCTGGGGGCCCTGACCCCCGCAGGTGCCCCCACGTGGAGCCTTGACCCTTCCCCCCACCCAGCCTTGTCTCCAGCTGGGATTCCGCCACCACAGTGGGTCTTTGGCTCCAGTCTCAGGTCACCAAGGAGCACCATTTCCCTCCTGGGGAGCTTTCTGGGTCCCTGTAGGAACATAAGCCAGGACCAGCCCGAGGTGGGTGCCACCTCTTGTGGCAAGAGGCCAGGTAGCCGGCTCAGTGCTGCCTCAGCAGTCCCTGGATCCTCCCTCCCTACTCCACTGCCTGAGAGGAGCAGCAGGGTCCAGGACACCCCCAAGCCCTGAGCCCACAGGCCAGACACCTCCTGCCCCCAGTATGGAACCCACAGAGACAGCCTGCCCACCCAGCACCACCCAGAGGAGGCACGGTGGACACCAGCAACGGGCAACAGGAAATGCTTTATTCTCAGCCTTTCAGCAGCCCTGTGGCCACTGGCCAAGAGCCCCAAGGCTAGGCAGGGCCAGTCCCCATGCCCTGGCCCAGGGAGGCAGGGGCTAGAGGTCTGGCACTGTCCCAACGGGCAGACCCCGGGCCGCTGAGAAGCAGAACGTGCACACTTAACCGCTGCACCACCGGGCCAGCCCAGGCACTGTCCCAGAAGAGGCCTCAGTGGGAACACAGGCATGTGGGAGAAGGAGGGGTTACTCTTTCCGGAAAATCAGGCATTTGTTGTTGGCTGGCATGTCCACCTGGGGGAGATGCTCTGACTAGAGAAGCTGCCTCTGGCCCCCAGGGAGACCGCCTGCACCCCTAGTCCTCCCCACCTACCATCCTCTCCAGGAGCAGGCCGCTGGCCCGGCCCAGGTCCTCCAGAAGGGCTGTATCCCGCAGCCCCCACTCAGGGTTCCTGCAGTGGGGAAGGAGGCGGAGTGGTGGCCTAGGGGTTGCCTAGCCCACCTACCCTCCCAGCCAGGCCCCTCACCCACCCAGCTATGACCTGCATCTGAGGGTCTGATCAAAGTCCATGTTACTCTGGGGAGAGACCTTCCCGTTGATGGCAAAGGGCTGTGGAGACAAGGGGACATGGCTCTGCCCACCAGCCACCAACCCAGGGTCAGCCATTCCCCAGTCAGCCACTGGGCAGACTGGCAGGCTGGCAACAGAGGATGAAGAGGACATCCCCCTCCCTGCCCCCAAGAGGGGGGATGGACAACTAAGGACCAGCTGGTGAGCCTAGTGGGTGCAGGAAGACTGGCAGGTGACCAGGGGGGTGTTGGAGAGGGGAGGGTCTGGGTGTGTTTCAAGGGTGACAAGCAGCCAGGGATAGGGCAACTGAAATACTGAGACTGGAGGGAGGGAGCCCAGAAGAGAGGACAGCTGAGGCTGGCTAGGAGCATCCTGCAGGGGAGGCCAGTCTGTGGCAGGAGCACTCACCCCGTAGGTGATGAGCAGTGCCTTGGGCTTGAGCAGGTGTCCTGCTGCTCTGAAGAGCCCCTGGGGGAGAGGAGCCAGCATGGCAGTGAGGAGGCTTCCCCAGACCCACAGAGAGCCCTGGGCCCTGGGCTGAGTCTCAGCCTGACCTCTGTACCTCAGTGCCCAGTCTGTGATATGGGCAAACCTTGAACTTCGCTCCCTCCCAGTGCAGGGGGAGAGTGCGCATGGCGCAGCTGGGTGGCCCCTGGGTGGCTCGACCTGCCTACCCACCTCAGTGCAGTTCAGGGGGCTGATGTGGATCATGTTGATGCAGAGCAGCAGGTCCAGCGACTGTGGCAGGATCCCACCCCACTGCTCCCAATCCCAGGTCACATCCAGGTACAGCGGGGTCTTCACGTTGGACAGCCCCTGGGCCTGAGTGGTGGCTGAGATGCTGTGGAAGCGCAGCTATGGGTGGCAGTGGCCTGTGCACCCATTTCTGACGCCCCCTGCAGCCCTGCTTGGGGGAGGCTTAGAGAGACACGGTTGTGCGGGAGTGGGGGCGGCAGGACCGACCCAGCTCGGCCTGACCCGGCGGCCTGCCCACTTTGACCCCGGGTCCCACTTTCCTGCCGCTCCCCGCACCTGTTCAGGCAGCGCTGGTCCACATCTGACGGCTGCCACTCGGCATGGGGGAAGGAGCGCGCGAAGTGGGCCACATGCTGGCCGGAGCCCGAGGCCACCTCGAGCACGTGGAGGCCACACTGGGCCGGGTCCACGTACTGCTGCAGCACACACAGGATGGGATCCTTGTTCCGCTCGGCAGCAGTGGCCACCACCATCGGATCCATACCGCCAGCCTGCCAGGAGCTGTGGTCCGGAAGCTGTGGTCCGGAAGCCAAGCTGCCGCCCCAACGGACTACGGTTCCCAGAAGGACCTGCTCCCCGTGTTAAAGGGCCCTGAGCCATCAGGACCAGGTCGAAGCGCGAGCCTGAGTCGCTGGTTACAAGCACGGCTCTGCTCAGCACCTGGTTGCTGGCCGTCCTAGCGTTTTCATAGTGCTTATCACTCTCTGAAATTGTCTCATCCGTGCTTGTGAAAATTTATAAAAGTAAACTTCATTTAAAGCAGAGTCAGGAGGCTAGAAGGGGGAGCTCCCACGCAGTACCACTCCCATCAATTACAGACCCCAACAGAAGGTGTCAATAGGAAAATGAGCATCCTATCCCAAACAGAAATCGAGGACCCCAACAACTCAGCCAGTGAGAAACCATCAACACCCTGAATTCTTGCGTTCCTCTGATGGACTTTCATTCAAAACAACCCTTCCTGCTTTCCTCCTTACCCTGTAAAATAAAGTCCCTCTCCTTTGATTGTTGACTTGCCTATGGTCCACCGTCGTATGCAGGTCCTGGATTGCAATTCTTTGTTTTTTCCGGAATAAATTCGTTTTGCTGGTAAAATAACTGGCTGTTTTATTTTTAAAGTCGACACGCTACACCGGGACGGATGGTTCCCCCTCTTTCTGTTTTTCTTTTTGAAATCTCTACTGTCAACAGGGGTTAAGTTTTTTGAGATGGAGAAAAGCTAAAAAACGCCGTGCGCCGCCCGGGAATCGAACCCGGGTCGCAAGAATGGGAATCTTGCATGATACCACTACACCAGCGGCGCTGTTGGGGCACTGTGCGTCTTCGAGCCTTAGGAGGTTGTGACGCAGCCATCCCGAGTGCAGAGACATAACAGCGCATGCGCTGCGCTGCGCTGCCGCCGCCGCCACCACCGCCACCACCAGCAGCCAGGGCAGGAGCGCCAGTTTGGCGGGGTCCGCAACAGTGGGGCATCTCGCGGGGTCGCTTGAGCGCCCAGCACTCGAAGGGAAGGAGCGGGGTTGAGCGACGCGGGTTTGAGGACAACGTGGATTAGGGCCTGCGCCATGGAGACCATGGCAACCGCGGGCATCCGCGAGCCGATGGGGGCGGGGCTGAGAGTGGGCGGGGTGGTCCCCACCTGCGGGGACTGGGCCGCCCTCCCAGAGGGGCCCTGTGATGCTCAAGGCTTCTCTGTGACACTGAGATAACCAGCGCTAGCCCGGGGGCCATGGATGTTACGAGGGGTCAGTGACCCGTGAAGCAAGTCGGAGACCCATTTGCTGACCAAGGTGCTTCCCCGTCTGTCAGCTTGGGGCCCATGTGTCAGAGGGGCCCTGTTCCGCAGGCAGGACTAACTTGTCTCCTTTGCCGGGCACTTTTTCACAACTGAGACCCCTATACCCGATGTCACTCTGCCTGGGGCTCAGAGGATGGCCCTGACAGGACTTCAGCCTAGGATTGCCGTCCATGGGGTGTGCAGGGTGGGACCAGGGCCTGGGGCGTGGGTGTGGTCAGTGGCCAGACTGGGAGGGCAGCCTTGCAGTTTAGGGACTGGAAGTGGTGTAGGGTTGGCTGGTCTGGACAGCGCCCTTGGGAAAGTGCCACTCAGTGGGAAGACCTGCACGCCTCTAGGCAGCCGCCTTGGCATTCCACCTTGTGACCAGCCTCCTCCTTCAGCAGGCCTTCCCGTCTCACAGCCTGAGCTTTCCTTCCCTGCCTCACCTCCTCCTGGTTTGTCAGCTGAACATTTTCTGTGTCTTAGGGTAGAGAAGCAGTGTCCCTCGATGAACATCCCTGTCCCTGACCCCCACCTGCGATGACCAGTGGCCACCTGAGATCGCACTGCCTAGGTACCCCCCCTGCCCACCCTACAGGCACCAGGCTTCCTGGTGGCTTCACATGGGACTCCTGGGCCGGGGCCATCCTGCAATATTGTCATATAATAAGAAACATATATTTGGTCTTCGTCCTGGCACAGAGCTCCTAAAACCCTGGGGATTTCCTGAGTGGTGGGGTGAGAGGAGCACCTGTCATCATTCAGAACAAGCCCCTTTCAACCTGACCCGGGTTTACACCCACAGGTGACTCTGGGAGCGTGGGGGCTGGTTGTCAGGGGAACCAACCATGTGATTAAGGGGTTGGAATTTTCAGCCCACCCCAACCTCTGACCTCTGGGGAGGGGAGAGGCTGGAGACTGAGCTAATCACCAACCACCAACGACTTAATCAATCATGCCTACGTAAGGGAGCGTCTATAAGAAACCCCAAATGAGAGGGTTTGATGAGCTTCTGGGGTGGTGACCACTGGGGGGGGAGGGGCAGGGCGGTTGGCGCTCCAGGTGGTGTGGAAGCTTCTCGTCCCCGCCTACTCCTTTCCTGTGAGTCTCTTCCGTCTGCTGTTGCTGAGCTGTATCCTTTACGATAAACCATAAACATTCTGTAAAGTGTCTCCCTGAGTTCTGTGAGCCATTCTAGCAAATTATGCAAGCGGAGGAGGGGGCCGTGGGAACCCCGATTTATAGCCAGTGGATCAGAGCACAGGTGACAATGTGGACTTGTGACTGGCATCTACAGTGGGGGCAATCTTGTGGGACTGAGCCCTCAGCCTGTGGAGTCTGTGCTAACTCCACATAGATAGTGTCAGAATTGAGTTAAATTGTAGGATACCCAAGTGATGTTTGCAGAAA
This sequence comes from Equus przewalskii, assembly GCF_037783145.1. Lineage (NCBI taxonomy): Eukaryota > Metazoa > Chordata > Mammalia > Perissodactyla > Equidae > Equus > Equus przewalskii. Next base: position 42,145,635 of record NC_091842.1, on the reverse strand, counting down.
ACTGGAGAATTGCTTGGTGAGGAAAACCCACACATTTGGTGTCAGAGTGTTGTGAATACGGAAAAAGAAGTTCTCCTTTACACCCTGCGTCCTGTAAGAGAGGCGCTGCTTTAAGGAACTGCCCAGATGCCCAGCAGTGTCTTCTGTTTAGCAGCACTGGACCTCAGGTTGATATCCGCCTGCCACATCGTCACTTGGGGCTGGATACCGGCCCTCGGCACTCCCCAAACTCAAAGCTGGGGACAAAAGCAGCTGGACACGACCGAGCACAGCCTCTGCTGCAGTGAGATGGTGTGAGTGTGTGTGAATACACGTGCATACATGTGAGTTGTGTGAGCACACGTTTTCTGGAAAGTCTTGGATGTGTGTCAGACTCACGGAGGGTCCAGGACCCCCTGACATTAGACCCTGTGAGTGTCCTGAGCTCAGTGCTGCCTCCCAGGGTTGTATCTGATTCAGAACCTCTTAATCTCTAGTTCGAGTGCTCAATACACAACAAGCTGATCATGGAGACACGTGCTTGGAGATGGAGAAAGGTTTATTCGAATTGGCCAAAACGAGAAAGTGGGAGGACAGGTTCTCTCAAATCTGCCGTAACAAAAGAAGAGAGGCGGGGTTTATAGAGCTAAGGGGCTTGGGCGGAGGAGTTTTGGAGAAACAGGGGGAATCGTGTTTCTCTCACTCCAGATAAGTCCTGGGGCAGTCAGACTTACAACACCAGCTGGAGGCTGGTTCTCTGGTGATCATCACTTCCTCGAAGACATTGTCTTCTGCGAAACAAGCTCATAAATCCTGGTGACCTTGAGTCACCACTCAGGTTAAACGAGAAAACAGCAAACTAATAAGGTCACCTTCTTTTCATGTACGTCTGTGTTGGGAACCAGGTTGAAGGGGAATCATGCTCTTATTGAATGTTTACAGTAACCCTCAGCTACCCGGCTTCAAGGATGCATTATTGTTGGGGCTGGAAATGCCCCCTTCTGAGGCGGAGTCCAGCTCCAGGACGCCCTCTGGAGGGGCTTGTCTCCCACTGGTGGGAGGTTGTGTGGCGCAGGCCACCTTTCCAAATGAGTGTTTATCCACATTGTAGACTCCCCTGTGCCCAGAGAGCCGTGAGGGGACCTGAGATCGCTGCCCTTCTGCCACAAAGCACACCTCCCTCTGGCCTTGGCCTCAGGCCTCAGGCCAAGACCTGGAGGCACTTCCTCCCGGGAGGAAGGCCCATCCTGCACCGCCCCCCAACCCCCACCTGCCACCTATCTTGGGGCCTGGGCTCCTGGGCAAGGGCCCATCTCCTGCAGTCACGCTCACCCACAATGGGGCTGTGGAGCCTCCCCAAGTGCTGGCCCCGGACCTCCAGAGCCCACAGCAGGGTCCAGCTTCTTTTCCGAGGTCCCGTTCCCTGCGCGCTTCCTCTCTGGTGCCTTCACCCGCCACCCCTTCCTTGGTACACGAGTTTCCCAGATCTGCTGGAACAAATTATCTCCAAACTGAGTGGCTTAACACAACACTTTATTTTCTCATGGTTCTGGAGACCAGAAGTCCAAAATAAAGGTGTCGGTTCCCTCCGAAGTCCCTCCAGGAGGATCATTCCTCACCCCTTCAGCCCCTGGGGTCTCCAGGTGTTCCTGGGCTTGTGGCCATGCCACTTGAGTCTTTCTTTTTTTTGAGGAAGATTGGCCCTTAGCTAACAACCGCTGCCAAGCCACCTTTTTTTTTTCTTTTTTGCTGAGGAAGACTGGCTCTGAGCTAACATCCATGCCCATCTTCCTCTACTTTTATACGTGGGATGCCTGCCACAGCATGGCCTGCCAAGTGGTGTGTTGGTCCACACCCAGGATCTGAACTGGCAAACCAGGCCACCAAAGTGGAACTATGAACTTAACCGCTGCACCACCAGGCTCGGCCTCACTTGGATCCTTGCCTCCGACTTCACGTGGCCTTCTCTGTGTCTCTCTGCCTGCATCCAAACCTCCCTCTCTTTTCTCTTACAAGGCCCGTCCTCATTGGATTTAGAGCCCACCCTAATCAAGTGATCTCATCTCGAATTCCTTGCCTTAATTACATCTGCAAATAAGGTCATGCTCTGAGCTTCCGGGTGGAGGTAGCTTTAGTGCCCCCGGGTTTGGGAATGGGCCAAGCAGTCCCTAGAAAGCGAGTGGTAGGTGCAGGAACCTCCAGCCAGAGCCTCTCCCTGGGGCTGCTGGTCAACCGTCCATTGTCAGAGCCCATCCTCCAGTCTGGGCTGGTGAGCGCATGGATTTCAGATCTGGAAAGTAACTGAGGATGACTGGAAACTTAAACTTCTTTCTCCTTTTACATAAAATTGCACTATTGTGTTTAAGAGCTTTTTAAAGGAGAAAAACAGTACTTGTTTTTATGAGAATGAGTGGGGCCCATGAGATAAGGCTGTTTCTTACCCTGACAACCATTTTTTCTGCGTGCTGAGTCAGGCTCCTCCTTCCCGTCCAACTGCCCCCTTCTCCAACTCCAGGACAGAGTCCCAACCTCACTGACTATAGGGAATGTTGCTAGTGGCAAAACGCTGCCTGGGGGGGCTTCACAGGCTGACCCACCATCGCAAACGGCATACTCCAAGGGAGGGCCAGCGAGGCGAGGGGGCAGAACCTTGAGCTCGTCGGGAGTCGCTGTCCCGCACCAGGCTGGCTGGGGTTCCTGCTCAACCAGGAGAGCCAAGCGGAGCTCTTGGTAGCAGACCGTCAAGATGCTGACCTCTCAGAGGCTCTGGCCATACCCTCCCTATACCCCACCGAGACCAGGCTCTGTCCCCAGGCCAAGGCAAGTATGGTGCTCATAGCCGGGTCCTGGGAGCAGTGAGGCTGGAAGGCCCCTCTGGGACACAGGCCAGGGCTTTGCCACCTGGCCCTCCTCCTCCCTCGGCCCCTCCCTGCTTCCTTAGTGCAGCATCCCTTGGGGACCAGTGCACTCTCTCACTGCCCACCCCACCTGTCCCTGGCTTGTCCTGCACCCCTTCCCTTCTTGCCTGTCAGGACCATTCATGTTCAGCTGCTCCTATCCAGGACCCCTTCTGAGGGCTCAGGGCCCAACCTCTGACCTCAGACAAGGCCTGTGGGGAGGACCAGGATATTATGTGAGGCCTTGACCACCAGAGGGCTTGAGCCAAGGCGGGACCTGTCTGCCTGTTGTCCATGCTGGCCTGAGGGGGCTGACAAATAAAAATGGCAAGTAATAGGATATATTGGAATATATGAGGAAGCCATTTGATGTAAACCTAATTCGGCCTGACCTTGTCTTTCCAAAAGGGCCTGACGGAGGCCGTTGAGCATGCATTGTATATCTGCTTTAGAGATTCCCTATGGCAAGAGCAAAGGCCCTTGAGATAAAGGTGCAACTTCCCTCCCCCTCCCAACGTTGGCGTCTCCTTAAGGATTAAGTATCTTTCCTTGGGCTAGAAACCGATTGCTGCGCTCACCTGTGACCGCCCAGCTGGAGACAATACACTTGCCTCCTGCTACGCCCACCGCCCACCGAGATAGCAGACCACTACCTGCTGTGTCCATCAAGCGCTGTGCAGACAGGGCAATCTTGTGACTATTGTGGGAGGGACATTTCAATCATATGTGAAACACCCTCCTTGGGGGTATATAACCACCCTGTGTACCCCCACTTCTTTGGAGTGCTCTGTTCCTTTGTGGAAAGACTCTCCCGGGTTATGATCCTAAGATTTAAGCTCAGAATAAACTCACCCAAATTTTCATTTATAGATTGGTTATGGATTATTTTCGTCCACAGGGGCCTGGGGAAAGGAGCTCTCAGAGAGCTCCGTCAGCTTGCAGGGACATGCGCTCCCCCACACCAGGGCCTTGCTCCCTCTGCTTGGGACACCGCCCTCCCAGACCCCTTCCCTATGGTGTCTCCCTAGTGTATGAGGGAGCCACATGCTCAAGGCCACCGCAGAGGCCAGACAGCCAGCAGATGATGCAGGATCAGGCCAGCCTTGATACTGCTGTGGGGAGGGACAAGGGATGGCATCACAGGGATGAAAGGAGGGGCCAGCCGGCTAGTAAGGGTCCTGGGGTTGGGACATACTCAGGCCTGGACTCCCTGGACACACTCTTGCCTGGGCAGCAGGGCTCACCAGCCCCCTTCCCCTCTCAGGGTCACAGATCTAGGCCTAGCCCAGCCCAGCCTGGTCCTGCAGAGGAGGCAGCTGGGGAGGGAACCCTTGTCCTTCAGCCTGGCTTGGGACAGGACGCAGAGCCAAAGGGCTGTGGAGGGGCACAGAAGAGGCAAGACAGCCCAGTCACCCCAGGATGCAAGCTCCCCTGAGGGGCCCCAAGCAGGCCTGGTCACCCCTACCAGCCACAGAGACACATGGAGTAGCCCAGAGGGATGCGGTCAGCACAGAGCAGGTGGGGTGGGGGTCCTGCTGGTCCACCGCGCCCCCCCCCCACCCCCCCCCGCTCCGCGCTCACCACTCCTCTCCATGTTGTGCGCTCTGCTTGTCTGGAGGTTAGACAAGAAAGACCCACTCCACCGTCATGGCCTCTCAGCCCTGCCTGGGTGGGAGGCGTCAGGCCCCCTCCAAAGGTAGGGTGTGGCAGAGCTGGGCTGGGTTTGCTCAGGAGCCCACTGGGTCACTTGGCTGAGGGCAAGTGCCCCTGCTCCTGGGGCACCAGCTCCCGGGCTGAGACAACGCCCCCTGGACACCCCAGGCCCTGGTGCCAGCTGGACAGAACCTCCTCAAGCATTTGCGGGAGCAGCGCAGGGGTCTGAGGGCTCGAGGTGGCCACATGAGCCTCAAGGTGGATTTCATGACTCCCGGATGACTCTGAGCAGAGTTTTTCTCCGGTGGGGGGACATTTGTTAAGGACTGAACCCAACTAAATGGAGGAGGACAGAGCCTCCTGCCGAGTCCCCAAACCCACCAGTGCTGTGGTCCCCCTGCCCCACCTGGGCTGCTGTGGAAACCCTGTGAGTAGAGCCCACCTAGAAGGGACTGCTTGCGTCCAGGCAGGGCGGGCCTGGGTCCTGGGCCCCCTGGCTCCCTGGAGGTCACAGACGGTGCCTGGAGGCACTGTCACTACAGGAGGTCTTGTGGCAGACCCCACTGCCTGGGGGCCTAACGGCCCTGCCCTTTGCAGGATGACACAGGCAAGGTGGCCTCAGCCACGTCTCTCCCAGGATCCAGTCCCACGCTGCTGTTGGATTAGTAAGCAGCCTCTGCCCTGGAGCTGGGGTGCACCCGGGCACGGTGCCTGAGACCGGGAGCAGAATGCACCCCTGCTCCTGACCTGGGGGAGGGGAGGAGATTTCCAGTGCCTCAGGTATCTGTCCACACCCAGGGGGCCGATCCCCTTTTTCTCATCTCTGACCCCTTCTGTCTCAAGACGCAGGCCAAGAGTGATGCCTCACAGTGGCCCAGGCCCACGAAATCATCTGAGCTGAGCCTCCCGGACATGAGTGGGAACACCCTTGCTTCCAGGGTCCACACCCAGCACCCCCAGCGCCTGGCAAGGGCAGGGCCGTCACCTCCTTGGACATCACCACTGACCCCGCAGGGGCCTGGGCCCAGAGTTTGGCCCGTGGTGCGGGCGCCTCGGCTCACCGGACCCCGGGCGGCAAACAGCGTCCCAGGCCCCAGGGCCCTCCCTCGGCCTTGGCCTTGGGCCGTGTGGGCGGGGCGCTGGTTGCGGCCGGTTTCCCAAAGGGCCGAGCGCCACCTCAGCCCTCCGCCTCGTGCCCCCGGGCGGCCGAGCGGCGCGGGCCCTTTAAGGGCCGGGGGCGTGTGGCGGGCCCGCCCCCTCCCGGCCGCGCCCGGCAGCCCGTTAAAGGGGCCGCGCCCTCGGCGCCCGCCAAGTGCGCGCCGGGCGGAGGGCGCGGGATCTGGCCGCCGGCCGCGCGCGGGGAGGCCCCTCCGCACCATGTACACCATCACCAAGGGGCCCAGCAAGCTGGTCGCGCAGCGCCGCACAGGTGCGCAGGGCGGCGGCGGGCAGGGCCGGGGGGGGTCCGGACGCCGTGGCTGTCCCGGGGGTCTGCACGCGGCTGACGCGTCCTCCGGTGCCCGCAGGTCCCACGCAGCAGCAGGTGGAGAGCAGGCTCGGCGAGCTCCTGAAATGCCGGCAGCCCACGCCGCCCACCCCGCCGCCCCCGCGGGCGCAGCCGCCGGGACCCTGGCCCCTGTCGAGGTGAGACCCCGGCCCCGGCGCCCCCCTCGCCCGCCGGCCGCCGCGGGGCCCGGAGGGTGACCTTGGGGAAAGGTTAGCGGAACCGCGGCCACATGCGCGGGGCGGGGCAGGAGCGGGGCGCGGGGGCGGGGCAGGGGCGCGCCGCCTCCGTCCCGCCCGCGCGGCCGCACTGGCTCCCGCACCCCTGCGCTTCCGCCTCACCTGGCACCTGGCTGGGCCAGAGGTTCGTGGACCCCCATGCCTCCCGGCCCTAGGGCACCCGGGGGACCCCCAGTGGAGAGAAGGCCGACCAGCTGGGTCGAAGGAGCTCCAGGCGGCTGAGTCAGATGCCCCGGGCGACCTTGGGCTGCGAGGCCAAGGTTTGAGGCAAGCTGCCCTGGCCTCTCCCTCCCTTTGCTTGCGTTGCGCACTGGAGGAGAGGTGCACGTGGTTCCCTCCGGCCCTGCCGGACCGCTGCCCTCTCTGCCCTTCACCCCAGATACCCTGGTTGGGTGCTGGAGGACCCCAAGATGCTGGGGGCTCCTGGAGCCTGTCGTTCCCTGACCAGCGGTCATGTCTGTGCCGCAGAGTCTGAGGAGAGGCTTGACCCCACCACTTTGGTGCCACATCACCACCCGGGGCCGAACCTTTTACTTTTTCAGCTGGAGCCCTCAGCCTTCGGTTTCATGCATTCTCTGCATTTCCTGGGCTCTGGGCTGTGGTCTAGGCCCACACAGGCCCCAAGGCTCTGGCCTAGGCTGTGAGTGGGTGCAGCAGACTGGCCCCACTGAGGCAGTGCTGAGGGGCTCAGGAGGAGGGTGTGTGGAAGGAGAGATTCCCAAGCCAGGACAGACAGCCTCCGCTGTTGGCCAGGAGGTCCGGAGTAGTGTGCTGTAGGGCCCCAGCCTGCCCCTCCTCCTCAGTTCTGGCCCCAGGTGCCACAGATCGCACTGCCTGTGGGGACCCTTCTGGGCTGAGGCCCTTTCCAGGGGTCTCCTGCTGGGGGCATGTTGACCATGTGGGGCAGGACCCTAGTGAGGAAGCCGGTCCAGGCCAGCCACAGGTGCATCCTGGGGAGGGAGGTGCATGGGGCCTCGGGGGCCGTTCCCCGGGACCTGGGCTGTGCTGTCACACTGTCTTGTGACTTTGGCCTTGGTCCTCACAGCTGCCCTACCTCCCAGGGGAGGAAATGAGGCATAGGTGTGTTGACACCACTGGTCACGCAGGCAGGGAGCCACCCCTTACCTGGAGAAACCCGCTGCCACCCTCTCCATGGCCCGAGGCTCGGGGAGGCAGGGGGCATGTGTGGCAGAGTTGAGGGAGCTGGGGAAAGAGATGGGAAAGATGGTGCAGAGCCCTTAAAACCCCCTGGAGGCCTCACACCCGCCCTCAGCCGGCCCTGAGCTAGCCCGCACACAGCAGCCTGCCAGGTCCCCGGACAGGAGGGTGCTGACGAGCTGGGTCCCCTAGTCCTGTGTGCCGCTGTCTCCTGCTGGCTGCAGGGGAGTGGTGAGCACTCAGAGTGTGTGCTGGCCTTGCTGTCCCTTTCCCTCCGAGGTCACTCTCCATTCCCTGAGCGGCGCCCCCCCCCCCCCCCGCACTGTCCCAGCAGCCAGCAGGTCCTCCCTGCGGAGGAGCCCCCAGCCCCACTCCTGCACCTTCTCAGGGGTCACCCTCTAAAATCGCTCCAAGACTTCCTGCCACCTTCTCTGCTCTTGTCTCTGCAGCGCCTTTCTGGGAGGGAGGGGGTGCAGGGGCCACTGCTCGTCCTCCAGGCCTGGCGCGCCGCAAACACTCAGTGACTGGCTGAATGTGCGGGCCTGTGTTGTTGCCCGGCCTGGGTCTGGGTGCTGCTTGTGGTCGTGAAGAGCCCACATGGGTCTGCGCCTCTGATGAGCTCTCCCTCCCGGCGAGAGAGAGAGAATAGGACAAACGAGATGTCAGCTGTTGCGGGGAAGATAAAACGGGGCATGTGACCCCCTGACGGGGCAGGGGCAGACAGCAGGCTGCAGTGGGTGGGGAGGTGGCTTGGGAGCTGTACTTGGTGGCAGCTTTGGGGTCAGACAGGTGTGTAAAGTCCTGACACTGCCACCCACTCACAGCATGTGACCTTGGACAGGTCACTTCCCTCTTGAGCCCAGGTTTCTGGGCTGAAAAGGGGTGGGTGGTCTCCCTGGGGGGTCATGGAGGAGATTAAGCGAGAGGATGCCTGTGTCGCACTGAGCAGGGACTCAGGCGCTGTCAGCTGGAGCTTGCCTGCAGGTCAGCTGGTCAGTGTCCCTGGGAGCGGGCACAGGGTGGCCTTCGTCCACAGGTGCGCGTGGAAGCCAGTGCCCTTTTCCCCAGAGGGCCTGTGGAGCAGCCTTATGTAACCATAACTGCCAGCAGGGGGCAGGCAGGCACCAGATTGCTGGGACCCCTTCTGTGCCCCACCAGGCCAGTGCCTTGGTCCCTGTGATTCCACAACCCTTGATTACAATTCCCTTTTTTGCCCCTTCTTCAACATCCAGTCTCCAAACTTTCCTAGAGTTTTCGGCCTTGCATGGCAGGCCAGGGGATTGCCCAAGTTGAGACGAACCTTTACATTCCTCTGGTTTGTGCAGCTCAGGCCTGGGAGGAGCCCCATCTCTCTAGATTTTCTGTGGCCACCAGACCCTGCCGGCCTGGAGCTGGTGGGACCGGTGCCCCTCAAGACGCTCCTCTTTATTTTAGTGCCCTTCTCAGCCGAGGAGGAACCCCGAGCGGCGGTGGGGCACCTGAGCCCAGGATGGCGAGCAGGTCGGCGGGACCGCGAGTGCCTGGCGGAGTGGCACGTACAGCCCAGGACTCCCGGCTCCCACCTCCTGCTGTAGGTGCGGCCCTGCTCCCTCCACGGCCCCGTCCTAGGCTTCGTTTGCACAGGGCTGGGCCCAGCACCTCCCTGGACATCGAGTGTCCATGGGGCTGAGCTCCAGCACCCAGGGGCCAGCCCTTCTCTCAGCATTCCCGCCCCTGTGGGCAAGAGCGTTACCCCATTTGGGGCCTGCAGGGATGGGCCCGATTTGCCGTCACAGCTGCCCCGCTCAGGATGGCCCACCCACACTCCTCGCTGTTTGACCAGACCAGACTTTGGGGCTTGTCCCCATGGGGCCTGGGGCAGCTGGGGAGAGGGAAGGGCACAGGCCGCCTGGCTCTTGCTTGGGTCTTTCTTCCCATGCTGCAGGTGTCCGTGACTCGGAAAAGCTTCTGTGGGGGAGCAGGTGCCTAAGAACTGTGCCTGGCACGTGGGGTTGGGACAAGGTGACCTGGTGGCACTGGTCAGGACACTGCCTGACTGGCTGCAGGCCTGGCCAATATAGGGGAGGTGGCAGTGGGGTTGGCTGAGGGACACCTGTGTGCCTGGAGCATGGAGCCCTGCCGGGGATCTGGGACCCAGAGAGCTGGGAGCCTCCGCGGCCTGCAGTCACAGGCCTATCTCAGGACCAGGGGCTGCAGGGGTGAGCTGAGCTGCCGGGGGCTCGTGCCCGCTGGAGACAGGCCTCACCCACCAGCTACAGCACGCCGCTGTCCTGTGGTCTGGGGAAGTGCCCCAGGCTGGGCCTGGCCTGGGGACAGTGGGTGTGGCCTGAGGCTGCTCCTGCAGCTCTGCCAGGTAGCACCTGGGCTTGGCATGGTTGCTGACCGTCTTCTCCCCATTCCCACAGTCCGGGGCCGAGGCTTGTGTTCAATCGGGTGAATGGTCGTCGGCCCCCCACCACATCCCCATCCCTCGAGGGGACCCAGGAGACCTACACGTTGGCCCACGAGGAGAACGTCCGATTTGTGTCCGAAGGTAGTGTTGAGGCCCGAGGGCATGGCCTGGGCCACTGGTCTTCTTCCGACTGTAGGCTGACACAGCAGCCAAAAGGCTGGGTTCGCCTGGGTGTCCTGCGACTGTCCAGCAGGCTACCCACTTCCAGGTCTGGGCTGGGGTCCAGGGTGCCACGGCCCTGGCTCAGCTGACCACCCTTTCCCCATAGCCTGGCAACAAGTGGAGCAGCAGCTGGGTGGTGGCCCAGCCGGTGAGAGTGGGCCGAGGCCTGTGCAGTACGTGGAGAGGACCCCCAACCCCCGGCTACAGAGTGAGCCCCCCTGCCCTCCGAGTCCCCTCCACTCCCTCCCACCCTGACCTGGGCCCTGCTAGATTTTAACCCCAGGGGATTGGGGAGGGGACAAACCTGAGCCACTTCTTCCTGGCACGTGCTACATGGGGGGTCCGGGTGAAGGGCTTGTGAGCTGGAGGGGAGAGAGGCCGACTTCGTGGGGGGGCTTCACTGCCTAGCCTTCTGCTCTGCCTACAGACTTCGTGCCCATCGACCTGGATGAGTGGTGGGCACAGCAGTTCCTGGCCAGAATCACTAACTGCTCCTAGTGGCCACCTCAGAAGGAATGCTGCCCATGCAGGGCCTGGGCCTGCCCCACGCGGACCCTCTGCCAGGAGAGGACCATGGCGCCCTGTCTGCCCGCCACGGCAGGCCGTGCTTCACCCTGGGCCTGGCCAGGCGCCAGCCACACCTGAAGTGCCAGAATTTGGACTTTTGCACCTGCTGACCCCTTGGCCCAGCTGTCCCAGGCTGCCAGGGCCAGGGGTGAACCTGTCTGACCTCAGTCCTGCTCACTGTGCCCCAGGACCAGCCCCTGGGGCTGGCAGGGAGGAGCTCCAGGATAATAAAATCAAAAAACTGCCCTTTTGGAGCGTCCTTTACTTAGCGTGTGGGGGTGGATCCTTGTGTCCCAGCACCAGGCCCAGCCCAACTTCCCCTTGTAGCCCCATCCCCCAAGGCCACAGCTCTGCCCAAGTCCAGCCCTCAGCCTCTCGCCCAGCTGCCCTCCTGTGTCCTCCTGACAGAGATGCCGGGGCCAGCTCATCTTGCTTGGAAGTCTGTGGACCCCACCCTGCCAGACCTGACGCCCACTCCCCCTTCAAGGCCCAGACATGTTACCTAACTGGCCCTGGGATGGGATCTCAGCCATCCAGAATTGGGGCCTGGTCTCAGGACGCCTGGTCTTGTGTCTGAATCGCCCAGGCCTGGCTGTGGGACAGTGGGCAAAGGTGTCCCACAGGTCTAGGGGCACAAGTGTGGGAGTTCGGGTTGCCTAGCCCCCAGGGCCCTGGGGGACACTGCCTATTGAGCAGTGTGACCTTGCCTGCGGCCGACACAAGACAAAGTGGAATACCCCGGTGTGGACGCTGCCTCCAGAGGGCTCTCCAGCAGCGGGGGCTGGGGTGGCAGCCTGGCTGTCGGGTGCAGACAGCACCTGCCAAGTGCAGCCCCACAAATACGGGGGTGCGTCTCATCCCGGATATACAGACGCGCCCCCGAGTCAGGAACCTCCCCGCATCCCACAGCCGCTCTAGAGAGCGTCCCTAGGGTCCCCGCTGCCGGGTGGCCGCAGGAGCTGGGGCGCGACGGCGGAAGGGTGGCCGAAGCAGGCTGGACAGGATCCCGGGGCGCCCGGGACGCCGTGGACATGCGATGGGGGTGGTGCCCCGGCGCGGTCATGTGGCCCGGCCCCGCCCCCGCATGTGGTCACGTGGCCTGGCGTCGCTGTGTGGCGGAAGTGGCGCCGTTGCCAGGCGGCGGTTGCTAGGCGCGCGCTGCGTGCGCTGCGTGGGGCGCGGCGGCCGAGGCGGGAAGCGCGAGCGCCGGCGCCATGGCGCGAGGTAGTGGTGCGCGGCGGGTGGGGTCCGGGGTTCCGGGGTTCCGGGGCCCCGGGGGCAGGGCCCGGGGTCGGGGTCCAGCGCCGCGTCGCAGCGACCGCGCCGCCCGGGCCCGCGGGAGGGTCGGTGCCGAGGCACCCTTGGCCGGGGCCCCGCACTGTGGATGCTGTCACCGCCGGGAGCGCGCGGCCCCAGCTCCTGGTCTTCTCCCCCGAGGGTCTCGAGGCCCCGCACGGGGTCGGGCACTTGGGGGCAGGGCCTCATGCCTGCGTGTTCCCCAGCGTGGCAGCACCCGTTCCTCAGTGTCTTCAGACACTTCAAGGTGGACGAGTGGAAGCGGTCCGCCAAGGAGGGCGACGTGGCCACCGTGATGGTGAGTGGGCCCAGACCTGGCAGCAGGAGGTAGGGGCCTCTCCTCTTCTGGTGCACATGGTGGCACCCCATGAAGGTCCCGCGGTCGTGCCCTCCCGAGGCTCCCTGGGTCTGTGGGGGACGCTGGCTCCCGTCTTCCTCCAGGACAAGACCCTGAAGTGCACCGTGTATCGCGTCCGGGGGTCCGTCTCTGCCAGCAATTACATCCAGCTCCCCAGAACCGGCACCCAGTCCCTGGGGCTGACAGGACGATACCTGTATGTGCTCTTCCGGCCCCTGCCCCCCAGGCACTTCGTCATCCACCTGGACGTGTTCACCGAGGTGCCGAGCTCGGGACCTGGGGCTGCACGTGGGGGCCCTGCACTCCTGCCATCCTCTCTCGCCTTCTCACCGCTGAGCTCTGTCCCCGCAGGACAGCCAGGTCATCCGCGTGTCCTTCTCCAGCCTCTTCAAGGAGTTCAAGTCCACGGCCACGTGGCTTCAGTTCCCTTTCATCTGTGAGGCCGGAACACCCAGGAAAGGTGACATGGAGGTGGGGTGTGAATGGGGCATGGATGTTCCAGGAGAGGCAGCCTGAGGGCAGAGAGGGAGGCAGTGCTGGCTCTGGCGCAGGTTGGCGGGCCTATTCAGGCTCCTTCATGGCCTGGGGGGCACCCTCTAGCCGGGGGCAGGGAGTTGGGTGGGGAGACAAGTGGTTGTGGCCCTGGGCGTGGGGGCAGGCCAAAGACGGGTGCTGTGGGCTGGCTGGTGAGGGTCAGTGCTGACTTTGGCTCATGTTCTGCAGACGCGGCGGGTGTGCCCCCCACTGGCGCCCGCTGGACCTGCCTGCAGCTCGACCTGCACGACCTTCTCCTGGTCTACCTGAACCGGCGCTATGGCCACCTCAAGAGCATCAGGCTGTGTGCCAGCCTACTCGTCAGGAACCTCTACACCAGCGACCTGTGCTTCGACCCCGGTGAGGGCCATGCCCCACGCCCTGTGCTCAGCCTGCAGCCTGCTCCCACTCCCTGTGTGTTGGCCTCCACTCCCTCCTTTCTCCCCTCCCCCCACCCTGGGTTCTCAGCCAGGGGCAGGGGAGGGGAGCACATCCCTGGTACTTGGTGAACATGTCCCCCAGCTCCCGAGGCACCTGTGGGGGGAGGTGCTGGTGGCCAGTGGTCTGGCGATGCCCTGCTGGCACCTGGTGTTGAGTCTTGCCTGGGCTGGGAGAGGGAGCTGGACAGGCTTCTCTCAAACTGGAGCCATGCTGCTCTTCGTAGCTGTCACGGCCCCCGAGGCCCGGCGGGCAAAGCTGCCTGTCACCCCCATGCCACGAGAAATGGCATTCCCAGTGCCGAAGGGGCAGAGCTGGCACGACCGCTATGTCCACATCCGGTGAGCTCTGTCTGTCCCGAGGGAGGCCGGGTCGGGGGAGGGCAGAGCGGCCCCTGGGTGCTGATTCCCTCTTCCCCACCCAGGTTTCCAAGCGACAGCTCCAAAGGAGTCTCCACGCTGGGTCAGAAGAACGGTTCCCTTCCTGAGGCAGGTGGGCCTGTGGGGTCAGTGGGGCCCTGGGCTCAGGCCTGCAGGCTGCCCACAGCTCAGCAGGAGGGGGGCCCGGCAGTGTGGTGCCTGCAGGAGCCGGGGCTATCCTGGAGGTCATCTCGGGGTCCCAGAGCCGTTGGGAGGTCGTGTGCAGGGCACCTCGAAGCCTCCAGCTTTCCAGCTGGGAGGGGTTGTCGGGGCACGGGGTGGAAGGGTGGGCTGCAGCTGTCGGTATGGCTTCTCTCCTGGAGGGTGGGTGACGCCAGGGGCCACGGCTGCCCCTTACCATCCCTTGCCCAGTGCATTGTGGCCACGTCCCCCCCAGGCCTCTCTGCACTCTGCTCCACGGGTTCTGCAGCTCTCAGCTCCACGGCGGCCTTCCTGGGGCACGTGCCACGGCTTCTCCCTCACTCAGCACCCTTCAACAAGCCCACACAGGATAGCATGTCCCCCGAGGTCCAGATGCATGACCCTGCAGCTGTGAGTGCTCCTGTGCCCCTGGAGATGGGGCTGGGGGTCATGACCCCAGGGTGCTGACGGGTGCTTGTCCCCCACCAGTCCTGCCGAGTCCCCTCGGCACCCAGGCCCCTCCCAGAGATCAGCATGTCCTGTGAGCGCTTGGAGGTCTCCAGTGTGGGTGGCCCTAGTGGCCGTGGCCAAGAGCCCTCGGCCTGGGCAGAGGCCACTGACAAATGTGTGAACAGCACCAACGTTCATGTGTCTGCCCATGAGTTGGCTGTGGTGCCTGTGGCCCCGGAGGATGTGGCCCCGCATGAGGTGAGTGCCCATCCTGAGGAAGGCAGGGTGGGCCATGCCATTGGGGTGGGGGGCCCTTGATGAGAGAGGGGTTGGGGGCTGTTGGGCTGGTGCTCCCCACAAGCCGTGCGTGCTGGGCTCTGATGGTCCTCTCTCTTCCAGCCTCCCTGCAGAGAGCAGAGCGGGCAGCAGGCAGCTTTGGGCAAGAACCGCTTTCAACAAAGAGTAAGGAGGGGCTGGCATACCGCTCCCAACTCCAGCCCCAGGTGGTGTCGGGGCTCCAGGCAGGGGCAGGACCTGGGGTCCCTGGAGGGTCTGGCACTGTGACCGGAATCCTGGTTTGCTGCCATAAAGCAACCACCCAGGAGCGCGTGGCTTTCTCGGAAGGCAGGAGCAGCCAGGGGTGGGGCGGGCCCGAGGGGATGGGCCTCCCTCCCGGAGTCTCACTGGGGGTTTGTTTCAGAGTTTCCTCCCAGACCCCATCCTGAGGCTCAAGGGGGTCATCGGCTTCGGGGGCCACAGCACCAGATGGGTGAGGCGTCCCATGCGCTTGTTGGCTTGTGTGAGCATCAGACACACACAGGGCGCAGCGGGAAGACCCTGTGTCCCCCTGAGGTAGCTGCGTGGACATCTGAGCTCTCTCAGGATGTCAGGTCCCTCACCCCTGGACCTGCCTGTGTCCGCATGCGGCTCCTGGGTGCTTCCCCAGCGCCTCCTTTGCAGGCCTCCCCTCGTCCTTCTGTGGGCACCAGCCGGGTCAGCGCCGGCCCGAGCACTCAAACTTCCACAGGCCCGGGGCCCCCCTTGCTCTTGACAGCTTTGCTCTGTGTTGTCAGCCATGATCCAGACTGGCCACATGGACCAGCGTGGGTGTGATTGTGGGTCCCTGTGGTGGGGGGGCAGTCGGAAGCTTATTAGGCCCTCCTGGCCCCAGGCTCCAAGTCCTTGGGGGCCTTCCCATCTTCTGTGACCTGAATCCAGCGTCTTGTATTGTGGACAAGGCATGGGGGAGGTTCTGCGTGTACATGTGTGTATCTGTGTGTTCACACGTACGTGTGCTTTCTCTGTTCTTTCAGTGACTTGTATGCATGTGACATGGGGAGGGGTGTGTTGGGGGGAGATGAGGCCAGCCAGTCCATGACCTCAGCCTCTGGCCCCTGTGTGCAGGCTCTGTGGACCAAGGATGGGGCTGCCGTCGTGTACCCCTGCCACGCGGTCATCGTCATGCTGCACGTTGACACCCGGCAACAGCGCTTCTTCCTTGGCCACACGGACAAGGTGGGCGCCCCCCGGGCCAGGGTGACTCGGCCTAGAGGCCACACCCCCGCCTCAACCTGCTGCCTCTGCAGGTCTCTGCCCTGGCGCTGGATGGGAGCAACTCACTGCTGGCCTCAGCCCAAGCACGGGCCCCCAGCATGCTGCGCCTCTGGGACTTCCAGACCGGGGCCTGCCTGTCTCTCTTCCGGAGCCCGGTCCATGTTGTCTGCTCCCTCAGGTGGGTGCAGGGCCTCTGAGCAGCGTGGGTGCCAGCCCCGGTGATGCTGACCCCCTCCTCTCGCCCCGCAGCTTCTCTGACAGCGGGGCGCTGCTCTGTGGCACTGGCAAGGACCGCCACGGGAGGACGGTAACGGGGCCGGGCCGGGAGGTGGAGTGGCCCGTCCCAGGGTGCAGGCGGAGGGTCTCGTGTTTCACCAGAGTCCTCTTGGACGGAGCCAACTGTAGAGTGTCCCTTTCTGCTGGTGCTTCAATAGCTGGCCCCGCTCTGCTGGGCGGCATGCTCTGTAGCACTGAGCTGGCTGTGTCGCACATGTCAGCGTCTCTGAGGTCAGGCACGTCTGAAGAGCTGGCGTTTCACCTGGGGCCTCCCTCTGCTTGAGGGTCGGTGTCTTGTTCTGCAGAGGCTTGGTCGGGCATGTGTGGGCTTCTCCTGGCCATGGGGGCCAACGTCCCTACACCCTCACCAGCCAGGCACCTGAACTGGTTTCTGTGGGAGGCAGAGCTGAGGCCTGGTGGAGGCCGGGCTGGGGGCGCTCAGCGTGGGCTTGTTGCAGGTGGTGGTGGCCTGGGACACGGCCCAGGTGGGGCGAGGTGGCGAGGCAGTCCTTCTCACGAAGGTGCACACTGACGCTGACATCCAGGCATTCAAGGTCGCCTTTTTTGATGAAACCAGGTGACTGGGCTGCCCGCCCACCCGAGGTGCTGGGATGGGGTCTCGGCAGCCCTTGGGCCTCGTTGGGGGCCAACCCACCGGTCCTGTCCCTCCTCTCCGTCCTTGGCCTCGGGTCTCCTGCGGCGCTTGGGTGGCGCTCACCCTCCCTTACCCTTGCAGGATGGCATCGTGTGGGCGGGGTGGCGTGCGACTGTGGCGGCTGCGACGTGGGGGGCTGCGCTCCTGTGCCGTGGACCTAGGGGAGCACCACGCACTGGAGTTCACTGACCTGGCTTTTGGGCAGGACCTGGACAGCTGCACACTGTGAGCCTTGCTCTCCTTCCCTGACCAGGAGAGTCCTGCTCTCACCTGCCTTCTTGGTCCTCACGTGTCACCTCCCCTGGCAGCTATGTGTGCGGCCGCAGTGGCCACATCCTGGAGATCGACCACCAGCACATGGCTGTGCAACGTGCTCGCCGCCTCCTACCCACACAGACTCCCAGCGGCCCCCTCCCAAAGAGGCAGACCTTCAGCTCGGGTAGGTGGGTCCCCTGCTGCTCGGGGGCAGCAGCTCGAGGCTTTGGGCTGACACTGCCTGCCCCCTAGGCCCCGGCATCGCCATCAGCAGCCTCAGTGTCTCCCAGGTCACGTGCGCCGTGGGCTCAGAGGATGGCTACCTGCGCCTCTGGCCCTTGGACTTCTCCTCCGTGCTCCTGGAGGCAGGTGGGGCCGCCGCAGGAGGACCATGTCCCCGGATGGTCCTTGGGCTGGACCGCAGTCGGGGGCTCCAAGGGGCTGTGGCCTGGTCCCTGAGGTCCACCCTTGCTGAGCCCAGGAGGGGGTGGTCATGGGGGAGCTGCCTGTCCCAGCCCACAGGGAGACGGGGCTCTGGGTAAAGAGTTTCTGTCCTGGGAGGGCAGGGAGGGAGGTGCAGCCTGCGCAGGTTGGCCCTAGTGCCTGGCCCCCTGCCTGCAGAGCACGAGGGCCCCATCAGCTCCGTCTGCGTCAGCCCCGATGGCCTGCGTGTGCTGTCCACCACCTCCTCGGGCCACCTGGGCTTCCTGGACGTCCCATCCCGGGAGTACAGCGTGCTGATGCGCTCCCACACTGCCCTGGTGCTGGCCCTCGCCACCAAGTGCAGGCAGGAGCACCTGGCCACTGTGTCCCAGGACCACACTGTCCGGGTCTGGGACCTGGTGACCCTGCAGCAGGTGGGTGCTGCTGGAGGGGAGCCAGCGAGGAAGGAGAGACTAGGGGACCGAGGCCACACTGAGGCCCTGTGGGTGGAGCCGAGGCACATGTGGGGCTGGTGGGGGAGGCCTGGGGTGCCCTCTGTCCTTCCGCATATGTTTGGGGGCCAAGGGTTCAGGCCACCTGAAGAAAGACTGGCTGTCAGGCTCTGTGGCCAGTCAGTAGTCCTCAGCCTTGCCCTCTCACGCGGACCCCACCCTCCAGCTGTACGACTTCACGTCACCCAAGGAGGCCCCACGTGCCGTCGCCTTCCACCCCACACAGCCAACCTTCTTCTGCGGCTTCAGTGGCGGGGCCGTCTGCTCCTTCAGCTTGGAGGCCACTGAGGTCCTGGTGGAGCACAGGTGGGTGCCTAGCCCGCCACTGGCCCCATAGATGTCCGTGGTGGAAGCTTGGGTCGTGTGTGGGGTCCCCTGGCATGTGTGGGTGGCTGGGCAGGGTGGGAGAGGGCCGCCCAAAGGAAGCCCCTGTCCTCCACTGCCCCTTGGGGATTTGGCCAGGCCCAGCCATGAAGGTCTGGGATGGCACAGTTCAGGACCAAGGCAGTGGGCGTCCCCGTGTGGTGCAGGTGTCACCGAGGAGCTGTCACCGGCCTGGCCACCAGCCCCGACGGCAGCTTCCTGTTCAGCTCCTGCTCTCGGGGCTCCCTGGCCCAGTACGACTGTGCTGCCACCCAATGCCGCGTTCTGCGTGTGGCAGGTCAGGCCCCATGCCCAGCCCCACCCTGGTCTCCTGACTGTCCCCTCATCAGGTCCCTGTGGGGTGGGGCTTGCCCAGTGCTCACTGATGATAGCTTTAAGCTTCCTACTGTGGTCTCGCTGCCTAGACCCCGAGGGGAAGTATGGTTTTAGGACTCACCAGCCCCCCAAAACTGAAGGTCAGTGAGGGTCTGTGCCTGCCCTGCCTCAGGAGGAGACAGACAGTCGGAATGCCAGGCCCGCAGGTGGGGGTCAGCCCAGGGGCCTGCCCCTTCCCATGGCCATAGTAACTTGGTGGTCATCCCTGGCCCAGGAGGACCCCCAGTTCTCTTGGCGGTATGTGGTGCCCACTCTTGTCTTGATGTCCTTCGCCCGGGCTCTGTGGGCCGCCACTGAGGGATCTGCCCGCCCTGGGCTGGGGTCCTGTGTAGTTGGATGCAGGTCTGGGTGCCAACCTATGTCTGCTCCAGGTGCCCCCACCCCACCCAGCTGACCACCTGCCCCCGTGCTGCCGGCAGCTAATGTGGTGTGCCAGGACTCCCTCATGAGCCCTAATGCCCTGGTGGTCAGTGGGGACAGTCGCCTGCTGGCTTTTGTGGGTCCCTCCAAGTACACGGTGACCATCATGGACACAGCCTCACTGGACGAGGTGAGTCAGC
Organism: Equus przewalskii; assembly: GCF_037783145.1. Lineage (NCBI taxonomy): Eukaryota > Metazoa > Chordata > Mammalia > Perissodactyla > Equidae > Equus > Equus przewalskii. Next base: position 42,126,394 of record NC_091842.1, on the reverse strand, counting down.
TGGAACCTTCTGTGTGTCCAGTGTGAGTGGGGCCCTGCCTGCCTGGCCGGCAGACCCTGTAGATACCCCCTACTCTGGCTGCCGTGTGGCTTCACTGGGTTCTACTAGGGCAGAGAGTGGGCAGGGGCTCTCCTTGGCCAGCCATGGAGTACAAGGGTTTCGAGGGGACAGGTGGGAGGACATGCTCCCTCCAGAGAGGACTCTGCCCTGCTGCCCTCACTCACAGGCACAGAGGACACGTGAGCTGTGGCGGGCTGGCAGGGAGGGGTGCTCAGTGGGTGCCCAGGCTGCCTGCCTCCTGTGCCCTGGCTCTAGGGTGCACGCTCTGGCCAGAAGTCATGGTTGGCGGTTACTTGCTGCTCTCCCCCAGCTTCTGCGGGTTGACATCAGCGCCCTGGACGGGACCAGCAGCCGCCTGGACTCGGCTGTGGCTGTCTGCTTCGGCCCCGCACCTCCTGGCCACCTGCTGGTGTCCACGTCGTCCAACACAGTTGTGGTGCTGGACACCACGTCAGGCCGCATGGTCCGGGAGGTGAGCCCAGGGCTGCGGCTGGCAGCTTGGCCTGCCCCTCCCTTCTGGCTCCAGTCTTGGTGCCAACGGTACCTTGAGGAGTGGGGGCCGCCTGCTGTTGCCGAGAAGTGGCATTTTCCGAGAAGGGAGGCTTCCCCTGTCTGGGGTCCTGTGTGCTCCCATCTCACCCACGAGAATGCTCTCTTGCAGCTGTCTGGTGTCCACCCCACGGCCTGCCCTTCCCTGGCTCTCAGCAGGGATGGCCGCTTCCTGCTCACGGCTGCTGACCGGGCCATCAAGGTGTGGGACTACTTGATGCAGGCTAACCTCGGCTGCCAGGTGTGTGCTGTGGGCAGCCGTGTTGCGGGTAGGGGGAGGGTGGGCGGAGGACGCTGCCCCGGGCTTGCCCTGTGCCCACTGGGGCCTGACGCCACCTAAGAGCCGCCCGCTCTGCCCCTGGTCTGGTGGGTATAGGGATTGATGGCCAGGCCTTGGGGCTGGGGGGACAGTGGCATCCCTGGCTGCACCTCAGGGGTCTCCACATGTGACACTCTTTGCGCCCAGGTGTACATCGGCCATTCAGAGCCAGTGCAGGCTGTGGCCTTCAGCCCCAACCAGCAGCAGCTCCTCAGCGTGGGGGACGCCATCTTCCTCTGGGACATCCTGGCCCCCAACGAGAGGTTGCCCCCAGGGAGGCAAGTGTCTGCCCTCGCCCCGCGTCTGTCACGCCTCTGCTGCACTCTCCCCACCCGACACCCTCTCTTGTCACCTTTGCAGTGTCCGAGGCTCGCCCGGGGCGCCCCCGGCCTGTGAGGCTGGTGAGTGGTCCCACAATGCTAGCTGCTCAGTGGTGACATGTGGTTCTGGATCTGCAGCTGCTTCTTTTTCTGGGGGTCCCAGTGCAGAGCTGGGGTGGGGCTAGGGGGCTGGGCACACCTCCTACATTGTGCTCTGCTGTCCTCAGGACCTGAGCACAACCTGGCTCCCTCTGTCTTCAGGCCCAGGTATGAGGCAACTGGAGGACACAGTGTCTGGGGCCGATGGGCTCCCCCGGTGGCAGGTGCCCGTGCCATCCCAGGCATCCCCGCCCCGGCTGGGCCCCTGTGCTGGGCTCCCTGAGGGCGGTGACGGTGAGGGCAGGGGTCCTGGGAGGGCCTGGGCAGGCACGTGCGTCCAGCTGCCATCCTCGCGTGTTTCACTGCTCCAGACCTGGGGGAGGGGCAGGGGTTTGGCATCTCCCTCCCTCCTTTCATGGCATCCCCACCTCCCCAGGCGCTTTCTCTGTGTCAGATGATGAAGGACCCTCTGAGGAGAGCCACGGCCCCAAGGGGCTCCGCCAGGCCTCAGGCTCAGCTCTGCTGGTGAAGGAGGCTGACAGGGTTGTGGATGCTGCCTGTGGGGCTGCAGGGGACTCCTGGGGCCTCAGCATGCCCCCCCACCCCTGTGGCCAGCCTAGTAAGCAGGGGAGAGGTGGCAGGGTAGGGTGGGGATGCTCATGACTGGACCAAGGCCTAGTTGCGGGCACCCCGTGGGCTCCAGGTGGTCTCAGAGCGACCCTCTGGCCCCTGACATGTCAGGATTTGCCCTGTGAGGAAGAGCATGGTCACCTGGAGGGCGAGCGGACAAGCCTGAAGCGGGCAGTGGGATGTAGCTCATTTGTGCCAGCTGACCCTACGTGTCCGAACCCGAGTGTCTGACCAAATCAGGCACTTCTCCCATGAGGCAGGCTGGGAGGAATGTGTGTGGGGAGGGTCTCGCAGTGGGTTTGACGTCCCTCAGCCTCCCTGTTCTCCTGTAGGTGCCCAGAGCCCCAGGAGAGCCAGGGCCCAGCCCGCCGCCCACCCGGACTCCTGTGAGCCCTTCATGTCACAGGGCAAGGCCTCCTCACTGGCCAAGGTCGGCCAGGTCCGGGGTTTCCTCACAGCCCTGCCACAGGCAGATACCATGGGGGCCCAAGGGTGGGGTGGCACAGCCTGCGGTTTCTGGGACCATGGTGCCCTGGTCTCTCCTGGGGCTGCTCCCAAAGCTGACGGCAGTCACCCCGTGAGCACCCCGCCACCCTGTGCCCCATGGTCTGGCCGGGCCGGTGAAAACTGTCGGTATCCCAGACTGGACTGGGGTAGCGTCCTGCTGAGCCTGCTCTGGCCACCCCATGTCCTGGCTCCCTCCCTCCTCCTCTGCCCCCACCTCCTCCACCCTGCCCTGCCTGCCAGGCTCCCCGCACTCCAGGTACCCCCGCGTGTCTCTCTGCCTGTCCTTGTCTGCATCTCGCTCCTGTCCCCGCCTGGCCTGTTGTGTGTAGGCATCGGGCGCAGGCTCTTGGCTTTGCCTCCTCTGGGAGTGCCCACTTCCCCGGCCTGATGGGGCAGAACCCGAGCCTCGGCCTGTCTGGGTGCTGTGCGGGCACCAGCGTCCTGGATCCACTCTCTTGCAGAGCGTCTCCTCCCCTCCTGCCAGCAGTGAGCGGCTGCACCTGAAGGCTGTCGTGGGCTACAGTGGAAATGGGCGGGCCAATGTGGTCTGGAGGCCGGACACAGGTAGGGGCCACAGCTCACCCAGGTGGGGCCCAGCTCTGTCCACTGCAAGGACAGGCCTCAGGGAGGGCAGGGGAGCGCCCACATCATGGGTGGTTTGGCTGTAGGACAGGAGGGGCCCTGGCTGAGGGGCAGGATGTGTCCCCCTGGTGACACCGCCTGGCTCTCTGGCCTCCGGGCGCTGAGCAGCAGCCCTTGTGGCTGGGAAGCCGAGAGGGAGGATGCGCTGGGCTGCAGCTAAGCAGCTCGGGGCGCCCTCCCCGCCCCCAGGCTTCTTCGCGTACACATGCGGCCGCCTAGTGGTGGTGGAGGACCTGCACTCTGGTGCCCAGCAGCACTGGCTCGGCCACCCTGAGGAGATCTCCACGCTGGCCCTCAGCCACGACGCCCAGGTGCCCGCCTTGCACGCTGCCCTGCACGCCCGGCACCCCGGTGCACATTGGAGCCTGGCTTCTCGAGGGCCTGGCTGGCTGACCCTGCCAGATCAGTGCAGGGGATGCTGTTCCACCCACAGACAGGTGGGCCCGCGGACCCCGGCACCCTCCCTGCTGACTGCCCACCCTCCCGCCCACCAGGTCCTGGCCTCTGCCTCAGGCCACAGCAGCACGGCCTCCTGCGGCCAGATCCGCCTCTGGGAGGTGCCCGGGGGCTCCTGCCGGCAGCTCATTTCTCACCGCGACCCCACCGTGCGAGCCCTGGCTTTCTCGCCGGATGACAGGCTCCTCATCACGCTGGGTCAGCAGGAGGAGCGGGGAAGCGGAGGGCAGTGGCCTCTGGACTCCCCTGCCTGTCCTGAGACCCCTGGGCAGCTGACATGGCCGCTGTGCGTCTCCCCCAGGGTACGATGGCGACTGCACCCTGGCCCTGTGGAGCATGTCTACTTACGAGCTCTTGTCCTCCACCCGCCTCCCGGAGCCGGTGCATGGCGTGGCCTTCAACCCGTGGCATGCCGGAGAGCTCGCCTGTGTGGGCCAGGGTGCCATCACCTTGTGGCTCCTGCAGCAGCGTGGGGCCGACGTCAGCCTCCAGGTGCCAGGGTTCAGGGCAGTTATGGAGGAGGTGGTCTGGCTGGGCCCAGGATGTCGCTGACCCATGTTGTCCTCGTGTCCCTCCAGGTGCACCGAGAGCGCATCCCTGAGGAGGTGAGGGCGGGCAAGCTGACCTCGCTGTGCTACGGGGCCATGCCCCTGCTCTACTGTGGCTCCGACACAGGCCAGGTCTGCGTCTGGGACACGCATGCCTGCCGCTGCTTCCTGGCCTGGGAGGCAGACAACAGTGAGATTGGTGGGTACCTGACCGTGCCTCATGGCTCCTGACAGCTCAGAGCTTGGTGCCTCCCTGGGAGTCCCATGCTGGGGCAGTGGGACCCCGTCTTGAGTCTTGGGTGTCCCGGAGAACCACTCACGCCACCTCCCACCTCCCAGGAGTGCTGCTGTGCTCGGGCGTGCGGCTGGTCAGCGGGAGTGACAGTGGGCGGCTGCGTCTGTGGGCCGTGGAGGCCATGCTGGAGCTGAGGCGCAAGGGCTCGGGCGCCAGGTGAGCTGCCGCATTGCTCGGCATGCCTGGGAGCTGGGGTCTGACCGGGGCCACAGGCCAGCGCTCCGTCACCAGCTGGGCCTGCTCCGTGGGAATGTGCTTGGGCAAGGCCAGGGTGCTGCGGGCCACCAGCCAAGGACAGGGCCGTGCCCCAGAAGCACCGGGCTCCCTAGGCTGTCACTGCCCTGCCCGCAGGTCCAGCTCTGTGTTCATGGAGCGCGAACTGACTCTGGACGGGGCCATCGTCAGCGCCGTCTTCCATGACAGCATGGACATGGGCGTGGCGGGCAGCGTGGCAGGCACGCTGTGGTACATCAATTGGGCCGAAGGTACCAGCACCCACCTCATCAGCGGCCACAGGAGCAAGGTGAGGCCTCCAGGCCGCCGTTGATGTCTAGGGGATCCCCAGCCCGCACAGAGGCAGGGCAGTGGGGCTGCATGTGTCCCTGCGTCCCCGCCCTCCCCCAGTGGTTCCGAGTCCATGCCCGGCTGTCGGGTCAGTTCATGCATGAACATTCCAGGAGTTCTGAGGCCAGGGCCTCCACATACCTAGAACCGCACGCTCGTCCCTTGTTGACGTGGGGTCCACGTGGTGTCCACTCGCTGCAGCCCCGCAGGCCTTGCGGTCTTCTGCTCCTTCCTGTTTCCTCTGTTGCTTTTTCCCCTTGTAATCTACTTGTTGAAGAAGCCAGGTCGTTCCTCCTGGATCCTCCCACAGTCGAGATTGGCCATGCCTCTCTGCTTCTGTGTTCCCTGGGGTCCGAGAGGCCTGGAGGCCAGGCCAGGGTCTGGTCGGGGCTGGTCAGTCCCTATGTCCCCTCCTCCTGGGTGAGCTGTCTCAGTGGTTCCCTCGTCTGGAATGACCCGTCACTCTGGTGGGGTTCACGGTTTGGGAGGGGTCTGATTGCCTTGTTCCCTCAGGAGAGAAGTGGTCTTGTGAGCTGTTGGGTCTCCTGCACGGAGCCGGGACAGGAGCGCAGGGCTGATCATTGTCCCTTGTTGGACCGGTCCCAGCGCCCGCCAACAGCAGCCAAGAAACTCACTTTCTGAGTGTCTTTAAGAGCTGGAGAACGGACACATGCGGGTCCGGGTTCCCCATGGTCACTTTTCTCTTGATGCTTGTGGTCCTGTCTTCGGCGGGGGGGGCAGGTCCTTTGAGTTGGCTCCTGGGTCTTTTTTTAAATCTGTATTTATTTGTCCAGAGATAATGGGAGTCATCAAAGAAATCGAGTGTAGGATGGGTGAGGATTACATACTTTTTCTGTTCTCTTGGTAACAGTTTTATGTTGAGGTGTAATTCACAGGCCATACGTCAGTTATTTTTGATCTATACACAGAATTGTGCAACCATTACCACAGTCAATTTTAGGGCATTTTTATCATCCTGAAAGGAAACCCTATACCCATTAGCACCCAGCCCCAATTCCCCTTCCCGGCCCCTGACAAGCACTCACCACCTGTCTGTGGATTGCCTGTTCCTGACAGTCCACAGAAATGGAATCGCACACTATGTGGTCACTTCTGCCCGGCTTTTCTCACTGAGCACAGTGTCCTCCGGTTCGTCCGTGTTACAGCACGTGTCAGTGCTTCACTCCTCGTATTGCCAAATACCATTCCATGGAACAGGGAGAACAGTCGTGTCTGTCCATCCACCAGGATGAGAACGTGGGTCCTGAGCCCTTGCCCTGAGCCAGTGCTCACCGGTGACTTCCCCCTTGTGGAACGACAGGTGTTCCAGCCTCTACCTCTGAGGCTGCGCCCGGGCCCGGACTTGGCTGTTTCTTCCCAGAGCCCCAGGCCCCTCCGGTGGGAAATAGACCCAGAGGCAGTGGCCTGAGTCCCAGAGGGGCCCATCGCTTCTCAGTCGGACAGAGCTAAATTACTGTTTCTTAAGATAAAACACATCACGAGTTCATACTTGACACTTGAAGCTCAGATTCAGGACTAGGCCGTTTTACTTTGCCTCATCGGTGTATAGCATCTGTGTCTGCTTTATCCTGCAGCCAGAATCTTCATTCTCAGTAAGCACACAACAGCTTTCTCCCTGGCTGTTTGCACAGCGGTGTCGGGAGAGACCACATGCGCCACCAGCCGGGGCCCTGGGGACAGCGTCCTTTACCTCGGTCTGCAGCCCCTGGGGGCAGAGGGACGCCACCCAGCTTCAGGTTCTGCCAGAACAGTCCCTGTTGTGGCACCTCAACCAGTGGGTGGTCAGGTTCGACTGACCGGTGGGCTTCTCGTGATTTGGATGCCACCCAGGCATAGTGTAGGGACGCTCGGGAGGGAGTTGAGGACGATTTCTTTAGGCCACATGGAGGTAGCTGTGTCCCCTCTGCCGAGGGCCATGTGGTCTCAGGTGGGGCTGTCTGGCTCCCCGCAGGTGAATGAGGTGGCCTTCAGCCCCAGCGAGTCCCACTGTGCCACGTGCAGTGACGACGGGAGCGTGAGGGTGTGGTCCTTGGCCAGCATGGAGCTGGTCATCCAGTTCCAGGTTCTCAACCAGGTACTCGGGGACGTGTGCAGAGCAGACCGTGGTCCAGCCCTGCCTGTCTGTGGGAGGGCTCTGGCAGCTCCTCCAGCCTTGGGGTCTGTCTGCGGCCTTGGAGCAGGCCCCCATCCCCTCTCTAGGGGCTGCTGATGATTCCCCACCGTGGGTCCCCAGAGCTGCCTCTGCCTGGCTTGGAGCCCCCCGTCCTGTGGACGCCCAGAGCAGCAACAGGTGGCAGCCGGCTACAGTGATGGCACGCTGCGTGTCTTCAGCATCTCCCGAACCGCGATGGAGCTCAAGATGCGTCCCCATCTGGCTGCGCTGACAGCTATAGCCTTCTCTGCTGACGGTGAGGGGCAGGGCTTCACTGTGACAGCAGGGCCCCTGCCTGGCCCAGGTGACACCTTTGGGCTGAGGGCTGGGGGCTCAATGGGGTAACAGCGTGGCCCCTGCTTGGCCCAGGTCAGACCATCCTCTCTGGAGACAAGGATGGGCTTGTGGCCGTGAGCCGCCTGTGCACGGGGATGACCTTACGTGTGCTGAGTGACCAGCGGGGTGCCCCAATCTCCACCATCCAGAGCACGAGCAAGGAGGTGAAGTGGCCTCGGGAGCCAGTAGGGCCTGGCCTGGGGGGGGCAGCAGGGAAGAGGGGTTGGGCAGGGTGGGGAGAAGGCACCCACTGGCTCTTACCCCCAGGATGGAGACTTTGGGGTGGAGGGCACGGACCTGTGGCTGGCTGCCAGCGGGGACCAGCGGGTCAGCATCTGGGCCTCTGACTGGCCGCAGGGCCACTGTGAGCTCATGGACTGGCTGAGTTTCCCGGCACCCGCCCTCATGGAGGTAAGAGTGCTTGGTGGCTGCGCGGGCAGGGATAGTGCCTGGCCACCCCGCCACAGTGTGCCGCGCCCCTCCACAGGCTCCAGGCTGCCCAGTGCCCTCCCTCGCTGCCTTCTGCCCCTGGGATGGGGCGCTGCTGGTGTGCGCGGGCCTTGGCGTGCACCGGGAGGTGATCTTCTACAGCCTCCGCCACAAGCAGGTACGTACAGCGCCCCCACCATGTGGCGACCGTGGCCGGGGGCCCAGGGCTGGGGAGGGGGAGGTCCTGGGGCCATGAGAGCCCCTGCCCAGGGCCTCACGCTCACTGCCTGCAGGTGGTGGAGAAGATCCCATTGCCTTTCTTTGCTGTGTCCCTGAGCCTGTCCCCTGGGGCCCGCCTCATGGCCATTGGCTTTGCTGGTGAGTGCTGCTGGGCATGGATTCAGGTCTGTCTGGAGTGGGGCTGAGTGGGCTCAGCTGTGCCCCCACACTGAGACATGCCTCTCTCCTCCGTGCCCTGGGTTCCTGGTCCCTGAAATGGGGTGAGGACACCTGCTCCGGGGCGGGTCACAGGGTCAGGAGATGAGAGCTGAGGGGGTGGGGCCACATGCAGCACGTGGCACTGGGGCCTGAACAGAGGCAAACGTGCCAGTGCTAATGGCCCCACCCTCAGCTTTGCTGCCCTGAGTCCTGCTGTAGCGAGCCCTGGGGCGTGGAGGGCACTGGTCTCTCGACACAGCTTCCCCCACACAGTGCCGGCGCCCAGCTGGAGACAGAGCTGGGGCGGGCTGGGGGGCCCTGGGCCCTGGAGCTGCACAGAGGGGGCCAGGGTGCATGTGGCGCCCCACTGCCTGGGCCCAGCGCCATGCCTTCTGCCCGCAGAGTGTGTGCTGAGGCTGGTGGACTGCACCTCGGGGGCCGTGCAGGACTTCGCTGGCCACAACGACTCAGTGCGGCTGTGCAGGTTCACCCCGGCCGGCCGGCTGCTCTTCACGGCGGCCCACAGGGAGATCTTGGTGTGGGACGTCACGGGGTGCTGAGCGCAGCAGGGACGGGGGTCCTGTGCACCCTCCTGGTCGTGTTGGGCACCTGGCCTGGGCAGAGGCTCGGCTGAGAAGCCGTCCTGGCCGAGGGCCTGGTGCTGAGCCACGGCTCGGGGGCTCAGGCCCGGGTGTGGGTCGCCAGGACCCTGAGCGTACGTGAAGTGTTTGTTGGGTTTTACCCGACGGCTTTGCTGTGTTTCTACCTTGTACAGTTCAAATAAACGTGGGTACTGTGTCAACCTTCAAAATAGCCAGTTGTTTTACTAGCAAAATGGGTTTATTTGGAAAAACCAAAGAATTGCAGTTTGGGACCAGCATGCCATGGCAAATCCAAGAAACAGTGGAGAGCAACGTTATTTTATAGGGAAAAAGGAGGAAGTTGGGGGGGGTTGTTTTGAACGATTCCGTTGGAGGCAAGCCGGAGTTCAGGGTGGTCATGGCTCCTGGCTGGCTAGTTCCTGGGACCCTCCTTCCTGTTTGGGGTAGAATGTACACTTCTTTCTATGGGGGCCTGTAAGCTATCTTCCTGCCTTCTGGCCTCCAGACCCCACTGTACATGAAGCTCCCCTTTATTAGTTTTCACAGTCGCGTAGTGGCATTGTGGGCTGGTCACTCGCGTCCTACTCCCTTGGGCCTGGCCCTCCCAGCTGGCCTGAGCTCAGCCCCTGCCCAGCTCCCAGACCTCCTGCTCCCTGCCAAGGCCCCTGCGCTGGCCAGCGGCGGTGCCAAGGCCTGGAGGCCCCGGCCTGTCCGGCGGCGAGGGCTGCCCTGCTCGGAGTGGGCCGCTCGGGGCTGGTCGGCGCCACGCGCGGAGCCGCGGGGCCGGGGCGGCACCTGGCGCAGGGCCCCGCCCCCTCCGGCCGGAGCGGCGTCTGCAGTGCCCGGCGCCCCCGCGCGGTGGCGCCCCCGCGCAGCCCGGCCGCTCTGGCCCGCCCGGCTCGCGAGTGCGGCTGCGCGGCGGGGGCCGGAAGTGCCGGCCGCAGAGAGGTGGCTGGGGTCGGCCAGAAGCTCGGGCGGCGCCATGAAGCGGGATGTGCGCATCCTGCTGCTGGGCGAGGGTAGGCGCCCCGCGGCTGCGGCGGGGATCTTGGGGCCGCCGTGGTCGGGGTCCGGGCGGAGATCTTGGGGCTGCTGGAGTCGGGGTCAGGGTGGGGGTCTTGAGGCCGCCGGGGTCAGGGTGGATATCTGAAGGCCGCCGGGGTCGGGGTCAGGGCGGGGGCTTTGGGGCCGCCGGAGTCGGGGTCAGAGCCGGGGTCTTGGGGCCGCCAGGGTCTGGGTCGCGGAGGGGGGGTGTAGGGAGGGGGGTGTCTTGGGGCCGCCGGGGTCGAGGTCAGGGTCAGAGGGCGGGGGTTGCGGGGCTCTTGGGGCCATCGAGTCGGGGTCGGGGCCGGGCCTGTCTGGGGTGGTAAGGGGCGCCACGACCTTGAACTGGCACGCTGACCCCGCTGCCCCGCGTAGCCCAGGTGGGGAAGACGTCGCTGATCCTGTCGCTGGTGGGCGAGGAGTTCCCCGAGGAGGTAAGGGCAGCGCAGCGAAGGGACTGAGGCCCCGCGGGTTCCTTGGGATCACCCCGGGGCGACCTCCCTCCGGCCGAGCTGCCCTCATGGCTGGGTCTGCTTCAGGTCCCTCCTCGGGCAGAAGAGATCACCATTCCAGCAGATGTCACCCCAGAGAAGGTGCCCACCCACATCGTCGATTACTCAGGTAGAGCCCCCCGCCCCACGGTGCTGCCCAGGAGCAGGCGTTTGGGGCAGGTCTGCAGTGGGGTCTCTTCCTTGGTCCAGAAGCTGAGCAGACGGTCGAGGAGCTCCAGGATGAGATCCACAAGGTACAGTGTGTCCTGAGGACTCAGGAACCTGGTGTGCAGCCCGGCGGCGCTCAGGCCCTGGGGATGGGCTGCCACCTTGGCCTGATCGGCTTGGCTCCCTGAAGGGTTGGATTAAGGTGCTCAGGGCGGCCTCGGTCTCGCTAATTCTGCTGTGACCTCTCTGCCGTGGGAGTCGTGGGGTTTCCCAGGACGCGCCCTGCTGGGAGCCAGGGAGGAAAGGGATGGTTGGTCTCTCCTACCTGCATGGCTGGCCCGCTCCCCGCTCTCTGTGCCCAGCATTCACTCTTCCGGTGGACCCTGGGGTGGGCCCCTCAGACAGCTCTGTGCCTGTAGTCCAGTCTGCCGCCCTGGGCCTGGGGCCGCTGTGGGACCCTGACCAGGGCTGCAAGCCACACAGGCCCTTGCTCACTTGTTATTAGGAGGCTGTGCCTGGACCGAGCTCCAGTGGCAGGGGACAGGGGGCGGTGCTGCCCCTGCAGCTTCTGTTGCTTCCTAGGGGCGCCACTGGGCAGGGGTGCAGGTCCCAGCTCCTTGGGGGCAGGCCATTTGCCATCATCGGCCCTTTGTGCTGGTGTGCTCATCATCCCGTCTGCCCACAGCAACACAGGAGTAAAGGGGGTGGCCTTGTCTGTCCTGGGTCCCCCAGGGGACTCACTGGCCAGAGTTGCAGTGCTGGGGCCTGGCGTCTGCAGTGGCGCGGGCAGGAAAGAGCTTATCTGAGGTTTGAGCAGCTGACTGCCAGTCCTGGTGTGATGTGGCAGGGGACCCCAGCTGGAGGGGTACCAGGGAAGGGTGGGCTTCCCAGGCCTTTCAGTCACACCTCACCCACCTGTGAGTGCCAGGGGCAGGGTGGAGCAGGAGGCCTGTGGTCACACGGTGCCACACTCCTTTCTCCACAGGCGAACGTGGTATGTGTGGTGTACGACGTGTCTGAGGAGGCCACCATCGAGAAGGTGAGCGAAGGAGCTCCCTCCCGTCCGTCCGGGGTCCCTGCTGCTGACACCTAGCTCGGTCATTGGCCTGTCCTCTGCACAGACCCCAGGCCTACTCAGCTGACTTGGGCTCTGGGCAACTCACACCCTTGGCCGCCCCATCTCTGACGAGTGACGGGGAGGTTCATGGAGCCACCCCAGATGCTGGGGGTCTGTGGTCAGGACCTCTACAGCTTCCCCAGGGAGCCCCTGGGACCCGGCCTTCCTGCAGACAGCGTGAATGGCCACGGGTCTGGACCACACTAGGTCTGTGGAGGGGGCTGCCCTGGGCTACCGACCCCAGGCGC